>NC_092408.1:2599799-3249749 GCF_009017415.1 Aspergillus flavus | reverse complement strand
ATGATCCAATGGCCTTCGTCAAGCACGACTTCGAAGGTACCTAACTACACTCTTGTCCTTGTTTTGGTGCCAATACTAATTATCGTGACAGGATCATGGAAGACAGACCCATCATTATAAGAAGCTGGTTCCTACCAGTACCCCGCCATTTAAGTAACTCCGGAGATTTAAGACTATCATCTTAGCTCCGACGAGCACCGACAGTAAGCAAGAGCTCACATGTCGGCTCTTTTACCTCCATTTCATCCACGAAAGTCGGCTCGACAGGATGTTAATGGACGATCCACTACCATCACGTGAACGACAGCATGAATGACGGATAAACGAGTCACGTCCTGTGATCAACGCCGCTAACAGCTGCCAATCCGATGCAGCTGACCAAGGAATCCAGAGGTCTTCTGGCCCGAGTATGCTTCCGACCAGATACCCTCTATCAGTCGGGAATCACACCCACCAAAAAGTATTCTCTAGCTAATACCTTCGATCCGATTGACTAACCCACCTAATCCCGCGGTTGTGGTTATCTCAAAGCCTCCTGGTCTGTTTCTTTGTTCTTGATACGTGATCTAGATTTTTCTGTATAGATATATAGACTTTAACGAAATTTAATGCTGCTAATTATGAGCCTAGCTTCTGTACGATTCAGGAAACTGTAAATGATTGATTAGGAATCGCCAAGCATGTTTGGGCACATAGAAGAACTGTATTAAAGTATATAATATAATCGATCTCATCCAAATGTACTGTATGTCCTTTTCATAAACAAAATGGCGGACGCAAACCGTATAAGTCCTCGATGAGGTTTATAGTATCGTCTCTTCATGTAGACACCGGTTCACACCGTATAGCTGAGCATATGACAAGTGTCGAAAATCCTGGACTGAGGTCGAGAGAAACCACAGGTAATCATATAGTATAATGACCAGCTATTGTGGGAACGGTGAGGCTGATGAATGAAAGATAGTACATCATATGCATATGTGAATAACAAAGAAGTTCACTGGCATCAAAGAGAGTTAAATAGCAAAGAAAATTATCATATCTTCATGATAGAGTGTCAAAGACCATCCGGGTCACCGATGATCATTGGTACAAAATATTAGTAGCAGCTCCTGGAAGGCCACATAAGCAGTCAACAGGGGGGCGCATGGCAATGGACAGTATGGAAACAAGAGGCACTGGCTGAACGACGGGGACTTCCAAGCATGTTGTATAGAGTCGTCAGGCGACCGTGAACGTATTGGAAGCCTCCCTTGCGATAGTAGTTGGCTGCTAAGCATGAGGCGGGGGTATTGCGGAACGAACTGAACATCGTTCGTACATAGACATGCGCAGCATTGCTCCTGATCTTTCAGTGAAGGTCTTAAGCCTCCGTTGCCAATCGCGGATGCTTGAGTCGTCCCCGCTGGGGTGATCCGGTTGGACGAAATCGACCTGATCGCGTGGCAGCAGTACGTTCACAGAAGGGTGTTTGTTCAGTTGTATATTTGAGTTTGTTCGGGCACGGTGCCTAAAAGTCGCTAAACAAAGCCTCATACTTTTTCTTCAGATCATCGGTATAAACGTTTTGACTTCTCACATCCGGATCGGGATACTCTTCGAAGTTACCGGTGTCTGCGGGGTGGTCGACTCTCGGGATGATGGGCCCTTTGATACGGCGGTAAAACAGATCATCCCATTGTATATCTTCAAAGAATGGATGTGACTTGACTCTGGCAGACCCTCCAGATATGTACCCTAGGCGCTCCGTCGGATTGGTCTTGCAAAGTAAGGATATTATATTCTGAGCCGCCGGCGACATATTCTGAGGGAAGCGTATGCGGCCTTCAACGATCTGTTCGTATATACGCATGGGATTCTGGTCCCAGAAGGGCGGTTGCCCCACGAGAAACTCGTAAATGAGAATACCTAGGGCCCACCAGTCCACTGCAAGGCCATGGCCACTGTTATGGATGACCTCAGGGGCAAGGTACTCTGGCGTGCCGCAAAGGGTATATGTCTCCCGATTATCGACTTTCTTTGCAAAGCCAAAGTCAACAAGCCTAATGTGCCCCTCGGCGTCCAGAAGAATGTTTTCAGGCTTCAGGTCGCGATAAACGATTCCCTCTACATCGTGGAGGAATTCGATGGTAAGAGTTATCTCGGCCGCATAGAATTTAGCGGTATTTTCGTTGAACCGGCGCGCGCGCCGTAGGTAACTAAAGATCTCACCGCCAGGGCAATAGTCCAACTAGATATACATTAGATCGCCACCATAATTTCTAAAGTTGACAGATCGGTAACGAGGAGGCGGTGTCGGGACTGAGGGAGTAAAGATGAAAGCACTTGGGGCCCCTACCAACATGTACAGACTTTGGTCGTCGGAAAATGAGGCTATCAGTGTCGTTATGAAAGGGTGGCCGGCAACCGCCGAGAGAGTCTTCCGCTCATTGCGCACATGTTCGACCTGCTTCAATTTGATCACTAGCCCAAAAGGTTAGTCCACAGAATGCAGATGTGCAAACTCAGGTAGTCTCACCATCCGCCTTCCGTAGTATTTTGAGTGCATACACTTTATCTCTCTGACGTATTTCGTCCTTCAATCTCACTAGCCATACTCGAGCGAAAGTGCCTAGTGTTAACAGCAGTCTTACCGTTAGCCACTGACCATGTTCAGCCCAGATTGAGCGATGAGTCTTACCAGTACCGAGGGTTTTCAAAAGGGCAAAGTCATCAACTGTCAAGGTGCGGGTAGACACACCCAGTTGCTTTTCCTCCGGCCGCTCGGTGATGACGAAAGGACTCAGATGTCGCTGGTGCGGCGGGCGGATAGCAGACACCATTTGTTTTTCTTTCTCGTGAAGATTACCTGACCCCGTATCGATGTCTCCGGCCGGGGCCGAGGTCCCCTGGACATCCTTAGGGGCCGAAGGGTCGACCGTTCCTGTAGCCATGGGGATGGGGAAAGATCATATCTCGGGGAACCGCAGGAATCCGAACACCCCAGCTGGGGGAGGGGGAGGCGAAGAGCGGAGCACTTTAAATGACAATTGGGGGACTGACAGGCTCCCTAAAATTAAGACTAGAATGCGATGTAAACGTAATATTCCATTGAGTATGTACTGGACGTACGGGAGTGGCGCGGTGGGGAGGAGGTTAGAGCGAAGATTAAGGTGATTGCGGGATGAATGAGCTGTGGTGAGGTCGTTCTTGTCCACCGGCGGCGCTACGGGAGACTCTGACGTTACCTACCGACTGGCGGGGCAAACCCGCGGGATGGGCGCGAGGTTGGCGTCGGTCGCATCCACTGTTACCCACACCTAAGTCCCGGTCTTTTGTTCTCACATGTTGCTTGGTTTTATGCGAACGAAGTAAGAAGATAGACTGCATTTGCTTGAATTAAAAGTAAAAGATTCAATATTGTCATTGTTATCCAAAGCGTGTAGGCATATACTAGTAGTACAGTCTCCCGAAGGCTAAAAAGGGGATGATGTTCCAACCCGAACACCCGCGGGGGACATTCAAAGCGTGGCCGCAGAGGGGGAAGCAGATCACTACTGCCTTCACAGTTGTCTAAATCGCCCATGATCCGAAGCGATGCGCCCTTGGTATAGAAGAATTTCAAGGATGTTGGTAAGGCAGTCAAGTGCAAGTCGCCAACATATCGAATATCAAAATGTAACGCTTAACTCGGTTTAAGGGTGGCTCTTAGAATTCAGGATCAGGCCCACAATTAGTCTATCACAGTTAGCGTCAAATCCATATTTAGGGATAACAATAGTCACATACCCATAGAGACCAAGAACTTCGCCGAAGATTAGGATAAGAATCATCCCGACGTAGACCCGGGATTGCTGCAGGTACGCACGTACACCCTTGAACATTTGTTAGAAACGCCCAGACGTACGTATAGCCGTGCAAAGGCCACATACCGCATCTCCAACAATTCCAATAGTGTATCCGGCAGCCATGCCTGCGAGGCCAACCGACAGTCCTGATGCAAGGTGCATGAACCCACTTTGTGTACCGTCAGAATACTACTTCCAGATCGAGACGCAAATTGCAGATTGCACGTACGTATATAAGCTCTGCCTTGGTAGCGGAGGTGGTTGCATGTCCTGTGCGATGAGAACTGCAATGACAAGACCATACACTGCGATGATACCAGACATAACGACAGGAACCAGCGACTACTTCAGTCAGCAAGACAGACCAATAGTATCGCTAGATATCTTGGATGGAAATGCCATTCATGCCTTCATGATGAGATCCGACCTGAAAGTTCCCACACCCGAGATACCGATGCCGGACTTAGCGGTTCCATATGCTGCCCCCATTGCTGAAAGTGTGTGTAAGTATACCAATTTTCCGTATAATCGCTGCCATTCAATGCTCAAGTGTAGACATACATCCGAAAATCATCTTTCGAGAGGTCGTTAGCGTACAGTCAGATGTCGAGGCACGTTCACGGAGTACTCACAGCTGCAGCTATCCCTGCCTGGAGACATGTCAGCAGATTCCTAGGGTATCAGGTATGATCGCGTTGTAAATCATTTCACTTACAAAAGAGAAGAAGGGGGCGAACTTCGGCGCCAACTCGCTGTCTACCACCATTGTGACCAGGTTCTGATGGTAAATGGAGGAGATGAGGAAAGGACAAAGAAGAACAAAAGAAAGACCGGGTGAAAGAGGGAGGGAAGAGACACAACAAGAAATGAAATGGACCTCAATAGAGGGAAAGGCAATGAAATGCACGCGACTTTAAAAAGGTAGAGTCGTTGTAGCTCGGAAGAACATTTAACTTGAAGACTACGTACTAAGGTCGGTCTGATTAGTTAGGTTAGGTAGTCGGAGGTTGTCCCAGGTTGCTCGCCCGGGCCACCGTACCAGCCGCACTGAGAGCCACACTCCCATCCGGGTTAAGTCTGACATGTGCCTGTTCAACCCAACAACCCCCCGTGCTTTTCCATCACGGACGGACCATTCTTCACCACTTCCCATACATACTCCCCTTCCAAATACCCTCCCACCCCCCGCTCCTCCCCTCCGCCCAACTTTCACTTAGACCGGTTCTTCCTCTTGTCACCCACAGTCCGGACTACTCACTTTTCTCTCGCCCCGATCGAACTAGTCCGAGGGAGGATGCTAAGGCTATGAACTTACAGGGGTCCCTGGCTTGCCGTTGCGCTGAAGGCTCCTTAGTAGCGCACTTCCATCGTTAACACACCACGCGGTCTTGTCAACGCCTTCCTCCAAGGCTTTGAAATCGTCTCAGGACCGAAGCCTCCCCATTGAGGCATGATACGCTCGGGGTTATTTTGTGTCTAGGAAATTTCTTTCTTATTGAATTTTATTCTTGTCTTTTATTTGATTATAAATTACCGTCTGTGTATCATTTTCTCTTGCCTACATTTCTTTTTCTTTCTTCCCTTGTCCCTCCTCCTTTCTCCACGATTCCCAACGATCATCTCGCGACGCTCTGCACGCTCTCTACGACCGGTTCCGATACCCTTTCGCTGCACCAGGGCTTGAATTCACCCAGCCTTCTGGTATATTCGCTAGTCGTCATATTGTTCCTCCGTTCTATGCGAATAAATCTTGAAATCCGGGTCAAAGAGAAAAAGAGGGGAGATCTACCATGGCCGACCTTGGAGGCCATCAAGGCCGGAACTACCGGCCTTACGGGCATCCTTCATCTTTCCAACGAGATGCTGCATTTTCTGAGATATTTGGTGGGGCACCACCACCTGGCCGCTCTCAGACAATGACTTCACAAACTCCTCAATTTTCTCAAGACAGGGCTCACACTATGTCATCCCACGTGCCGCACCCCCAGATGCAGAGAGATCCACCACCACCGACACGCCAGGTACCGAATGGACATCCAGCGGGTGCGCCGAACGGATACTATCAAGCGTACCCTGGGTCTGCGACTATGACTTCTCACTCTTCCCAGAATGCTCCGCGACCGTACCCTGGACGCTTCGCTTATCCTCAGCCCCAACGGTTAGACTCAAGGCAGAGCCCAGGACCACAGTATCCGGATGCAAAGGGATACAGCCGGCCGATGCCGCCCCCTGCACTGAATTCAGATGCTTACAGATCAAGGTCAATGGCAAGAATGGGAGGACCACCACTATATCACCCACCACCTAGTAGCTTTAATCATACATCTGCAAGCGCTTTTCGCCAGCAGCCGTACAACGCTGCAGCCCCAATGACCGCACAAGGACGAGTTGTGCCGGAGAGGCATGGAAACGAGCGCGCTATGTCATTGACTTCTTATTCGGCCGATCGCCCGGACTACAACAAAACCACAAGCACAGGAAGAGTAATCCCTGCTCGAAGACAGCCATCGGGCTCTAGCCAGCCGCCTTTTTCTCGACCAGACATGGACCCAGCCGCCGTCCATAATGTCGATGGCAGGCCACGGCCACCGAGTGATGGTTCGACGACCTCACGATCCATGTCGATGGCGTCGACGGTGCCAGATCGAACAATGAGTATGCAAAGTCAGGCACCTCCCAAGCCCGCCGGTCAGCCAACTCTTGTGGCGAGTAACTCCCGTAGAAGCAAGGTGCCATTGGTCTATCCAGCTTTGCTTTCGCGGGTTGCTGATGCCTTCCGCGAGAAAATTGTACTAGCTAAGCGAGAAAAGAACGGGGTTACTTATCATTACGCCTTTTCTGGCGCAGATGCGGTAGACTTGATTAGCTACATCATCAAAACGAACGATCGGAATCTAGCTCTTCTTCTAGGGCGTGCCTTGGATGCGCAGAAATTTTTCCACGATGTGACGTACGACCATCGTCTTCGAGATTCCCCGGGTGAGGTCTATGAATTCAACGATTTCAAAGAAACCATGGGAGAGGAAGCGCCCAGTTCTGAAGTCAACGGAGTTTTCACCCTTCTCACCGAGTGTTACTCACCGACTTGTAATCGCGACAGCCTATGCTACTCAATTGCGTGCCCCAGAAGGCTGGAGCAGCAAGCACGACTGAATCTCAAACCACAGCCGGGCTTGCGGTCGTCTGCGTCTAAAGGAAGTTTACATGGAGACGATGATGATAATGACAATCAGAAGTTATGGATTAACATGGTTCCAAAAGAGGTCTCCGATAGCATCGATGATCGCGAAAAGAAACGACAAGAAATTATCTTCGAGATTATGTACACGGAACGCGATTTTGTCAAGGATTTGGAATATTTGCGAGATTTCTGGATAAGGCCGTTGCGTTCTGCTGGCAACAAAAACATTTCACCCATTCCAGAACACCGACGAGAAAAGTTCATCCGTACAGTATTTGGAAATTGCTTGGACGTCCTGGCAGTCAATGGTGGTTTGGCTGAAGCTCTCAATGCCAGACAGAAGGAAAGCCACGTAGTGAAAACAGTTGGTGATATATTCCTGCAACATGTTCCACGATTCGACCCGTTTATAAAATATGGTGCGAATCAACTCTACGGAAAGTACGAGTTCGAGAAAGAGAAGGCGTCTAATCCAGACTTCGCGAGGTTTGTGGAAGAAACCGAGCGTCTGAAGGAGTCACGAAAGCTGGAACTGAATGGATACTTGACCAAACCGACCACCCGTCTCGCAAGATATCCACTACTCCTTGAACAGGTTGTGAAAAACACGGCGGATGATAACCCCGACAAAGAAGACATTCCCAAAGCTATCAAGCTCATCAAGGATTTCTTGTCCCGCGTCAACACTGAGAGTGGAAGAGCCGAGAACCATTTCAACCTCGTTCAGCTCAACGGTGCTCTAAAATTCGGTCCTGGTGACTATGTCAACCTGAAACTTACCGAGGAGAACCGCCAGATGCTGACAAAAATGGCATTCCGAAAGACACCTACTGACACCTCCGAGGTCACCGCATACCTTTTTGACCATGCTGTATTACTGGTGAGAATCAAGACTGTGAACAAGCGCGAGGAGTATCGAGTCTATCGGAAGCCGATTCCTCTGGAACTCCTGGTCATTGCGCAGATGGACGAGGTAATACCCAGAGCGGGAATCGCTAAAAGACCCTCATCTAGTCTGCTCCCAAATAAAGCAACCGCGAATCCCCCAAATACGAAAGATGGACTTCCTATCACCTTCCGACATCTTGGAAAAGGCGGTTACGAACAAACTCTTTATGCCACAAACCCCACGCAAAGACGGAAATTCATTGAACTAGTGGACGAACAGCAAAGAAAATTGAGGGAGCGGAACAGCAACTTCTACAACAAGACCGTTCTCTGTGAGAATTTCTTCACGTCAATCAACCGGGTAAATTGCCTTGTCCCTGTCGACGGTGGTAGAAAACTGGTGTACGGTACCGATAGTGGCATTTATCTCTCGGAGCGTTGGCCAAAGGATAAGTCGGCGAAACCAAGGCGAGTCTTGGATGTCAGTCAGGTAACTCAAATAGACACTCTAGAAGAGTATCAACTACTCTTAGTGTTGGCGAACAAAACCCTTTCCTCTTATCCGATGGAAGCGCTTGAAATAGGAGAGGGCCAGAACACAGTAGCGAAGAGGCCCAAGAAGATTCAAGGCCATGCGAATTTCTTCAAAGCTGGTATTGGACTTGGTCGCCATCTGGTGTGCTCTGTCAAAACTTCTGCTCTATCAACTACTATCAAGGTATACGAGCCCATGGACAACTTGGGAAAGGGAAAGAAAAAGTATAAGATGTTCCAGAGTGGTCAAGACACCTTGAAACCCTTCAAGGTTCGTATACTCCTTGCAATCAGTGCAATATACCTTTCAATATCATTTTCTGACAACACTTCTAGGAATATTATATCCCCGCCGAATCCTCCTCGATTCATTTCCTCCGTTCGACGCTTTGCGTTGGCTGTGCTCGTGGTTTTGAGGTTGTTAGCCTTGAGACGACCGAGACACAGTCTCTCCTAGATCAAGCCGACACTTCCCTAGACTTCGTGGCACGTAAGGAGAACGTTAAGCCCATTCATATCGAACGAATGAATGGCGAATTCCTTCTCAACTACAGTGATTTCTCGTTCTTTGTCAATCGCAATGGCTGGCGTGCTCGTCCGGACTGGAGAATTTCATGGGAAGGCAATCCCAATGCCTTCGCACTCTCTGACCCTTATATCCTTGCTTTTGAACCGAACTTCATAGAAATCAGACACATCGAGACGAGCGAGCTGATCCACATCATGACGGCGAAGAACATTCGCATGCTGCATGCCTCCACAAGAGAGGTACGTTAGACAAGAGTCACTCATACCAATGCGGTTATACTAATATATCTCTAGATTCTGTATGCCTACGAAGACGAAGCAGGTGAAGACGTAGTAGCCAGTTTGGATTTCGGGAAGCCGCAGCGTAGTTGAACAGAGATGGATGAAATGAGAGATAGCTTTTGTTCTTTCAAGTTTATTTTGATCGCTCTTAGACCGGTCTTTTGCCATTCCGAAAGGCATTCGATCCCGCTTCGTTAGGCATTTCGCTCTTCTGTATGAGCTTTTTCTCGCATCATCTTCTTTTCCCTTTCTAATACCTCTATGTTATTGATTTGATCTGTATCAAGTCAGCCTTTTTATCTATCATCATTTGCCTATCTCGCACTGTACAATGAAGCGCAAATACCACATGTTTATTGTTATTTGTCACTTGTGTGTCCATTTCTTTCTGTCTTTGTTCTCTTTCGCCCGTGTTGTTGCATTCAACGTATAATCTCTTTTCCCCAGGTCATGTCAACCTGGTGTATGTCGTCTTCGTACCATTCAAGTTACCCATAGCAAAGCTACAATGGAGGGGAAAGCTGGTGCTGACCCATTTATCATTGAAATTATTCTTTGTTCTCTTTTTCTTTACTTTGAGACCCCTTTATTCACGTCTCTTCTCTACCTTTGTTTTATAAAGGAGTTGGAAGCGGTGGGAATTGTAATCAGCGCTGTGGCCTCTAAAACTTCCAAATAATGTCGAACTGGAGGGGCAATAATTAGAAACATTTGAAATCGATGAAGTTAAAGCTCCGGTGTGTGGTCCAGACCATTACCGGCTCTTGGCATTTTTACCTTGCATCAATCCATGTATGCGACCTACGCCAGCCATACGAGCTGTCAGGTACTTTTCTTCCTCATGTACTACTATTCAACTAGGAGACATGGAATAATAAGAGACAAGACATAAGCCACAACACAAATGATAAAATGACAAAAGAGGGAATCTTGCTGCGCTGCTGAGATTGGGACAGGTGTCATTGATGATAAGAGTCAAAAAGAAACAAAGGGTGGAAGAGATAAAAAAGAGAAATATATAAGATGGCAAAAGGAAGGAAGTTATGCAGGTGATCCAGTGACAACTGTCAACGATTAAAAGATGCTATCTTTGACCCCGAGCATCACAAACACGGGCTGCGAAACGAGGCAAGGCCCCAGCCGAATGGATGAAGACAGAGAAGAAATCAATGAGAGCTGGAAAAGTAGGTGGGGAACTGCAGCAATTTTCGTCGTCTCTTGTCCGAATCCCTCTTTGTAGGAAAGGGAAGAATGGCGCCAGTCATCGCGATTAACGGAGCGTTGCATTTTCCCTTCCCTCCCTTTCAAACGAAGTTATTAACGTGAATAAGAAAATCAATATTAACCCCATTGAGTACAACCGCCGCGCCATAAATTCCATTACGTCGACACGGTTGGTGCCAAACGCGCAACGTAAGACTAGTCTTTGACAAGTTTGAATTAAGCATCACCATTGGCGACGTCCTGGCTGCTGGACTCGCGTGCCATACGAGCCTCGATCTCCCTCAGCTGGCTCTCACGAGCCAACAATTCCTGGCGCTTCTCAGCAATCTCACGCTGCACCCGGAGTTCGATCTCGCGGAGTTTCTCCTCCTCACGACGGAGTTGTTCCTCCTTCAGGCGGACGGACTGGGATGCTAGGTCTTCTGGGTTCATCGACGAATCTTGGGTACTGCTAGAGGGGTCAGTATCCTGCGACATAAGCACATGGGTAGCCATGGGTAACGTACGGAGTGGCACCGTCAACGCTCTTACTGAGCTTCTCGGTACGATAGTTTTCATAAAGGAAGTCATGGGTGATCTCCTTCAGATCCGCAAGGTGGCTGTGAAGAAGAGCACTTCGGATGGCCAAGAAATCAGAGTGGCGAGGGTTTTCAACCTCAACAACTCCCCAAGGATATTGCCTGGCTCGTACTTTCCGGCCATCGATTTCCACGAAGTCATCAGAGCCAACGATGGCAAACGGCATAAGCCCACGTAGTTCAGCGTTCTCTTCCACGGTATCCTCGTCATCCTCCTCAATGTCGTAAGGGAAGTTATAGACGGGGATGCGGTAATGCTCGATATCCTCCATGATCAGCTTCTTGGACTCGGCCAGTTCTGCAGGAGTGAGGGAGTCAGCCTTTCCAATGACGGGAATGACGTTGACACGAGGCGAAAGACGCTTCATCAATTCGATATCCAGCTCACGGAGGCCATGGCCAGTGGGTGTGATGAAGTACAAAAGGACGTGGACACGGTTGTCCCTGAAGCGGGGGTTTCGCTTGATTCGTGATTCTTCGGCAAGGATATCATCGTACTGGCGCTCAAGGTATCCAACAATCTCACCAAAGCTGTCAAACGGTCAGTTTTGCGAGCGGCGAATCCAGCACTAGCGGCGTTCACATGCCTTGCTTCATTATCAATCTGATCACCGAAACCGGGAGTGTCGACAATAGTGAGAGAGATTCGGGTGCCTTCGTCATCCAATTCAAGTTCTTCGAGCCGCCAAATTAGCATGCATTCTTTCCAATGTCGACTCAAATTTCGACTTACCGACTGTAACTGGCTTGATGCGGACACCCTCCTCAACATGAGCATTGGCAGCATCGTCGGCGTCCTTGCCCTCCAGAACTTGCTTTCCACAAAGGGTGTTGACAAATGTAGTACGGCCTGTTAGAATAGCGATTGATCAATTCCCGCACAGGAGGAAAGGAGAGCAGGGTATGGGGCATCTTCAATACGCACCAGTTCCGCTGGCACCACAGACCATCAAACAGAACTGGATACCCTTCTTGACATTCTTCTTGCGACGCAGCTTGATCTGTTTATAGGACATTGAACTCATGATCAGTAACTCATGCGAAGTAGATTGGGTAGGAGTGTCAAGAAAGAGGGACCCATTCAAGGATAATTGTACGTTGGGTGGAGGTCGAGAGGGGGTAGAAGGTTGATCTGTTTAAGTAGCGAGTGTGGAAAGGGGAAGCAAGCAACATACTGCGTTGAAAGCCGACGACATGGTGGGCTAAATAAGGAGAGAACGTGGGGAGAAAAGGGGGGGAACAAGAAAGAAGAAGAGGAAGAGGTTGAAGGAAGAGAAAGCGAGCGGCTAAGCACAAAAAGTGGTTTTGGCTAAGGAAAGGACCGAGAGAAGAAGGTGAATGGAGGATGGGATAAATCGCTGCTCTCCTGAGGTCGAATGAGCAGCAAACAAGTTGGAGTGAGAGGAAGAGAGACGTTACCTTACTTCGCCCATTAGGGGGAAAGTGGTTCTCCCTTAGTTTGTTTAGTTTAGCTCCGGTACAGTAAGGCACTCAGGCTGTCCCTGTATGGTATCACGTACTATACAAAACTGTATCACTGATACATACACTGCTGACGGAAGCCTTACCCCCATTTCCTTTTCTAAGCTCTCCCGGGCCAATCACGTCTACCGTTCGTTTCTCCAGGTTGGACTTCACTTACTAACCGGTACCGTATTGTCTGATACTTTTGACAGAAGAGTCTGGTACCTGGCTTCAAGTTCACCCAATAATTTACCTGTCTGATATGGACATGAGGATCATCAATTATTGCTCTCTATTTAGAATCGCAATTGTGACAGATGACGATAGCTAGAAGCTTTCTAAACTTAGCATTGACTCCGAACCCGTCTCATTCTCATTAAATCTTATTCTTTTTTTTTTTTTTTTCAATTTTCTTTTTTATTACAAGAGCCATGTGCAGTGTTGAATTCATACTCTATTACCCCCAGTCCATGTCCTTTTTCAGGGGTTGGGAGATATCCAATCGAAGAAGCCGTGGGTCGCTGCGGGCCGCTCAAATGGTACTGAAAACGTGCCGGGTACATACAATACACAATACAATGGCCGTTAGTCCCCTTAGGCAGGAAGCTTGTATACTTGAATAAACACCTTCCATAGATCTCTAAGAAAGTAAAAAGTTATTTTCTTCATATTCTAGGCAATATTAGAGAATGATCTCTGCGGCGCTAGCAGCGGCCATCATTCTCGTATTTCCCTCAAAATTATATTCTCCTCAAGATCAATCTCGGGTCTTCTTCCTTTAGGGCGACGGTAACTTCATGCTCACACGATCTCCCGTGGAGATACACATCGGGGCACTAGTGATAGATGCTGCTCTGCATTGATATACTTGGAGCATTATAGCTAATCTTCATCAGCTTGAGCTTCTAGCTTGTAATCCCGGAAATAGTCATATCAGTCAAGAGTCCAAGAAATGAGTCCATAGCACGACTACTCATACTACTGACTAATTAGTACCCACATAGTCCTCTCACACATAGTCAGAGAGAAAACGGTCGCCCAAGAAAAGCGCGGGTGTACATGCAGTATGGTGTAGATGACGTTCAAATATAGGCAGAGAAAAGTAACCCGGAAATTACCATGATAAGTTAGGATGTCATTTAAAATCAATCTTAGCCTAAAGGGGCAATGTCCCATCCATGCCAGGTGCAGTGCCCGCAGTGAGGCACGGTCATGGTCCGTGAGGGTCAATCTGAGACGCAGAAAGCAGGAGCAAAGATTGGGGAGAGGAAAAGAAACGATAAGGGCGGGATTTGAACTTGTGGTGGTGGGAACAAACGCCACTTGCTAGTGAACCTAGACCTGGCCATCGACTCATTGGTTGTTTGTTTCATCATACTCTTCCCATACCTAATCCGGGGGACCAACTCATAGGTTGCCTAAGCCAGCGAATACCTCCCTCAACCTTAAGCATCAACGTTCCTGGTTAGTAATCCAGTTGGTAACCTCTGCTATTTAGAGGTGATAAAGCAGCCTGAATGCACTTAATATCTACTTAGGTACTATTCGTTGTCACATCGGACTCAGTCTCCTGGTTCGATAACCCTTCGTTATAATTAGCATCATGAATACCCGTCAGGTTATTGATGAATCCGTGGGGCCATTTTCCCTTTCCGCGACCTTTAATAATGACAACAGCTGTTTTTCTGTTGGCCTTGATACGGGATTCTGTGGTATGTCTTCTAATTACGCGTCAGGATTACCTTGTGGGAATAACCGAACTGAGAACAGGATGACCTGTTGTAGTCTTTAATGCCGACCCTTGTGAGCTGAAAGTATCAAGAGGTATGTAAGCTCCGTTAGCCTTCATATCCAGTCCAGTCCGTGTAGTCTCCTCCATGTTGCTGACTTCATGTGCCTTGTAGACTTCAATGCAGGCATCGGTGTCGCGGTGATGCTAGGCCAGACAAACTACTTAGCCATCGTCGGTGGAGGAAGGCAACCTAAGTTTCCCCAAAACAAGGTAGGTAGAGTACCACGCACCTAACACTTCAACACTCGGTGTTTGTGTACTCATGGATCTACATAGCTGGCTATCTGGGATGATGCAAAACAGAAGGCGGTCATTACTCTAGAGTTCCGCACCTCTGTACTGGGTGTCCGGTTGTCAAAGTCGCGAATTGTCGTCGCTTTACTGAATAGCATCCACATCTTCGCATTTTCAAATCCGCCGCAAAAGCTGTCTGTTTTTGAAACAACAGATAACCCGATGGGTCTAGCCTGCTTAGGGCAGAAGCTACTTGCTTTTCCTGGACGATCTCCTGGGCAAGTCCAATTAGTTGAGCTAGAAACAGGGAACGTCAGCATCATACCTGCACACAGCTCACCACTACGTGCTATGACGCTGAGCCCGGATGGAGAGGTGCTGGCAACAGCGAGTGAAATGGTATCGTCCACGAACCTTCTACTGTAAAATGAATATATCATTGACTATATTAGGGGACTCTGGTACGGGTATTCTCCACCAGCAATTGCACGAAAATGGCTGAACTACGGCGGGGAGTCGATCAGGCAGTGATATTCTCTCTTGCCATCTCGCCTTCGAACAATTTATTGGCCGTAACATCGGACAAGTCTACTTTACATGTCTTTGATCTCCCTCACCCACTCAACCCTTCGCATCGCAATCCACTAGCATCCCCACCATCGGAAGAGGGAACGAACCAGAAATGGGGCATCCTAGGGAAAATCCCGCTGCTTCCCAGGGTTTTCTCTGATGTTTACTCTTTTGCAAGTGCTCCTTTTGAGATTGGTGACGAATCGGCACCAGGTTCTCATTATGTGCCACCTCTTGGAACCTCATTTGGGAGACCTCTTAAAGGTGTGATAGGATGGCCCGACGACCAAACAATTCTCGTTCTTGGATCAGGTAGGGACGGACGCTGGGAGAAGTTCACCCTTCGTGAAGGCGGCGATGGAAAGCGCTACTGTATGAGGGAAGGCTGGAAAAGGTACTTGGGAGGTGGTTGAAGTGGAGTCATCCGCAACATTATGCGGGAAAGAGGTCTAGCATTTAAAGTACTACTTATGCGCGTCCTTCTGAGGCAATGGTGCCTGTTCCCGTTACAAGCAAACGACCATTTGTCTGGCACATGCTTGAGTTGACGTCGCAGCATGAGACCTGACCGGCTCTTTTCTGCATATGGCAGATATCGGACGTCAGAGCATCTACATCAATTGGTGGCTATTATCCCACGCTTTGGCTGAACCGTGCATTCTTTCATCATTGAGATGATGGGCATCTGGCTCTGAGTTGGCGGCTCATCAATTGCGCCCCAGTGACCATGTAGAAAATATGACCAAGTTTGTCACCCTTTCATAGAAAGCATTACCACACGTTAGAAATTTATCGGTGTCGGTCCTCCCTGTCTCTATTACGCCGTGGTTCTGGCGATCGCGATCCCACAGGTGTCCTGTCTCTGTAGGTTCTCTCCTTCCTTGCTGGCGATCTGTTCCTATAAGATCGATCTTCCCTCGAGCGCGACCGCCGATTTCGGGTACCCCTCTCCCGGGAACGGGAGCGGTCCTCATCATGCCGGCGACGATGGTGGCGGTGCCGATGATGGCGACTCGATCTCTCCCTACTGGATTCTCGTCTGCGGGATGACTTTTCTCGGTTAAGCTTCTCCAGTGCTCGCGCAACTTCCTCCTTCTTCTCCTGTATGAGGTACTCCTTCATCGGGTCCTCTTCATCGTGGTTCACCATTAACTCCTCAAGCTCCTTCTCTTCCTTCAGTAGTGGTCGTCTTTGGGACTCGTCTTCACCAGTTCTTCCCTTTCTCCGCCTTCGTCGCTCATCATCTGTATCCCCATCACCTGCACTCTTTACGACTGCGTCGCCCATCAGTTTTGCGACATTATCCCCTTCCTCTTCATCATCTCTTCTCTTATATCTCACGTGGTCCACACGCAATATTCTTCCCAGGACTGTGGATCCGCCCAAGTTATCAACGGCAAGGTCTGTACTGCGCTGGTCTTCATACTTTAAAAACGCAAATCCTCGGCTCTTCCCAGTTTCTTTGTCGCGCACAAGGTTCACGTGGACTGGTTCGCCATACTGCGAGAAGATTGTCACAATGTCACCCTCGGAGAGGTCGAACGGCAGACCACCAATGTAGATGTATGCTGTGTCTCGGTAATCGGCGTGCCAGGACGCTTCAGGTGGGCTGTATCGGTCAATAAGAGTTAGGGGGATGTCCTTTTGAGGGGCGGGATTCCAGTCTCAAGCAAAAGTACCACGCACATTGCATTTTCAAGTTCGCGCTTATTGAGCGACTGGATCTGACGGATAGCGTTCATTTTACAATGCGACTTCCGATTGGACGAGCGAGGTAACCATATACCACGCTGTAGGGAGGATAGTAGACCTGTATACAGCTGAACGTGCTGGTGTAGATCTTTCTGGCGCAAAAGATAGATAGCTACTACGTCTCGGAGGACGGGACTAAGCTGCAAAGAGATCAATCACGGGCGGCCTCCGCGGGAGGTCCCACTCGCAAGAACGGCGACACTTGCAACTATTGTTTACAACGAAATAACTTGTAATTTCCCCCTCTACGGAACAACTCTTTCTCGCAACACCCTTGGAATTCTCAACTTCCTCATAGGCGACTGCTAGCTTTATTGAAGACTTTCTTATTCGGGAAAAGACCTGGTCTATGGTCCTGTCTGAACGGCCAACAGAGTAAACCGACTCCGGATCCATATCCCCTGACACTGTTCCGACCGCTGTTCCATTATTTCACCGATCTCGAGAATTCGCGGTCCACGCGTTAAATCCGTCGGAATATTGACAGGACTGCCTGGCGACCGTTTGGGATGGTCCGCGCCGGCTAAATACAGTCGAAATTGGACACACAATGTTCACTTCAAGTCATAATCCTGGGCCCAAGCTCGGGTCGGGAAACAACAGTCGACCCTCGAGCAAAGATGGCCCAAAGAAGAATATCTGGTCTTCTATGTTAGATAGCGTCGCCAACGGAAAGCGCTTGCCGGAAAAGAATCTTCTTATCCTAGGTATACAGCCTCCCCGACTCTTACAAATGGCCCTGTGTCGCTAATCAGGGTTATTTGTTTTCCAGGAGGCACCCCAGAGAGCCAAAGAGAGTTTTTAGACACACTGTCTGCGGACACATCAGATCCCAGCTTGCCAAACGACAGGAGGAAGGGAAGGTTACCCCCGGTTGCCAATCAGTTTGCTTTGGGATACACCTACCAAGATGTTCTAGACGCTGACCAAGAAGGTAAGTACGATCATAATTACACACCTTCAAGGGCATTCGCGCTTTTGAATAGGGCTAATGTGTAATTTAAAAGACACTTTGGCGCGTGTCTCTGCCTATCTACTTTCCGAACCCTCCCTATCTTTTGCGCCCCTCCTCAAACCGCTTTTGACCGCCCAATCTGTCCCGGAGACGCTGGTCGTGATCCTGCTAGACTGGTCAGACCCTTGGACATGGGTCCGGCGGCTAAGAGAATGGGTCCGCCTTTTGCGACATGTACTCATTTCTCTAGATGACGAGACAAAAATCGTAATGGAAGAAACTATGACAGAGTGGAGGGATCGAAAGAGGGGCATGGACCCCAGTTCAACAGGGGCACAAGGGCTGACCAGCTCGGGTGGCCCGGTGACGATACCTTTGGGGCCCGGCGAGTGGGACGAGGGGCTGGGAATTCCTATGTGTGTGGTCTGTCAGGGAGTATGTAGCGCCCGGAACATCATACATGCGAACAGCATCATTTAAGGAAATAATTTATTGACGGTATCAATTGCTGCAGGCTGATAAGATCGAGAAACTGGAGAAGGACCATGGCTGGCACGAGGAGGAATTCGATTTCATTCTGCAGTTCATGAGAACAATTCTTCTCAAACGTGAGTTTTTGTTTAGCCCTTTCGTGCGTCCTATTTTCTCGAGCGACTCTCTGATTGCTGGCAGATGGCGCATCACTTATCTATACTACACCTTTTCTGGTCAACTCGCTTCAGAGCTTATTACATTCGTCGCTCGGTATACACTCGCTCCTAAAGAGACAGTCCCTCAAGCACAACGTGATTGATCGCGACAAGATCCTAGTACCTTCAAACTGGGACTCGTGGGGCAAGATTCGAATTATTAGGGAAGGTTTTGATATGGAAGGAGTCTCAACAGCATGGTCGATCGAGATTCAGGATCCGCCAGAGCCACTCTCTGGTTCGTCGATGGATGATGATAAGCCTCAAGGCGAAAATGCAGCCGGTCTGGATGATGGAACAAGCGCCGTGGCTATCTTCGAACAAACGATCAAAGACCCCAAACGAGATGCATCCATGACGCATCCTGGCAGTCAACATAGCAAAAGCAAGGTTGAGGTCGACACATCGGACATGCAAAGCTTCTTAACAAAACAGTTGGAGGTCCTAGAACAGTTGAAAATTGAAGATGAGAAAGATCGCACAGCTAAACCAGTGCCCCAGCTTGAGATGTCACCGCTAGACGATAATGGCCGAGTGAATGAGCACATCGGGCCTGTCCAATTCAATATGGGCGGAATTCAGGTGGATGCTGATGATATGTTAAGGAAACTCAAGGTGAGTGACGACTTCAGCGGCGCTTGTCTTGTTCACCATCTTATTAATCGTTTAGGAGAGAGAGGCCAACCGATCCCAGAGAAAGGATACCCTTTCAGCACCCCCTGGCGAGAAATCGCACAACCAAGCACTGGCAAACTTCTTTGCGGGCTTGGTCAAGAAGCCTGGCGGAAGCCCTCGCGGGAGCCCATCGGCATAGTTTCCTGCTTTTCGACTGATGTTTTTTGGATTGTACTTTTACTTACCCTCGCGCACCGTACATACTCCAGGCATCGAGGGTATCGGCTTAGCGAAACTCATTGTCATTGTTTTTTTGATACCGGAATGGCTTTAGGCTGGGTTAGGAGTCAGAGAGACGGCGGCGGATTACCCATAAGACTATTTCCCTTGACCTCCTGTGAACTATCTGTATTTCACTTGGATGATATATCCTCTACAGCTACAAACCCATGATGGGAATTACTCGATCGTCTTGTCCCATAATCGACGGTGGTAATAGCAGTTGCAGTGTCGTAGTATTGAGGTTCATCGAGTCTTCCAGACATTTACCATGGCGTTGAGAAATCTCGAGACCTAATACGCATAGAATTAGTGGAAGTAGTAAGCCTCCCAATAAACATAACATCCGCGCTGTATGTGTTTGTGGTTAATTCTGGGCCAGAAAAAAAGAAAGTCAGATCGAATATGAAGTCTATGCATCGCTTGACATCTGAGCAGTATGGATAGATGCGCAAAAAGATGGAGACGCGGGGAATCGAACCCCGGACCACTCCCATGCTAAGGGAGTATTATACCACTAAACCACATCCCCAATTGGTTGAATAACGGGTACTTTAAATGTTATATAAGCCACAGTTACTTACAAAAGACTCCACACGAGATACAGAAGTCCATAGCCTCGGTGGTTTCTTCCCAATATCAAGTAGCAGCACACCACTCATATCCGGAATAGTACAAGAATGTAGCCCATGTGGTATGGTGTTTATATTTAAGGGCATGAAGTCAAAATAAAAGCAGTTGTTACGTGGATAGAGCAACTCTACAGTTGTACAACATGGAATCAACCTCTCTTGCCATGGAATTCCTAGTGGTTTGAACATTCGGAGAACATGGTACATATTCACTCGTAGTTCCTCCAGTAAAACGCCGACATATCTACATATTATACATTTTTATAGCCTGTTCGATCTGCAGGTACACGTCTCCAGACCACAGCGGAAGAATAAGACCGAAGGACTTGAAACACCACGCAGATCATGACTGGATTTTACTCCGAAGTCCGGATGGTGAGGACAATCTTTACGTATACCAGGCTGGTACCGGCAAATGCCGAGAAGCCACCGACCCACCAAGCGTTACACCTTAACAACTCACAGCTCGCAGGGCTGGGGTGCATCCTCGCCTCTGGAGGACGAAGCGATGGAAGATGACCAACAGGGGTTCGAGACGGGCTCTCAGACGGGGCCCGGTGCCGTTTCATTGCGTGGTGGGTGCAAAGTACACTAGATTTATACTAAGCCCTTCAACGTAATCCTTTTTCCCACTTGATCAACTTATTTCCCAATCCCCCCCCCCCCCCCCCCCCCCCCTGTACATACATAGTGCGAGCCTGGGTGCTGGACTCCATGCTTGTTGCCAAAATTTCATGAGACTCAACGTGATTTCTTACCTATACACTCTTTCATTTGATTTTACTTGAATTTAATCTATTCCTACTTCATGCTACTTTCTTTTTCTTTTCCCTCTATATAATTTGCCAAGTTTCCTGCCCATGAGAGAATGATTTTCCCCATTGTTGCACTGCTCCAATTGGTGCTTACGGCATTTGCACAATCTAGCGCCGATGACGACTTAATGTCCTTTGTGACGGTAAGCTCAAAACTATTGAAAATAAGTCTGCAGGATCTGGTGCTGAAAACAAGGGGAACCACGTCTAGCTCCCGGGTGTCAGGGCGTTAAAATATGAAGTGTACTACAAGGACCGCGATCGCGTCAGTCCGGGCTACTGGTTCGTCGCGCCTTATGGGAAAATCGACCCGGAACCTGCGTCGCAACAATACAAGCCATACCAGATCGGACCCTATATTTATGATGGCGATGGGGCATGTCTCACCTTCTAAGTCCCTACGTCCCACACCCCGCAATCCCGCCCAAAAACAACGACTAACCGATGTCCTGCGCAATAGATGCTCATCTGGGCTGGCTCGCCCATGTTTGATAACCGCAACATCTTCGATTTCAAGGCTGTCCACAGCATTGGTGACAAACCACACCTCTCGTTGGTCTGGCAAATCGCCTACGATCACTCCGACAATGGATATGGCGTTATACTAGACAATGCGTATGACATCAAAAAGAAGATTCCAATGCCGGACGAGTACGGCGCCTTTGATATACACGAGTTCAACATCCTCGACGATGGCAAAACGGCTATGGCCATCACCTACCGAGAACATGAAATCGCCCTGGACACGATGGATCGTCCTGGTGAGCATACGCATGTTTTGTCGGGCGGGTTTGTCAAGATAGATTTAAACTCGGAAAAGATTAATTATGCTTGGGATGGCGTCGACAAAGTTGCCCTGAGTGAATCCGTCACTGTCAATAAGGAAACCCCTCCTGTAGGGCCACCAGGATGGGATTATGTCCACATTAATTCAATCGACAAGAACGACGATGGTGACTACATCATCTCTTATCGGTTCACCAACACGATTTACATGATTTCCGGCCAGGATGGGAATATTATGTGGAGGCTGGGCGGACAGTACACTGACTTTGAACAAGACTTCACATTCTCCAAACAGCACGATGCGAAGTTCATTGAGTCTAATGGCACACACCATGTTATCTCGCTCCTGAACAATGCCTCTGATGAAATCAGCAATGACGAGGATGTATCATCGGCTCTTTTCATCGAGCTGGATACCAGTGCATCTCCCAAGACTGCTAAAGTCATCCGACGCCATAACCGCCCCGATGGTGGTCTTACCCGACTCCGTGGCAACACTCAGCTACTCCCGAATAACAACGTGTTTGTTGGATGGAGTGAAAGGGGCTATATCTCTGAGTTCTCACCTGAAGGCGACACTTTGCTAAATGCGAACTTCGTTTCCTCGCGTTACTCGACCTATCGTGCATACAAATTTGAGTTCACAGGCCGCCCCAGTGCGCCTCCTGATCTGGTTGCCTCTGTATGGGGTACGGATCAGACAGATCTCTCGACGACTTTCTATGTCAGTTGGAATGGTGCCACCGGCATCGCCGGGTGGAACTTCTACGCGCGGGCTGCGAAGAATGGCCACCCTATCCTTATCGGAAACGCTACCAAGACGGATTTTGAGACGATGTTCATCGCCCGTGGGTACCTGGACTGGGTGACCGCCGAAGCGGTTGACCACGAAGGCCGGGTCCTGGGCACTTCTCGGGTCCAGAGAAGCAAGATCCCTGATAACTGGGCCGCGGCTGGATTCAGGGGCGATCTCAAGACCCTTAAACCGGATGACCCCAAGGCCCCCAAGTCGAACGGTGGTAAGCAAACAACTGCTGACGCAGAGGCCGATAACAAAAACAACAACAACTTGCAATCCCCGCGCCCGGCTGATGCAGAAGTGAAGGAGATCGCTCAGCTGGCACATGAAACGTACGATCTCGTTCGAAACGTCAGTGGTGTTTTCGTCCTCATCGTACTTTGCGGTATAGTGAGTGGTATCGCAGCCAGCATCTATCTCTGTTTCCGGCGTCGGATAACACAGCCTTACAAACATGTCCCATCGGATGACATACCAGAGGAGGAAATCCGCCTCCATTCTGTTGAGTGATCTGCTGGATACCCTATTTACAGTTAAAACCTCTTGCTTTGGGTGACTTATGTATACTATACCCTTGGATACCTATATACATACGCATATCATTTATACATCATGTACAGTGAATATTGGTACTCCGCGAGAAACGCCAAATGTATCAGTTAAGCA
Source organism: Aspergillus flavus (assembly GCF_009017415.1). NCBI lineage: Eukaryota > Fungi > Ascomycota > Eurotiomycetes > Eurotiales > Aspergillaceae > Aspergillus > Aspergillus flavus. The sequence goes on along the minus strand of NC_092408.1, from coordinate 3,226,659 downwards.
GTTGCACTGCCCTGTATAGATCCACAAATACGCCCTTGGCCCGCTACCCAACCTCCTCCCTATGATTCGAGTAACCATACAGATCAATCACCCGACATAACGTCTGAATCCAGGGCAACCAGACATCACTTCTACACCGTAGCAAACTGGGTGTACACGTGTGCTCGGAACCGCGTGGTTATATATGGTTATGGATCCAAACATATCTTTCTTGAGAACAACAGCGGCCACTGGTGCTATGGATGTAGTAGAGGTGCTAATTGTCGGTGGATTCATATCTTTTGCTGTTCTCGATAGAGAATTAAGTACAGTTGTAGATGTACAGCATTGTTCAAGTTCGTTGGAGGTTTGGAGTTCGAACGAACATCCACGGAGCTTTTACGGTTTGGACAGCTCGACCCAGGGCGGGGTCACTTTGAACAGTTTTCGAACTTTCAAGAGACATCAAAAAATGTCTAAACAGTATGAGGGAAAAGGCATCAAGATGCAAAAAGATGGAGACGCGGGGAATCGAACCCCGGACCACTCCCATGCTAAGGGAGTATTATACCACTAAACCACATCCCCAATTGGTTGAAAAACAGGAGCCATATAATGCAATATTAGTCTAAATAAAGCATTAACCTCGCCGAAGCCCTAGTTTGCGGTTTCATCCTATAGGTACTACATTCGGTATAAGTAGTACTACAACTGTATATATTGCGATACATGCCAATTAACTCCGGTGTTTCTTGGAAAGAATATCTCTGGCACATCATATACACTAAGTACCTCGACCAGCCCGATTAAGTTAAGATATAAACGATTGACGTCCGTGGTTTTCGTTACCAGATCTGTTCCGCTATCTCAACTTCCACGTGGGGTCGCCGGTTCCTCGGGTCCGTTCGTTGAATCCATGGCTTTATGTGGTGTGTTCCTCGTCTATGGTTCCTAGGGGTAGTATAGACATCGACCTCTCTGTGTTGTGGTACTGATAGTCGGCATTACCATTTGTGTTATATCCAGAGCTACGTTAAGAGGGGGGCCAACCCGCAGTGAAGTGAAAGTGCGGCTTTGTAATACATCCATTCTGCTTGCAATAGGTTGCAAAATGATTGCTTTGTATAAAGTCGGTCACTAGCTCCCCTTGTAGTGCACAGTTTTGGTGACTCGGTGGCTTATGTTGGAGTCGGATTAAGCGTTGACCGTTGAAGCAATGGGGACTCTCTGTAAGTTGGCGATTGCGGCTCTCTTTGTCGGGTATGGGGTGGGTCTGTTTGCGATTCGCTTATACTATGTAGGTAGACGCCTGGTGGCCCTTTGGGGGTGGATGAGTGTATTTCAGCTCAATGATTGCGTCGTCAGAGTATGTGAAGTTGTTGTTCGATATATATCTAGAGAGAAGAAGTATATACCGTAAAAACACAAGATTAATATACGAGCAACAACAATACTATACGAAGCCAGCAGCAAGTCCATACCATACTCATGAGTAACATAGGTTATATGCCACCATAGCTCACCTATATAGTAAAGGAAACCATACATAGCCACCAAGACATAGCCTTATCCAAGGCCAATGATCAATGTTATGTCTGGATTATCTGCATTGAGCTTTGATTTTCTTCATATAATCTTTTAAGGAGTCCTCTTCCATCCAATTGGGGATGTGGTTTAGTGGTATAATACTCCCTTAGCATGGGAGTGGTCCGGGGTTCGATTCCCCGCGTCTCCATCTTTTTGCTCTTGATTCCTTTTCCCTAAAAGCATTTTCCTCTTTTGTTTTGTTATTATTGTTCAGGATTTCATTTATACCTGCTCGCGTCTTTTCTGTAACTAAGTGTAAGAGAGCAAGCAATTGCATTCGTGTGACCCAAATCAAGACTCCTAATACTTTCGTCGTGACCAAACAAATCACATATCAATTACACTATGCAGACAGCTGTGCAGAAGCAGAACAAAGCCTACACTGGACAGTTTATACTATACAGCTATATATGATATAATGGAGAACCTCTACCAATTCTCCCACACAGCATCTGGCAGAACCTTCCTCATGATACCCCAGTGCTCCAGAGCACCCTGGTCCTGCCACCTATAAAGCTTACCAGTGTCCTTGGTCCTGAGGACACGCTGTCCACCCGTAACGGTGGTAAAAATAGCCGGGTCAATCTCATGCTTGGGCACGAGATATGTCTCACGGAACTTGCTGTCCAGGAAGTCGGCAGGGACAGGATCCCTGAAACGAAGAGGAGTAGCAGAGTCCTTCTTACAGAAAATGACCATGTTCGTGAAATCTCCGTTGCCCTCTTCACCTGCATCCTCACGGAAGTACCGGCAAGAGGGAAAGACCGCCTGGATGGTGCGGACAGTGAGGGCAGCCGGGTAAAGAGAGAGGTCACCCGCATAGTTCTGTCCAGGTCAGTGAGGCTGGGAGATTGTTTGGGTATGGGCTTACCATTGCAATGACACCGTCCTCCTTAAGGAGAGAGTTGAGGCCCCCGAGAAACTCAATAGAAAAGAGCTCAATTGGTTCTGCGCCACCAGTGAACACATCGTGGACGATGTAGTCATATTGGTTGGGCTGGGGAGATTTCAAAGCGCGGTCAACGAACAGTGTGGCGTCTTCGATAGCTGCAATGTGGTTAGGAGGGAGGTGGAAGTATTTGCTGGCGAACTTGTGGACGACGGGGTCAATCTCGACAATGGTGGTTTCAATCCCATGAGTGATGAGAGCAGCAGGTGTAGTGCCGACTCCAAGTCCACTGAGACGCGGTTAGCTTAATGAAGTAGGAGAGTTTGGATTCGTCTCACATGACAAGTGCCTTGCTGTCTGCGTCTACTCGGTGAGCCCCGTGGCCCGTTTCCGCCAGTCGGACAGCCTCGAGCAAAGAGAAAACCGCATAGATAGGGTCCTGAACCTTGGGTTTGTAGTTGCGATAGGTCTTAGTCCACTGGCCTCCAAGAAGACTATGGTCACAGCGCATCACCCGGAAACCATCCTCGAGGTTATCCAAAACCGAAATATAACCGGTGGAGGACTCCTGACGATCTACCAGTGAAAATCCTTCCTCATTAAGCGCGGATTTGAGCCCCGAAGTTGTGATCCCCAAAGGCAGATGCACATTAGAAGTGAGTGTGAAGAGGATAGATGGAATGGCCAAGAGGAGCCACTTAGATGGAATAACGGCAGAACACAAGATTGCAACCAAGAGCTGGAGACCCGTGCTCGAAAAGAGCCAAAATGAACCGATAAATCTCACTATGAATGATTTTGCAAGCTTCTCCCCGAAAGAATAGACGATGTACGAGCTAATGAGGGGAATATGCTCCTTGGCAAGATCACCATAACGTTCAAGGTTGAGGCCCGCTTGCACCAATTTGGCGGCACAGGCGACAGAGAGCAAAACAAAAGGATAGAAAGCAACCACCTCAGTAATCACGGCACCGGTAGGGTTACCGAACGAAGAGCTCTGCTGAAGCAAAAAGTATTGAATGGTGGGGTACCAGAATGCGACAACTGGAAGTAGATACACCGCCCGGCGGTTGGTTACCTGCTGAATGAAATCCTTGAGGAACCACCCAAGAGCAGCAGTGATGGCAACTCCATAGCCATGGAAGATATGCGACGGAGCAGAGCCGTACACCGGAGCCAGGGTCAGCACGAACACAGGGGAGGAGAAAGCGACGAGGACCAGCAATGCTGCGCCTCTCCACAGTCTTCGTGAGTTGACCTGCTGAATGACTTCCTGCAAAGACGACATGGCGTCGGACCTCCACAGACTACTACCTCAGGCCTGAGAATCGCACAGAAATCTTGAGTACTTGGTCTGAGGAGGTTTTCACTGAAAGCTTTGGTTAATTCGTAGGTTCAATGCATAGGGGAGAGGTGCGACTAGGGGATAGCGCTTGTGAACGAGCCAAGCGCAGCTCCCAACGCGCGATGTGAAACAAACAGGAGGTGGTTCTCACCGATGCTTCTCAGATAGAAAGCTCAAAGTCCATACTCCGGCCAAGGCGAACTGTTATTCGTTGATTGAGAGGCCACGGCGGAGATTATTTGATTCTGGCACGAAATTTGCCGCAGTCCTCCGGCCCAAAACAGTTTAGGCTGAATGGAGCTGTCTTGAATCCGCCACCGCTTGTCATTTCAGTCCACCTTCTCCGACTTCCATCTATTGCGATCTATTGTCCGCTCCCTCTGTGTGCATTCAATCATACTATCCCCTCCCGGTCAACCATTAGACATGCCTTTCTTCCCAATGGGTACCGGGATTCAAGCAGAAAATGACACAAACACCGTGTCCGGCGCAGTGCCACTATCCCCCGCGACGCAGGTCAAAAACCGTCGGAAACGCTACCTGGATACCCACCCGGAGTATTTCTCTGCTGATCTCGAGCTAGCCGGTCCGCTCGCTCTAACCTCTCTTTTGCGCGACTGATCGCATGTGCTATCTCAGTCGGGAAAAGATGACCAAGGCTAACACTTTAGCATTGTAGACCCGTTACTGTACGATCGCTTGATCCGCCGATTCCAGACTCCGGCGGAACGAGAGGCTGAAGGGCGAGCCAAAGGATTCTCGGGTATACTTCAAGCAGATCTTTACCGCTCCGAGGCCAAGTTGGATGCCCTGTCTCACCCGGATCCCAATGCAATGTTTAGCTATAGCCGTGGCCCAAACGGGGAAATCCTCGCGGAGGATAAAGATGAGATACCCACGAGCAAGGAAGAAGGCGAAAAGATCTGGCAATGGGAGATGACACTGCGATTTATAAGGGGCGAAGACCGCGACTTTGACTACACCACTGTTGATGAGAATGACGATTATGATGATTGGAACGAAGAGCAAGAGCGATATTTCGACGACGAAGAACCCGAATGGATCGTTGAAGGTACAAGTGGCGATGATGTTCGGTCCAGATTACAAGGGGAGACTGGTGTTCAAGACTTTTGAGAAGACCCACGCAGTCGAGACGGACCGGCCACTTGATGCCTTTGCGATTGGCTCACTCTGATGCAAGCTTTTGGCCGTCACTCACACATTACCATCCCCGGTCGAAGTTTCTCGACCGAGACAAAGGAGACATTGGTGCTCTCGAGGACATTTGCTTCCCACCCCTCATGCACGCTGAAGAGGATTCACGACCTGGCTAGCCTAGGGCTCATATCACAGCTCCAATTCCAAATCTGGGATATAGACTTCCGAGTCCAATGTGTATACCTTTCTCGAGCCTACCCATGCCACTATGACGCATGAGATGCTTTAAGATGAGCAGACTCCTACGCAGGCTCTGACTCAACGCAGCACCACGGTTCGATGACGTTGCAGCTTCAGGAAATTTTTGCAACTCAGACAATAAGTGCGAGGCGCTTTAAACTACAAACCTAACGTTTTTGTCCTCTACTTGACTTGAATTTCGTGTCTAATTTTCACCTTTTCTCTTGCCGTATTCACGAAGTTGAAGACAGGTCTTACAGGTTCAAGAGTTCTTCTACATTCGTTTCACAGGTCCTGTCGCTGTCCAGAGGTGTCTTGGAAATTGACCTTGAATGCGTATGGACGCGTAGGCAGAGCAGCCTCCAAGTAATACAGACGTCAATAATTCAATCATCATAGTTAATCAATGTCTACCTCTTTGAAGAAATTTCTGTTCTGAACTCCAAGTATTTCGTAATTCACCGTAAGACCTGCCATTCCTTACGTAGGGGAATATATTGTCTACTTCACCCCCACTCTTCCTCCAATAGCAGGCTCTATCTCCCCTATACGAAATTATTTATCTTTCTTAATATCGTTGTAGCATACTGTTTCATCCGGACTTGGGTCACGCAGAGCACCACCAAAATCTGCCCCTGAGTATATTGCTTGTCCACGAGGTGCCAAACCATGGGTCTAGCTAATTATGATGTATAAAATCTGGGGTAATCCTGGGGTCATGAGGGATGACTCCTTATGGTCAATCGATGGGACGTCATCTATAGAACAACCCAGCACAGTAGTCGCAACTATGAGGCAACTCTTCGCTAGGCATTGAATATTTAAGCCTGGCCTGTCCGCTCCATCTCTTGAATCTTCTCAATCACACACATCTCGTTGTCCTCCCTTGAGAACTACCAGCTATCTCACTTATCAACCTGCTTTATACATTGTTTTCAGCTTGGTATACACGAGTATACCACAGCCACCTCGAGTCTCAAGAACTTACGCTTGCTACTATCCCAAATCACCTCGAAATACACCCCGCAAGTACCTATAACAATGCCACACCTCACCATCCAAGACGAAATAAAGAAACTACGCTGCTCAGACAGCCCGACAGTAACCCGGTCACCGTCACCCAAGAAGACGGAAAAATACATAGTCCAAAAGCTCAGAAAACAGTTTGAGCTGACAAAGGACACCATCGGCGATGGTAGCTTCGCCAGAGTCAAGATCGTGCATAGGAAAGAGCAGGGCACTCTTGTTAAGTACGCGGCTAAGTTCCTCAACAGGGAGGCTAAGGTGTCCGAGCAGTTATATGAAGAACGGGCTTGGAAGGAGTTCGATATCGCCAGGAACCTGCATCATCCGAATATCGCGGAGGTTATTAGCCTCTGCAAACATAACCCTCACCTGGTCTTTGTTATGGAGCACTGCCAACATGGCGATCTTTGTGACCTAATGGCAAAGGCCACTCTTCGCCATGGGGCCAAAAAGTGCTTCTTTAAGCAAATGCTCAGGGGTGTTGCATACATGCATAGCCATGGTATCGCACACCATGATATTAAACCGGAGAACTTGGTCCTGGCCGATGATAACGTCCTCAAGCTTATCGACTTTGGGCTCTCCGAGGTCTTTGCTGACCTCCTCCCCCCCGACAGCAAAGGGGAAAGAAAACTTGGCCCGGTCCGTGAGTTCCCTGCTCGTCTCTATGGTACGCCCGCCTATCTTCCGCCAGAGCTATTTCAGGGTGTCTGTAAGTACCCAATCCTGCCTGTCAACATACTGATATATTCTCATACTTATTCTTGGTAGACTCCTACGACGCCCGCGCCCTCGATGTGTGGAGCTGCGCCATAACCGCCTTCGCCATATTCGCTGGCGACGTACCCTGGGACCTAGCCGACGATGAAGACAAATCCTACCAAGCCTTTCGCGGAAGCTGGCAGTACCTCCTCGAAGAATACCCCGACCTACCCATAACAGCGGACAACTTCCCGCTTACAACTTTCGCCAAGGCCCTGCCGGAGAAGGAGCTTGCGACCCTCCTCCTCCGGATGCTACACCCGTTCCCGGAAAAGCGAATGACAATTTTGGAAGTGTTGGAGGATCCTTGGGTTCAGGCTATTGAGTGCTGCAGCCCCGAGTCCAACCACTCGTCGACGGTTCGGGGTGATAAAGCTGGTGATTGTGGCATCCCCAAGATGCATGATCACCGTCCCTTGACGGACGAGCTGGCTTCCAACTCTGACTAGGGGTTGCAGCAGTGGAGGATATTGGTTGTGCTTGGAAGTTGGAAATTTGAGGGCTTATATAACGACACTGTATAATTTCTTAAAGATTTTGGCATTGTTGGAAGATACCCCTTGGTTATTTGCATCGACTTTTCATTTCTCTTTATACTGTTGAGGATGGCAATGACCTCCTCTTGGATATTTGGATGGACATGGGACATGTTTCTTTATACCTTTATACTTTCTCATCATCTTGTTATGCTAAATCATTCATGTATATCTGAGGACGGATCATATCAGACCGCCTCGTTGAACAATTTACTGATACATCTCGATATGATATTGAGATTCAGGCCCTAAGGTCGGGTGGTTGGGACGGGCCTGGGATACACAATATACACAATTATTCTGTTCCTGAATTTGCTTGAATTATGTAATCTTCTTCGTAGAGCGCTAAACATCTATCATGAAGATTCAGTTCATAAAACTGGAAGGTAACCTAGTAGAACTATTATCTGGTCTTGAGTTCTCTCTTTTCGTCCCTTGGGTTGCAGTTCAAAGAATCTTTACGGGGTGAAAGGGATCTCCATTGACTTACCCAATATTTACAGAGTTTATAATCATAGAACCAAGGCTATAGCCCCGATCATGTCCATACCCCAACTAATACAACTGCATCTAAAAATGCTAAAAAGATGATTAAACCTACTGGTATAGAAGAGTTAGGGCACGACTCCCGCGTACTACTAAGAATAACAAAACCCTAAAGTGTCAGACGCAACCACGCCAGACTAGAAACTAACACACCTTAGAAAGTGGAAACAGAGAACCCTAACACATATATCATTCGTATTTCCAGCTTGTATGAAGTAGTACTTGGCCTGTTGCACAGCTGTTCTCTTCGCCCGGATTTATCTCTGTACTGCGCGTGGATTGAATCTTCCGAAACCGTCGAAGCATGAAGACCGTCACTAGTTACTTGTTCATTTCTGTCTTCCTCCGCTAGCACTACAGGAACGGTAATTTCCCAAATTAAGAATTCAACCTCATTCTAAGGACACATTTTTCCTAATCCCTACAGTCATATTCGTTTCCAAAGATTTATCTCATGGTTCTGGATCAGATATCTCATCGCGTCATGAGCGGTAGAGCCATCCTTGCCTCGTTCAAGTCGATGTTGTTCAGCCTCTGGGAGACCCATGGGCCACTGATGTGTTTCGTTTAGGACCATGGTGGCCAACTCTTGAGGAAGCGAATGGGCCGATGTTACCATTGATTGTGCTTCTTCTGCCCACCAGTCATGCCGCTGCGGTGGTACATTCCGCGTCGAGCAGATGCGGTAGTATGGATCGACGAGCCACAGTGTCAGGAATCGAAGGTGTCCGGCCCGAGATTTGGAAATCAGCTCAAATGGCTCCATGCGGTGATGAAGTGCGTTTGGAAAAACTATAAGACGTCCCTGGCCAATTGACACAGACCCGAGCTCCTGGAGAGCCGGTTTATGGTTTTCGACACCGAATAATTCTTCTAAGTACGGTACATCCCATCCCTCAAACTGATACAGGTCTGAATCCATATCAATCTCTTGACGGAATGAGAGCCTGCTACCTGTCACGTTTTCCATGTCGAAGAAGTAGACCGCAACTCCTACAATGTGCTCATTGCGAAGGCCGTCTGTGTGCCAATCTTCGCCAGGATAAGATGGGCTTTCTGGTGTTAGTTCAATACCCTCCAGCTTCACAATGATCTGTAGGCCTTCATCGCGAAAATTTTCCTGAAGCTTGACTGTATAGTAATCATGATCTGTGCAGTTCATGTCAGGAGCCTCTTGGAGTTTGTAACGATCCATTGGGTCTTTCATCTTAAATTGTGAATACCAGATCTTAGGGTCTGTTTCCCACTGGATGTCATGTTTCGTGGGGCCAACAATAGATTTTGCAGTTTTCCCTGCCTTCCATTCGTCATACGAGTAGAGACCGGGGTCGGAATGCTCGAAGCGAAACAGGCGACTGTATTTTGCATCGACCACGTCCTTCAGGGATACCGTGCTCTCCCAATCCTGTGGGATCTCCTTTGTTTCAAGACCTTGCCATTTGACTTGAACGCCATATTCTGGAAGGGCGACATATTCCTTGACACGGGCAAGTGCGTTGTGGTAAGCTTCGAGATCACCATCCCGCTCCGTTGGTAGATCTTCTGCCCACTTTGGATACTCGTTTCGCCACTCAACACCAAATGTTTGAATTCTTCTAGGCGCCCTGCCCCGTGGGGAAGGCAGATCTAAATCAATAGGCTCTCCTTTGATCAATGTCTCATTCCATGGCTCAATGACTTGAGACATCACCTCTTCAAGTGTCTCATAAAAAGAGCGTTGTCTGCTCGGGTGCAGCTCGTTGATATAAGAGGTAATTCGTATGTCTGTCGATCCCACTGGCCCACAGAATTCCACCTCGCAGGGAAGCCACTGGAATCGGTGAGAGAAGAGTAAGCTTCTCGCGTTACGATAAGTGTTGGGAAGCCTCTCCAGTCTTTCACGATCCTGGTCATGCCTGGGTGCAACCTCGCCTTGTCCGTAGGTTTCCAATGTTTGTTCAAGTGGAACACAGCCGCCATTCACGAGAACGCGCGTCTGTCCGTAGACTAAAGGGAAAAGAGACGGGTCGATTATATTCCAAATTTGCTTATTGGAACTGGGCTCCCAGTCTTTCCGGCCTCCAAGCTCGTCCGACAAACTGGCCACAAATTGTTTAATCTTCAAGCCAACGGACGAGGGGATAATTGTGTCGGATTTACAGACAGCACTACCAGAATTTAAAACTAAAATCTGGCCTGTTTCTTTGAACCGTGTGGCTTTATCGCGCAGTTCAGCCAAGCACCAGTCCCATGCCTTGCGGCTCATCATCGGGCGCGTCATGGCTTCTTCACTCCACTTTGCGACAGTACTCTTGTCGAATACAAGGTTGTACCATCCAGGCCGGTCCGTCAGTGTTTCCATTAGATTCAACATGGCCAGCTCCCGAGCGGTTAGAGGAGAGCTGTACCAATCCATCGGGACCGCATCGTAAAATCTGTCCTCACTGTCATCATCACTGCCCAGGGCCAGCTCAAGGGGAATATTGTTAAATCCGGGAACCTTCAAGGGGCCCGTTCCTGAGTTGTCGAGTTCAGTGTTGCTCATGGTGAAGATGAGTCGACGTTAGGCGCACGGAGAAAGGTTGAAGACTCGATAATTCTCTGAGGGAGTACTAGATTGATATAGTGGACTCGCACGGAGGAATATACGGAGTAGCCCCATTGTCGAAAGCAATAGTAGATAAATAATATGGTATAATTTAATACAATATTGGGAAAGTGAAATTAAATTAAATACAACTCGTGTTCGGTAATTTTACCGAACCGAGTTGTTAACCCTAAATCGATAAAGATGGGCCATGCTCGTTTACTCAGCAAGTTCACAATGGGTTTTCAACCAAACGTTACTCGGAATACATTTGTGTGAATCGTTCTATGTAGCTAGACTAGAGGATGGGACATAGGTTGTAACAAGGTCTTGCCTCAGCAACTATTGGCGTGCTTCAGGATTTCTTTGACTTTCACAACCACTGCCTGATGCGATGCTAATGCTCTGTCCTCGACCTCAATCTTTCCGTCTCGCAGTTGCTTCAAAATATCTTTCGTCTCTTCTGAAAGTGATTTGCGATCCGGATACTTTAGTTTTGTCTTATCGGTGTCGTAGGCTTGCCATACGCGCCCATCATCCGTGGTCCGTGAGCTCTTGACGAATTCGATGCCCATCCGCTTTTCGAGCTCCTCATTGAGAAACCTCATATTATCTGCGACCCGGTTTTGCTCGACGATCTTTAGCGCAGTCTTAATGTTGTTCTTTTCACTCTCGACGCTGGAAAGGGATATTTTTTCTTTGATCTGCTCTCCAACGGCTTCAAGCACCTTTGAAAAGGGGGTCACCTTCCCTATACCCTCCACAAGCTTGGAAAGATCGTACTTGCATTTGAGACCCCCCTCTCTTAATCGTCTGGAAGTCTCTGTAATTCCAGCAGTATCGGCATTGTTGAGGATGTTCTGAAATTTTGGTTTACGGATTTGGGTTTTCGATCTTGCATCCAGGATGTAATCCATGAATTCTGCGTAGGTGCAAGGTGCATCGATTTGTGTTGCTGGGCACCCCTTTGCAAGCTTTCGCTTTTTAGGGTTGCTCACGGTTTTGTACTCGATCAGATATGCATTGTAGAAGAATAAAGTCTCCGCGGGGCCTGCCGTGTCTGAGGCTAGGGCTGTCTCTGTCAGAAGCAGAAGACAGGAAAGAATGAGAAGAAGAAAATATTTCATAGTCAAGCGTGCTCTTTTTCTTTAGTTGTGTTTGCTTTTTGTGACTTGAAGGGAGACATGAGAATCGATTGCATCCACTCATCCTTTTCTATGAGAAATTTATACGTTTAAGAATTGATATACGCATTCGACCTCCCTACTAATTGATCAGAGAATTGCTAGCTGAACCCCGATGTAACAATCCTAGGGGAAATGACTTTCTTGGTAGAACGATAGCGTTATTCAGATACCAACCCAACGTTTTTCATCTAATTTACGACTTCAGCATTCCTTTTAGTATCTGTGGGCATCGTGATCCTGTACCCTAGGCGAGGTTATACTTGAAAACGGAGGTCATAGGGAGGCCGTATTGATATCAGTAATACCAATACATACCGTATTCTCTGTACTTCATCAATTTCAGTAAGAGTCTAGATATCAATTGTCTTACATTAAGTCGTCCAATCAGTCGACTAATGTTTAGTTAGGTTCCTCCGATACTAGATGAACACAAATACCAGTGCTAGTATAGTTACGTAACAAGAAGCATCAAGTAAGAGAAACCCCCATGTATCGGGACCCAATGTTGCCTCGTGCCTTGTACTATTGAAAGTACGGACGATACTAAATTAGTTCCACGCATCTACTTCCTTTTTGGGATGCTGGCGGATGGTCCGGAAGGAGTCGTTCGCCCCTTCATATACTCCGTAGTGGAGAATAAGCGATCACCCTTGGCTTAAGGCTTGTGCTCGGATTTATCCGAGGGGCTTAAACGGCAGGAACCGTAGGCGTTTGATCGACAGCCCTCAACAGATTACTACCAGTACCAGGAAGTCCTAGCTTGACACTTGTTTTCCAACCTTCAACAAGCACGGTCAATTTATTGCTTTTTGTCCTCGATTGCCTTAAACCCCTGTCCTTCTGGTATACCCAATTCTTTGATTCATACGAACCGTTCTGGAATAGGTGGGGAAATGGAAATTACTCCGTAGTTGAATAGGGTTGGTAAGCTACTACTAAAAACTAGGGCAAGGTACTAGATACTCCCATGTAACATCACCTGATTTCTAGCGAAGAAAAAAAAGGGGACCCCAGTCTTGGCATCTACTTCTCAATTTCCAACTATCAGGGATTTAGTTTTCGCGCTCTTTTCATACTCCACCGTACAGAAAGGCGAGCGAGTCAGTTCAAAACTAGCAGCTGAATCGACCTCCTGCGACTTCGCGACAAACATCGCGCATCACTCCAAGCCATTGCTCAGAGGCTGTCTTTGCATCCTACCGCACTTGGAAACTCTCTAGTACTGCCAGACTCCCCTCAATCAAGTAGCTTGTACCGTTTTACGAGGTTCTACGGAGGTTTACCCGGGGAGAAAAACCCCACGAATAGCGTCTAACATGGTGTTATAGACTGGACCTATAGCACATTAGTGCTATGCCTCACCTGGTACACTACCTCCTGAGCTCGTATACAGCGAGTGGAGTAGTGGCACAGGTAATTTTCTTTTTGATGGACTCTCTAACATACAGTCGCATCATCCTGAATAGTTCTAGTCAGGTATACTAAACCTGAGAACGGGGCAATATCTCGGATATGGCTATACAACTCCAAATTGAGTTTGTCACTTGAAGTGAAAATTTTTCCATCTAATGGACATGGTAGGGGTCTCTCATATAACATATAAGTAGCTATTCGGTCTTCGTTTGTACGGTGTGCCATGCAGTAGTAGCAGCAGCAGCAGCAGCAGGAGGAGATCCTGTGTCTTTCTTTCTTTCCTTCATGTCCTTGACCAACTCATTCATTCTGGGTCTTTTCATTCATTTCTTCTCATCACTCGTGGGAGCCACTCATTTCTTTCTTGTCCTGAATTATCCTTTCCTTCTGCCTAATCTTTTCTAATTTGAATTGGCCCTCTTGTCACGGAGCAAGGATGTTCGGTCTTCTTGTTAAAGCTGCCCTTGTAGGACTCACCCTTGCTTCTCATTCACACCATCGCCACATCCATCGGCATCACGGTAGCTCTCATGCGCGTACCGCATATACAGACCTAGATGTTAGCCCTCATGGGCTAAACACTAGCACGGCGCTGAATGAAACAGAGCTTGCATCGTTCCCGGCAGAGATATTGTTGAACATAACGCCCTTGCACCCCATAAAGGAGGAGAAGGGAGCCTTTGCCCATTTCATGGTAAGGAACGCAACCTCACCCTTGTCGATTTAGATGCAGAGACATCTGGCTGACCTTTTAGGTTGAAAATGCGCGTGACTGGTCTGTTTCCGCCTGGGAAGCTGATATGAAGCTCGCGAAAGAAGCCCATATTGATGCATTCGCACTCAATTTTGCTGCCTCACTCACAGACATGTATCCCTTAGCGTCTGCTTTTCAAGCCGCGGAGTCCACCGGTTTCAAGCTGTTCCTTTCCTTTGATTATGCTGGTGCGGGGCCATTCGAGGAATCCGTCGTGATAGGCATCATAAAGATATTCAGCAGTCATTCGGCGTATTATAAATACAAAGGAAAGCCCTTTGTGTCTACCTTCGAAGGGCCCGGGAATGCAAAAGACTGGGAAGAGATCAAAGAAAAGACAGGATGCTTCTTTGTGCCGTCATGGTCTTCCCTGGGTGCAAAGGATGCTCTGGAGCTAGGCACCGCGGATGGATTATTCAGTTGGGCCGGTTGGCCGTGGGGCAACAAAGATATGGATACGTACGTTGATGCATCCTACTTAGATTATCTTGATCAAGACTATGGCAAGCCATATATGATGCCGGTCTCACCATGGTTTTACACCAACCTCCCTGGATATGATAAGAATTGGCTTTGGCGAGGTGAGCTTTACTAAAGTCCAATCATGGATTCGTGCCAAAGTTTTCACCAGATAGACTCCATTACTGACACCTCTTAGGTGACAATCTCTGGACAGACCGTTGGGAACAAGTCATGGTGGTTCAACCAAGCTGGTTGCAAATCATCAGCTGGAATGACTACGGTGAATCCCATTACATTGGCCCTCTTCGAGATATCGACAACTATGAAGCTTTTAAGGTGGGCAAGGCACCATTCAACTACGCCCATGGCATGCCTCATGATGGCTGGCGTCTCTTCCTACCCTACTGGATAGACATGTACAAGAAGGGGAAAGGCACGATCACTAAGGAGGGTGTGGTTGGGTGGTATCGGCCGAACCCTGTCGCTGCCTGCAAGAACGGTGGTACAACAGGGAATACGGCCAGTCAGCTGCAGCTTGAATTTGAGCCTGCTCAGGTGGTTCAGGACAAAATTTTCTTCTCTGCACTACTTACTTCCTCGGCTACCGTCACTGTCACTGTCGGAGGCGTATCCATCCCCGCTACATGGGAGTTTGTCCCGGACGGCGGGGTTGGTGTGTACCACGGAAGCGCGGGATACGGGGCCTTTCTGGGGGATGTGAAGATTTCTATCTCTCGTTCCGGTGCTACGATCGCGGAGTTCAGCGGCACAGCCATCACAACAAGCTGTAAGGACGGTTATAGCAATTTCAATGCGTGGGTAGGGAGTGCCTCCGGTCCCAGTATCTCAGCCGTCTCACCCAAGCTGCCTATGGAGAACCAGACCTGCATCCAGGGTACAGCACCAGGTAATTTCCAAGGCCTCTGTGAATTCACCTGCAATTACGGATATTGCCCCATCGGAGCCTGCCAGTGCACCAAGATGGGTGCTCCGAGAGAGAAGCCTAAGCCCACAGGTGTGGAAGGGTATCCAATCGCCGGCGAAGGATCCAGTTATATCGGCCTCTGCGCCTTTGCGTGCAACTATGGGTACTGTCCACCGGACGCATGTGGTACAACAAAGGTACCTCTGACAGAACCTACGGTTTCGCCTTTCCTTCCGTCCGCCTGCACCGCGGGTACCGGTGAGGGCGACCTCCAGGGACTATGTTCATACGCCTGCAACTACGGTTTTTGTCCCATTAACCACTGCAAGTGTACTGCGACGGGAGCCCTCAACCGACCGCCGCCGGCCAACACAACCTTCACTGCGGAATACCTCGGAGGTGATGGGAACGATAGTGGGCTTTGCAAGTTTGCATGCCAGCGTGGCTATTGTCCGGATGCTTGTGCAAGTACCGAAGGCGTGATCCCCTCTTGCACAGATGACGATGACCGCCCCGAGTGCGCTGAAGAGCTTCCTTGCGACTACAGTCTGACATTCGATTCGTTGGAGGCCCTAGAGAAGGCTTCCGGGGACATACCTAAGGGCTGCATGCCGATGTATGCGGCGCAGATCCTCATGGACACGCTGGACACAGCGCTGGCAAACTACACTGACGTCGACAACGGCTACGACGACAAATTCGGGTACTACGTCAAATACCTGCGCGCCATGGTCCCCGTTGCTATCTCCAACTTCGTATCGCTGAACAAAGGTGAGGGGCCAGGTAACAAGTATTTCCAGTGCAGGTGGGCCATGCCAGGCAAGCAGAAGGGGGAGTACCAGAGCTGCCCAATCATCAACACATCCGAGCAAGTGTACATTGAGTATAAGCTGATCGACGAGGACGGTTTCTTCAAAGAACTCCAGAGCAAGTACGGCATCTCAAAAGACTGGGTCGAATTCAGAACCTATTACCGTGATGTACCCGCGTGCCCTCCTTTCACGGGAATAGGACCGCCTCCGATCTGCACCCATCCACATTACCAGTACGAAAATTTCCCCATGGCTAAAGATGATTTCACTATCCCCAACCCTAAGGACTCAATCAAAGACGCACTGCCCCGTTTCCAACAGCTCCAGCTCGACCTAACAGCTACATGGGGCGACCTGTCTTTCTTCCTGTGGGACGGCGATGATGACGACGCTGTGGCTGCCCTGTCCATGCCGGTGTTCATGCTCCTGCAGGCTGTTGACTCTATGGCGACGGTTAAGCAGATCGGCGAAGAAGAGAAGGAGCACGAGGAAGAGGCAAAGCGTAATCTGATCCTCATCATCCTTTCCGCGGTCCTACTTATTCTGCCCTTCGCCGGAGAGGTCGTCGGGGCTGTGACGGGGATCGCCTGGGTCGCAGATGCCGCCGCAATCGCAGATATCAGTGCTAGCATTGCGCTAGCGGGTTATGACATTGTGAAAGATCCAAAGTCAGCACCCATGGAGCTCCTGAATATCCTGTTCGCTGGGGCGGGGCGTACAGCGAAGAATTTTTCCAGGGCTGCGGACGTTCGTCGCGGCATCAAGGCGGGCGAATTGGCAAAGTTTGGGTCTGTTTTCAAAGAAAACGATGAAGCTCTGCGGAGTCTTATTCGGTTTTGTAAGAAGTGATTATATAGTCATGGGGCTGAAATAACAATAGGGCATCTCTTATTCACGCCAACCCTGGTCATACATTGACCCAGTTCAACGTCTATATTTATTCGACCCTAGTTTACGGAGACTAGAGAACAAGTCAGTCTGACAAGCTTCCAGGAGATGAGCTACCCGGTATTCTTTTGCCTACTAGTATACTAATACCCCAAAACAATGTTAACTATTAAATCGAATCCATCATTTTTCTCTTCATACCCTCAATTGTTCCACCCGAACTCCTCAAAGACCAAAAGATGTAGTTCTTTTATTTTTATTATCCCTCGCAACAATAAATGGATTACCGTTTCCCGTGAACTATTCAACTTAGTATGATTATAGTGACATCAATCATCCAACCCTAGGAGTCCCCCCTACCTGTGCCTGAGGAAAACAAGCAACATCCTCAGAATCCATCGCCACAAAAAGCCTATATAGTCCCTGGGCCCTGTAAAGTCCGTTCCTCACGGTATTAGCATAACTAAACACTTATGTGATTCGCACTGGTTCGCCGAGATTACGAAGGTGTTTGATACCTCAACACCGTTCACAATATGATTGAATCTTTTCAATATATACATCCTTCGCATAAGTAGATTTACTGATATAAAGTATTTACTTGAAAGGATTTTATTAAGTAGTAACTGAATAAACTCTAAGTAACTATATATAAAAAGGTACTTACTATTCCTTAAGCATATAAGCCCTTTGCTGTACTTAATGCAAAGGAGGTTGCGGGACGCGAGTAAGATAGAAAGCCAAAGTAAGCTTTGTAGAGCGCCGATTAGCAATGGCGGTGTTTCGCCACGGCTTCATTAAACATATTCCAGCGGGGTATGGAATCCAAGGCAATGAGGAGCGAGGAGAATATCAGCCCACTGGAGTGTCTGCTTCAAGGAGTCTTCCGAGGTCGAAACCTATAGAAGAGCTGTCGCAATCGAACAAGTCAAAGCCCATTAATGTCACCGAAGTCACAAATCATAAACAAGACGAGGGAAATGTCCGCGACGACAGGAGAAGATATGCAATAGAAGGCTTATAACAGTAGTAGGGCTCGTCGACACGCAATAATATTTACTACACTGCTCAAATTTACCTGCAATTTCCCCCATTTAATCCTTCTTCTCCATATACGGCAGACAAGCCTCATAAACCTCCCTAAAACCAGGGTACCCAAAAAACCTCCGAAACACACTCTCCTCCACAACCCTCGCAGACTGAAGAGACCCCGCAATAAAGAAGTCCGTGTAAGTCGGCCGGTCGCCCAACACAAATGGCCCGTCAGCTCTATTCATCTGCATCAACTCGCCAACAGCACGCACGTCATCCTCTACCGCGTCCCAACTCTGCTCCTCTTTATCCAGATCAAGTAAATCCTCAAGCCGATGCCCAAGCGAGGCCTCACGGGTACGCCGGAAGTACTCCTGCGCGCGCGGCGATAGGATGCCTATCTCGCGGGGCATCACCGAGGTGAAGAAGATTGGGCCGACCACGGCGCGTGATTTAGCCTCGATCTCGCGGCCTAGCTCCGATGTTAGCGGGACTGGTGGGTCGGGGTAGGTTGACTCGAGGAAGTGGGCGATGGAGGCTGAGTCCATTATATATGTGTTGGTTGGCACGTGCTGGATGGCGGGGACTGTGTATTTGGGTTTGGATGTAGAGGTGGATTCGCTCGGTAATATACCACTGGAAACATTTTAGATTGGGAGACTTCAAAGAGCGGATTTGACTTACAGCCCTTTCAGCGTGGGCTCAATGTCTGGAAATTCGAGGAAGATGGTCCGGTAAGGAATACGCTTGTAGTTTAGCATGAGGCGGATGCGCCAGACAACGGGGGAGAAGCAGACATTCTTGGTGCAGGCCAAGTCATACAAAATGATCTCGGCCATGTTATGCTACACTATCTAGTACACTCTCGTACACGGGATTGAGGGAGTGCTGGGAAAGCTGACTTTTGGAATACTTATGGAGAGGGTTGTTTGTCATCTGGACGGGATGATTTACCCAATTAAAGGTAGGAAGGTAAGATGATTGCCAATGTCCTGGGACTCTCAGATACCCCTCCTTCCTGTCCGGCCATGTAGTGGACAATATTTATCATCAGCATGCAAATTTGCCCCAGCTGTTCTCTAGTGTATGGTCCACCATCCCTCACTATATCCATCCACCTGCTGATATGTATCGATACTCTATATATCCAACTCATTAGGGCACGACAAATTCTACTCACAGATTCAACCTTGGAATATAAAACAAAATAATCAAAAATTCTCCAACAAGAGCCAATAGCTCAACAGCATCATTGGTCTAGTGGTAGAATTCATCGTTGCCATCGATGAGGCCCGTGTTCGATTCACGGATGATGCACTCATTTTTTGCTCTTTTATCCCCCCCCCCAAACCAAGCAATCCTGTATCTATCTATACCCAGTAGTATCACATATACACCCAGATCTACACATAATACACACTACACAGAGTCTAATATCTAACTCTTAGACTTTACACAAATACCAATTCCCCCCAACACAAGCACCATCCCCAACCAAGTCTCCTTCTCAATAACCTTCCGTTCCACATACCACTCCCCCAGAACAGTGAAGAGGAAAGCACTCGAATTAGCCAGTGGCACTGTTAGGGATAGTTCTGTGTACAAACTATATCAGCGAACTAGAACCATTCTCAAGAGGGTAGGATAGTACAAAGCCCCAACAATCTCAATTGTGACAATAGCCAGAGAAAACAAAGGAGACACAACAACATACCATGTTTCCCAACAAGAAGGAAGAACCAAATACTCCCCGTCAAGTTAATAATCAGGGGAACGGAGTACGCGGGCGTACGGAGGAGATTGATAACCGTCCAGAACATAGTTGTGATTTTTGTTTTGAGCCAGGACTGCGATGGACGCATCCATGCGGGCTGTTGTTGCTGTTGTTGTTGGGTACCTGCTGCTGGTAGAGGGTGGTCTTCATCATCTTCTTCGTCTGAGGGTTCAGAATCCGGAGTAGGGGCAGGTTCGTGGTCCGGGTTTGTTTGCTGTAGTTCTTGGGCATCGAGTTCGGGTTCCTGTGATGCTTGTGCTTGGGCTTGGGGCTGTCCCTGCGAGAGTTGCTCCTGGCGCGCGTTGAAGTCGGCTGCGGCGCGGCGGATGAAGGGAGTTGTGAAGCCCCATGCTACGCCGACTAGGAGGAAGGAGAGGATGTAGTTGAATACCGGGGGTTGGTCCGGGGTGATGCTGGCGTCGGGGTCCATCCTTGTTTCCTCCGTATGTGTGTTTGATTGCCAGGTTGTGCTGGTTGGAATTGAGTTGTGGAGAGCGGAAGGGGGAGATTTAGACTGATTACTGATAAGATAGACTTCGGCGATAAGGTCTTGGCTGCATTTGTTACCTAGCTAGTATGGTATACTGTATGTCCACTACGAGAATACACACTCTCTTTACTTTAATAATAGGTGCAAAGTGGGGAATATATTCAAGAAGTATGATAATATCAAAATTATATACAACAGGAGCGATTCGCTATTGTCACCCACCCCACGTGTGACAGGACAATTAGTTCCGCGGTGGATGATATGAAATATAGATTAGCATGAGTTGAGTATAGTTAGACGACGCTTATATCAGCCCTAGATGCAAATATCGTCGGGCCGGAATAAAATAAAAGTGCCTAGGCCTCCCTCTCAGCATTCTCCATGAACCACCGCACACTTCGCTCAAGACCTTCCTGCATGCCTACCTTGGGACGATACCCAAGCACCCGTTTGGCCTTGTTTCCATTCAGCGTGCGGATCAGGGTACTAAAGCGAATACCCTCACGAGTCATATTGGCAGGTCTAGTGCCGCCGGAAATTATCCACGCAACCCACTCGTTCACGAACCCGAGCGTCAGTCCGACCCACTTCGGGATAACCACAATGTCCTCAGGCCGGATTGGGTTGCCCGCCAGCGCGGAAACCGCCCGCTGGAAGTCCCAAAAGAGCCAAGGGTCTTCATTGTTGAGATGGAAGCATTCCCCATCAACACGGGTCGATGCGTCTGCCGGGGGAGGCTTGCCCCAGGCATTGAGAAGGGCATGAGCGGCTAGGAGATGTGCATCTGCTAGGTTTCCCACGTAGATGAAATCGTACGGGTTCTGCCCATTGCCAATCTGGAACCGGGTCTTGCCTTGGCGAGCGACGGCGAACATTTTACCTAAGGAGCCGACGTCGCGCTCGCCGAATACAAGACCGGGTCGGATTGCGCAGGTGAGGATGCCTCGATCGTCCTGGCCGCCGTTGCGGTTGGCAGCCTGGATAGCGTCTTCTGCATCTGCTTTAGCGATGCAGTAGACCCGCTTCTGCTGTGGGGGTCGCAACATGGGCATCTCCTCTGTGGCATCAATGAGATCAGTGTGGTTATCATTGATGACGCCCGGGGTAGATGTGTTGACAAGGGCTTGCACGGTATTCACCTTCAGTGCAGCATTCAGGAGGTGATGTGCGCCGTCGACGATGATGCGCTGGTAGGCTGACTCCGGAGCGTCGGAGAACTCGGGCGATGCAGTGTGGAAGATGGTAACCGGGCGGGCAATCTGCATGATGCGCTGCACATCCTCGACGCAGGCCAAATCGCCATGATGGTAGTGCACGTTCGGATTGGGATGGCGGTTGCGGTCGATATTTACATCAATCGAGTGGATGCTGCAATCAGGCTCTTCCGCGAGGATTTTGGCGATGATGTGGTAGGCTATGAAGCCATTGCCGCCGGTAACAAGGACAGGACCGATGCCCGACATGATATCAGATAAACAAAGCGAGGGGAAGTTGGAAGAGAGAAGGGACAGAAGTTGAGAGAGGGAGACATTCAGGAGTAGCGGAACTCTTGATCTTATTGTCTTTGTTGGCTATTACCATGCTTACTACGACTAGTGTGATTGCCACGAGATGAGCAGGTCAATTATCTTTACTTGGGATTTGTTAGGCCGCAGGATTTGACGTATCTAGTCTAGTGTGCCTCTTGGAGGCATCAACGTTCGCTCATTTCTTACAAGATAGGATCAGCTCTCCAAGTCTTACATAATATTCGTACTTTAGTTAGTTAACCAACATTGGTTTATTTGTTCTATTAATTACTGAGTATATATAGTAGATCTACTCTTTGATCCTGAGCTCCTCCTTTATAGTAGTTGATACTAAGTTATGCTCCCGTAAGTCAACATTATCCAAGCAAGTATAGTTATAGATATCAGTGAATTCTGATCCAGAATAAGTATTAGATCTTTAAATTAGCTTAACTCAATCTACCAATACAGGATAACCAATCCTTGACACATATATATCCAAAAACAAGGACACAAGGAAACCAAATATCTCCTTCTACCAATCAAACAATACAAGAAGATATCATTCAACAGCTATCTACTTAAACCACAACTCAAAATAAAAAGAAATGAATCCCCGCACCCAAACTTGGAAAAGAAAACATCTTACCAAATCGGGCCCCCGATAGGAACTAAACCACCCTAAGCCCGAAACAGCACCGCATAAAAAAAAAACATGACGTAATCAAACCCAACCACCTCCGACTCATCTTAACCAAAGTACAATACTCAATTGAACTACTCATATCAACACCCTAACCAAACCAAAATACCCCATCCAAACCACAACAGAATAAGACAAAGCAGTCAAGATGGTCTTTCGATTTGTAGGTTCCAATCCCAATCCCAATTCCAATTACAATCCCCAACCAATCCAATTCAATCCAATTCAATCCAATTCAATCCAATTCAATCCAATTCAATCCAGTCCATCCAGTCCAATTCAAAATCTCCAATCACATTCCCCTACCCCAATAAACAACCGTCCACCTAGCCCCCCTCCCCCCCAAACAAAGACCAAATAACTAACAAAAAACAGCCCAAAACCCTCGATCCCATAACCCTCTTCCACAGTCCCAGCGCCCCGGCGTCCCAAAACGCCCTAAAAACCCTGCAACGGGCGCTGGCCGCCGCCGAAGCGGGCGAACCGCAGACGACCAAACGGGGCGAGTTCCAACTGGAAGTGACGACAGAGGCGCCGACGACGGATCAGCTGCGGAATATCCTGGATTACGTGACGGCGGATCCGGCCGGGGCGGGGAGTAATCGGGTTGTGTATGGGGTTGAGCAGGTGGTGAAGGGGGCGAGGGATGCGGAGGATGCGCTGAAGAAGTTTAAGGAGAATGGGGCGCAGGGGATTGTAAGGCCTATTGTGAGTTGCTCTTTCTTTCTTTTGTTTTTCTCTGGCGTTGGGGGTTTGGGAGTTGGCTAATTCGAGCTTCTTAGACGGTCGATTGGACGAATGGACGGGCTGTGCTGGGGGATAATGAGTCGGAGATCCTGAAGATGGTGCATCAGTTGGATGTTGATTAGATTCTTTCCTTCGGTGTGAGGACTTCCTTTGCTACAATATCCTGGCATGACTTGGTCTTGAAAATTTGGATTTCGTTTATCAGTCTACGATACCTCTATGTATCATACAAGCAATTACACTCAACTCCAGACCATGACCCTTGACCCGGTAATGCATACAGTCGGACATGAACATTAAACATATACTCGCTCATCAAATCCAGTCATGGTCAATTCGAGATCCAGCTCGTACCGTGCCAGTAAGGAGGAAAGAAGGTAAAGAAGGTAAGGGAAAGAAGATATGCGTTAGAACATCGTCCCGAACGACCCGTCTGTCGCAATGGGTTTCCGCGGTGAGCTGCGTCCTCCGTCCATTGCCGGTTTTCGATGCCTATATCTTTCATTAGAATCTATGGTATAGTAACTATCGCAGAACGAACGTACCTGAATGTAAATCCAACGAATAGACCCTTGCCCATCTTCTCGTCTCGTTCTGCCATTTCCTCCAATGCGCGTTGCTTGTCATGGACCTCCTTGTACTTGGCCATGTCCGCTTCGCTGGTAAAGTCGTCGAAGTAGCCTGCGTCCGTCTCCGAATCCAGTTCGGGTACAAACGGCGCACGCTGCTCGCGCAGCCGGTTGAAGTCAACCTCCGCAAAATAGTCATGGGCGTGAATCTCATGGATATTCTTGAACCGTTTCTCCTTCGAAGCCACCAACTTCGTGATCAGATCCCACGTCCGTCGCGACAGGAAGTAGTTCGGGTCTTCATATACTGGTTTACGAAGCACCTTTTGCCAGTTCTTCAGATTCTGCCACGTCTCATCTACCGTGGCGCCGGCAAAAGGTGGGTATCCCGCCAGGGCCTCAAACAGCATGCAACCCAAGCTCCAGTAGTCAACTGTGAAATCATACTGCTCGCCCTTCAATACCTCCGGCGCCATGTAATCGGGTGATCCGACGATGGACTTGGCGTAGTTCACTTGACGCTCTCGGAGGGTGCGATATCCCTGGCGTCGTTCGGCCATCGTGCGCTGCTCCATTGGACGACCGAATGGCACTGGCGTGTTGCCCACTTCCTCCAGCTTCACGCGCATGGATTCGATCTTGCCGGGATTCAGCATGCCTGCCGCCAAGCCAAAGTCGGTCAACTTCACATGGCCCGTGGAATCGATCAGGAAGTTCTCTGGCTTCAAGTCGCGATGGATGTACCCCAGCGCATGCAGGGCATCGATGCAGCTGAACATCTCACTAATATAGAATCGCGCGTGGCGGTTGTGCAGAACTCCGGTATTGTTGAGGAGTGTGCGGAAATCTCCACCGGGTACATACTCCATCGCAAGGTAAATCTGGTCCTCATCCTGGAAAGCGTAGAGTAGCTTGACTAGCCATTCACTCTTGGCGGCCGTCAGGATGTCGCGCTCGGTCAGAATATGCCGAATCTCGTCCAGCTTAAACAGTAGCTTTTTGCTCATGACCTTCAATGCGCACACCTCCCGGGTATCCTTCTTCTGCGCCAAATACACCTGTCCATAGCCACCCTGGCCGACCTGCGTCAGGATCTGGAAATCGTGTTGGCGGAGCCGGGTGCGGCGCTTGCGGAGGTGGGCCCGTTCCCGACCCAAATATTTGAGAAGGGCCGGCTCGTAGTCATCCATGGGAGTTGCGGGCGGCTCCGGGTAGGCATTTCGGAATTGAGAGTAGCGGGTTTGGCGATTGTGCACATAACTGAGTAGGTCGAAATAATGGTCGAGAAAATCTACAAACGGTTAGCAGGCTCGATCCCATCGGTTAAGAATGTGCGCGGACACCTACAGAGCTGTGTCACGTTTACCAATCGTTTTACCCGAGGGTTCTGCAGTTTCTCCATCTCCTCTGGTGTCAACCCCCTCATCTGCACCTGACGTCTCTGAATGCTCTCTACATCGCGTGGCTGATACGTTTGGTGACGAGAGATGGCGGCCGCAGCGGGATTTGGACCGAGGTCTTTGCCCACCCGCGTCGGACTCGGTGGTGTGTTCTCCTTATTCGCTTTGCGTGTCGGACTACCTGGGGGCTGTCGAATGACGCTCTCGCTGAAGTCTTCCACTGATTTTTTCGGAGAAAACATGGGGTGACTGTAATGGTCGTAGGTGCCCTTGTTGGGCGAGGTGGGGTTGAGCTTCATCGCTTTATCGAAGACATTTGGTAGGTCTAGGGCGCCCGGTGGAAATCTATTTTTGCTGGGACTGCCCTGCGGCGTCTGGATAGGACTAGTAAACCCATTCTGAGAAGGTGTAGAGGGGCGATCCAAAGTCTCGTTGCCCGAACGGGTATGTAGCAGAGGAGGGGGGTTGGGCAGCCGGAGCGCAGGTCGATCGCTCGACTCGCGGGCGAAGTTGAGTGTCATCACCACGAGAGGATAATTCTTCGAACACGTTGGAACTGATCAAATGGGTAAATGTGGCCGACGACCCCTTTGATAAGGGCGAGCCGAGGATTTGCTGCTGTGTTTTCCGCTGGTCGCTGGAGGGGGCCGAAAATTGCAGGAAAAAAAGAAAAAGAAAAGAAATAAACAAGAAAAAGCAACAAAGTTGCACGAGTCGTGGAAATATCGGTGAGAAGAGGTTAACAAAAAATAAAGTGAAACCCACTCAGACCCAGGAAAAAGCAACCAACGGTACAAAGAAGGCGGCAGCCGTCCAGAGCCACTGCCGTTGGAAGTCGGGTACCGACGTGAAGAATGGCTTTGTTTTGGTAGGGGGGTTTGAAAGAGAGAGAAGGATGAGGGACAAAGACCAGAAGGGAGTCACACTCGCTGCTTGATCTCTTGTACTATGCTGAATGGAATAGTCTTGGGGATGGTGGAGAGGCAAACCAAGAAGACAGGGAGGGGGAGGGAAGAAGAGAGACAGGGATATGGAGATTGAAGCTGAGAGCTGAACACTAAACTAAACTACTAGACTCGATGGGAATACCTGAGGGCCTGAGGCCGGAAGCGCCTACAACCAACCATCCAATGGCTTCCACTTCTCCCCACAATTTCTTGACCAACGAAAATGGCTGTTGCATGCTTTAATTTCTCCTGCGCTCGCCCTACTCAGCCGTTGCTCCGGTAACTCCCTTCCTTCGATCCCTCTAGGCACAGTCGATCCAGATGCACCTGCCGGAATTCCCAGGGGGAAAGTCGAGTTTATCGGGTTCGCCGTCAAGGCACTGGCTGCTGATTGGACTATCCCGTGTCTTGGGAGGGATCGATGGATCAGCATAGGAGATTTTGTGATGGTGTGGGTTTCTAGACCTGCAAGTCATCGACCTAGTATCCGCCAGCGAAATCCTTCCACTCTTCCCTGTTCAGAAAAAGAAAATAAAACTAAAAACCAAGATCGTTAGTGGATGCAGACGATCCATGCGGCTGAATTCTCCGTGGCAGGTCTCGTTCGGCTCAGCTCCTCTCTCCCCTCGAGGGGTTTGGGTCAATTACAGATAGCCATTCAATCACAGCACTACCATGTCCAAAATATTACCCTTACAGATCTACACATATCCAATCTCCATCATGTTGAATGACGACGCGGGAGATTGCGAGACCATGTAACCTCGCCGAGGCCGGTAGGTCTATGAATAGACCCGTTGTAAACAAACGGACGTCATTTCACAAGGAGAAAAGTGGGGATATTAGACTAGTGGAAACGGGTTCCATGGATTTGAAATTAAAACAAGGGAAAAAACAATTCAAGTCGATCTAATAACCAAAGCAATCGTCATCGACCCAGTTGATCCAATAAACCCATCCCTCGCGAATACAGTAAAACCCTGTTATAAGCAACCAATTCAGCAAGCCCTTCAAATTGCCTATATCGGGGGATTGCTTATCGTGAGATTTCTATATAGACTAGTAGGAACCAGGATTCATTCAATAGTATGTATAATATATATTTTTGATATTAATGTGTTGTACAGGTAGGGGTTTAAATCTAGAGATACTAAAAGATAGTAGACATGTGATTCTTTTATATATTTTTAAAAATATATAATTGGTTAAAATGAGCCACTATACTCCTTTAGAAGCATTTTTGTATGGGGGATTAGGCAGAACGATAAAATTTCCGTATATTGAGGTTTTAAGGAATTTTGTATGGTAGTTAAATTCAGACACTCAATTAGATTGCTTATAACGCGTAGATTCCCTCTATCGGGGTCGCTTATAGCGGGTTTTGCTGTATGCATGTTAAAGTTAACAGTTACAGCTTGGCCCGTTGTCCAGTCTACCAAACATCCATTAGCCACTTTCATCCCTCAGTCACACACCCAACACGCTAATTTCCAACCACCTAAAGTGTAAATGAGAGAATTGAACTCACGAAAAACGCCAAGCCGTACGACGGCGTCGTGAAGGTGATCTTCGATCCCTTCGGAAAATAAAAGACATCCCCCGGACCCGCCGTAACCTTCTGTCCGGTCTCATCCGAGATCTCAAATTCACCCTCGAGGATGATCTTCGTCTCATCGAAGTGGTACTCGTAGACTAGAGGGACGCCTTTCTCCAGGCGGTAGAAACCGCCCGAGATGGGCTTCTCGGGATCATTGTGTTCGCTAAACGTGGTACAGATTCCGGGTCAGCTTCCAATGGTTGGGTTGGAATGGCGGGAATGGAGTCCTACCTCGAGACTATGTCCCCCAGGAAGGCATTGCCGTTTGCGATGTGAGGTGGCTTGTAGGTAGACTGGGCTTTGGCGAAGTAGGTGAACGCGGCAGGCATTTTGCTTGGGATTTGAGGTTATACAAGATTCCGGTTGTTGGTAATTGTAGTGTTGTTATTGTCGTTTGTAGGGATCACGAATTGATCAGTAAGATAGTATGGTTCACATTTCGATCGGATGTGAAGCACAAGATCTATCGCTTTATAACGTCAAACATAATCCCATTCCATTCGGATCTTTCATCGCACGCAATTACACAGGCCATTATACCATCGGATCCAGCTGCTGGAGTCGGATACAGGAAGCGCCCCGGAAAGATATACTCCAACACATTGGAAGTTGTTTACTTGACGCTGAGGAGTCATGAGGGGAATCGGTCGGATCAAAGCACTAGGATCGACCTAACAATCTCCATGATAGTACCGATGCGAGTGATAGATTACCGACTGGTAACTACCTCGGTTTCAATCAATACCAGTTGGTTGGTAAGTATCAGTTAAGGTTAGTCAGGTTAGGTAAGTTGGTCAGTACTGGATTGTTTTGCCCGGACGGGTTAGTGTTTCCCTGTCTTTCAATTCTTACCGTATCCTATTCAATAAAGATACTAATTAGTACAGAGTAGATTGGGCTCCAATAAATACTTAAGTAGCCAGTATCTCCCATAGGGATCGAGTTCATAAGAATATCAATTACAGTTTACCACGAGAACAACCCCATCTAATCAAAGAACCAAGACAAGACCCAAGAAATATAAGGTTATTTAACCATCATTATCTACAGCGTCGATCATCATAAGGTCATAATGTACTCCGTACAATACAAGGAAACCAGTTACCCCAGATTTCAGAAAAAGCCCCCAATCAATACATAAGAAATCATATCGCCATAAAAGACAGCAATTCGTGCTCATTGACGCCGCAAATCAGAGACCTGTTCGTGAGTCCGCAAATCGGAAATTCCTTCCTGAGGTCGCAAATCCGAGACCCCTTCCTGGGACTTCAAATCAGGGACTCCTTGCTGAGACGAAGTCGACTTCTTCCTGCAACCACAGAAACGAAGGTAAATCGTTAGGTTATCCCATTCAAACAAAGAACCGCGCTTGACGAATTAAGAGGGGGGTAAGGGCTCTCACTCACTGGCTGCGTCTCCATTCATCGATATCTGTTGCCATGTTCCCCGCACCACTCGATCTCCTATCAGGATGATCATTGTGAGGACGGCCGAATTTTCCCAAAAGCCAGTTGAACGCTAAACGATAGGCGCATTAGTAACAAGCCCCCCAACCATTTCCGATTCGCCTCAGTTGAATAGACACCACTTACCCCGCTGTTCCTCATGTTCTTCGCCGCCCTTATGTTCCTCGCCGCCCTTATGTTCTTCGGTGGAGGACGTGGATTTTCTCCTTTGCTTGTATTCCTTACTGAAATGGCCCCATTTGGTGACGAGATCCATGATGTATTGTAAAGTCTGTAAGGAGGAAATATTAAAAAGAAATAGATAAAATTATACTCTGGTGTGTTACTGTTAATGTATCACGACAAGGATAGCTATTTGGAGAGTAATAATAAGCAAAAGCAACGTTCCCAAGTACAGTGGCGGTCGAGGATAACCATATAAATAAGGCTCGCCCTCGAGCCACCTGCATGTATGACATCATCAAGTCATGCGCCGAGCTGGACCTCACCCAATAAGAACCCTACCGGACCGCAGGATTCTTATCTGCACAATGGATTAGAAATCCTCCCTGTCAGGCAATGGAGGAAATAGAAGTCATTCTGGACCTGACAGAGTTCCACGAGAGAGTGGCTTGGTCGTCGGTTCAACAAATGAGGATACCGCGACTGTCGATATGACGCACGCCATGAATCATGACCCAATATTGAGATCTACAGCGTGGCTTATGTCACTGTGAAAGGATGGGGGGAGAGTCTTTGTGAGGGCAAAGGGCACGAGACTGGATCTGCAGGAATGTACTTCGATCAGTCAAGTCTTAGGATGCTACGTCCTCATGATTTAATGGTATACCGTATTGCAAGGCATTGATCGGCAATGAAGTACAATTTATACGTAGCTATGTATGTACCAGAAGAAGTCGGCACTGAGATCGATCAAGACACCAATTACTACAGGATTTAGAGAACAACCCAATATCGATGCTTATATATTCGCAAGAATATACTCAAATCGAACCAGCCTCATCCAATGGAACCCAATCAAACTAGGATAGAGTAGAATCCGTCGCAAATTACCCGGACCAAACCGAAAGAGAAAACGAAATGATTACTAATTAATGGACCTTAACAAAGAGTCCTGATGTGACCTGCCGTATTCGCTATGAATGCGCCCTAATTATGGGCCGAGTGCAGAATACCCCCACCCCCGGGGTAAGATGACCCTTTCCAGTATGCCGATAGAACGCAATACTACTCAAATACTACTCAATACTGCAATACTCTCCCTGATCCGGATCAGATCATCCGCGGTACTAATTTCATTTGATTACGAATACGTACTTCTCCCTCAAGTGCGATTCCAAGTTTTGGATTCCCCTTTAAAACCCACACCGCCCCATCTCCTTTGTTCACTCGTTTCTTTTTCCTTTACTTCCACCAAACTTCTTTCCCGTCATTACGAACTTTCCCCCGTTCAGTCCGACTTCAAAATCAGCCCAAGCAACAAGAACGAGGCCAACGCAAAGCAGCAGACACCCAATGCAGAACGTGATCCATACCAATCCCGCGCAGATACCTCCCTTCCATCACGGCGGGACTGACCATTCCTCCTGAACGGCAACCTCCCTTGGCGGTTTGATCGGTTGCCCGTGCCGAAAAGTAATTCGATAGATTGTTGTACATACATATACGGCATATCCATTTCTTGTGCTGCCCAGTTGACGATATATTCCTCTTACGGAACCCGTACCCAGCAGCCAACCGCACCAACTAGCTTACGAGAGATCCCCTACTGAAAGCAGGCCACTCGGTTCGTCTAAGCACGGCTCTGGACACCAAATTCTATTATCTCCCATGCGCCATTGTGTTCGCAACGTAAAACCCTGAGCTTGCTTCTACCAAAGGCGACCAAAAACCACGTCAATGCCCGGAAAACACCAGAACCTAGCCATCGCAACTCGAGGCTCCACGCTCGACCTGTGTTTAAGCCCAAGTCCGTAACTTCTCCTGGAATAGCCAAACGCCATCCATGCTGATTTGCACACCAGATAGTAAACACTCAGTTGCTGCAAGACAGGCTAACGCCGTCAAAAAACTGAATCATACAAGAACAAAGCCCTTGCGCCCTCTGGCAAAAATGGCTACCGTGTCGATAACAAGCGATCTGGAGCCATATCTGGCTTCCCTCCGCAGCTATCTAGCTAGAAACAGATCCGCGTCCCCCGGGTTGGAGGACCGGGTCGACGAGCAATCCAGATGCTCGTCTAAACATCATGAAGCCGAGCGTCCACAGCCACGCGTGGAGCGCCCCCAAGGTACCAAAAAACATGAAAACCTTGGTGGCAGCCGTGTTATGACGCAGGATCGTTCATAACAGCGTGATGAAGACTGAAGCCATGTTTCTCTCGTTCGGGATTGTTTCACCCAAGAAATACTATATATATGATGATTGAGTTGTCAGTCTCTTCCCAAACAGAGGGGGGATGAATGAAAAAAATGAAACTTACCTTCCCAGTCCCATTCTTGCATAACACTGACCCAATGTAAATTCCCCCTAACGGTTTTTTCAAATTCGATGTTTTCCAGGGGAGAAACCGCAGAACTCCGCCGTGGGTTCCCAGTTCCCCTGGAGGATATCGCCCGGTCATCAGCTGCGGGTCTTCTGTATGACTCTTTAGCAAACATGGCGGGATTATTTAGATCCCCGTGTACCATGTTTCTGTAGGGTAATCCATCTCTTCCCACCGGTTCCCGATCGTCAAGGGAATTGGAACGACCCGCCCCTCGGAACTGCCGCCGCTGCTTTTCGGCCTCAAACTGGTCTCGACGAGTCCAAACTTCATGGACCACGTCTATGCAGCGATCGATGGAACCCAGCATCAGACGAGTCTGAATGGATCTCCATCGACCTAGCACCCATTGCCGGTCTTCCTCCTGATCAGCTTCACATCCAGCGGCTAAGAGAGGAAACATTTGAATGATTGTTGTCCGGGAGCTCGGTGGAACGGTGGCCAGCAGCAGTAATACTCGCTTGGCGAGTTCTGACGCCGGCTCACAAGGCATCTCTGGAACAGCTTGATGGAGATATAGAATCGTTGCCCAGCGATAAGCATGTGCGATCTGTATACTGTGCTGCACTTCTGAAGTTGGATCTTCAGGGGGTTCGAACCAGTCAGGAGGTTCCCACTGCTCAACATGCCTTTTCAGCTCAATGGCCTCCGAAACGAGAGATATCGAGTTGGAATTAGTCTTCCGCACCCGTTGGATCAACTGGGCAACTCGATCTATCAGCGGAAAGAGTGTGGTGGCGCAGCCCATAAGAGGGTCAATCTCATGCACAGCGCCTTTGGGAAGCTGCAGGATGGATAAATCAATTTTTTGATCCCCGGATTCCTCCAGAGATGTTAAGCGTGCAATGACATCCATATACAGCCAAGTGTTGTAAAGGAATCGAATCCTGTCCAAATCGGCTGCACACAAGCCCGCTTGCAATCCAAGTCCCACCACTTGTGCTACCAATGCTTTGGCTCCTCGGAGGTGTTGGATACATGAACGAGTGTCCCGGTCCCATGTGTCAGCAAATGCGAGCGCTAGGCTTGTGGCCAAAGCGGCATCCGCTCTCATATTTTGTATGTCCTGCACCATACAAGCGATGCTCCGGCGCATGTGCTCCACCCCGTAAACCTTCAAGGAGGGATTTTTCTTGCTGCAATGAAAGGCAGACAGAGAAAAAATTGCGTGATATAAGGCTGGCGTATCCTTAGCCAATGGCCATATCAATGTCCGCCACGGGTTTTCATGGGCCCCGTCTTTCACGGATAGTATTCCGCAGGTGTATCTGTCAAAGTGCAAAATCAACCTTTCAGGACTACCAGCAGATATTGCAGGCTCTTTGAAAAGACCGAGGCTGATGTCTGTATGTCGTGACCGTGGAGACACACTGGTTCCTGCAAACTGGAACAGATTTGGGCTCACACTTGGGTCGGACTGTCGAACGATCGCTTCTAGATCTTCAGTATCGCCTTCTAGAAGGGCAGCAAAGCTAAAGTCGTCGGACTCATGGACGGTCTCTTCCCCCGGGATCGCGAGGGTGGTCTCCCCAGGGCTTGTATCAAACTCAGCGGTGGGAAGTGAAATATCCGATGGCCATGGAGACTCATCTGGAGGCACAATTTCTTCTAAAGGTGGCACAAAGACGTCCTCATCAATATGTGCCACGTCTGTGTTGTCTAGCAGACTGTCTGCGCAGAATGAGAGATTCTTCTGCGTAACGCGACGCTTATTCGACGGACTTGAGGAACCATTTAATTGAGGGGCAAGGAATTGGGCAAAATCACTGGCATCCAACGGGAGAGACTGCGAAGCAGCCGGTTGATCTTTTACTTGTGCTGCTGAGTGCTCTGTTGTAGGAGAAGAAGTTGAGATACTTAGGTTTGCTCTTCTGCTAGGAGGAGACGAGTCGGCTACATAACGATATCATCAGTTACTTCGAGATTCTCATCAGGCTAAGCGGTACGCACCTTTTTTGATTTTTGCCGTCGATACCCTCCCCGCCACGTTAGTTTCCTCGAAGGGGCGCCACTTGAAGTCTTTTTTGTATCCTCCACATTCCACATTTCGTTTCTTACACTGTAAGCACGTTGGCTTTGACTCGTCGCATTTTAACCGCTTCGCCTTGCAAGTGATGCAACCTGAATGGTGAAAGAGTTGAGAACGTCAGCGCACTGCGCGTTTATAGACCTCTGTTTAAATTTTCTTCTCTTTTTCCTCTTCTCTCTCTTTTTGTCTTTAAATTTCTTTTCCTCGTTCGATCCCATCTCTTCTTGAATGACTCAAAGAACTAGTGCTACCGTACCGTTACGGCTTTTTGATTGCTTAGCTTTTCCAGGGATGGTAGCATTTGTGGCAGTCTGTCCCGATACCGATTTCTTAGTGGTAGGGGATCTGAGAGGCCTAGAAAGTCCACCAGTTGGGGTAATGGCGGGCTGAGGGTCTAAGATGGCGGATGGTGAAGGAATTTTAATGTCTTCCATGCCCAGGCAAAGAAGTGATGACATGGGCCCCGTCAGGAATGGAAAATTGGTATATGAGGGCGAACGAAGATGCCAAGCCAAGAAGGTGTGAGTTGTACAAACAAAAGATACAATAACAATAACAGAAGGACTTCCCCAGTGAGTTCAGAGAGATTGTGGGCTTCCAGGATCCAGATGAGAGTCGAACAGATAAGGGTTAGCCACCTCAGACGGGAAGTAAGTGGGATAGATAGGGAAGGGGGCTCGAGTACTCCAAGTAATAGATAATGAAAGGCCGAACGGTGAGGAGAAACCCGGTTCAGTGATAAGAGTGGCACTAGGGCAGCAGGATTGCGGAGACAACTGGAGCAAGGCGGAAGGCGCGGACTCGATGCCGATCCAGTAGGCTAGACGCTCAGATAAGACCCGAGACCCCCCATCGGTATGGGGCACACTTGTTGTTGGAGAAAGATTGTTGTTTTCTTTTTCTTTCACTGTTATTTTTCTTGTCTTGTCTTGTCTCTTATTAAAGAGAAGGAGGGGTTACCAAGAGAATGTCGGCAAACACGGGGACACTCACCTCGTAATCTAGTCTAGCGGATGGCCATCCGTCGGTTAACCATGGAAAGCCAAGATGCAGGAATTCAAAGTCATTGGAATTTATATCAAGGACAGAAAGGGGCCAGTTGTTAATAAAATCGTCATGAATCAGTGATAGGGTGGACTAACGCCACTCGGCGAGGTTAACAATTATAGATGACGATTTAGACGCAGGTGGTTGGTTCGTGAGAGTAAAAGATTCCCCCCCCCTCTTTTAGAATTTGATAGGTCTTCCGACGAGCGGAGTTAATTTGGCAAGGGTCGATTGAAATCTGGAGTACTCACTAGTACATGTACCGCTGTCAAAGCGAGTATACAACCGTACTTCTCCCACCGTATGACTATGTACTGTACCTTAGTCGGGGGAACCTCCACTTACCACTTGTATTATACTTGTACATACAACCTACCCTGAATTACAACCAACTATCTTGGACTCACGTTGGCTCAGCAACTCGCAGAAAACCCCACATTACAACCGCCATGTGCGACAATATTGACGCACGGGTCTTTGGATGTGTGGCGGTTCTCGACTGGGAATGATCTTTTATCGGTTTTTCTTCTTCTAGGTTTCTAGTCCTTTTTTCTTTCCAAGTCTATATCCTTAGGGAGGGAGTTCCAAGGTGTCGGGTGTCGGGTGTCCTTTAGCCTGGATACTTGATTTTACTCGTATGGTACCAGGAAGTTTTGTCGCACTTCCTGAAGGACTCCTTCTAGAACTAGGATAGTACCAGTTCAGGTGTGCATCGTGACCATGCGACACGTGACGAAGGGTTGACATGGACATATAGCAATCCTACACATGTCCACTCGTCGTTCCAGATTCATGGGGTTCGAATCATTGTGGGCCATGTGTAACTATTTTAAAGTCCAGCGGAAACCTGCAACCTGTCAATCAAGTTGGATAAACCCGTCATAAGACTGATCTCCTTCCTTGAGTTTCATTGATCAGTGAAATAATGACGAAACCTAAGCTGGGAGACGTTCCATGGTTGGAACTCGCGGTTTCGCCAAAGCTTCGAATCCCCTTGATAGCAGATGAATGATTCTTTTCGACTATAATATGCTATGAGACCTCAGCTGTACCCGCGATGACCCAATCTTGCCCATACTATAGCAATCAGTCAAAAGTCCTCGAAGACCGAGAGATACGGAGAAATTTCGGGAAACAGGTCAAGACACTATAGATCCTACATTATTACCTTTTACCACAGTAGTATTAGACCCACCGGCAAAAACAAAACAAAATTGAATTTGGGCTCCCTACCAGGCAATAGTTGGACACATGACCTCGTTTCCACACTTATCTGCAGGGAGTCTAGAAACAACACTCTGGGGATAGTGGCCGAGAGACATGAACTAGTCATATGTGGCCCGTACTAACTAGATACTTCGGTCCATGTCCGCGGGCGAATGATTCCGCCCATGGTAACATGATCGACAAACTCGTTGGCAGCCTTGATGATCGGTCTGAAGAAACATCAACAAGCGAAACTACTTCTTGAGTTGCATGCTAGCTTCTTACGATGTATTTTATACCGTCTTCGTGATAGTCTATAATGCCTGTCGAGTTTGAATGGGTACAAATTACCGACAGACGGAAAAATTTCCTCAGATCTTCGTTTCGGAAACGAGTCCCCCACGTTCTACTCCACGTTTCCCCCGCTCCCCGCTTCTCCAAACATATGCTAGGAAAGTTTACCTGCCAACATCCCGAAGTCAATACTCTCTCGCTGACGGTATTTGCAAACCTTATCGACCGGCCATTCTTCCAGAATTCGACAAAAGCCATTCATAATTAAGCAAGAATAAGGCCTCCCTGATGCCTTGGGTGGAAAGGAAGGACTAACATCGCTTAAGAGATATCATTCCAAAAAGACCTAAAAGTCCAATCAGCCATTGTGTCATCAATGTATCATCCATAGCTCAACTAAAATACGCAGCTTCTCAAGAAACCATTATTCGGCTAGCAACCGATAAAACCGAGAACGGAATCCGGCCCGGTCAGCTGACAGGTGGAGAGCAGTGAGACGATCATCAGGCGCTGAAGAACTCACCGGTCCGTCTCCGAAAGAATTTATCTTAGGCCTCGAACCTGGTGTACTTTGTCCATACAGCAAGCACTAAGCTATATCCGAGGATCGCAATATCTGACTTTCACTGTACTGCATTCAATAGTACGCGCCAACCAGATGCAATCCTGCGCCACCGATAAGTCATGAGATCAACCCTTACAGATTATCGATTTTTGAACGAGTCACAGAATCATTGGGATCCCAAATGTTACTGTAAGACCGTTATTGTCATGGATGACGCGGACAGTTTTACGAGAACGCTATCCCTTCGGATGCTCACATGAACCCTACTCTCGCATTGCACAGACGTTTAGCTACTGCTAGACTAGAATGAGATGCCATAAACGGGGAATCATTAGGCACTGATAAAACTCTGGAAATGCCTTTTATCGTCTTCATTGGCTCATACATACGGCCCAGATGATGTCTCGCTGCATCCAGGATCCTGGGCCTTCTTGACCCCAAATCTTTGTCCCAGGACAACGTATTGGGCCACGGCGAGTGCTCTCTGGAAGCACACGCCATCCTTGTCGCGAAATGCCTTTACGAGATTGCTCTGTACCCGATCATTGTCGAAAAATCCCAGCTGGTTGACATTTTCTTCTGTCAACAGTCGCTTTAAGCTCTTGTGCACGGGGCCATCTTCTTGGTAGGTAAATGGTCCGACAAATGGGTGCTTCGTACGGTTATAGATTTCCTCCGTAACAAATGGCTTCATTGCTTCACGCAGGATATTCTTCTCACGAAAAGTTTTACTCTCAGGATCATATTTGATTTTGAGGCTCGGGGGGATATTATTCGCGTATTCCGTAACGTAATGGTCAAGGAATGGCGGTCGCGTCTCAATCTGGTGGACCATGTCAACATTATCACCGATATAACGGAGGATATAGTTCGCGAGCACAGATTTCATCCATTGATACTGCGTCGAATGAAGAGGATGCCACTTCTCCATCATCTTGTGAAGGACCTGAACGCCGAAGTTCTCTGCAAATGCTGTGGCTGGGCTTCTCAGCGCAAGCTGATCTGTCCAGGATGAGTACGGCAAAGTAGTGAATGTGCTTAATCGGGCGCATAACGTGGTATTGTTAAGCATGCGCTTTGTTGGACCGGCCACCTCGTCCATGCCCATCGCGAGTATCTGATTTCTTTCCTCCATTACTTTCCAAGCTTCTGCGAAGTCACTCTGCTTAGCGAGAGACTGTGGCCATGAATAATCAGGCTCTAGAAGGAAATTCGGCAGCAAATCCGAATAGCCCGAGAAGTGCTCATCGGAGCCCTCGCCTAAGAATCGAAACATGATTAACATAACTAAGCATTGGTGCTACAATGGATAGCGACACTCACCGGTGAGAATGACTTTTTTCCCCATGGCATGGGCAGCCTCAGCTACTGCGAGTCGTCCCATTCCATTCACATTGGCGGCTGGTATTTCACTATACCAGACTGTATCCTCGAGTCTGGCGGCAATGGCCTCCTCATCCAAGTATACAGGGTGATATCCCACGCCTAGCCACTCGGCTGTCCGTCGCGCGATATCTGCCAACATTCAGGAGATACATCCAAAGAAAAGGCCAAAGTTGATAGACGTACCTGACTCATCGAACCCACTATCCTTTTCAAATTGGACCGTGAAGCAGTCTATTTTTGAACGCTCACCGCTTGTGTCATTCCCGAGTTTGGTTCCCTCCTGGACAAGCTTCACGGCCATACCCGCTATAGCGGACGAGTCTAGACCTCCACTCAAATAGATTCCCAAGCCCACATCAGCACGCAGTCGTACTCGGACAGCGTCGAGCATAAGCTCCCTCACTCTTTCTATCACTTCTTCTTCCGAATGTGGGTAGACTGTTCTCTATATTCGGTTAGAATTTCGGTAGTAGGCATATCTATTGGGTATCCCATACTTTATCTGGATAATCGGTATCCCAGTAGGTTCTCACCTCAGGGGGATTGAAGTTCTGACTGACCATATACTGACCAGGGGCAAGCTAAGCGGTTGTCAGACCCAAGCAACAATAAACATAGCACTTATCACATTCCAGGGACTTTATGTATATCGTACGTACCCTTTGCACCCCTTTAAATAACATCTGCGAGCCGTTCATCCAGGCTCCTTCCCTGATAGCTGTGACATCCCACTCTGGCTTCCAGCCGAAGGGTAGGAAAGACTTCATTTCCGTAGCGACTAAAAGCCGATTGCCAACCATGGTATAATACAGTGACTTGATACCATATCGATCACGGGCTGTCAAGAACAGCTTGCGATTCGCGTCATAGAGGACAAGAGCAAACTCGCCTCTCAATTTGTTGAGAAATGATATTCCATAATGTCGATAGAGCGCAATGACAATCTCGCAGTCGCTGTTACTTTTGAAGTCGTATTCCTGGGCCAACTCCGTTCGATACTCCTCGTGGTCATAGAGCTCCCCATTGACGACAGCATGGATGGCGCCCTCGCTGTCGTGGAAAGGTTGGTTTCCTGCAGAACTCAAGTCGACGATCGAGAGTCGGACATGTCCCAGGCCTTGTCGTGGATTAGTTTTTCGCAACCAGCTATCCGTGGAATACCGAGTACATACCAACCCTATGGTCAGTGCTGAACCAACGACCACGCGCATCTGGACCTCGATGGTTGACCAAGTCTAAGCTTTCCTCTAACTGTTTCTCTAGGCCGGGGCCATTATTGGCATAGTGAACACAACCAGGTGTTCCTCCAACTGTCAAGAAGGCTGTTAATCCACACATGACGGCGGTGTCTAGACAGTGAAATCCGTGTGAGAGAGGAAGGTAGAG
Organism: Aspergillus flavus; assembly: GCF_009017415.1. Lineage (NCBI taxonomy): Eukaryota > Fungi > Ascomycota > Eurotiomycetes > Eurotiales > Aspergillaceae > Aspergillus > Aspergillus flavus. The sequence continues at coordinate 3,186,892 of NC_092408.1, read as the reverse complement.
AAAGATGCACAGTACAGAGTATGTATCGTGCCAGTCCTCCAATTGCAAAGAGTGTGGAATGATATGTGTTCCGGGACGCTTATATATCTATAGGAGATGCTAAGAAGGTCTTAGTTGTTTATACATATATGTGTGTCAGATCTTGGATACCTGATTTAAACGGTGATAGGACCCAATCGCTACATTTGATGGCAACAGAGGGACAAATCATGAAAGGTCTCGCGTAATATCCCACGCCAGCCACACCAACCCGACGATGCAAACTCTGTTCTCGTCTGACACAAGGGAGTTGATCGGCGTTTGGCCCCATACTAGTATCCCGACGGCTCTCATTTGTTGAAAGTGCACAGCGACTACTAGTAGTGTTACATAATACATACGAGGTTGGGATTCAAGCCTCTACCAAGTTGGATATGCATAGTTGGAGGGTGTTCGCCACAGCAGCCGTTTCTTTATATAACAGAAGTAAAGATCCTTGTTCAGATATGTAAATGTAGCGAAAATCGGCACTTCAATTGGATGGGACGGCGGGGAAACGGGAACCCCAGACCGACCGAGGTTGGCGGGTCGGCCCATTTAATTTAGTCATTAACGCCGCGGAGGTAACAACTACATTCCCAGCATAAATCATCTACTCTCTCTTTCCTTTCCCTTTCCCTTTCCCTTTCCCTTTTTCTCCATATACCTTTCACTTTACCGTGAACTTTCGCACTGTTATAGATAATGTTTCGATCAATTCCCCGTCGAATCCCTCGACGCCTTCCCACCCCTTCGTCTACATCTCGCCTCGCCCTTCGTTCCTTCACATGCGGTTATCCGCGGATGTCGGTGCCACCGCTATCCGCTGTTGAACCCCCCGTCTCGACAGCATTACCCTGCGACTCCTACCAACTTCTGTCGACGGCGGACAAGGCTGGAGCAGCTGAGGATGCTTTGTACGAGCAGCAGATCAAAGATGTGGAGGCATGGTGGAAGTCGCCGCGTTTCGAGGGCATCAAGCGACCCTATTCGGCTGCGGACGTGGTCAGCAAACGGGGCTCACTCCAACAGACTTACCCCAGCTCCTTGATGGCGCGGAAACTGTTCAACTTGCTGAATGAAAGAGCGGCGGAAGGGAAACCAGTTCATACCAGTATGTGTCCGTTCAAGACGGAGGTGGCGAGTATGAAGCTGACGATGTCTCTAAAGTGGGCGCCATTGATCCGGTGCAAATGACACAGCAGGCCCCGAACCAAGAAGTCCTGTATATTTCCGGTTGGGCCTGCTCCTCCCTTTTAACTACTACCCATGAAGTATCGCCAGATATGGGTGACTACCCGTACAACACGGTTCCGAACCAGGTCCAGAGACTGTTCAAGGCTCAACAACTGCATGATCGCAAGAACTGGGACGCTAGGCGGAAAATGACCCCGGAGGAGCGGAAGTCTACTCCTTATGTAGATTTCATGCGACCGATTATCGCGGATGGAGATACTGGGTATGCAATGCGATTGAACCCTGGGAAAACTCATTGACTAATGGCCACCCTTGTAGACATGGAGGACTCTCTGCAGTCCTAAAGCTTGCCAAGCTCTTCGCTGAGAATGGTGCTGCTGCGGTCCACTTCGAAGACCAGCTCCATGGCGGAAAGAAGTGCGGTCACCTCGCAGGCAAGGTCATTGTACCCGTAGGCGAACATATCAACAGGCTTGTTGCGGCTCGTTTCCAATGGGATATGATGGGCTCTGAGAACCTTCTCATCGCCCGGACAGACTCGGAGAGTGGAAAACTGCTCAGCAGTGCTATCGATGTGCGTGACCACGAGTTTATCCTAGGTGTTACAGAGGAGACCGAGCCTCTGGCCGAGACCTTGCAGGCGATGGAGCGGGAAGGCGCTGCCCCAGCTGAGATTGATGCCTATGAATTGGACTGGGTCAAGAGCCACAAGCTTGTCACATTCGACGAAGGTATTAACATCTGTTTCCCCGTCTGCATTGTCCATACTGACCTTGTTAGCCGTCGACGCCCACCTCGAAAGAGAAGGAGCCGCTCAATCCGTCAGGGATGCATACAAAAAGCGAGTCCAGGAGAACCCAGATCTCTCCATTACCCGCCGGAGAGCCCTCGCAAATGACTACACCAAGACCCCAGTGGTCTGGTCCTGGGATATTCCCCGGACGCGGGAAGGCTACTACCATTACAAGGCTGGCTTCCCAGCAGCCACCAAGCGAGCCAAGGAATTCGCGCCCTACGCAGACCTCCTCTGGGTTGAAACCGGCAATCCGAACGTCGAGAAGGCCGCCAAGTTGGCCGGAGACGTGCGGAGCGCCTTCCCCGGCAAGAAGCTGGTCTACAACCTGAGTCCGTCATTCAACTGGATGGGACAGGGCTTTACCGAAGAGACCCTCAAGTCTTTCATCTGGGACCTTGCGCCACACGGGTAAGTTGCATTCCTGTTAAAAGCATTAAACAGACTAACAAGTTATACAGATTCGTGCTGCAATTGATATCCCTCGCCGGCTTACACACCAACGCTACCGTGACAACAGAGCTTTCCCGTGCCTTCAAGGATGAGGGCATGCTCGCCTACGTGCGCCAAGTTCAGGCACGCGAGAAGGAACTTGGAGTCGAGGTCCTTACTCACCAGAAATGGAGCGGTGCGCCGTACATGGACGGTATCCTGGGTGCCATCCAAAGCGGCAACAGCAGTAACAAGAGCATGGGAGATGGAAACACAGAAAAGGGTAAGAACTTCTCCTACAGTCGCTATCGAGGGTCCTGTTACTAATTTTGCGTGTAGGTTTTTAAAAAGTGTTAGTGGATACAGACTTGACAGGCCCAGACGAGATGTGATGTTAAGTGTAGTCATGTGTTCAATGTAAACCATAGACGTCTATTTACGACTGTTTGTTATGTCTTTTACCATATCAGGAATATACCTAGTAATTTCAACTTTCGATTTCTCCTTAGCATGTAATGTACACTCACATAAAACACAAAACACAAGTAAAGCAAAATAGATCCCACCCCATAAATGCATGCCAATCATCCCATCCACCGCTGATCAACCCATAAAAATTCCCAAAAAGGAACCTCCAATACACCCAGTAGTGAATAAAACCATGGTCCATAACAAGCAGACAAAGTAACCCAAACAAAAAAAAAGCACAAGGCAAAAGAAGGAAGACCCAGAACCCAATACCCCAATGAACTAAAAAAAAAACCCCCCAGAGCCTAACTGCCCAATATACAATTCATACACATGCATAAAGCATGTAAGTTAGTTAAGTAGTAAGTTAGTAAGTGCGTACATACATACATACATAGAAATCTCTCACCCAGAGAAAATATAGATCGAAAGTCCCGCGCGTAATCCATACCCCGAAGCGAATAACCTATAATTTAGTTAAGGAGCTAGTACGAGTAATTTTACCTCGATAAATATGTTGTTTTTTCTTTTTTTAGGTTTATGGGGTATTAGGTACTATACGCTATTTATACTGCGTTACGGATTTTTTTTTTTTTTTTTTTTTTTTTTTTTTTTTTAGCTTCTTTGGTATTATTTGTACTCCGTTACTACTTACTAACGTACTTACTGGCCGTACTCCGTACCTGTATAGCTGTATAGTGTATCCTATCCACCATGGACCTAGTGGTTAGTGGGTATTACGGTATCCTATGTCTATTATCTAAATCTAGATCTGGATCTGGATCTAGATATACTATATATATGGGGTTTGATTGTATGTTCTATTCTCTTTTCTTTTCTCTTCTTTCCCTTTTTCTTCTTCTTTTTGGTTGGTTTACTGTCTGTCTTATGTATTATTTTCGTGGTCTTGCTTGTCATGTTGAGATTTATATATCTCCGATCAACTGGAAGTTTTCATTCTCGTAGAGATACAAATATTCACATCGCACTGCTAATATGAAAAGGATCGGGAGATATAGAAGAAGAGTAGAAATTCACCAGCCTTGCACCTCGACACAAAGAAATGAAATACCTTACAGTAGTAACAAACAGAAACGAAAAGAAGTCGTAAAGAACATGGGTGCTGCACGAACGCATCAAGCGGGCTCGTGATTGGGAGGCAAAAGGCATGTATCCAGATCAACAGGGCTTAAACACTGGCAAAGCTCAACATACTCTGGGGCAGATAGAGAGACAACTTGCGAAGAAACTAAAGCACAATTTTTCCCCTCAAAAATTACTCGCTGAAGAACCGACAAAACAGCTGCAATACCGTAGCAGATTAATTGACACGGAACGAATCAAAGATGACTAGAATGCGGTCAGTATAGTTTGGCCTATGCGGCATTGCGATTCCTACTAACCTTCATGGCCCCTGCGGCAACCGCTGCCAACCCACATAAGGGTGTTCAAGAATGCGTAGCGCTCGTCACCGGTCTCCATGGTGAGATTGATACGATACTTGTACGTGTTAGGGTTGATAGTGTCCGCAACACCCGGATCATTGACCTTGTCCAGAACGTCCTTGGCGCCGGTGAGCCACCCATTGGTCTTCACGATGATAAAAGCCGGGGGATCATCTGCGGTTTGAAGCATGTAACTTGCGCGAAGACTGGTAGCAGATTCCTTCGTCACAATCTGCGAATCTTGTCCTCCGGGCTAAAACTTGATTAGCATGTTGCGCTAAGAATCATTGATAAATCCTCCTACGTACCAGCACGATACCCTTGCCCCATCTACCAGCCCATTGGCCTCCAACAAACGTGACCCAGTCTCTCTGGCCCCAGAGACTCTGACCAACAGCCACCTTCGGGTTCATCTTTATGCTCATGCGGAAGTCCAATTCGAGAGTAGGCGCGGGGATCTGCAATGAGCGAGCCACGTCGCCTTCGGGGAAAGTGTGGAGGAGGTTGTTGGCGGGGATCGAATCCTTCATGACGCTGAGGTAAGTGGGACATTCCAAGAGATGTTGACGCTGACGGCTCGTGTTCTTCGCGCGAACCTGCTGGCAATAGATGCACTGGACGGAGAGACACTGGGCCCCAGTCAGATATGCTCCGTAATATCAGCCATGGCACTAGCGGGGGCGTATCTTACCTTGTCTTCCTCCTTCGCACGGAACTCAACAAATGCAGCATGTACATCATCCAAAGGCGGGGCGGGCAGACTTGAGGACGACGTTTTCGGTTTCGACTTGGGAGTCGCGCGAGGAGCTTGTTGAGACGGGGGAGCAGAGGAAGTGCCGGTGGGACCGGAAGTGGGAAGGGAAGCGCGGCCTTGCATGTTCTGCAGCGGCGTCTGCATGGGGGTAGCATGGGGATTGACGCCGTTCGTCATCATGGGCCCGTTGGGAGTAGGCAGGGCACCTGGGCCCGGGCCAGCGCCTGGTGCAGTGGCTGTAGCGCCATTGGGAGTAGGAGGATAGCCATTGGTAGCACCGATGCCATTGGGGGCGGACTGAGCAGTCTGAGACTGAGCCTGGGGGTTGGTATGGCCACGGAGACCGGGGCACTCGAGCAGGTGCTGCTTCTGACGCGAGGTGTTTTTGGCGCGGATCTGCTGGCAGTAGATACACTGGACGGAGAGACACTATATCAAACAAGTTGTCATGTCAGTATCGCGGTGTTGGGGCGGCGGGTTGAAATATTACGGAAAATACAAAGACACGCACCTTATCGTCTTCCTTGGCGCGGAACTCGACGAACGCCGCGTGAACTTCCTGGTCGACGGTACGACCCATGTTCACGACAAAAGGATTGATGAAATCGATGGTGGATGGATTATCTGAAGCGACTAGACTAAAGAAATAGATGATCGCAACGGCTCAGTCGACGGGATAGGATGAAGGCAAGGGCGCTGGTCGAGCAGAAGGCAGCGAGACTCGGGGGGAGAAAGTGAAAAGGAAAGAGTTGACGGGCAGGAGAAAAACGAGACGAGACGAGACGGTGGCGGTTAAGTTACGCGAGCTCGTCAGGACGAAAACCTTACCGTCGGCGTAAGTTTGATCCCGCGGCTGATACCATTTCCTAAAAATTACCAATCCATTTCGCTCTTATCTTTTATGATGCCTCTAGCGGCTAAACAATTTTTTTCCTTTCTTTCTTATTCACTCTATCACAAAATCACGCCATTATCAACTTCTTTTATCATTCATTTTCGCGTATATTGTCTTGCTATGCTCGCCCACACTTTATGGAGTGTAGCCTTGTCTCTCAGCTTGAAAGTCAAAAATTGTCACGCGGCAAATGCTGACTCAAGGTTATATACCCAATCAGCATGCACAGACTCTGTACTGCATACAAGGATTCTAATTCAATACAGTTATTTTAAGAACCAAATAAACTATGAATACACTCGATAGCTGTAAAGTGAAAGCAATATCCTATAGAAAAACTCAACAAAATCCAAATACTGTACTTACCATCCTCTTTTCCTGCGATACCCGGTACCCCCGTACTGTGTACTTGATACACCCATACAAAAGTACACTCGGGTCAGGTACTGATCGGCACTTACAGTTCATCATACCGCGTCAGCAAAATCTCACCACCCTCCAATCCCAATTCCCATCTTTCACCGGGTATCAAATACGTGAAAACCATCCTTATCAATGCCAGTAAAGTAGGTTTATTTCACTCTGTAGATCTAAACCTTGGAATCTCAAGGCGACCAACACCACGTCACAGTCCACCTAGATCTCAGATCAGATCACTCAAATTCTGTGTACACTGTACACATAGCAAAGGAATTGCGTTGTGGGCACAGCCACCACAAAGATCACGCGTTCCGTGTCTACGCGGGCAGGCCTAATCTCATGTCTTAGGCTTCATTGTTCTCTTGCCAAATTGCCTGGAGTAGAATAGAATATAGGCTCATTTGGGGGTATTCTAGGCGAGTGTTCCTGTCTATCTATAGATATACTTTTGATCCATGGCGACGAATCCGCGTCTGGTTTACAAAACAACGGATAGTTTACCATGCGGGTTGATTACTGTGTACCTTGGATGTGACGGGTTTTTGGGGATGGTTACCTGCTGGTTCCTTCGTCTTGGTTTTGGACCCATTGTATTACTGTATCTCCATACATTTGGTATGGCCCTAATTATGACCGTGTTTTTCAGCTGGAACATGACCAGCTGTCACGCTATGCTTTACACTGGTTTGGTCGGCTCTTCCAGGGTCAAGGTTTGAAACTTATTACGAGAAGAAAAAGAGAAAAAGAAGACTACGCTTGGCACTGCAGAATAGAAACGAACAGATATATTGATCGGAAAAGATGGAGTAAAAAAAAAAGAAAAAAGACAAAAAAGAAACGACCGACCAGGGACTCGAACCCTGAATCTTTGCTTTACTACGAGTGAAACCACCATAGGAGAGCAACGCCTTACCATTAGGCCAGCCGGCCGAAGGTTGATGCAAAAGACCAATAGTAGTATCTATTAAACGAACTAATCAGAGAGCACCAAGAATATTATGAGTAAAGAGGTCTTGCCCATGGTCAGAGATAAGTCCATGTTCTGTACTCCGTACCGTTACTTCATATCTTCCACCGGTGTTTGTATAGATCGACGTAATATGGTATATTAAATTAGCAGTTAACTATGTTCATTTGTCAAAGTTGATATATACAGTCGTAAAGCATGCATGATATACTCAAAACCATCTACCACCCAAACTTCTCCGCATGTAGATATATGCCTTGCGCCCCTGTTCCCTTATGCACAGCCCGTTCGTCGCTCAAGTACACCACACTCCGGCGCACATCATCTGATAGACCTTGCGGTCCACAGACCACCACGGCACTTTCGCCTTCGGCTTTCTCCAACACTTTGCGGATGATTGTTCGTGGTTGCGGTCGACCGGAGAACATGGGGAGCTCGGGCACTTTAATTGGCGCTGCTTTAACATCCAGCTTCTCTGGCTCTGGCCCCGGAGCTTGAGAGGCAGCGGCATGGCCGGAGCATGAACAATTATGTACTGTGATGCTGTTGTTGTCCTCATCTTCAATGGCTGTTGTGCAGCAGCATCCGCCATTAGGGAGGCATCCACTCTGTGGTGTAGAGTCTCCGGAAGAAACGTTGGAGATGGAATGGATCGAAACATCGTCTTTTTTACTGCGTTTCTCGTCTGTGACAGCAGCTGGTTCAATACTGTTGGCGTCTTGGCGAGTACCGACAATTGTTGATTCAGGCTGGGCCTGCGAGCAGAGAGGCTGCGCTGGTTGTGGCTGTGGCTCCAGCTTTTCGTCACAGGTCACATATATGCTCAATTCGATCTCTCGGTTTATATCAGGCTGAGCACGACGACATTCTTCTACATCAGACAACACGGACTGCAACTGCGTCTCAAACCAGCTAAGTTGAGCCCGCGACTTAATCACCCATACAAATCGGATACGTTTCGTCGGCGTGAGGCGTGGGGATTTCTTGGACTGCTCGTTGTCCCCGAGACATTCCATTTTCCATCGGGACACAATATCTCGCAGACAGGGAATGACGAAAGTCACACCCATTCCTCCCGCAAGTAGTATTACACTGTCGAACTGACGGAGAGGTCTCATTTTTCCGTATGGACCGTCAATGAACACGGCACGGGCCGGTTTCACGGGGGACGTATCCCGGGAGCCTAAAACGTGGTGGTGCTTAGATGCATAACGGAAGAAACGCCTAGTGCCTCCTTTCTCAGAGCGTACGAAAAACTCCATCTTGTTGTCCGCAGAGATAGAGGCGATGGTGAATGGGTGGCTTTGCAGGGGTACTATCGAATGACATGTCAGGAACACATGCTGCCCGGGTTCCCATCGGATGCCTGGATTGTCGATTGTAATGCGAGTGACATTCCCTGGTAAAGGAGTAAAAGAAGCCCGGTTAGCCCAGAGGGCATGCTTCGTGTTTGAGGTGGAGCGGTGGAAGATGGATAAATTGGCATATGTGGCCCATGCGTATCGCGCAACCCGGTCAAAAACGAGCAAGCCGATAGAAATCCACACCCATACTTTGACTTCTTCCGCCGCGTGTAGCCAAACTGCAACAATAAATCCAACGAATGTCACGAGATGTTGTAAAACGAAGAATTCATAACTTAGTCGTCGTATGGGTGCCATGGATGATAAGACGATAAAAGTCAAAATACACCATGCCGCAAAGCCCCGTTTCGACAACGGATCGTTTTTCAGTTGGTACGTGATGTAGTCATAGCGTCCCCAACTCCGGAACCAGAATCCCATATGGATCGTAACCGTTAGCCAGAGAGTCCGAGAAATCCAGCGGTGGAACCAATTTAATCTCTCATAACTCATGCCGACTAGAAGGCCAATGATATTCTGTCTTCCTGCCAGCAGGAAGATCAAAGGCAGCTGGGCAATAGCTACGAATCCGGTGCGATAGCCAACATCTTCCCATTTCCATTGATCCGTTGTGTCTAACTTGTAAAAGCAGAAGACAAGGACCACGACTAGATTGGCTAAGATGATGGCTAGTGGGCCTAGCGGAGCAAAGTGAATGATGCGGCCACCTAGCGACCATGGGGGTAATGTTGCGTAGCTTGCTTCTCGAACGATTGCCGTCAGAGTGGCGCAAGTAATGAAGAATAGTGACTTTGGTTTTGACGGGGTGAGAGTGGAGTCCCGTAGTCTAAAGTTGCGAGTAAGCCTTACTGTATCTTTTGAAGGACAAGAAGTTTATACGGACCTTTGGAATGCGAGAAAATTATTGAAGGCATTGACTACTGTCCCAGCAGCTATGGCGCTTCCTACTACTGCCCAGTACATCTTCTGGAGATAGAAGAGGCCTGGCACGCCATCGCCCATGGACATATGGCCCATTGGGCCCATGTCCATTCCACCCATTGACATGGCGGAGTTGTGAGTGCTGTTTCTTTGTGATCTTCAGTTGTGACGGATATGGGTAAACCTCAATCGAGAATAATAACCATTAATTGTATAGTGTTATTGCGGGGTATCATGACATCTTCTAGAATTTCTCACGTGGCACTATCGGAGTGACTGGGTAGTACGCAGTTCGGGATGGATCTAGAGGATCTGCGTCGACCAAATTGTTATTCACCGGGAGATCAGTAGGATGTCATATTCGGAGAAGAGAGAAGGAGAAGAGGGAGAAAGCGAGTGAGGGGGGTAGATGAAGCAGAAATGACTGGAAAGATGCAATATGCTTATCGGATACTGGACCGAGCAAGTTCTCCATCGAGTTAAGTAATTATTAACGCGTGTTCTCTGATTTAATTTTATTTGGTTTGCTTCGAATTCCACTCCAAGACTAATAATCTGCTCACACTCCAAAGTAGATGTTCGCGGATGGAGCCCTAATCTCTGACCCGTGATTGGCCCCGGGCCTTAAAATGTGCTCACGTCTCCACCCTTCCGGCCGCTGGTGTGACACTTGGCTCTGGTCCGCATTCAAGCCGTCGGTTTGTCTCAACTTTTAATAAAGATCCCAACGCCGCCTCTAATCATCATGATATTGTCTCTCCACTACGTCGTGTTACCTTTTTCCTCCTCTCTCCCGCCCTTTTCTCCTTCCCTCCTCAGCACCTCAACCATCACTACTTGACTGCAACGACAACGAGCACGTCAATCCCATGATTTAAATTTAAAAGAGAGATCTGATATTCAATATAGCGGGGCGCATTTATCGATCTCACTATTTCTAAAGGGTCAACTGGAGAGTGAACTTCAACGCCTTCACCATGGATATGAGCAGCATGGATCATTCGTCCTCTTCCTCATCATCATCCTCATCATCCATGACCATGTCGATGGCAATGGTCTTCGTTAATGCCCAAGATACACCCCTGTTCTCAAATCAGTGGACACCGTCATCCAGTGGCGCGTACGCTGGCACGTGCATCTTCCTTATCATTCTATCGATTATTGGCCGACTCCTGGTTGCGTTCAAGGGCGTCATGGAGCAGCACTGGTTGAATGCTCATCTGAATCGTCGCTACGTGGCCGTCGCGGGCAAGTCAACGGAAGCTGGTCGTATCGACGCCGATCCCGATGCCAAAGTAGCTTCACTTGTATCAGCGCAAGGGGTGGAAGAGTCCGTTAAAGTCGTGCGCCGGGCTACACACGAGCCCCTTCCGTTCAGATTTAGCGTCGATTTGCCGCGAGCATTCCTTTTCCTCTTAATTACAGGAGTATCATATCTACTGTATGTGTTGACTTGTCGCCTTTCCTCAGTTGATCGAAGTATATACTGACCCTTTTCCAGCATGTTGGCTGTCATGACAATGAATATTGGCTACTTCTGCTCTGTGCTGGGTGGTGCTTTTCTAGGCGAACTGGCCGTAGGGCGGTATATTCAATGGAATGAGCATAGCCATTGACGACACTTTTGCAGCCATAAGTCTTGTTTATTCATCTATGCGATCTGGGTTTGGCGTTAGGGCATTTGATATTGCCACAAATGGCCCTGGAGTTAAGGCGAGCATTACATGCATTTAGCGGAGTTTGAAGCGTTTCGATTACCTGTCCGTGATACCTCTATCAGTTGTTATTATCATGAATTCTCCTCGAAGGTACCAATGGCGATACCCATGTGCTCACTTTCATGTCAACGATTGGCAGTAGGATAACTAGTTATTAACTCATTATGTGGTACTTCTAAGCCATATCAGACAATGTCAGCTACCCCAGGAAAATTTCCGGGCTCTCATTTATTTCTTTCCCTTTTTGGCTGTATTGGACGTTATGAGCTCATTTACTCCTAATAGATTTCAACTAGGGTTGGAGGTAAGATTGCGCGATGACTGAACGCCCAAGTGCCTCAGGCCCAAGAATCTCGGTTGTGGTTGATTTGTGATTCTTCTTATTGGTCCACAGTGCCGACAAGGGGGCTCCACCTGGAGACTGCAGGTGCTTTAAAGCTTTTGAGAAGATATGAGCACATTTCCTAACCGTTTCCATCTTAGTCTCTGCGCATGCATTCTCGATCCATGTCAAAGCAAACACGATGGCGCCCAGCTCCAGTCCGGATTTCAAAGAAACCTCATATTAGGTCAATGATGCTTGATTATTGTGGAACTTAGGCCCGATGCATTACTCCGTAATCTCCTCCAAATTTCCAATTGATAACAGTTTTGTCCCTATGAGTAGAAAAGTGCCGAAATTGCCGATCAATGTCCACTGCACCTTCTGTCAACCAACTCCCCCCAATACTATATAATAAAATCAATTCCCCTGCCGTATTTGTCTAACACCTCTCCCTCCATATACTAGCTCGAGTCTCTTGGTCCTCATCTCCACAGCGACAATGAAACTCTCAATTCTGTCCCTGGCGTCTCTTGCGCCCCTGGTTTCCGCTCATTTCAAGCTGAACTACCCGACTAGCCGTGGATTCGATGAGGACAAAATGAGTCAGTTCCCCTGCAGTGGCCTGTCTCAATCCTCGGAACGGACGAAGGTCTCTCTTTCCGCTGGTGACTTCCCTGTTGCCTTGACAATGGGCCATTCCCAGACAGCTGTGGAAGTGCTTCTCGCTCTCGGAAACGACCCTGGCACCAATTTCAACATTACTCTCCACCCGACCTTCCGAGTGGAGGGTTTGGGCGCCTTTTGCCTTCCCAATGTCACTTTTGATGAGTCCATCGTCGGCGTCAAGTTGACAGATGGAATGAACGCAACCCTGCAGGTACAGAGCAATGGTGACCCGAGCGGTGGTCTTTACGCGGTACATCCTAGATCTATTAATCCTCATGTAGTATATGGTGCTGACGTTTCATTTCAGTGTGCTGATATCCAATTCACGGATGTGGACTATTCCGCACCCTCCTCTTGCTCGAACAACACTGGTGTCAAGGCGACTTCATTCACCGGAGACGCCGCAAAGCGCAATGCGAACGAGTCCACTGCTGACGGAGAGGCACAGAGTGGCTCCTCGTCGTCCTCTACTTCCAGTTCCTCTACCGGTAGCGCTACATCCACTGCTGGCGCGGTCGCTCTGGAGACGGCCGCTTGGGGAATGTTGGGTGCTGCAGTTGTTGGTGGGATGGCAATTCTGTGAATCGTACCTTAGGTAGTTCTTCCCAAGCTATGGAAGAACAGTGAGTCTACGGTTCTTTTTTCTTTTTCCTTATTACACCTTCTTTATACATGGGAAAGGGTCTGTTATAGTCATGAGTAATGATTCTGTGTCATGTGACGCATTTATTGTATAGTATACCTTTTTATATCCTGCAGCTATGCACAATTTGAAAAAGCCAAGCCTGGTCCAAGACGATAGTAAACTTAACTCCGCAATTGTCGTTGTCTCGTATTCTCTCATATCATCTGATATTATAACGAAGTGTCAGATCAGGTGGGACAGAGGTCGCGATTTCATTCCTATCTAGGTAGCCAGAAGGCCCTTAGTACTACCTACTTATATACAGGAAACAAAGGATCAGGCGCTAGGCCTAAAACGCGCTGTGGTCAACATACCTAGTGACCCATATATTAGGGCAGTGCTTATGTCACGTGCATAAATGTACATATTTTCCATCCGCTATCAACTTAGGCTTCCATTGTTCCCGTGGCTACCCATCTCCCACTGAAAGCCATGGACCAATTCCCAAAGCTTCGACCGGTCAGTGAGCGCTCACATGAGGGCCACAGCATGCCCCCATAACTGACGCCCAGCAGGTCGGTCGCATAGAGCTATGCTCCACCGCACGCCATCACCTAAGATTCTATTATAATGTAGCCGTAGCAGCAACTTACTCACTTCCGGGAACATTTACCCTCCCAATCAAAGACTATGTCTACAAAGCATGTGAAATACTCATTGCGCAGCACCCAATCCTCTCAGCCGTTCCAATCGGCGAGGAGACAAAGGATCCTTACTTCGCGCGTCTCCCGAGCATCGATCTCAGCCAATCGGTCTTTTTCCAGAAGCGTGAACACGGTTTCCCCGATGCAGAAGACCGGGACGAAGATCTGGATACGTTGCTGAGCACCCAGCATAATACCCCCTTCGAGCTCCCGTTGCCATTCTGGAGAATATTCGTGTTAACTGATGATGCCGATGATACCGAAAGACGGTTTACCGTCGTCTTTGTCTTCCATCATGCTATTTCTGACGGCACTTCGGGAAAGGTCTTCCACAGATCCTTCCTGCAGGCATTACAGTCCTTGTCATCGTTGGCTGTAGACGACGTCAAGGAGGTTATTCCATCGCCTGATTCATCGCTTCTGCCGCCTGGGGAGGCCGTCCACCCTAAGCCAGTGTCGTACACTTACCTGGCTGTTCAGCTCTTTAAAGCTAAGATCTACGATCCCCGAGACCCGGGCTTATGGACAGGCTCGGAGGTCAAGCTCCCACTGGAGACGAAGCTAAAACACATCGTGTTCCCAAAGCACTTATCATCCACATTCAGAGACCGCTGTCGCGAAAATAAGACAACCATAACAGCCGCTCTTCAAACAATCATCGCTCGCTCCCTTTTCACCCATCTCCCTGAATCCTCCACGAAGGTCAGATGCTCCGGCGCGATGTCCAACCGCCACTGGCTTCCCGGCCCCATCACAGAAGATTCAATGGGTGTCTTTGTCCAAGAATACACGGAAGACTACTCTCGGAAAGACCTCAGTGAGACCTCGTTCCCCTGGTCCGTGACCGTGCGGTCTCGCGCGACAATCGAAAGAGAACTCAGTAAAGAGGGCAGGGACACTTCTGCAAATCTGCTTAGGTACGTAAACGATTACCATAATGAGCTCTATTTGTCAAAGGTCGGGCGGCCGAGGTCGTCCACCTATGAGGTGTCAAATGTTGGGGCTTTTACTTCTACTACACCGGCAGAAGGGATGCCGCGGGTTGGACGCGTCGTTTTCTCGCAAAGTGCGTCTGTCACGGGAAATGCCTTTGAAGTCTCGGTTGCTTCGGGTGGCGATGGTTGTTTGGTGTTGATGTTTACGTGGCAGAAGGGTGTTGTGGAGGATTTGTTTATCCTAAACGTTATTGAGTCGGTGAGGAAGGAAGTTTACGATCTTTGTGTGTGATAAATTTGTCTATATTTTTATTTTTCTGTCTTTCCATTATTTGCACACTACGGTTTGAATCTAATAAATAGAACTGGTAATAATAGTAATAGGCAATAGCCATCACTGTCCTCTGAGTTCACTCATACGGATTCAACCCGGCATCCGTGCATGTTACTTTAGCAAATCTGAATTAATCATGAGATACGGTCGGTCTTTGATGCACCCCCTTATGAGAAATCTATAAGAAAGCTTATAGGATGTTTGAGAGAGCGGAGCGCTCAAGGCAAGTCTAGTCTGTGAGATTCTGCTGGAAATGACTTAAACATTCTATCGTATATCGGGTGCTCCTTTCCTATAGTTAAGGTTGTTAGGGGTTGTTATATCAAGATTATCTTTCCGCGGAAACATTAAATAGAAACATGGATTGTGACTATGGGGAAGAATAAGAAAACCACAGATCAAGTTCCCTCTGACTCATGCCTATGTAATAGCTTGATGGATCACCTTTCCGACCCCTTGATTTGCAGTTTGCAGATACGTCGCAGATGAAATCCAAGGTATAGCTGATCAAGCCCTAAGTATGATGCCCTAGAATTCAATGAAGCACCCTCTGACCTCATTGAAGCAGCTCTTGTCTGGGAGCTATGAGCTTCGGTGATATATGCAATTTGACTAGGTGGCCGCGAAGGACCAGCACTCGCCTCCCAAGTAGGAGCATGGGTATTGGCTGCTTACTGTAGAAGCCTGTAACAGTCTACATCTCTATAGCTTGGTAATATGTTTAGTTCAAGATTCTGGCTAAATATAGGGCAAGTAATCGGACCACTTATCGCTCTAATCTTTCTGGAAAACCTTACTCAAAGTAATGTAGATATTTTAATAACTCAATTGGGGGAATATATAGGCAGGCAAATACGCCAAGTTGAGATGATTCAAAGTTAATGGAACAAAGAGTAGCCAAAGCTTATATACTCTTTATTTTCCGAGTATCCCAGAACCTTATGATAAACTTAATGCTTCATAGCAGCCTACTACTAGTAGTTTACCACTTGATAGCATATAGGCCTCACATTACATTCTACGGAATTACTTTGTATTACCCCTCTGTGAATGCAGAGCATGTTTTACATCACGTACTGTACGTACACTCACAGGTACCAGCTTTGTAAATCTAACTCAAGAAAACAGCTAGACGGCACTAATATTCTATCCGTTGAGTTTAAAAATGTACAGTTATTTTAGCAAAACAATGTACGTACATACTAGCACCGAATCAGTCAATATTTCCTCCCCTCATGTCCATTGCGCCGCTTAGGGGGACTATCACCACTACTTCTGAATAACTTCCGGCCCAAAGCAGCATGCACTGAGTTGTGAAGTGTCTAGTATTTGTATAGAGCCATCATTTAGCTCACATCCACTGAAGTAAATACAAAGTCAAGTTTTGTGGCCTTTATTGAGGCACAATGCATTATCATACTAGGCGGTGAGAGCTTAGATAGGCAGAATCGCGGGGAATGTTTATCGCGTTATCGTCTTAGTTATCTAGCATTTCTTTCTTCTCCCTATTCTCCGATATTCCTTATTTTGTCGGCCACGTCTCTTTAATCCTCATTTACGCCCGGTTTTCTGTCAATATCTCACCGCGACTGTGTAAATACTAGCAAAATGGCGACCCGGGCTCCTTTTGTCGTTCCTGCACTCAAGAAACACACCGCAACCGTGATCATGGCTCATGGTCTGGGCGACAGGTTTGGTGCCTATGCCTGTAAGGTAGTGCTACTTAGCTAACAGCTTTCCCTTGAAATAGTGGTGCTGGATGGTATGTATTCATTGCTCCCTCCAAGAAATTGAAACATGCCAAATATAGGTATTAACCGGGTTCTCCTAATAGGATGGGCCTTGCTCAGAACTGGCGCCGTAGAGGCTTGTTCGAAGAAGTAACTTTTATTTTTCCCAATGCGCCCATGATTCCTATCACGGTGGTATGTAAGTTATGTTCTTGGGTGAGAGATAATGGACTGATAATTGGTTCTGCGTATTACAGAATTTTGGTATGTCAATGCCTGGATGGTACGACCTTTCCAAGCTCGGCCGTGATGTACGTTGCCCCTGTTCCTAATTGATTCCTGTTATATTGGTTCCAATTAACACATTGGCAGCTGGATTTTGAAGAAGCTATCCGCAGCCAGGATGAACCGGGCATCCTCCGTTCCCGCGAATACTTCAACACCCTGATCAAGGAACAAATTGACCAGGGCATCAATCCTTCGCGCATAGTTCTAGGGGGATTTTCCCAGGGAGGCGCGATGTCTGTGTTCACAGGTGTTACCAACAAGGAAAAGCTGGGAGGAGTATTTGGACTTTCATGCTATCTGCTTCTGAGCGATCGCATCAAGAACCAGATCCCTGAGGACTGGCCCAACAAGAAGACACCGTTCTTCCTTGCTCATGGAACCGATGATGACGTTGTGAAGTATGAGTTTGGAAAGACCTCGTCGAAGTTGCTTCAAGACCTCGGACTGGAGAACGTTCAGTTCAACTCTTACTCGTGAGTATCCTCATCTATATACGGGATGATTATGTTACTGATGCGGCATTTAGTGATCTTGGCCATTCTGCCGATCCCCAGGAAATTGAAGATCTGGAGAAATTCCTTCAGCAGGTCATCCCTGCTGAAGGTGAGGTTTCCGCCGGGCTATGACTCAGTGGTCCCTCCCGGGTGTCGATCTTGGAAAAGATGACATCTAGCATTGTCTTGGGTATGGTATGCTTATTGGTTGCAGTGTTGTTCTCGAGATACAACTTCCGAGATAGAAACGACGGTTCAAAGAGATAGCGTTGAGCAACAGAAACCTGTTTGATACATATGTTTTATTCATCTATTGTCTAAAAGGCCCAGACGCACTCTGCACATGATTCCCTGTTCGTATCGTTTTCACATTTCGAATAAAGCACAACCGAGCTATTGAGCCCTACCCTGTCCTCGCGCGCTTAATGGTCTTTTCGATTGCAGCAATCATAGCCTCTGTATTTTTGCCGTCGAAGGGGATCAAATGCCTTGATCCGTGGTCGTAAAATTCCGCCTTCGAGGGTTCACACAGACCATACAATTGCATACTGAGGTCGTAAATCTCATCCTGCTTACCTACGATATGGGTCGTAGGAATATTGACCAGATACTCCCCTGGCGTCGGCTGAATAGTCTCCTTTCCAGATGACTCGTACGGCGCCGCACCGCAGATAAAGACAGCGGCTTTGAACAGCGGAACGTCATGTGTTTTGGCATGGTTAATGATCATCGAACCTGCGAGAGCAGCGCCTTGTGAGAACCCCATTACAGCGTCGAATGGACCCTTCTTCTTAATGATATCCATGGTGTACTCGATCGCACGAGCGAGGTCTTCGCCGGGTGCGATATCGCGTGGGTAGTGTTTGTAAAATGGTGGATCCAAGATGCCCTTCAGCTCTGGACCCAGTTAAGGCGATGTTATGGAGGCAGAGGGGGAATTCGTACCTGGCTCAGGTTCGGAGTCTAATCGGCCATCGATATATGTGAAGCGATGCCCTTTAGCTTCCAGAGCCTGGCTAATGCCACCTGTTTGTGGTTAGTACTGACAATTTGTGGGACGAAATGTCATGGTCATCTCGGCTTCCTCTCCAGGGCCACTAGATGTTGAATTAATTACCGGATTGGATCTCAAAAATCTGCTTGCCAATTAGTATGTTCATGTGGCCGATAGACGAAAAGTAGTCATTGTTCCACATACTTCCCCGCTCGTGCCGGAGCCATGTAAACAGAGGAATCGCATCTTGATTATGTGAAGGTATAGATATGGTTATTAATCTTGAGCAGCGTCGGACACGCTCTGCAATCGAGCTTTAGATGTAGTTTAGATTGGACTAAAACTATGGAATGTTGGATGGTTAAATATGTTCTGACTCTTGCTGGTGGAAGGCCTATGCTGAGATTGCTGACAGTGCAGATTACCCGAATCTAAAACAGAGCACGGGATTTAATTCCCTAGTCGCTTACCTTGCATTTGAACACTAGCTTCTCTTCTTCTCGCTCACCCACTACAACAATCTACGTGAGAAAAGTGGATTCTCCAAACATGGAGTATATTCATCCTTTTCGGTTCTGTCTTATTTGAGACACGTCTTAAATCAATCGGGAACCCATGATGGATGAATTGCATGCCCCCTTGCGTCGTTTACTAAGTGGAGAAATTAAATTTAGATCGAGAGTTAATCTAGGAACCTCGGTCGCTGAGCAAGGGGGACCATGGCAGTCAACAACGCACATGTTTCACGACATCTCTACTCTCCAGCAGAAAAAAAGAACCGGCTAGGACGATATACCGGGAAGGCGTCAACTAACTGCATGGCTTTCCTTTGACTATTATACAGCATATTATGTTCAACATGTCTCTCTATCAAAACATCGCTCTCAATGGCTCTTTTGCCTTGCATGGCTTGCGCCATCCATTGGATATGTACTCAAGTCTTGGTCCTACGCTGAGCGAAGCTACCTTCGGCCTGTTGGGGTACTCCTTCGAGCCGAGCAGAGATATTGGAGATCTCTCTGGAAAGGTTCTTTTTGTGACAGGAGGTAAATTTGACTGAGTTTCGAGCCCGTACAGATCTTCTTTCCAGCCCAAGCATACTAACGTATACCGGAATTTTTTCTAGGGAATGCCGGTCTTGGAAAAGAAACCGTCCTTCAGCTTGCGCAACATAACCCATCTCGCATATACCTAGCCGCTCGAGACGCTACTAAAGCTCGCGAGGCCATCAGCTCGATTCAAGACATCATTTCAGCCTCCGTCGACATTAGACATATTCAACTTGACCTATCTTCTTTCCAGTCCATACGCGATGCTGCAGAGAAGTTTTGCTCGGAGTGTGATCGCTTGGATATCTTGATCCTCAACGCCGGCACCATGGCGAATCCGCCAGAGCTTACAAAGGAAGGCTTCGAAATCCAATTCGGGACAAACCATATTGGCCATTTCCTGCTTACCAAACTGCTCCTCCCCACGCTGAAGAAAACTGTCGGAAGCCCCGCATCCGATGTAAGAATAGTGACGTTGAGCTCTGTGGGAAGCCATGCTGCTCCATCCTTGGATGTCATGACCTCAACGTCTGCTCTCTTAGACTCTCACACGCTAGTTCGCTATAGCGCGTCTAAAGCTGCTAACATCCTTTTCGCATCAGAGCTTGCTCGGCGGTACCCCGAGATCCTCTCGGTTTCTGTTCACCCAGGTGTAGTGTCCAGTGAACTATACCGCCATACCGGCGCGATGAATGCCATCTCAAAGTTTGGGGTTGGTTTACTTTCTACCGTGTTTCGTAGTATACGCACAGGGGCGATGAATCAGCTCTGGGCGGCCGGGACGAAGAGAGAGCAACTGGTCAATGGCGCTTACTATGTTCCTATCGGGGTGCGCGGCTCGAGCAGATTCACCGACGATGCAGACATGGCACGAAAGCTTTGGGAATGGACGGAGAATCAGATCGCTGAGAAATCGTGATCCTTTCCTCTTCCTCGTGCTGCCTTGCAGTATGATATATATAATCTGGTTGATATATAAGTCTAATCTTAATCGCTCTTTACTTGAACTATTGCGGGACCTGCGCAAGCTTGACTGACCGGGAGTCAGTAAACTTGATACAGTTTTTTTGTTGGCCTCATGGTTAGCTAATCGGTGTTATTCTAGTACTTTTTCTTTTCTCTTTTTTTCTCTCTGTTTCTTACAAAAACAATCAGCCTTCAAAGGTTCAGGTTACGAGTTAGTTACTCTAACCGCATTAGTAAAGTATGGAAAGCGATTAGCCGGCTGGGCTACCTAGTAGCAAGACAGCTAAAGCGGTATGAGACGAGTGTATCCGAACTGACAGGATAGCTCTGTTGCTAAAACCACAAATGATGGCAGAGAGCTGGTCTTTCCCGAGTTCTTCGCCTCCATGCACAAGGCATTGACATTCATGATTACGGATCCCTGATCGTTAGGGTTTAGCCGAGCAGCTGCCAAACCTCGAGAGCCAATTCGAGCCCACAATAATCAATATCTGGACCACCAGCAAACCGACTAGAGAGAAAGCATTCAGGTAGAAGGGAAGCACGTATGAAGGTGAAACAATGCAGCGTAAAGAGGAAACATCCTACCGTGTAGAAGAAATACTAGTAGATAGACAGTAGCAGTGAGTAGAAAGGTCGAGGAACCGCCACAGTGACCCCCCACACAAACCAACTTTGACCTCATCACCAGCCACACTACGTTCTCACTCGATCACGGTGACTCGCACCTTTTACTGACCAACTATCTTCATCTTCTTGGTACGTGGACTCCTTTCCCTTGGTTTACTCTCTTCAGCAACCCTCAATCCGTCCCCCAACTGGTGTGTATTGTTACTCTCCCATTTACTGTTCTTCAAATCCCCGGAGCATCAGCCACCGCTTTCTTGGCAGCCACAGATTCTGCCACAAAGCCTTACCGAGTCCGAGTTTCCACAGATCCAGATTATTGACGTCCATTCATCCCACTAGGTTCAAGGAACATCTTCTCAACACACAATCATCATCATGGATCAGGCAAAGTTGGCTCGCATGCAGGCTAGCGTGCGGATTGGTACGTGTTCTTCTGATATTTTTCTTCTCTCCATTTCCCCCCAATCTATTCTGGAAATAAGTGGTCCTGGGATTTAGTGGCATTGGCAGTGAGAGGAACTGGTCGCTTAAGCCGGAGGATATGCGACACCCGACACGGACGAGTCTGCAAATCGCCAAAGCTCCAGAGACCAGACGCCAGTCGCGACATGAAATCCTGGGAAGCTTCGGAAATTGGAATTACTTTGAATTTTTTTTGGATAATGTGACGTGATATGTTAGCTAACCTATATCTTCATGTTGAACAGGGTACGTATAAATTCTCTTTTCTTTTCGCACAGTCTCCCTCGGGTACCGCATTCGACCACGAAAATGGGAAATTAACCCACACATACCCCCAATGCATTATCTCGCCCTCCTCTTCTCATACCAGATCTACTCCCAATTCTTACAAACCCGACCATGAATCCATCCGACTGACGAATTCCCTTAAAAACAGAGGCAAGGGCACTCCCCGCCGCAAGGTCAAGAAGGTCCACAAGTCCTCCGGCGCCGACGACAAGAAGCTCCAGGCTACCCTGAAGAAGATGAACGTCCAGCCCATCCAGGCCATCGAGGAGGTCAACATGTTCAAGGAAGACGGAAACGTCATCCACTTCGGTGCTCCCAAGGGTATATATAACCAACCCACCTACCCACATACATAACCCGCGCTTATAAATCCACCCGGCACCCGCCGGTTGGAGACGTCGCAATCTACCCCCAAGAAACAAACCAAGAGAAGAACAAATTGCTTACTGATTTACTCTCTATAAAGTTCACGCCTCTGTCCCCTCCAACACCTTCGCTCTCTACGGTAACGGCGAAGAGAAGGAACTCACCGAGCTCGTCCCCGGTATCCTGAACCAGCTTGGCCCCGACAGCCTCGCCTCCCTCCGCAAGCTCGCCGAGAGCTACCAGAACATGCAGAAGAACCAGGCCGGTGCCGAGGGCAAGAAGGATGATGATGAGGATGATATCCCTGATCTGGTTGAGGGCGAGAACTTCGAGAGCAATGTCGAGTAAATTCATTAACCATATCATATCATATCATGGGTTTTAATTGATTGATATAAAAATGTGAACAAAGACATTAAAAAAGGGCTGTCTTAATCTTTTTTTCCCTTCTCTTTCCCTTCTTTCTTTCTTTCTTTTTTTTTTTTGCACTAATTTTCACACTTTTCTCTGTGATATGTTCATGTTATTCTTGGGGGCTGCACTATCCCGGTTCCCTTTGTTTCTTTGGAACTGGAATCTAGGGCTGCGATTAATGGGTCGTTGTGTTATTGGGTTTGATAATTGCGAATGGTGCAATTCGTGAAGGTGATGGGTCTTGTCTGCAGGTGCTACACCAAGCTCTGCTTCAAAAGGATAATCGTAGAGTTACTTTCCTTAAAACTGGTAGGTAGTAAAGAGCATGTCGCAAAGCCAAGATCGACATTTATATAAGTGCCTAAACACTATAATCCTACGAAAAGCCGTAGACAGGTACCATGCGACCAGTTTATTAATTCCTTTCGCCTTCCATGCATAATCAAGAACGATTCCGACCAGTAAATGCCATAAATCATAGAGTATACGAAAACTGCCAACCCGAATAACGTCAGCTCGCGCCAACAGTCGTCGGCGGGGTACTATCGTACATGCAAGGGTATTGGTATTGTTAGGCCACTCATAGTAAACAAGGACCGTCTAGTGGAGACGTTTGCTTACAGGCGGGAAAGACTCCGGACCCGAAGCTGGGCTTGCATTGACTGACGCTGCAAAGCTTCGCATCGCCGGTGCTAAGTTTAGGTGTAGTTGGTAAGAAGTGGTAGAGGAATGGGAGCAAGAATTGAGAGTGATCATGATTCCTCCCGCAATCCACAAATATCAGTTCCGAGAACCATATCGATCATATACCAGAAACGCCAGTAGGTGTTCGACTTATCATAGTCGAATGTTCCATCCTCCTTGAGCTGCGGCCCGTCTCCCACAATGTCACCAGTGAACCAACTGAGGATTGGAATGGATCGCAACACGCGTTCGGTGACGGTCGGTTGGGGCGGGAGAGCCTCATTGATCGGGCGTAATTTTGCCCGACGCACCGTCGGAATATGCGTCATGAACTCAGACTCAGGTTTCGGCTCTTGGGGTATATTCCGTTGTTGAAGGGAAGCGGTAGATGGTACATCCACACCAGTGGCAGTCGTCGAGCTTGCAGTCGGCGTCGATTCTAGTGATTGGCCTTCTTCTGTATCCGGGACACTAGAAAGGTTATTCACAGTGAATGACCGCGGTAATGTTGAGCGTTCATTCGTCTGGAGGAAGTTGGTAGAGCGCGAAGTGGTCAAAGTGCGCGTGGCTTTCGATTTTTGCTGCTCGGCAGCCGATGAATCCGCAAGGATTGGTACATCCTCCGCGGGCCCTTGGCCATGATACAGTTCACAGAAAACAAAGTGTCCATCGATCTCCTGGGGAGAGTAGAAGCAAGCGCGGTCCGCGGCGATCGTCGAGTCGAACGTGACCTTGATCCAGTGGAAACCGCCCGCATAACGTTTCGATTTGCGGTTCGCATCCGCAGACAAATTCGAATGGATTACCACATCACCGCCGCTTAGAAGCTGTGAATACCCACTCGTAGAGTTCGGATCGCTGCGCGGGTAATCTTCACAGATCACGCCTCTGGACACCCGCTCGTACTTGTCGATTACCTTCCACTCAGAGTCTTTACTCTTGTAGCCGTACAGTATGCATTCTGTGGCGACCTTGTCCGTTTGCTTGCGTGCGTTGTCGAGATTTGAGGAAGATGTCGATTTCGGTAAGGTATTGCTGCGAGTCTTCTCCTCTTCTTGCTGCATAGCAAAAAGCCGTCCGAATTCCGCAACGTTCGGGTTTTCCTTTTTCGCAGGTGTTCCCGTACGGGTACGCGATCGAGCATGGTCGTAGCGAGCGTTTCTCCTCTTTCCAAAAGGGCCACTCTCTTCAGGTGGTCGTCGAGGGTTCCGAGATTCACTGCATGGTTTGATTAGACATGTCAGTCAACAGCACTGATGAGCGGTAAATAGAAGGGGCAAAATGTAATGCTATACGTACTCTTTGTAGACATAGCCCCAGGGCAGCAGATTGCCCTTGTCATCTTTTGCGCGCTCCTCTGGGGGAACGAAATGATACTCCATAGTATAAAGGGGGTATGGCTTTTATTAATTTAAGTAAGAATTGAGCTGAGACAATACAGCTGAGGTGATGAGAACTGTATTGAATGATCTAGGATGAAAAATGAAGCTTGCTGTCAAAACCTCGCTGAGGAAGTAGCCGATCTTCCCAAAAGTTTTGGACCTGCGGTAAACACTTCTGTTAGCCCGGGGACGGTCACGTGGGCCCCATCTGGCATTCCAGAGGGCACCTTTTTTGCCCTTTTACACCCTGACATTTCGAACGGCCATTTACAAATCTTATCTTTAATTAATTTTTATTTATTTTGTAGTTTTGGCTTTCCTTTGATAGTGCAACCAAGTAACCCAGGCGGTATGATACGAATTGGATATCCATTTTCCGAAAAGCCTCAAGTCCAAAGCACCATTTATTCTGAAAACCCCCCACCCCGTTTTCTGCCCTTCACAAAGTACCCCCAGCATTTGAAGCTCTAGCCCTGTCGTAAGAATGTTATATATCCAACGTCCTTTTCTAGTCCGCACACTTCTCCAAAGTCTCCCACTTCCGATCTTCGTCTTTCTACATGATCAACGAATTCCTTCAACGGACACGACAGCCCAGGCCCAGATTTGCAGTATGGCAGTGGCACAATCTTATCATTTATATTAACCCGAAGAAAGGCCTCTTCACCACTGGGGTCCTTCGCCGATGAAGTCGGACAAGTCAATCTCTCAAAAACGATCCTTCCGCCCATTGGCATGACGGACGAGGTACGCCAGACGCGGTCTTCCACCCTATGTGTGGTCGGCAGGAATGGATCATACTTCGGATCTTTCAATATCTCCATTGCTGTGACCAAGGGAGCGATATCCCCATCATGAACGCTAAACTAGGATGTCAGTATTTTCTCAATCACTTGATTCATAAAAGTTACGATGCCACCCACAAACTGAAGAACATAGTACCAGCTTCCGGCCCAGACCGTAAAAGACCAGTCGTAGCATTGAGCCAGAGCCAACCCATAGCACCAGCATACGGGTTGCCTGGACCAGCACGGTAGTAGTGAATCAAATCACGGGCATACTCAAAATTCTCCCAATCATCATGAGTAAATATATCGCACCAAGGACTTGACCCGCGAGATAGGGTCTCGAATCCGCACATTTCCTGCATACCGTAGACCTCTAGATTGGTTAAATATCCAAGTGCCGAGTTGTTCTCATCATTGATTAGTCGCTCTGCAATAGCTGGAATGTACACATCTTGAAACAGAGCAAGCATATTGACACCATTGTCATGGCCTTTCGCAGGATCTTCGATGTATTTTGGGCATGTATCGCCCGGAGTCAGTGTATCGGCACCTCGCTCGAGGGTCTCGGGGATGATCTCCAACGCAGCCTTTTCAGTCTTTTCCCAATCCAGGCCGAAGAATCCAGACGCGAAATGCTGGGCTGTTTCTATCACGCGGTTACACTCGCTTGCCCATAATCTTGTCGTCCCATGGAGTGGTAATAAGTGTCCGTATCGCGTTAAGAAGCGGATACCTGTTGAGAAAGCCTGCAGAGTGCCAGCATACGGACTAGTTCTGGTCAGCTGGTCAAAGTCTTTCTGTGGCTCATCGGTAAAATATGTCCAATTGTTCAAGAATGATAGTGAGCCATTAAGAACTACATTTGCTTCCTTTATTCGATTTAGAAGTGCGAGGTGACCTTGGAATAGACGTTAGGAACAGTAGGCTCTATAATATGCCAAACATGGTGGTAGACATACGACTCCCAGCAGATTTGGTCGGATATCGTTCCCCATGACGAGAGATCTGTTAGCAGTTAGTATTAATTTGCAAACTGACTCAAGTGATAATTCGGATTCGAATCAACGACTATAAGGTATGCAAGCCAACCGTACCATATGTACTTGATCAATGACGCAACCCTTTGGGGGTTCAAGGCCCGGCGTTTCAAGCTCGTCAATCTTCTCTATCCATGGTCCATTGCCACCCAGGTGGTAGAGGATGTTCCAATCGTTGGCTTGATATCCGACCTGGCCTGATCGGAGTGGGTTGTACCAGGCGTTCCAGCTTGCGCAATGAGGCGACCTAATCTCGGGAGCAGATGGGTTGTTATCATAATAGGAAATACTAACAATCGCAGTCAAAAGGGAAAGAATTAATGCCCATGGTGATGTCACATTCAGCATCTTGGTATAATGGGGGTGACATGCGATAGATTACCAAGGCGATAGAAGGTGGTTGTTAGCAAGTGGTTTGCAGGGATTAAATCAACTTGGTTGCCGAGACATTTTATTGCAGCCCGCTATAAGCAGTGAAACAATCAAGTGACACCCCCTCCACTCAGGGCACTTCAGTCCATGATAAATTTTTTCGATTATTCTCTAATAATCGATTTTAAAAGCATGGCGCACTATCGCGGATTTCATTCTTATAAGGTCTCGTGGGTTGTCGTTTCAATACTGACCTATTGACAACTGGACAATATATACACAAAACATGAGTATATCCTTAGCTGAAAACATCTGATCGCTGTCTATCTTAGTTCCACAGCAGTAGCTCTATATACTATACATTTACGTGCTATAAATAAATCGAGGACTTTTATCTCCCAGTTCCTCAATCTCCTCGTCGGTCATCCCAGCAACCTTCTCGTCCTCGAAGCCTTGGACTCTGCGCATGTTCTTCTGATGGTAGTAGAACCACATTAGTCCATATACTATTCCTGCAAATCCCACAAGACCTAACGTCACGGCATTTCCTCGGACATACCGAGGCGCTTCGTTATTTTTGTACAAGAACGGTGACATGACACCGCTGATGTTGCCAAACGTGAGCTGTAAGCCGGTAGCGAAGGTACGTTTCCCATAGCGAGGAAGCGTAGTAGGAAGCCATGCGAGTGGCAACCCAACCGCCACATACAGCCCCAGGGCGATGAGCAATGCGCCGAAGTAATGCACCCCCGAGGATGTATCAGAAATCAAAATTCCGTAGCCGACGACGGAGACTGCGGAGAAAATGCAGATGAACAGACCGCGGCGCTGAGTTCGGTCGCTGACCCAAGCGGTCACCAAATAGGCCAAGGCCCCAAGCGCATAGCATGGAATTGTTAGTGCCTGCACTTCAGGCGTCGACCATGAGCCCATACCCTTGATGATGGTGGGAAGGAAAGTACTATAGCCATAAAGCATGGTATCAATACCAAACTGAGCGATGGAAAACGCCCAGATCCTCCAGTCAAGTGCGCCTTCTTTGACGTCCGCCCAGTGGAACTTCTGCGCAGATGCCGTTTGACCTACGTAGCGCATCCGCCGGCGGAGCACGAGGGCCTTTTCTTCTTCGTTGAGGTAATAAGCTGTGTCAGGCTCATCGGCTAGAACGAACCACGCCACCACTCCTAGGAGTACGGTTGGGATACCTTCCAGTATCAAGATCCATCGCCAGCCTCGAAGTCCGCTGATACCATCCATGAACCCGATTGCATACGCTAGAAGCCCGCCAAACGCTCCAGCTGCTGCCGCACTGCTAAAAAGATACCCTGTCCGGAGAGCAAGTTCACGCTTGCTATAGAATAAGGTGAGATATGTTATAAGTCCGGGAAATAGTCCGGCTTCCACAACACCTGTGTTCATCAGTATTTTGGTATTACTGTAGAACCGAGACTGTTACTAACCTAGGAGAAGACGGCAAGCGATCAGCCCTCCATAGTTCTGGGTGATTCCTGTTAGGGTTGCTATGATACCCCAAATAACCGAGATCGATGCAATGTAGCGTGACGGCCGAAGTTTCTTGAGGACCAGGTTCGATGGTACTTCAAATAGCTATATTGAACGGTCAGGAACCTTGCAGTGCCCACAGATTTCAGGGTCATCCATACACAGTAGGTTACAAATAAGATAGATACAGCGACCTGGTACTGGTTACCAACCAGGCCCAGGTCATCTTCTAGGCCATACAGTCGAGCGTTGCCAATGTTCACTGTAATAGATACGTGTCAGCAGGCCAACATTCGGGCAGGATTAAGCAGTAGATAGACGCAATATCCTTATGGATATAAGACGGGGAACTAACCTCTATCCAGAAAGCTGAATAAATAGAGAAGCACAACCATGGGTAAGATATGTATATCGATTTTCCAGAGCAAATGCTTTTCACTCTCCCCTTCAAGAAAAGAGGACCCGGTGTCGGTATCCTGGGGTACCATCATGGTGTTGCCCTGTCGGGGTGATTCAACGTCCGGTTTCGGCTCACTTCGGTACTCCATGGTTGCCGCTCAAAATTTCAACAGATGTACTTAATTTTGGTCTCTGTTCCTCTGAATAGCGACGATCTTCAAGAGAAGCGACTCGTAGAAAGAGAGTAAGGTCTCTGATCAGGCCCCAGTGTCTGAACACACAATCACACCGACAGTCCTTGCATTGCGCAGAAGATTGGATCACTGAGGCAAAAGTATCCGAAAGAAGGGAACCCCGCGCCCCGGTTGCTTCAAACCTGAGCGTGATAGTGAGCAGAATGCCAAGACCACCGATCTTGCAGTTGCTCTAAAGATCCCTGAGGATTAAAGTGAGGCAACAGACTAGGGTCCTGGAGAAGATCATTCAGGAACAGAGGATCTTTGAAGAAAGCAATGGATGAATCATTTTATTTGCTTGATAATGGCAAATTAGCTCATGTTTAGACTAGTGGACCATGTTTTTTTCGCACCCCACTATTGGTCCCGGTGTGGGATGATGGTTAAAGTTTTACGCTCCGGCTATTGAAATTTTTCTCATTCAATACAATTCTCATTCTGCAGCCATTCAAGTTACGGCAACAAATTAGTAATTCCGGGTATTTTGCCTCTCACATTGTCATTTTTTACATCAATACCTCAATGGTTCAAGCAAGGATACATCTTGGTATGACACAGAACATGGTCGAGGCTGAAACTTAAAGATCCCGGAAAAGACCCTGAAAGATAAGCAGTGTGATTTGCCGCTGTCCCGCAGAGCAAAATGCCGCTTTCGACTTTAATGCATGAACCATAAATTGCATGTCCAGTTTGGTGGTACACTTCTCTCTTACATGTCATGTCAAGCAAGGGGTGATAGTGCTTACGTGTAATGGCAGCAGGACAGTCCAACTCAAATTTCCATCATTGGGAATGTTCTTGTGTCAACCATCATCTAATGCTAACTCAATACTTATAGATATAGAATTAGCTCGCCACGTGAAGTTATATTGGCGGGTAATGAAGATCGTGGTAAAGTAGACCACTCTTTATGCTTGTTAAATGCTTTTCTTTTCTTTTCTTTTCTTCATTTTTCTTGTTTTGAACAACCTCTTCCAGGAATATGAGATATAATCATAGAACAGTTCATGCCTGGTAACGTCATTGCCGAGTATATCCCAGTTTCCGAGGTAAACAGAGCTCACGTGGTTTACCCCCCTTTGACCCTGTAACTACTAGCTCCAAGTATAATAACATTGCGATGATCACGATCGGACTACTTGGCCATTTACGAGCATAACTCCGACTAGTATTCAGAACCATCCAAAATGCCTGAAAGGTATGGCGATTACCAGTCCGTCATCTATGGCCGTGGGGCCATAGAAAGTGTTCAGCCGAATGTCACTACGGACCCTCGTCTTCTCGAGGAACAGGCGCGCAAGGCACTAGGTGTCCGATCTTTCAATTATGTTGCTGGGGGAGCCGGTGAAAAGGCTACCATGGACAGCAATCGGCTGGCGTTTCGTCAATGGAAAATGTAAGCCTGCGATCGGACGTACATTGTACGGTAGTTGACATAATGTATATAGTATTCCACGAATGCTGAGACAGGTTTGTTGAGTGCGAGAATCTCTTCTTTCCGTTCGCTGACTGATAAGATTGTATAGGTGGATAATCAGGACCTTTCGGTAGAGCTCTTTGGTCAAAAGTACCCGAACCCGGTCTTGATGGCACCCGTCGGTGTCCAGAGCTTGTTCCATGAGGATAAAGAGACGGGTCTAGCCGAATCATGTGCAGAAGTCGGAGTCCCGTATACCCTTAGTACAGCCAGCACTAGTTCCATTGAAGAGGTGGCCGAGACAAATGGGGACGGAAAACGATGGTTTCAACTCTACTGGCCCCAAGATGATGACGTCACGCTCTCACTACTGAAGCGTGCTAAAGACAATGGCTTTTCTGTTCTCGTAGTCACTTTGGATACTTGGTCCCTTGCCTGGCGACCGGCCGATTTGGACAATGCTTATGTCCCATTTATCAAGGGCGTTGGCAACCAAATCGGCTTCTCTGACCCGGTGTTTCGTGCAAAGTTCGAGAAGGAATCCGGCTCTAAACTAGAAGAAGATATTGTCGGAGCATCTCGGGCTTGGATCTCTGACGTGTTCCCTGGCCGACCTCATACGTGGGAGCATATCGCTTTTCTACGGAAGAACTGGGATGGACCAATCGTTCTCAAAGGGATCCAGCATGTAGAGGATGCAGAGCTTGCTCTCCAAGCTGGATGTGACGGTATCGTTGTTTCTAACCATGGAGGTACGTATATAATAACAACCTGTTAATATTGTTCCTTTTGATTATTGACGCTCTACAGGTCGACAAGTGGATGGTGCCATCGGTTCTTTGGATGTGCTTCCTGAGATTGTTGAAGCCGTCGGTGACAAGATGACGGTCCTATTTGATTCCGGGGTCAGGACTGGTGCAGACGTCGTGAAAGCCCTCTGTTTAGGGGCCAAGGCAGTGTTTGTAGGCAGACCTGTAATATATGGTCTTGCAATCAACGGAAGAGAGGGAGCCAAATCTGTCATGAAAGGACTGCTGGCAGATCTGTGGCAGACTATGAGTTTGTCCGGCATTTGCACCGTCGCCGAATGTACTCGAGATAGAGTTAGGAAAGTCCAGTACCCAGGAGATATGAAGGCTATGATGTGACAAGACCGAATGATTCTTATTGGGTTGTATAGTGGTCTGTCATTCATAAGCTCAATGTTCTTCCTCGGCCACGGAAATCGGCGAGGGGAATCTAAAATAGTAATGCAAGGCCCATGAACGAATTGTGAAAACAAATAATGATCGCAAATAAAGTTCTGAATCCATAGCCTTAGTGTGTATTTAGAAATGCCAATCATGAACCGGATCCAAAGGAGTTCGATTTTTAATACTTTGTTGGGGGGGGAAGAGCTGAAAATCACATGTCAAATATTCGACTCCTCAACGTGTTTTCCCCCTGATTTAAGGCTCGGAAGGCGGAGGATGACTTGTACCTTGCCGCTTGGTGCTGATCTACAAGACTACACCTCATTGCCCTTCCGCCAGGAACCCGGTCACTGACGCAACATCTGACGGTCTGATTTGGCAAAGCATACTTACTTTAGTTATCTATTGTCTTATCGCCGTGGCCACGAAAGTAGTTCTTCCTGTTTCGTTTCTGAATACGTTCGCTCATGGATTCTAAACACTCTTTTAATGCAATACGAAAGAAAGTTCAAGTGAACAGTTTAATGATTCGCGATGCCTAATATATTCGGCCTTGTGCCTATGTTGAGGCGAGCTGAGACCCAACCTGATCTAGAAGTGGCCCAGGGTGACGGCGCAAGCCATATACCCGCAACCTCAGGCGCAACTCTACTTCCACGTCCAGTGGCTTCGATTGTTTCCTTTGTTACCCAGTCCACTTCGCTTTCTCTCCGAGTCGGGACTTTCTTCGGAGGAGTGGCCATCGATGGAGCAAGAGCCACCACACTGACGGGATTGGAGCTCAGTAGAGCAGTCATTGAAGGCGTCCTGACAAGAGCCGGGCGGGATGTGGCTACGAGGAGTAGCGGAGAACATGGCAGAGTAGAAGCAGAATCTATACTAGAGCGAAGCGTAAGTTTAAATCTAGCGTCTACTCCAATTGACTTACATTAGCTGAGTTATGTTTAGCTTGCCGCTCTGCACAAGTCGGTCACGTCTGCATCGTTCTTCGTCGCTGCAACGTTTCATTTCTCTTCCACAACTCTCTCATCTGCTTCAAATATGTCCCAGGCGCTTTTGTCTACCCTTGATGCAATACTTGGCTCAACTGAGTCTTCAAGGGCAATAGCTGCCATCATAACACTTATCCGAAGAGAATTTCGGAACCCAAGAGTTGAGTCTATGACTGATGATAACATTGGTGTCGGTGACCTCTTAATAGGCACAGTTGGCTTCGCCATGCTTCAGCGTTGGGGAAGAAAAAACACCGAACGACAAATACGTACGAATGGTGGGGAGGAGGCCATCTGGGATGTTGTCATCTTAGATAATGGGGTCAGAGCAGATGTTGTTGGGATGCATCAGATAGAACTTACGAGAAGGCCTCGGAGCGAATTCCACGATGAGACGAGGCGCTCGTCTTTCATATCGCCCGGAAATGACGAAGAAGCCTTCGATGCTGTGCAGCGTCCGGCGAGTAGGGGTGATATGGCCGAGAAACATCCCCTTTCGCTTCCCCCAGGAGACCATCAAATGTCCGACGATGACATTCGGTTGTATATTATGAAGCAGCTTCCTCAAGGCTGTCGTGCCTCGATAAAGACTGACCTAGTCACTGCACGTACTATTACAGTCGATATTTATGATGACGACAGCGCAGAGATTGCTGCTCCGCCCGGTACGATGGTGATTGAGGAAAGGTTCCGTAACGACCAGTGCCTTGGCAGCAGTGGAGGATCGAGTCCTCCCCAATTTCCCAAGCACACTGTTGTTTTTCGAACGGCTTTCAATAAATCTCAAAGCGCAGACGTGAGGCTATCACGTGGAGACGATATCTCGGGTATATACGAGATCAGTTCTGACCATGGCGACCAGAGTCCTTACTTGAGTCAAGGTATTGCGATTACTGACTCACTCCCTGACGCCGAATCAACTGTCGCAGATCACCGTCATGCTAAACCCCAAGACAAACCAATACAAACCATCCAAACTGAAATTGAAGATGGCAGCCATCGAAACAGTCGTTTTCCGGGAACCAATGGACTGGGTAAATCTTCATACGAGCCAACGCTACTCGCTGATTCAAATAGCTCTAAAAGATATAGCACAGAATCTACTCGAACCGCCTCAAACGAAGCCGACACTATCTCGAAAGGTTCGTTTGGGAAAGGCTCCCTGACGAGGATTGCACAGAAAGTGAAACCGGCGAGTGTTGAAAGAAGTGGTCAGAGTAAGCGACTGTCGGTTAAGGAAAAGTCTAGCACGCCACCGGTTCATTCCGTCCAACGCAGCAAGGGTTCTAAAGGCTATGTCCCTGAAAGAAAACCATCAGCTCCCAAACAATCTCCGAAACCTACCGCAGAAGCAAAATCGGAAAAGCCGCCACTTCCTTCAAAGGCTCGAGTTTCGTCCGTAGCGAACCGAGGCTCACCAAGATCGCCTTTACAAAGCTCTCGACTGTCTGTCCCTTCAACAGCACGAGGTACTAGCGTACGAGAAATGCCCCCCGAAAGGGGTCCGATGCCTGAGTTTTATGCGATACATGAGAAGAATGAAGAATCTTTCATGAAGCAAACAGATGCTTATTCTACAAACGTGCGCCCGAGATCTTCTGCCGGTGTGAGGACACATGTGCGTAGCAGCAGTTCTATGTCCGTCACACGATCTGAGGCGGACATGTCTGTGTCTGTCAATGATGGACGTCCAAGCTCCTCACATTTACACAGAAGCTCTCATACGTTTACTCCCAGCATATACTCCTTAGCCACGGCTGGTTCAGAGACGTCACTCATACTTGCGCATCGGTCCCGCAAGAGTGCTTACGATGATATGGAAACTATACAAGCATTAAGCCGCGATGGACTTGTTCCAGGAATATTTCCCGAAAAGCATTTTGTGCAAAATATCAGGCGTTTCCTCCGGTTTTCCTCGGCATCTTATGGATCAAATGCCCTCAAAGTCATGGGTGTTCCACCAACGACCAAGGCTCTTGCATATCAGGAATCTGACAGTCGCGAGCACAGCGACTTTTCGGACCACACCGGCCTACCAGCTTCGACAATCCTTCTATCATCCTTTGTCGATCCCGCGGGTGGGTCAAATGCTGCTGGAGAGACGGAGACCGGGTTTCCTCTGGTCCATTACCTGTTTCTAGATCATGAATCGAAGGCCGTTGTCTTGACACTTAGGGGAACATGGGGCTTCGAAGATATCCTCACAGATATGACCTGTGATTATGATGACCTGGAATGGCAAGGAAAGAGCTGGAAA
Source organism: Aspergillus flavus (assembly GCF_009017415.1). NCBI lineage: Eukaryota > Fungi > Ascomycota > Eurotiomycetes > Eurotiales > Aspergillaceae > Aspergillus > Aspergillus flavus. Next base: position 3,151,970 of record NC_092408.1, on the reverse strand, counting down.
GTTCATAAGGGCATGCATGCTTCTGCGCAACGACTGTTGATGGGGGGAGGTGGTAAAGTTATGATTACAATCAGAGCTGCCTTGGAGGAATTCCCAGATTATGGCGTGGTACTCTGCGGTCACTCGCTAGGCGGAGGTGTTGCTGCACTATTAGCTACGATGATATCGGAACCTACGAATGATGGCTACGGGACATCGTTTGTGACTGCTTCATATCAAGCCACCGCGCAACGTTTGCTCCTAACTGGAAGCAGCGACACCAACCAAACGGCGTGTTTTCTTCCCTCGGGACGACCTATACATGTGTACGCATATGGTCCGCCTGCAGCCATGTCCCCTTTTCTTCGCCGTGCGACACGTGGGTTAATTACAACAATTGTTAACGGTCATGATGTGGTACCCAGCCTTTCTTTAGGAATTTTGCATGACATGCATACGGTGTCAGTGGCTTTCAAGAGTGACGTTTCAGGAACCAAGTCGCACGTACAAGGCCGTGTCTGGAACAGTTTGCGGCAGAGTATCGTTAATAAGTTCTACGTCAACGAGCCGCCTATAGTCCAGCATGCTGGTGACGGGATTGGTGAGGACGCTTGGGCATGGAAGACTCTCAAAATGCTCAGAGAGGAAATGCTCGCGCCTAAGCTGATGCCCCCGGGGGAGGTATTCGTGGTCGAAACCATGCGTGTCTTGCAGCGGGATGCTTTCACGTCGGGTATGGGTGATGATGGCCATCCGCGGCTAGGTCGTCCTGCAACGAGAGTCCAGCTCAAGTTTATTCGAGACGTCGAATCCGTCTTTGGAGAAATGAGATTCGGATCAGGAATGTTCAGTGACCACAATCCTGCACGTTATGAAGCAAGCCTCGCGGCGCTCTCGCGCGGAATTTTGGATGATTGATGTATGATGTATGATGATTTGGTTGTTATCTGACTGTGGAAGAGCACGACATGCAAGCCATAACTTGTTGGGCCAGCGACCCTCGTTTTATCTTTTTATATACTTCTATTTTCATTTGTCAAGCCTCTGGTGTTACACTGAGAGGTTATCCAGTCCAGTACTGGAAGACGCACATATCTATACAGGCGATCTAAGTTGAATATACCCCTATGGCGCAACGTTCATTAGAAATAGAACATGAGATTGCAATTGAAACATCTTTAGATGTAATTGACTGGTGCTCATCGTTGTACCATATCCCGGTTAAGCAACTGGGTCTGGAAAAATCTATTTTGAGGATGCACAGCATCCGCGCGGCCAGAGATCGACCCATGCACTTATTTAAATTAAGTGATTCGTTCCCTCATACCTGCCTGCTCTCGAGTTGCAGCAACCTTGTAACGTTCTTTAGTCCAACCTAGACGTAAATGCGTAAAGACTGCCGAGCAATGTGCGAAGCAATAGATGATCGAGCACGGCAAGGGCCGTAGTGAGCTCGTCGTCAAACCAAACCTCAAACAAGTTCAGCCTGCCCATCGAAACCACGGAAGGCAAACCACCCCGGTAGATACCAGCAAGCCCAACGTAGGGCTTGATATACCGAAGAAGTATCCCACATTATAGTCTTATAGATAATCGCATGGCATATTGTCTGCGCAAAAAGGATAAGTATTGGGGTTGCGCAACAGGCCGAATAGCAAAATCGTCTTCTCAAGGAACACCAACCTCCAACTTAAGTCCGTAACCATTATTTATCTCTTATTCAGCTATCATGAAGATGGTTCCCTCTTCGATCCGTCGATGCCTTTCCGTTTCCTTTCCTCAATTCGAGCATCTAAATCGTTAATCTGCCGCTCAACAAGTTCTTTCTTCGCCGCTAGATTTTGCCGCATTCCCCGAAGAGACGCAATTCGTTCGTCTATTGAAGCTTCCTCTTTTTTCTGGACTGTCTAAACACGGGGAGAAAACGAAGATTAGCCAATTGAAACAGGCGGGGAAGTATTAATGGGATTTTCTATAGCCATACCTGAGTAACCTCTTGTTCGGTCTTGATACCGGCGCCGTAGAGCGTTCCGGCGATGGTGATTGAGACCACCGCGGTGGTTAGAATGAGACGTCGTGCTTTCTGGGTGGAGGCCATAATGCAGAGGAGAGGTCGGGTTAAATCTATGTCAAAAGGATATATAGGAATTGGATTGTTCGTGCGGAGAACGATGAATCTCCGCAATTAATTGAGGCTAAATCCGATCAAGCAAGGCGGCAAGTGTTTAAGCTGTTCATTGAACCGGCAGAACTTTTGAACATTTTCTGGGATGGTTCATCGGATGTTGGACCTTCTGGTGGGGTATTCTGTTGTGCTATTCAGCTTATGCAAAGTTAATTTTATTAGCTAGGATAATTAATCATAAAAGTCTCAATACTCTGAGTAAGTTTTATGTTGAATCCACAAGCATTGGCTGAGATAGAGGAGGTATAAATTACTACTGAAGGTGTATTTCCTGGCTACGAGGTTCAAGCGGTCTTTCCTAGCGCGGAATTATGAAGTACCGCCTTCTATTTTAGGAACAGTGGACCTCAGCTACCTTTCCCTTTGTGGTCTAGTCTATCCGATTTCGCCGGCTTCCGATCAAACTACGTACTTCGATCAGAGCATCCTTTGGCGAGGCGGCTTGGCATAAGCGAGAATAGGCTCAGGATCAGTCGCGTAGGAAGCTCTCTTCGAAGGGATAGCGAGTTAGTAGCTCATAGCCCGTCTCCGTCACGAGTAGCTGGTTCTCTAGCTTGATGCCGTCTTTGCCGCCCACTTCACCGACATAAGCCTCAACGCATAGTACCATGCCCGCTTGCAGCTCTCCTTCGTAGCCGTAAGACTCCAGGTCTTCGGGGTAGCGGATGGTAGGGTACTCGTCGCACAGGCCTACACCATGAAACATCACGCTATAGCGCTGAGCGCGGCAGCTTTCAGGCAGGCGGTGACCGTTGCGCGTCAGTTCCGTAAAACGTACCCCGGGCTTAACCATCTCGATGTTATTGGTGATATGTTCGTGGGCGATGCGATACAGACGTTTCTGTTCTGCTGTAGGTTCAAGGTCGCCGCAGATCCAGCTGCGCGACATGTCCACGCAGATACCGTATACGCCAATGAGGTCGGTGTCGAACGACACCAGGTCTCCATCGCGAAGTATCCGCGGCCCGCATTCCTGATACCAAGGGTTGGTGCGCGGTCCGGAACTAAGAAGGCGAGTTTCAATCCATTCGCCGCCACGGCGAATATTGCCTGCGTGCAGAGCAGCCCAGACGTCATTTTCTGTGGCACCGGCGCGCATGGCCTGACGCATCTCGCCAACCGCGGCTTCGCAGGAGGCGACCGCACAGCGCATAGCCCGGATCTCATCTGGGCCCTTAATCATCCGCGCAAGCTCGGTGACGGCCTGCCCATTACAGACTTCCACTCCCAGCGCATCGAGGGCACGCAGGCCGGCGACTTCAATGCGGTCCACGGCTAGCCGGCGGTTATTGCCGGCATGCTTTCGGAGCAATTCGTCAACTTGTGCGCAGAAACGCGCGGCGTGTTCATCGGTACGGTTGCCGGTTTCAAAGTAGAAGAAAGAGGCGCCACTGCGCGTTTCCTTAATCAGCGGCAGGTGCGCAGAAAGATGATTGCAACCATGGAAATCCCACAACACTAGGTAACCGCTGGCGGCGACGAAGCAGGCCCGGGAGGGGTTGTGCGCTGTCCACAGCTGCATATTGCTGGTGTCGGTGGCGTAACGGATGTTCAGTGGATCGAACAATAGGATGCCACCTAGGTCGCGACTAATTAGTTGATCGCAAATGCGCTGTAGACGATACGCGCGCATGGTCGGTAGGTGAGGTGGCTGCAGACCCAGATGCTGCCACTCCGCGAACGCCAGCGGAGTCGGTCCGACCTCTACGCGGTCGTTGTCGTTGTCTGAACCATCAGGTTTGAACGTAGCGGTGCGCGGCTGGGTGGGGTCGATACGCCGAGAATGAGGAGGGATGGAGAAGGGCGGTTCTTCCATCGTGGACGGGACTTTTCTCTCTGTAGTCCAAATGGACAGTGGCAGTTGAAAGTGATGGGGAGGACTTGAATTTGGACATCAGGGCCCCTCTTATAATCAACATCTAATGAAGACTCAAGTCAACAACAGCTGGGTTCTGGTAAGGTGACCTGTCCCTTTATGGGCATTGGATCCACGACACATGAAATGATTGCTCAATAGGATTTTATCTCCCCTTATGTCTTCTCACGAGATGTTGATTCTATAATTGATCGGGGATGCCGAGTGGGGCTCGGCTTCGAAGCCGAAGCGTTGGCGGCAATTGTTGCCCTGAGATTCCTCACCTGGGGTGTGTCGGCTCTGCTGAGCAACCGACTGCAAGGGTGCAGTATGGACAATTGATGGGGATGGCGGATGAGGTCAGTTGGGGAACTCTCGGGGATTATCTATCTTACCTTCTACAATGTACAGTATGTAGTGAGTATGAGGCACAAGGCCCATAATCTATCATCTCGGTCAAAAGAGCCAAAAGAGCAAACCAAACCATGGCACTGTAAGGCACTGCTAGGACTCCAATGTTGCAATATATCTTCAAGCTGTTATGGACCGTGGAATTTGATTGTATCTTGGATTTTGGGTGGAAGTTCACAGCAATGAGTTATATGTTAGGGTTTACCATTTAGTTAAATAGTAGATTCTCGGGATCTCTTCCGAGTTCAACCCCCACCTTCCATTCGAAGAACCTCAACTATCTTGATTGCCGACGAATGCTATATGAGATCTGTCGCTCATAGACGTATTACAGGATACTAGTATTGTCGGATACTTAGGGTTCCAGGTCGATTACTTCTATGACAGCATTCGATCCAGTCCGAAAGACAAGATGGTGACTACAAATCCGCGCGCGACCAATGCGTAAGTCCCGATAACCCTCGGAGGTTCCATCCGAAGGTTCAATCCACGCAGTACGATACGGTATCATACTGACATTCTATAGATGTGAATCTTGCCGCCGACGTAAGGTGAAATGCTCTGGAGATCAGCCCTGTCGCAGCTGTGTTAGACATAATTGGGAATGTGTACCTGGTCATGCCGGCCGTAGAAGGTATACCGAGGCGTATGTCCACCTTTCTTTCTCAAACAATGGGGATTTCAATTGACAGCTCCATACATAGACATGTCAAAAATCTACTAGATAAGATTCAGCTGTATGAAGAGCAACTTAGTACCCTTTCGCAAGGTATGTGGGAACAATGCTAAAGAGTCACGGACGAATCATGACTTGTAAGGATTAGCAGCTCCTCCTGCCACATCAGGTACAGGTATCCGCAATGAATACACGACCGAAGCTATGCCTTATCAAGAAAGCGACACGGGGATCAGTCCAGGTAAGCCGGTAGCCGTTCGGTCATAGAACTTTGACTGATTGATTCAGCAACCGACTTGACTTCAGGACCGGCATTTGAATCCCAAGTCAAGTCCCTTCTTGATAGGAACCACCCAGCTAACAGTGCACTCTTACGGGCCCCTGGTAACAGAGGCTCTACGGAAGCTGTAACACAATGGACGTCGGCGAGGCCGCTGGTCAGCGATGATGCCGTGCCGACTATCCCATCTCTAGAGGAGTCCCAAGATCTACTCGATCGATTCCTCTTCTACCTTGGTGTTAGCCAGCATTTTTTCGACCCTCGCACCTTTTCTGATAGCATGGTACTGCTCTTTCAGGATGAACAAACGCAGGAACACCAGATGCACACGATCTGGTTCACCGAGTATCTGCTCGTCATGGCGATGGCTAAGCTGATGGATGTAGAAGACCCTTCCTCCCAACCACCAGGTGCGAGTCTCTTTGCAGAAGCAATGAGACGGTTGCCTCCATTGCATCAACTGGGCGAGGAAGGGGCTATTACTGTTGAGATCCTAACACTCATCGCCACCTACCTCCAGTGGTGCGACCGGAAGCACGATGCGTACCTATATGTATGAGGGTTTGGTGAATTGAGTCTGGGCACAATGACTGATCGGATACAGATCGGTCTCGCTTTACGACTAGCTATAGCCTTGGGTTTTGATAAGCCAGCGCGTGAACAACGCTGTCTGCCTTCAGAAACAGCTCATCGCGTGAGACTTTGGTGGACAGTGTACATGCTGGATCGGTAGGTCTTTAGCTTATGTATGCAAGATTCAGATAATAACCTGATGATGTAGACGTCTTTCTTCTGGCCTAGGGCTGGCCGCTGGCTCAGATGAGCGACAGCTGCGCGCCGAGCTGCCTCGACAAGCCATCGGGTTTCAATCCCCCATTGCTTTGGCTATCAATGTCCGCATTGCACGTGCCACAGACGAGATCATGTCATGTTTGTGTTAATCCTGATGAACAAGCTATACGTTCCGACTCTGACGAAATACAAGCTCTATATGGGAATACATCCATTACTCAACTGGAGCTTGTCTACAAGATCCAGAAGATCCTTCAGAATCTTTATGAGACAGGCCGTTCCTTCCCCCCTGCTCTTGTTCTCGACTTCACTCGTCCTCTGCAGACAGTAACACGGACAGGCGCATCGCTCTATTTAATGTTGTTCCAGGTCAGATACCCCCAGATAGGTACAATATGCTCCTACCTAACCAGAAGATCAATAGGCCATTATACTTTGCACTCGCCCTGTTCTTCTACAACGTGTTCGTCGGGAGGTCCAAAAACATAGTAACCAACAGGCACTGCAGCCTCTTCCAGCAGCGTTAGGCCGTCTGTGTGAGACGTGTAATGAGGCCGCGACGAAAAGTCTAGCCATTCTTCACGCACTCAAGCGCCAGCAGACCATACGTATGTAATGTCCTATTTCTATCCCAGGCTGTCCCGCTGACCATCATTGCAGCCCGATATGGCTTTTTTGATCTGGACGCCACATTCTCCGGCGCCTTTGTTCTGGTCATGATGGGCCTCATAGACAAGACTCAGGATCAACCTCCCCCAGCTCTAGACCAAGCATTCGATGTCCTTCGGTTCCTGTCCCGAGCTGGTAACCTAGCCGCCGAACGCCGTTTACAAGACATCACGCATTCTTGTATGCATGTATGGCCAAACCATATTCTAGGAGCAGATAGACAGCAAGGTGAACAAGTAGACAGTGGCTCACTGAGTGCAATCAGTTTATCCTCGCTCGGCCCGAGAGGAGATGCATCGGTCCCTCACACATCGGCTTCGGCTATTCCTCCGCAGCCACCCCAATATACGACCGTGGCTGCCGAAGGCTGGGAACAGGGCCGGGATGAAAGTCGGCTTCTGGAGACGTGGATGCACCCTGATACCGCTAATGCAACGTTTGACATGCAAGTGGACTGGGACTGGCATCTAGACCTTTCGGTGGAGGCAGAGGGGATTTACTCCAGTTTCTTTGATCCATCGCTGCCACTTACCGGTGTCGATCACCTGGATTGGCAAGAGATTGAAAAGATCTTTAACGGACAGAATGATCCGTAGGCCTCTTCACTTGGATTCTTGCTTGACGGTATTTTCTTTGTATAGATAAACCTATTCTAGAATGTATGTATCTCCTGTTCGATTGCTGTTTGTCAATACTGCAGATATGTAAAAGTTCAAATCCACTTATACTCATTTGTAGGATATGTGACCTCATCTGATCATACATTTGGCTAGTTGCGAATCGGAGGAGTTGAACGATGCCAGATGACGGCGTGCTCGCCGTTGAACAGCCTTCAAGGATGTAAGTTGAAGATGCTAAACTTCGATCGTTATTTGCTTAATATTGTATTGCATTGCGTTTCTTGCTCGGTATTCAAAGGCCGATATTGTATATTCTCTTTCGGAATGCAATACCGAAGTATCCACACTTCGGTCTAGAATCCGACTTGTGGGCTATGGACAATAGGACTCGATAACAGCTATATGTATGCTCTTTCGGTCAGGTTAGAGCAGAAATTGTCACATCATGGCTTCGGAATTGAAAGCGAACGAGCCTAATGTGGCTGTTTGGAGGGAGACTGTTACGGATCTCACTGCGGGAGCGGCTGGTGGTGCTGCTCAGGTCTTGATCGGCGAGTACCATTTACTATACAATTCGTATGGTAGATAGATCTGACAGTATCTAGGCCAGCCATTTGGTATGTGTCTTATGGCGAAAACATACATCTGGTTAATGTTAGTGTAAATGTTATCCATTAGACCTAGTCAAAGTCCGGCTACAAACCCAAAACGGAGGCAATACCTTGCCAACCGCTCGCAACATCTGGGCCAAAGAAGGGCCTTTGGCATTTTATAGAGTATGGGCTTTTCCAAAGCTGTTTGGAATTAGCCACTGACCTGATAGGGCACTCTTATGCCGCTGTTGGGTGTTGGGGCTTGCGTAGGTCATCTATCCACCCAACAAACGCACTTCTAGCTAAACCTCCCCAGGTCAGCATTCAATTCGGTGCCTTCCATGGGATCCGACAAGCCATTGAGTCCTACAATACAGATAAGCGCCCAGGGCATGATTCAACCCTATCCATACCGCAATACTACCTCGCCGGTGCAGGAGCCGGAGTAGCCACCAGCATCATCTCGGTCCAGTAGAACACATCCGTATCCGCTTACAAACGCAACCTCATGGAGCAGCCAGAATATACAACGGACCCTTGGACTGTGCTCTCAAGCTCATCCGTACCGCCGGCATCGCTGGTATCTACCGCGGACAGGCAGTAACTCTGCTCAGAGAAATCCACGGTTACGGAGTGTGGTTGGCAGCATACGAGGGTCTCGTGGGCATCGCCATGGCCCGTCAGCAAAAGGAACGAGAAGAACTCCCAAGCTGACAGATCGCATTATGTGGAGGACTTGCGGGGGAGGCGCTCTGGCTACTGAGTCATCCATTGGACGTGCTCAAGAGCAAGATGCAAAGCGATGGATTTGGGGCTGAGAAAAAACACCGCAACATGAGAGATGCTTTTCGGCATACTTAGGTCACAGGTGGCTTGCGAAGGCTGTTTTATGGCCTCGGACCGGCTCTTTTTCGGGCTATGCCTGTGAGCGCGGGCACGTTTGCTACGTAAGTATTTCCAAGGTGGATAATGCCGAAGTGACCCCGAGACTTGGCTAACTGGTGATTTGATAAGGTCGAGGTGGTGCGGAAGTTTCTAGGTTAGGTAGAAGGGGCAGTAGTCCATGCAGCTATATAACCGATTTTAAGCAAGTTCACTCAAATTCCCTGCTCGTATTGGTCGGTTGACCTGCATAGCACAGACGGCGCCTTCGGAATTTACCGTCTCGTAGGCTGTAGCCTGTCTCTGGCTCGGTTGTTACCCCGAATCAGACTTTATTAGCCGCGTCTGGTCGGCTGTGGGGATCAAGACCCTTAGAAGGCCAATACGAGAGTTCGGGCAGTTCGACACCGGTGGCATCGGCTTCACGGAAAGTGACCTATACGGACGGAAAATTTATATGAAAGTCCCGCCGGGGCTTGTGGGGATTTATCAAAGTCGGCCGGATTGTGGAGTGAGTGGAAATTAGACAACGCGCGGGTCCCCCGGATAAACACAACCCTAGGCTTGAGCTCTCTCAACACGGTCAACGACTATCTTTCAAACGTCTAAAAGCTAGCAAAATATCATGGTACCTATGGCTCGCGTAGAAACTAAATCTGTATACTTGTAAACTAGTAATTGGAAAGATTATGTATCTTATGCCTCAACTTCATAGTACCCTAAAACCGCCAAGGATGCAGGTCTAATATACGCTGGAGTAGCACGATCTAGCAACCACAGACTCACAATGATGCAATGTTCTTTACTCCATCCAGGAATTGCTCCTAGTGTGGGGTAAAAAGCACGATGGATTTTGGCCGGCTACTTGGCGGTCCTTCATACTACTATTTATTAGGGCATGGGTCCCCGTCCACGGCTTGAGATCAAGTTTCGACCACAGGATTTTCCTGGCAGACTCACAAGATGCTCATCTCCAAGACCGTGCTCAGCGGGCTTGCCTTGGGGGCGTCCTTCGTTGGCGTTTCTGCTCAGCAGAACTCAACCCGTTGGCCGTTGCATGACAACGGCTTGACAGACACTGTAGAATGGTAGGTTTAGCCAATTTGTGGATTCATTTGTGGATCAATACTGTTAGCTCTGACACCATGGCTATACAGGGATCACTATAGTTTCTTGATTAATGGTCAGAGACATTTTGTTTTCTCTGGAGAGGTTGGTCCACCCAATCGCTTATGTTCTACATGGTTCAATGCATTAACATCGTATAGTTCCATTACTGGCGTATTCCTGTGTAAGGCAAGAGTCCTACAACGGCAGCGCTCTCGCTAATGCATTACCAGGCCCGAATTATGGAGAGATCTACTGGAGAAGATCAAGGCCGCTGGGTAGGTAGTTCCAGATTTTGAAAGTCGTTTCTCGACACGCTAATGGCAAATTTGACAGTTTCACTGCCTTTTCCATCTACAATCACTGGGGATACCACAGCCCTAAACCCGGTGTTCTCGACTTTGAGAACGGAGCCCACAACTTCACCTCGATCATGACTCTAGCCAAAGAGATAGGTCTCTACATGATCATCCGGCCGGGCCCATACGTCAATGCAGAAGCCAATGCTGGCGGTCTCCCTCTGTGGACGACTACGGGTGCCTACGGGAAACTGCGGGATAACGACCCTCGGTACCTGGAGGCTTTGACCCCGTACTGGGCTAACATTTCTAAAATTATTGCCCCTCATCTCATCACTAATGGCGGAAATGTAATCCTGTATCAGATCGAAAATGAGTACGCCGAGCAGTGGCTTGATGAGGAAACCCACGAGCCCAACACGTCTGGTCAGGAATACATGCAGTATTTGGAGGATGTTGCTCGGGAAAATGGCATTGATGCTCCTCTGATCCATAATCTTCCCAACATGGTAGGGCAATATGCTCACTTACTGAAGATACAGAATATTTGGCTGATGTATAACAGAACGGTCACTCATGGTCCAAGGACCTCTCCAACGCCACCGGAAATGTCGATGTCATTGGCGTGGACAGCTATCCCACTTGCTGGACCTGCAATGTCAGTGAGTGTGCTTCAACTAACGGAGAGTATATCCCATATGTAAGTAGGACTTTGTCTTTGTCTGGAGATTCATGCTAATTTACCTCAGAAAACCTTGATCTACTACGAGTAAGTGTGATGCACAGACTGTACGAGTTAAAACTGACTTACCCTCAAATTAGCTACTTTAAGGAATTGTCACCGTGAGTTTGCTCTACTTGAGAATACCCACACATTCTAACGCCTATCAAAGCACTCAACCAAGCTTCATGCCCGAGTTCCAAGGCGGCTCGTACAACCCATGGGGTGGACCTCAAGGCGGCTGCCCGGATGACCTTGGCCCGGATTTTGCGAATCTCTTCTACCGAAACTTGATCTCCCAGAGAGTCAGCGCTATCTCGTTGTACATGTTGTACGGCGGTACCAACTGGGGCTGGCACGCCTCAACGGATGTCGGTAAGTTATCCCCAATCCAACTTATGCTATAGGTGTTGATGAGCCCAGCGACGAGCTACGACTACTCTTCTCCAATTTCGGAGAACCGAAAGCTCATTGAGAAATACTATGAGACGAAAGTACTCACTCAATTCACGAAAAGTACGCCTCTTTATCCGATAGGTGGAAGCTCGCCAAGCTAATCTCAGGATACAGTCGCCCAGGATCTGTCTAAGGTCGACCGGTTAGGCAACGTAAGTAGATGATAACAATATCGCGTACCGAGAAACATTAACCAAGTTAATAGAGCACGAAATACTCGAGCAATCCAGCAGTGTCGGTTGCTGAGCTGCGGAACCCTGACACTGGCGCGGCTTTCTACGTAACTCAGCACGAGTACACTCCATCTGGAACGGTTGAAAAGTTCACGGTCAAGGTTAACACTTCCGAGGGTGCTCGTATGTTATCTCCTCTAGTACCCATATCGCAATGATCAACTGCTGACTTCTTGACAAGTTACTATTCCTCAGTATGGCTCCCAAATCACTCTCAACGGTCACCAATCCAAGATCATTGTCACGGACTTCAAGTTCGGCTCGAAGACACTCCTTTACTCTACGGCGGAGGTTCTTACCTACGCTGTTATCGATGGCAAAGAAGTGCTGGCTCTCTGGGTCCCTACTGGAGAATCGGGAGAATTCACCGTGAAGGGAGTGAATTCGGCTAAGTTCGCCGACAAAGGGCGTACTGCGAACATCGAGATTCACCCTGGGGCAAACAATGTGACAGTCTCTTTCATGCAGAGATCGGGTATGAGCCTGGTTGAGCTTGGTGATGGGACACGCATTGTTCTTCTCGATCGGTCTGCTGCTCATGTATTCTGGTCTACTCCACTCAACAATGACCCTGCTGAGGCAGGCAACAACACTGGTGAGTCCCCATCAATGGCGGTATACAAGCAGTTGATAGGCTCGCTGACACTCCTCAGTCCTTGTCCATGGCCCCTACTTAGTTCGCTCGGCTAAACTGGAAGGCTGTGACTTGAAACTCACTGGAGATATCCAGAACTCTACAGAGGTCAGCATCTTTGCACCCAAGTCTGTATGCTCTGTCAATTGGAATGGCAAGAAGACATCCGTCAAGTCGGCGAAGGGTGGTGTTATAACCACAACCCTGGGAGGCGATGCCAAGTTCGAGCTTCCCACGATCTCCGGCTGGAAGTCTGCGGACAGTCTCCCTGAAATCGCAAAGGACTACTCCGCTACAAGCAAGGCTTGGGTTGGTATGTTACTCTCTCCTCCACGGCCAATAGTACCCACCAGCTAACAAAAGACCAGTGGCTACAAAGACAAACTCGTCTAACCCTACTCCCCCGGCACCGAACAACCCAGTCCTCTACGTAGACGAGAACGATATCCACGTCGGCAACCACATCTACCGCGCCACATTCCCCAGCACCGACGAGCCTCCAACCGACGTCTACCTCAACATCACCGGAGGTCGCGCATTCAGCTACTCAGTCTGGCTGAACTCCGACTTCATCGGCTCCTGGCTCGGCACCGCGACAACTGAGCAAAACGACCAGACATTCTCCTTCTCCAACGCAACCCTCAGCACAGACGAAGACAACATCCTAGTCGTCGTCATGGACAACTCAGCCCACGACTTGCGCGACGGAGCACTCAACCCCCGAGGCATCACAAATGCCACCCTCATCGGTCCCGGAAGCTACTCCTTCACCGAGTGGAAACTGGCCGGCAACGCAGGCTTCGAAGACCACCTTGACCCGGTCCGCGCCCCGCTCAACGAGGGCAGTCTGTACGCCGAGCGCGTCGGTATCCATCTCCCGGGCTATGAGTTCGACGAAGCCGAGGAGGTGTCTTCAAACAGCACGAGCCTAACCGTTCCCGGCGCTGGTATTCGCGTCTTCCGCACTGTTGTTCCCCTCTCCGTACCCCAGGGACTGGACGTCTCTATCTCGTTCCGTCTGACGGCGCCCTCGAACGTAACTTTTACCTCTGCGGAGGGGTATACTAACCAGCTGCGCGCTCTGCTTTTCGTCAATGGGTACCAGTATGGTCGCTTTAACCCCTATATCGGTCATCAGATCGACTTCCCTGTTCCTCCGGGTGTCCTTGATTACAATGGGGATAACACGATTGCCGTGACGGTGTGGAGTCAGAGTGTGGATGGTGCTGAGATCAAGGTCGATTGGAATGTGGACTATGTCCATGAGACCAGCTTCGATATGAACTTTGATGGAGCGTACCTGAGACCTGGATGGATCGAGGAGAGACGTGAATATGCTTAATATGGCGGGAACTAATTTCCACTTTTCTGTTCGCTCATTGCAATGAGATCTTCAGACTTTGAAGTCTGGCGGATATCTATATCTCCCTTCAAATTTTGACCCATATGTGAGAAAAAAATCTAAGTATGAGAAAACGAGTCGGAATGAATTTGTATGTACTATACGATTCTACAAACAAGGCAACAAATAACAACGTGATGAGTAATAAACACCTTAAATAATACCCAGACCAAAACATACTCATTCACACCAAGCTATTCCCAACATACAGAATAGAACACCAACCAAGTTAGGGCAAAGCTCCGCATCCTAAAAAGGAAACCCAAAATGACAATAAACTGCCACCCACGACCGCCTAACCAAAACACAACTAGATTGATAGATCCACGGCGCGTCGCGACCGCGCTGATCATCGCATTTAAGCCCCAAAACCACAATATTTATCCATGAATACCAGATGCGCCCGGGCCTAACAAGAAGCCAGCCCGTGGCCTTCCAAGCATGCCTTCATTAGCGACGGTGCCTCGCCGACGACAGCGAAGCGAAGAAGAAGACGAAAGCGACGACTCGTCAAGCACACCAGGCAACCCCACGCCCGCGTCAAACAGCAGCAAGCGGATCCGTCTGGACGCCAACTCAAGCGGCGATGAGCATGACACGGAAGATACGTCTAGTGGGACGAGTGATGAAGAGGAGGGGGCTGAGAATGGCAATAATGTAAACGGGGTTTCGAAGCTATCCAAGATAGCGAAAACCCGCAATCCGCAACCTATGCAGAATGGAGATGGAGCAGTGCAGGAAGCCTACAAACCGGGCGCGATTGTGCGCATCAAGGTCACTGATTTCGTGACGTATACGTCTGCGGAATTCTTTCCCGGGCCGAAATTGAATATGGTTATTGGACCGAATGGAACGGGGAAGAGTACCCTTGTTTGTGCGATTTGTTTGGGATTGGGATGGGGACCTGCGGTATGATTGATATTGCCTTTTGATGTTGGGGATATGGCAAGAGCTGTACTGATTTGAGGTCTTGTGGATTAGCACTTGGGACGTGCCAAGGACCCCGGCGAATTCGTGAAGCACGGTTGCAGAGAGGCTACAATTGAGATCGAGCTCGCGGGAGGACCTCATTTTCGTCGGAACCCGGTCGTAACTCGGACGATCAAGCGCGATGGCAACAAAAGCTCGTTTACCATAAACGGGAAGACCGCATCGCGCACCCAGGTGCTGAAGTTGGCTCAGTCGTTCTCCATTCAAATCGACAATCTGTGTCAGTTCTTACCGCAAGATAAGGTCAGCGAGTTCGCTGCTCTTACGCCCATTGAACTCCTCAACTCCACACAAAGGGCTGCAGCGGGTGCTGAAATGATTGAATGGCACGATAACCTGAAGCAGCTGAGGGCCCGGCAGAAGAAATTACAAGCGGATAATAAAAGCGACAAGGATCTCCTAACTAATCTCGAAGAGCGACAAGAGATGCAAAGGGCGGATGTTGAAAGGATGCGACAGAGAGCTGAGATCAAGAGGAAGATCGAGATGTTGGAGCTGACCCGACCAATGGTGAAGTACAAGGATATGCACAACGACTTCAAGGACAAGAGACGGAGAAAAGAGGAAATTGCCCTTGAGTACGAAAACCTCAAGGCTGAGCTTGAACCTTCCTTGAGAGCAGTCAATGCGAAACAAGAGTATTGTCTGCAGATCGACAATGTCGTCAGTTACAAGAAAGCGCGTGTTGAGGAAGCAGAACGTACGGCTTCAGCCCTAGGGAAAAAAATCGAGCAATACGAAGAGAAGATGAAAAATCTAGAAAAGGAAATAGACGCGGAGAAGAAGAGCAATGCCAATTCGAAAGAGGATGGGATGAGGATTCAGCAGACCATTAACAAACTCAACCGCCAATTGGCTGAAGGGGCCATTGAGTTCGATGCCGATTGGTATAATGAGAGAATTGTAAGTAGCTTGGAGACGATTGCGTACACCCATGCTCATCTATACAACAGAGAGAAAAGCGACGAGAGGCTCGGGAAATTGAGGATAAAGCAAACCAAATCAAAGATGACCGAAGGCCACTCAGCGAAGCCCTAAAGGAGAAAACCGACAAAGTCACGGAGTTGGAACGACATTTGCAGAGACTAGAATCTCAATCAGGACGGCAAGAAGAAAAGCTGAAACAGTTATCATACGAATCCTACAAGGCTTACCAGTGGATCCAGACGAATCAGGACAAATTCGAAAAAGAAGTGTTTGGCCCTCCGATTGTCACCTGCTCTGTGAAGGACCCTAAATACGCTGATGCTGTCGAATCACTATTGCAACGGAATGATTACATCGCATTCACTGTACAGTGTCGCAACGATTTCAGGACGCTTCAAAGGGAACTAAATATCGGGCAAAAGTTGGCCGATATCAGCATCAAGACCAGTTCTGTTTCCTTGGATAGTTTCCGTCCTCCCTTAACTGGAGACGAGATTCGGAATCTCGGGTTCGATGGTTGGGCGAAAGATTTCATCAATGGACCAGACCCAGTGGTCGCCACACTATGTAGCGAGAATCGGCTGCACCAAACACCTATCGGCCATCGAGCTATCACGGACGAAGAGTTTCGCAAAATAGAACAGGGGTCGATATCCTCCTGGGTGGCTGGCAGGCAAAGCTACCAAATCACGCGACGAAAAGAATATGGTCCCAGTGCAACTTCAACCCGTGTGAGACATTTGAAGCCGGCGAAGGTGTGGACATCACAACCCTTGGATGCATCAGCGAAACAGGATCTGGTTCGAAATATTCAAGTTCTCAAGGACGAAGTGCGCGAGTTGCAGGAAAAGATGGACATGGAGAGAGCCAATCTACAGCAGCTCGGCCATGATTTTGATGAATGTGAACGGGAACGGGTATGAACTGCATTTGTTGGTGATTTGATGATAAATTCACTAACTTTACTTCACAGCTCGAACTTGAGAGGGAGAAGTCCGAAAAACAAACGGCTCTTACAAACTACCGGGCTATCCCCGAAAGAATTCGTATGTTTCTCCGTCTCTCCTTTTTGAGCGATTCTGACACTCCGTATTAGGCCAGCAGGAACTCCGACTGAGAGACATCCAGAAGATTTTTCAAGATGTGAAAACCAGGGTTCTTGATATTCGCAGTCGACAGGACCAGCTATCGATTGAGAAAGCTGAGGCGACACTTGAATACGCTGTATGTATTTTCTTATTTATTCCCGCGATGCCTCAGTGCTAACCCTAAACAGAACGCGGTCGAACATCTTCGAGTACTGCACGAGGAACTCATCAAGTTAAAGATCCGCCATATTGAGGCTTTCTCCGACTTAGAAATTTTGAAGGATCGTAATATAGAACACAGAGACAGGTTGGAAGCTAAAAATAACGAGCTGAAAGACGCCATGCAGGAAGTGAAGGCCATGTCGGTAGCCGTCAAAGAAATGATGAAGCAGGCAAACAAGGTTGTACAACTGTCGGAGCGTCAGCCTGACTTGGCTGCCCTGCTCTCCAGTTTGGTCGATCATACTGTCGATCAACTTGAAGCAGACATCGACTCGGAGAAGGCTCGCCTGGAGCTCACGCATGGAGGGAGCAGCAACATCATTAAAGAATTCGAAGAACGTGAAAAACAGATACAAAAACTGCGTGGCAAGCTCTCCGAATTCGAGGCTCAACTCGCGGAATTTGACCACGCCATCAACGAAATCCGCGGGAAGTGGGAACCCAAGCTCGATGAGATCATAAAGAGCATAAGTGACGCTTTCTCTGACTCGTTTGCCCGCATTGGCTGTGCCGGGCAGGTCACATTAGACAAAGCAGAGGATGAAGCAGGCGCCGACGGCGAACCTGGAGGCAGCGACTTTGACCAGTGGTCCATCCAGATCCACGTCAAATTTCGAGAGCACGAGAATCTCTCCCTCCTCGACTCTCACCGCCAATCGGGTGGAGAAAGAGCCGTAAGTACGATCTTCTACCTCATGGCTCTGCAGTCGCTGTCCGCATCTCCGTTCCGCGTCGTCGACGAGATTAACCAAGGTATGGACCCGCGCAATGAACGCATGGTACACGGACGCCTGGTGGACATAGCCTGTGCCCCCTCCGAAAACGGAGGTGGCGGGCAATACTTCCTCATCACACCCAAACTGCTCAGCGGCTTAGTCTACAAGCCAGGCATGAGGGTCCTCTGCATCTATAGCGGTGAGCATATGCCCAAAGACTACGAGCAGCTTGACTTTGGGCAAGCCGTTCAACGAATGAGGGCTATACGGGATCGAGGAAGGGCCCTCGAGGATCCTACTCAAAGAAGTAACGGCCATGTTGACGTTCACGCTTGATTTACCTTTCTGGCTTGGAGTAACGGTGTTTTGTGATACCTTGTTTTTCGTTTATGATTCCAAATGCGATATTACATGTCATGTGCGTTCTTGGTTGAAGCTTATACCTATACCTGATATTATTTGTCTCGACTTCACACTGTACATATTGAGTTCTACTCAAACCATACATCAGTCCCACGATCTACAGATATACTTACCCAGGTTCATTCCGATCAGCGTCCTGAAACCCACCGCCCCGCCCAAAACCCGTATATCGCACTTTAACCCTCTTCAACGCAAACCTTAACCACCCAAAACCAATCATCAGTTCTATTAATACATTCCCGTTGCCCCATCGGAATGTCACTTCGTTTACTAAGTAGAAGAAGGTAGTCATAGGCGAAAATCGGGGTCTGAGAGCATGGTAACCCATCATTACTTCCCTGGGTCCAGTGAGAACTATAACTTTGTTCAGGTGGGTTTCCCTGGTAAGGGTGCGTTGTTTAGGCTAGGTTAGTTGGTACCATGGTATGGTTTCACTTTAAGCCTTTGATAACTTCAACAATTCTCAAAAGGTTTCATGCAGAAGCGTTGATTATTGCACGGTCATTGTAGGAAACTTATTAATACGGAGAACGGAGTATGTCTAGACCGAAGGGTTCAGTACGAAGTGGCTGGGTTTGCATGTAGGTTCTGTAAACGTATTCTAAGTCCCACCGACGATCCGGTCCAGATGACTCTTTGCTCTACGGTACGGATGATGATCACTTACCCATTTGTGACTCAATCTTGAGGGTTGCCTTTTTTCTTTAGGAGGTCTTTGTTGCTTTTGGCGGGCTGTGTAGATGATCTAACACGTCCTGAGTCCTTAGAGCCTGAGTAAGATATTATGTTCGTAGATCATGTCTATGTCTACTTCCTGTATATTTCTTCTTACCTTTGTCTCTTAACTGTATTTTTTTTCATCACTTGTCGATGCACTGGTTTTGATAATCTAGTAGTTACTCATGACTGGATCGCTTTTATGCCTATTTAGAATAAAATAAATCTTCTATTAGAAATATAACAATAGAGTACCAAGAAACACCAATAAAAAGTTGAAGCCCCTCTAACAGAACAAAGTGTAATCGTCCAGCATGCTTATCCTAAGAGCAAGTCTATGGTGCTAGCACACAGGGAGATGTGAAAACCACAAGTGAAGAACCTCAAAACCGCTCAAGTAGCAAGTGTCTGTAGTTGAGATTGGTGATAATCCCCTGATATGCAGGTTTGATCTACCCAGGCTATCTCCTACGGTAGGGTGCGTGAGATTGTTATGTGCAAGTCTTATGTCAGTCCATCACCTACTACATTATATCCATAGTATACTTTGTATACAGAAGGTGGTATTCTCAGAAGGAAAGGATGCACGGAGGTGCGAGAGACATACCTACCGACTCTGTATGAGCCTTCTTAGTATAACCTGTACTTTACTACGTAACTACATATGGCATCCTCTCACGAACGTCAATAAACCACACCTGTTAGTTGAATACACATCTCGAACTGTAAATACCATAACCATGTCAAGCATAGGGCTAGTAGATTGCATCTTCGTACAGTTCACAGCCAAACGCATTACCAAATACCAATAACCTTAAGAGACACACAACACACAACTCCCAACCTCCACATCCAGATCCACTCACTAAAACAGTCACCCCAAACTCGAGAGCAAAATTATCATCCGAAGAACAACGCACAGCACATTCCGCATTGCGAAAACCCCCTCAGATGCAATATCCATACTGACAACTATCCCAGAGTCAGAATCAGACCACCTTCCGCAATCTCCCGCGCCACAACAAAGATGTAGAGAGCCGCTATAAACGCTATAGCCGGGCTAGTTCGCCACGTCTCGGTATAGTCTTAGTTCTGGTTCATTTAGGTGCTGAGTGGAAGGGAAATGTCGGAACCCTTTACCTTACTTTCTTTGGGTGGTGATGCCTGAACCGTGGCTCTCGGCGGTTGGACTTTCTGGACCTTGGTTTGGGGAAATCTGAGTTTTTGTTTGGTTCTTTTCTTGGGTGGGTTTTGGATGTTTGGGTGGTGTTCTCTGTATGTGGGGGGGTTGATGATGAAAGCAACAGAAGTAGTGTCTTGGGGCAGTGTTGTTGGATGACGAGCAAATCAGATGATCTGGTAGTCCAACAGGTAAAACCACTGCTCAGTAAGTTTTACCCTATCATCGTAGATGTTTACTCGGTCAGGTTCTACTCTAAGCACCCGTAGTACAGTAGCGATATCTAGAGAAAAACCAAGGTAGTTCAGAGAATAAGTTCGTATAGGCATAGATGTATAGATATCTACATACAAGGAAAACAGGTGAGAGGACTCAAATATACAATTCTTTCTCGAGGTCATGTCACATCACTAGAACAAAGGAAAATGACACAAAAGAAACACGTAACAACAATAAGGGAAGCCCAAGACTCCGACAAATGCCCGAGACCCTGACCTGTTGCTTCCCAGCCCCGGAGAAACCCCGGGTTCCCGTCGACGCCTGGTTAATTCCGATCCTTTCAATAAAACCCGTCCATATAATATATACACAAGGTGAGAAGAGAAGAAAGCAAACAAAAAATTGTTGTATATGAGTTCCTGTCCCAGACACCTGTTCCTGAACCCTAAGCCCGGGTAGAAAGTAATAAAATCACACGCATAAAAGGGTATCATCAAAGAATCAGAAGGTGCTGCAGAGTAGATGTGTATAGACCTGCAGTATAGCTCTTGGTTTGTTGTCTTTTTATTTTCTTTTCTTTTTTCTTTTTTTAGTTTCTTGTCTTTGTGCTTTGGTGTTTATACCATGGCGGTGGCGACGGGGCGTCCGGTGTGGCAGCCGCGCTCGTGGCGCTTCATGTTGCTTCGTACGCTGAACGCCTTACCGCAGCCGGCGTGGGTGCAGCGGAATGGCTTCTCGCCAGTGTGGCTGTGAGAGTGGATGCGCAGGCTGGATGGTCTGGAGAAGGCCTTGTGGCAAGTCCGGCAGATATACCGGTCGTGGTTCTGTTGGTAGGGTGCCGAGCTGGAAGGCGGGAAGTAGTGGTGGTGCTGCCAGGCCGGAGTGACGGGAGTAATCATCTGCTGGTGTGTGGCAGATGCAGGCATAGGAGCAGCGGAGGGGCTAGGCACAGTAGCAGGGGTCTGGTAGGAGCCGGAAGGTCTCTGGTAGTACATGGCGGACGGAGCCGAGGATTCAACCGGCGAAGAGTACGAGGCCACACTGGGGGCAGGAGAAGCGTAGGGAGCAGCGGAAACGTGGTGGACAGAGCCCTGGCTGGAGATCGAGGATCTATCGGACGGGCTAGGCAGTGTCATGGGGGTTTGCGAGTACGACTCGAGCTTGATGGCCTTTCCACTAGTCACGGACGAAGCAGAGGGAGAGTGGTGGCCGCTGTGGAAGCCCGATTCAGGGCGCAAAGGTGGAGTAGGAGGGCCATTTGGTGTTGAGACTGAGTCATAAGGTGAACGGAACTCAGACTCCCTGCGCGGGGGTGGGCTGGTTCTTTGACGCTCTGCGCCGGTGAAAGTCAGTCATCAGTGCTTCCAGAGGTCATGCGCATGGTGCGCAATGGGGTCTCGGGGAGACATACTTGCAGCATATGTCGATGCGCTGTCGGCGCCTTCCAAGAGAGTCGAGATAGAGGGAAGAGAGCACTTGGGCTGGTCCTCGACTGGCGGGGAAAGAGGGGCTTGCGGGGCGCGCGAGTACGAGAAGTAAGAGTCGTGTTCAGCCGGGCGCTTGTAGGAACCCGCAGAGCTGGGAGGAGGGCTGTAGGATGCCCGAGACTTGTAGATGGGTTCAGGACCCGGAGTGATAAGGCTGGCGAGATCCATGACGAAATAGGATGGGAGCAACTGGAGTAGAGAGTCGGGGAGAGCTTGAGCTGTGGAAGGTGGAAGGATGGAAGAGAAGTTGAAGGTAGCAAAACGTGGCTACACCCGAACCATATATGAAGACAAGAGGGTACGTAGGAAGACCGGTGGAATGGATCGTGTTCCAGGTACGAGTGGGGATGCAATTGGATTTTGGGAACCAGGGGAGGGGGGTGGAGGAAAGTGTTTATAGATGGAGCTGGAGATGTGCTGGTTCGGGTGGGGAATGATGAAGCCTTGATAATAAGTATGAATATGAGCAGGAGAAGGAAGATCAACCGAAATGTTTAATTATAGGTGACGGACGTCCTCCGTTTGGGATAGTTTAAAACATTGAAAAGTAGGAAAGAAATCCAGCGGGAGATGCCGATGCGAACCACTCCTTCGAATAAAATAATAAAATAATTATTTACCCAGACGCTGATGAGGATTAACCTAAACGATTTCCCTGTCGAGCGTAGTATATAATAGGAGGGAAAAAAGAAAATTAAAAATTAAACAAAAAAAAAAAAGAAAAAAAAAAAATCGAAAATAAAATAAATAATATTCGATAGGGTCATGATTACCATACGCGTTACGCCGTAAGGGAATTTCCCCGAAGGAGTCCTCAGTGGCCACTTTTCGAATTTCTTTAATTCGTTTTTCTCGATTCGCTTCGACAAGGGTTGATACCTCCGTCTCAAAGCTTAATTAATGACCAGTGGCCCGGTACCCTTTTTTTAATTATTTTGATTTTCGGTATGGTATTGTAAACCTTGCCATACGGGCCTAGAAATGATTTACCATTAGCATAGATCGTTTTGGGTAGATTCGACGAGAGTCTAAAAAAACGTGCCCATCTCCGCTGTCCGCCCCAGAAAAGGACCACACTGGAATGTGGGTAATGTGTATTACGACCCAGAGCCACACTTGACGGGTTCGACAGACGAGATTCTTTATTTTCCTTTTCTACTCCGTACTTGCTTATAGAGATATCCAGATATAACTGTACCATGATTCACAGGTCTTTCATCCTGGATAAATCATTCATTTCGAACCTGTTCCCGAGGGAATGGTACGCTAATTCAAATTGCCAGGTGATACAAAGACCTTTTCCCAATGCCACACCAAGTCACATTGCTAGTCAAAAAGAAAAGAAAAAAGAGTAAAAAAAAAAAGAAAAAAAAAAAAACCGCCTCCTGAATCCAAATCCCACGCGAGGTGTCGTACGTAACCGCGTATCCAGAGTACACAGATCAACGGTACTTACTTTCGGGGGGCTCGGCTACAGTAAGTCTGGCGCTAGTGCAGATCCACGGCCACCTTTCCCAATCTCCATCATGCGCCCAGAAATCCATCAATCATTAATCATGGGGGATGAATCATGACATTGCTCGTTGGAAATCTTACCCACCCTTTTTTTCCTTTTTTTTTTTTTCTTCCTTCCTTCCATTTCCATTCCTCGGATGCCCTCGCTACCAGATAGCGACCATCTTAATTAGGCAACACATTAATCTAGATTATATTACTATCACGATCCTTAGTTCTAGTGATCAAGGTAAAAGTAAAATAACTAAAAAAAAAAAAAGAAATTGTCTGATCGGTTATATTCTATATTTCTTTTTTTCCCTTCCCCAGCCGATCGTTCGGGTGGATCAGGCCCGAGGTTGGTTTCTGGACTTTGCTCAAGTGGTTTTACCTGTCACAACGATCCCATGCCCCATAAACGGCTGATCGGTGCCCGCACGACATTGATTTGTCGAGACGGACAAGAACCTGTTCTCATCTTCCAACAATAATAGACAGGCCTGTAGATCGTCCGTTCCTCTCTCGGGCCTCATCGGTCGGTAAGGGTAGGGTAGGACTGAACTGGTCATACGGCAGTATCATACATACAGAGAAAACGCACCCGGGTTCATACCTGTAGAATAGAAATGTATGTCATCTTTACTTTTCCTGTACGAAGGACCCTATGAGAATCGACAACCCACCAGTGTTTAAGCATCACTGATATTATATGGAATGCATTTATTTATTTATCTTAGGTGATGCGCCTCACGATGCAGTTCGATTTTTAATACATCTCACCCTGATAATCCAGCCAGCCCATATAGTCGTTAGTTCTACTATCCTCTATCTATTGACATACCATCGTTTCAATAACATCCTAATTAGGTCGTTGCTACCGAAGTTCTTCCAGGTTTTGATCAAACACCCCCATCCCTTTTTTTTGTTCCCCTTGCTCCGTGTGCAAGAGCCGATAATCAAGAAAAAAAAGTTCCGATGTCTAGGATGGGTAATGACTCCGTTAACCAAGCCCTTGGTGCCGGATGATGGCGTCGCGGTACTGGGGGCGAAGAAGACATGGCAGCTTCGTACTAGCTCCTAATGCAGGCTAGGCTCCGACACCGACAGGACGATTCCTTTTGCGATCCTTCGCTTGGGGGCCAAGGGATTTTAGCGGCATGGAGAACCCGGAGATTATCGTGGCGTTGACAGCCAACGAGAAATGAACATTAATCAATCTATGGGAAAGTTTAAAAAAAGAAAATCCATAGGAGTAGCCCACGGATAGATCGTAGAGGTAAAAAAAAGAAAAGAAACGAAAAGAAATTATCACAATCAAACCCTAAAGTGTTTACCTATACGTACTACAGACGATCGAACAGTGATTGATCGTGAGATGGTACTATTCTCTCCAAGGACATATCTCCGTGTTGTCGATCAAGATCCCCGTCATATTTTGGGATGACTACTCGGGTAACTGGTTTCTTATTGGGTGAATCGCGTGTATTGATTTCTCAGGGAGGCTGGTTGGTTGCAGGAGGCAGTATCGATCCGGCCAACAAGAATGGACAAAACATGATAGAAGGGTGCGTTCTCCGTGCATATTGCAACTGCATGCATAAGTATGTATTACCATGTACTCATCAGATGAGATGAAGAAAAAATTCTCCCGCATGAATGATCGGTCCCGACTGCAGGCTGGAATGCGCCTTTGACTCGGAGCCGATTTGACTGGTCATGGAGGTATGACATCAACAACCGGCGAGATGCATCTTGAAACATGACGGGTTATGTGGACAAAAAGGCCAGACAAGAATGGCATGCCAGAATTCATCGAATTGCTTCCTCGCAGCCTCAGGCTGGATTCACATTTCCTTTCTTTGCCCTCATTCCAAGGATGAGACCGAAACTATGCACAGGTCTCAGACCATCGGATCCCCACGTAAGTTGAGTTAAGAAAAGCAAAAAAATGACTACTCCGTAATTCTTACCATAAATTACCATCCCAATTTCCCTTCCATTGGGATCGACTGTCAGATCACGGGTCCGAGACAGCTGATGCGACAAAGCTTCCATGGAGAGATAACTGTCTGGACTCAGCCCAACCGTGGTTCCATTCGGGCTTGGCTTTCTACCGGTTCCTGTGCACGAGATGCCTCGGTCAGATTCCGCCCAGACGCCCCGAAAGGGTTATGGAGACGAGATGGGGCTAAAGGATGATCATCGGTGCATCAGTAATCTTGGAACTAAAACTTCTGGAAGCGAGATCGTAATTCATGTCCCTTTACGGATTATTCATCCGTCTAATACACTATGAATTCATAGTTCATAATTCATAAATTCTATTTTCGGTAGTCTTTTCTCTTTGTTCAGGTAAATCCCCGTCACTAGTTCGACTTCGGGTACCTGAAAGTCTTGATAGATTCGTCTGTATCTCATTTTTAGGGGGGGGGGTTCAATCCTTTCTTTATTTTTATTCAATACAATTTTAATCCTCTCGGATGATCATCAGATACTAGTCGGCGGATCCTCCCGCCAAGCTACCTACCAATTTCAGGAAATATGTACGAGACGCTGCACACTGGCGAATGAGGTGGTGCTCCCGTTGCAGCGCAAGGTAAGTACGACATCATTCCTTTTCTTTTTGCTTTGTTGTCTTCCCTCTACTGTACCTCGATGAGACCAGACAAATCAATCTTCAAGCCAGAATCACTAGCCTCGATCTCTGTACTACCACGCAAAAGCATGACAAATATCAAGCAAAAGCAAAACCACAAACATCAAATAGAAAAGCAAAGAAACACAGGAACCGTAACACAAACCCAGACGATCTCCCAGAGCCACAGAAACGCAGTCATGGGCCACGCGCTATCCCCAAACAAGGAAAAGCGACAGTGACGCTGAATAAGAGATTATGAATCCGAGGCAATTTCCAAGCGCATTGGATGAGAACCCCATGTCCATGTGTCTTTGCCCCAGTATGACCAAACTTTAATAAACGAAGTCCGGGTAAAATGTCTCGTGGGTACTCCGTACAAGATAGGAAGAGGACTCGAACTAAACTGGCGAGTTATTCTCGCCGGAGCGAATTGTTTCCATTGCTTCGATGGGGCCTCTTGCGCTTAGGGTTAGGAAGAAACTCCATCCGTCATCACCATCGTTGTCCGTCTGGACTAGGGCTAGTGCAATGGTACCTTACGACGCACGCGCTTCTCTTATATTAAGTCGTTTAATTAATGTATGGCTTAGTGAATCTTCCAGGCAACTGGATTTCCAACCTCCCCCCATTGCGATCCCACGTTGGACCCGGCTGTTTATCCAGGATGGGCTTGGTGATAGGCCTTAACTCTTTGATAGTGGATTGTTAATTTGCATTCCCAGACTCGTGGGATGGAAAAGCTACGGAATGATGTTGCAAGGATGATGACATGTGTCTTTTGTTTTACCTTTGCATTCCTCGGGACGGAAATGGAAATCCTAGATTCGAGTCAACAACAACATTCTCAACAAGAGAAGAATAATTCTTCCATTCTCTACTGGATAGTCGAACCATCCAATAAACATGCACACCTGCCGTGCAACTTATGCGAGTTTTCATGATCCACGGCGCTTCCGTGAACCTGCTGATGATCATCCTCGGATCGATGGATGATCATCGACTCAATGAGCTTGCGGGTTCCAGAAGGGGTCAGAACAACGACCAGGGGATGGAGCCGGCTTCGCATATACGACGACGCGCACATCCTTGTCTGATTTCGCCGTGATCCGATGCCCTTAGTTCCCTTTTGGAACTTCCCCGTTCCAGAGTAGTCTATGGGGCCAGTGCGCATACGAGTTCTTTCCCTTTTCTGCCCTCTTGTAGCGAGCTGATTACTAAGTCCCCCTTCCCCCCCAATCTGATCACTGTCACAATGGGTAATCCTGGTTAATGATACCATACCGTCGGAGGGAGTATTCCCGTGTCTACTTCTACTAGTCTACTACGTACTACATACCCAGTACCTAGATACCTCTGGGAACGGATAATTCTATCGGGTATTCTTTAGATACAACACCCAAGGAATCAATCTCGTTTAACCCACCCATTAAACTCAAGACAAGGACAACGAACAAACCAAAACTTAACCTTGTCTTTAAAAAGGAACAATGCAGTTCCCTGAAAAGGAAAGACGAACAGATGAGAATGACCACCGTGCCCTGGGATCAACCTTGTCTATCCTTCGCATAGTACCACGGGTCCAGGATTGACTGAGTAAGCAAATCCATCCATCCTCCGTACATCACATACGTGTTCGTTCTACAGCAATGGGGGAGCCACCCCTTCACCGACCACGAACACGGAACACAAAAATAGGGGTAAGGTTGGTTTTAAAGAAAGTATAAACAAGAAAAGGTCAACAGCTGGGATGATTGACTGCGCATCGCTGATTATCACCGAGGTAGGAGGTGATACAACTGTTCCTTTATTTTTAGGGTCTATGTATTATATTTTGGTAGTCGTCATGCCCACGAGGTCGAGGCCGCATACATGCCGCGTACTTCTGACCCTCGACAAAACCACGCAATGTACATCACCGATTAAACCACCCATGGTTCGATGACCCTTTCAAACACTGCCCTTGTCTGGGGAGAAACCTTGGAAACTATTGTGTCAAAGTTCTATGTATAGTATAGATTTGGGGATAGGATTCAGATTCCGTCGAGTATACTCCGGAGAATCTACGAAGAAGGACCTTTCCTGGGTGATGCTAATGTAGCAGCCGCATTGGTAACGTCACATAGTTAGACAATAATGTCTCTCAAGGAGCGGTTGTCAGCAATAATCCTCGTAGTCCGGTGGGGTTGACTGTGGGACTGCGGACGGAATACCAGCCAGTAATATGCGTGGAAATCAAACAAATACACATGATACAAAACCGGGGCGGAAAACCCCTTTCCCGTCTTCCGAACGGACAGATTCCGACGATAAACTTGATAAAGATTGACAATGATGTGCGCTGATCATCCAACGCTTCCCAACGTCGCAGCTTTGACCGCCAAATAGTCCCGGATGAACTACTGCAACCCGCTTAGCACCGGGTGCTAGGCTAAGCATCCGTTTCGGCGAGGGAATAATAATAGCATCGCACGCTCTTTAGTTCAAAGTAGTTAGTGAGTTAGTAGACAAACATAGTTTGATGGATTATGAGACTACTATTGACAGTTCGTGGCAATGGTGCTTACATCATGCTTCAACTTGAACGATATTTTTCTGTTTTCTTTTTTTTACCACGGCTTTGTTCTTCACATGAATAATGAAAACCGCTGATTCAGTGGACGCCGTGGAGAAGTGACCCGTAGTATACGTCGACACATCGCCTCTTGGATCTTACCATTATTGAGACTTGTCGGGAAGGCAACTTCTTGACACCCGTGTGTATTTCCGTAAGAAGCAAAAGAAAAAAAGGTTAAAAGTATAAAAAGTATAAAAAAGGGATGCGCGACCGTGCGACTTGGAACTTAGAGCTTATTGCCAGAACAGGTCACAGCTATGGTGAAGATCGATGGACGGGCGGGTAGAAGCGACGAAAGTCGTCGATCAGATACTTAAAACGAGAGCTTCTCAAGTTTCAGTCTTGAGTCGCAGAGTTAGTTGCCTTAGGCCAGTCCAGCCGCTCGGGTTCCGGTTGACCAGTTAGTCCGGCCGTAAACAAGTCCATGATCAATGATCATCCATGAACACAGCCTCTCCCGTTGCCTTTGTTTTGATTTGGCCCGACCATACGGGCAAGCTCGCTTTAGGGTTTCCCTTTATGCTCCTTCTCGTAAAAATAACCGATGTTGCACAGGGGCCCGAGAAGAAACACATGGTGGCGGTCGTATCTACGTATCTGCAACTTTTCTGCATCCTGTCGCGCCCTATGCAGATGGGAATGCAAAATGACGTCTTTTGTACAACTTGACGGGTATACTGATCACATCAGGTTTTTTTCAAACTTCGCCAGGTCTCATGAGAGTTGACGGGTGTCCTTTACCTGCCAACCTTGACATCGCGATCTGGAACATGCCGTCAGGGATAATCGATGTCAATACGATCATTCCTGAAAATTTCACATCTTGTCTAGAACATCGCTTCCGCCGCATCGGCATGTCGGTTAATCAAGTTATCGCCGCAGATCATCATCAGGGAGCTTCCTTTTGCCTTGGTTGGTTCGTGGGGAAACAACAAGAAGCAGGAACCAGGCAGCCAGGCAACCAGGGGCTGAGGCGCATACATCACCTTTTTTTTTTTTTTGCTTTTATTTTTTCTGCCGTGATTTACAGCCGCGGTTTTCTAAAGTATCTACCACGACCCGACGCCTCGGTGTTTGGAAATTGTTCAGCCTGAGGCGAGGCACAACCACATCCGGCTTAGTGATGCGACCCCTGACAAGCCGCCCCTTTTGTCGCTTTTAGCGAGAACTGCTGGAGCGGGCGTCAGACGATCCAAACCCCTTCCGGGCTAGAGAGGTCTTAGCGTCCCTGCTGGAGTCTGGACCCTTGCAACTTCACGTGGCAGACGTCGGCTCCGCTGCAGCATCGTTCGGCCCTTCCCGAGTTTGGCACCAAAGCCGATGCACTAATCTTAGCGCGACAGCCACACCCTGCTTTACGTTACAGCGGAATGAGCCGCTTACCTTACCTTAATTACCTGGTAATTTACACCCTTTTGGCTTTCAACCATGTGGCTTACTGCAACTTGCCTTCCCCCGGCCGGGTGTAATGTGATATATACCGACACTGGGGGATCCGATCCTTGGCTAAGGAGAGGCTTAGACATTGTCAGGAGGTATGACACGATCATGTCATCACGAAGATGGCCTCATCAAGGTAATGCTCACATACTGTACAAAGCAGGGGGGGAGCAATAAGGAGGCCAAACACAATCCTCCATTCCCCTATGGCCTACTCGTAAGCAAACCGATCGGCTACGTTTTCCACTTCCGGGCGATCACTTATACATAGAAGGCCACAAGGCAGATATGCACATTTACGGATGCCGAGAACAGTATATTCCTGTTCCTGTTCCTGATCCTCGATCACTCGGTGCTCAATGCTTCTTCAACGGCAACAACAGCAATCCATCTACCGACCAAAAGAAAAACTAAAAATGCTAGCACACCGTCGAAACCATCATCGTGTCAATCCCATCCTCATCGGCAGTGCTACGGCACTTAAGCTCCATAGAACATGATACTATAATCAGTTTCAATCAATCTACTCCGTACTCGGGTCATGGTCGCTTAACCGATCTCAATAACGCGACCGAAAATCACCCATAGTGTCGCATAACTCGGCCGTCACCGAATCTACCACGATCAATATTATGACATTCGGCCTCAAACTATTGACACTACTACCGAAAACAACAACCCCCTGTCAAAAGATGACTACAGTAGCGCAAAAGCAGGTAAGCAAAAAGAAAAAAAAAAGGAAATAAATAAATAAAAATTAATAATACACAAAACCCACCAAAAACCACGCAAGGAAACCAGAATCAGGAAAATACCAATCACGGATATAATCCACAAACACGGACTTAACACCACCCCCACCACGGCCATCATGTGGGGCGGGAGGGGGGTGTGGGAATGGGAAACTTTGAACCCGATTTTCACCCGGCAGGAAGCGGCCGAAACCCTCATTTCCTATTCGGTCCAGTAGCACCAGCACCCCGTCATTAAATCATCACCAGAAAAAAGGGGAGATTATCATTGTGCTCAGTACACACTACACCACTACAGCACTAGTAACTGGTAGGACAGTGGGGATCCGATCACAGCTCAATGATCAATCTCAGTGTTCGCTTGTTTTATGCCGAGGTTCCTTGATCCTTCTCTTCACTTCTATTCGTTCGTTTTTACTTAGTTGCCTATCTTCAATTCTACTTTATTTAATTTCCCCTTGGAAAAGAAAAACGAAGGGAAAAAGGACCAAGAGCCCCATCGGGGTAATATCAATGAGACACAAGACACGGTACTTGGAAGACTCGGCCTATCCCTTCATTATACTCCATAGTAGAATACGGGCGACCGAGTCAGTGATTGGGGGGGTTTACGATGATTAATCATCACCCAAGGAAAGTGGGTTGTGTCTATGTAACTGTAGGTAGGGATTAGATCGCTTTTTGGACCCAGTTGCATTTCCATTTAGGCTTATAGACTCTATACTATATACAATACCGGTTGTGGTTAGTGGCAGGACACGTCAATCGCAAAGCTAAATGCCCACGCACTTGTTGGTGGTCCTTGGGAGTACGAAGTAAAAGGTTGATACTACGTACTTAATCAATGTATTAATCTATTTTGCCATGGTTGAGCTGATTGTAGGAAGGGGTGGTATGAATGGTATGGAAAGGAGGTTTTAGGTGTAGGTAATCACATTACCGATATCTTGGTCTATTCTTTGTATTCACGGTCTACTGCATATATATATATCAATCTTATGCTAAGATAATGTACATAACAAGTCCTTGGTGAATGACCAAGTAGAGAAACTAAGTAAAGCGAGTAGGTAAAGCAAGTAAGTAAGTAACATAAATCCACACATGAAAAACCACCACAACACCCAAAACATAGAATCAAGAATACGAACTTGCAAACGACACAATGAGACAATCAAAGAATGCAGATCGGAATTCGAATCAAGGACAGACCCATTCCACCGTGACCTGGCCATAGCTTTTCCAGCGACCCGCACCCACAAGTTGGAACCAGGTCTTGACCTTCGGCGATGCCGAGGGGAGAAAGTCTAAAACTTGATTGAGAAACCGCTTAGTCAAGAAGGGGAAGTTTTCTACTTCCCCTTTTAGACTAGCCGTATTGGCTATACCATACCTACTAACGAGGGGGGGCCGGCGGGGCGGAGGGGAGTAATATCCGACCGTACATACTTTACTTACATCCCTAGGTCTTAGTTTAGTCCAGTCTGTACTATAGTATGGTATGGAATGGACCTACTAGTACATACATAACAACATGAGGCTCGGCAGGATTCTCATTCAATCAATAGTAAGGACAAGGATTTAGTTCTAGCGAATCAGTTCCTATGAGGTAAGGCAAGTAGGACACAGTACCACCATCACACAACAACGTCGCATACTCACTGCAACATCAATCCCACATCAGGATCGTATCGATTACCGAAGACAGTTAGGTCATTGGATGAAAAAAGCACCGACAAGCAGATCTCCGGCGTGGCAGCGGGCCCTTACCCAGACTGGTTTAGTGATGTGTCGTGCGAGGACCCAGTGTACTAACTCGAATAGGGTTCGTGGCCGAAGGCTGGGTCGCTTGGCTTTTTGGTCTGGTTTTCTTTTTTCTTTTCTTTTCTTTTCTTTTTTTTATTTTGTATCCACTGTGGTTTTTTTTCTTTGGTGACTGTTTTTAATCTATTTGGTGGGTGGTGATTTGTTTCTTATTTTACTGGAACGAGAAGCCCAGACGACCCGGGCTTTGGAAAGTGATCGACACGGGACTTTACGTGCGTTTTTTCTTGATTTAGTCTTGCTTTTTGGTTGGCGCTTGTCTGTATGTATACGTAGTATACTAATGGAGGATCCATAGTACATAACTTACTCGTACTGAATGAACAGTGTTTCAGATGCTCGCGTGTGTTTGGTTCGAGGGCGTTTAATCTACTATACTTTTGGAGGGGCTTCCTGGTTCTTCATTCCTGAAGGATGATGGGGGTGTGTCTTGGGGGCTGGAATTCCCTCGTGGTTTAGGCTCTTGGGTCTTTGGAAAGGGAAGGTTTCATGCGAAAGGGAAATTACAAGAGAGAAAAAAAAAAAGTAAACTTGTGGAAACCATAGCAGCGGACAATTAAGATCTGCAAGAGAAGGTTGTAGGTTAGATACGAGATCAGAACCAGGTCTAAGCAGAAAATATCAAACATCTATGACGTGGCTGTAGCTTACCCAGAGCTTACAAAGGGCAAGGCAGAGAGCATCAGAAATCTCTATCTACATCACAAGACGGCATCACCAGATGATTTCCTCCAGTCATAGCCACTGATCTTGCATGACAAGTGCCGAATGCTCAGGTTGGCCACCACGCTGCGTCTGTCGGCAGAACGGGGGCAACAACAAAGAGGCAAAAAAGAAATGCGAGGCAACTCGACCAATGAGCCGGATTCCGGTGTTTGGTTCCTTACGATCCCGATCTGGGTTGAGGTGCGCTAGATCGTCGTTTTGCTGTGTGATGCCGTCCGCATGTGGCTGTTTCAAGATTACTATTCCTACGGTCTAGCGCTGGCAGTTTATGAAGCTGTCGATTGGTTTTGGTTCCTCGTTTGCTTAAGGTGGTATCGCATGGAGATGTATGACGGACCCTCGCTCACTTTTTATGAGACTATTCAGAACGATGCTGACGGGAGCATGGATTCTACTATAAGCTGACATCTTAAGCTCCGTCCGCCTTAATAGACAGGGGACCTTAACTTCGTTCTCCTGACCATGTGGTCTAGTGGGAAATAACCGCCGGTCATATTTAGGCGCCGGTTACATGCGGACGACCAATGCGTGTGGCCGGCGTGGAGCACTCAGTGTAGGAAGGATTCTGTTGCCTGCATTGGCGCAAGGTCCGTGAGCGAGTGGGTGTGGGAGTCATACCGGTCCTTCGATCCAGTTAGCAATACAGTCTGTGCTCACGACGGACGTACATTGACTGCGCCATGCCTGAGAGAGTCACGCTCACAGGTAGCTAGTGTATCTACAGTACCGTATGCACATCAGACCATGAGTATCACTTACGACAGCGTGGGGTTGCCATCCATCTCTCTGGGATGCATCCAAAGAGGAAGGACCTGAGCCGAAGTGATGCTCAGCGACGGCGCTAAGCCGCTAACACCTCGTGCTAAACCTTCGCGGATCGCCTGGAGTGGGTTTCACTACTCGGCCGTTGGGATTCTTGTCTAAGACAGAGTCTAATTAGTGCCATTCCTATCCGGGTGCGGCGCATGAGATCAGTCGTTTTGAACGCAATTTTGAATTGGGCACTATATGCAGGGTCAAGTTGATATTCAATCCGGATGTCGACTCTTACTACGGACGAATGGATGAATCATTCCTGCGTACATGGCCTGATCTTCTTGGTTCTCTGCTGGTACCTGGACGACGGTGTCAGACCGAGGGCAAAAAGTCAGTGAGTACAGCGATACAACTCCAAAGCAGGACTAACCTGGCCAGGATCTTGATTGGTATAGTTTTAGCGGGGTTCTAGTTCTATTCTAGTTGGAGAGAAGGAAATCTCCTACTGGGGCGAGGCCCAAATCTCGCATGGAACGAACATCACCTGGTCTAGTAAGCATCATGCCCAACTCTCACCGACCTCTCCCATGGGAATGGATCATTGATAACAAAACCAAGAGTAATACCAGGGGAAAGGATGGCTATTTTCGAACCCTGGACCGGAGCTCGCCAGCGATTGGAGCAGCTACTGCAACCAAACATCCAGTCGCTATGACAGATCATCCGCTGCTGCGACTCTGGTAAATCGTCAGGGATCTTGCATCCACCCAGCCAAACCCCTGCGAAGGCGGACAAAGTGACTGGTGGCCCTCCTGATTTACCACACAGAAACTTTCTGCCTATTCTTGAGTAGCAACCTGTAGCATTTCGCTGGCCGACCATGGAGGGTAGACATCTTCTACGGAGATAAACAGGAAAAGCCGTAAGGCAAAGTCAGAGGGGGGGGTTTAGAGAAGAGTGTATGTGCGTATGTAGGCCATGCAAG
This sequence comes from Aspergillus flavus, assembly GCF_009017415.1. Taxonomy (NCBI): domain Eukaryota; kingdom Fungi; phylum Ascomycota; class Eurotiomycetes; order Eurotiales; family Aspergillaceae; genus Aspergillus; species Aspergillus flavus. The sequence continues at coordinate 3,116,981 of NC_092408.1, read as the reverse complement.
TTTCAACCCCTCTTTCGCATAGTCTTTCTCATTTCCCCCCACCTCGACGGAGAACCGCGTCAACGAGGGGAGAGTTGGGCAGAGAACTGGAGGATGTCTGAACCCCACGCGAAGTTTGACACCCTCCCAAAGTAACGGTTCTCGGAGCTCTCTGCTCCCCAAAAACCGGGAGTTTGACTCGAAACCAGATGAAGGGATGAAGATATCATAGAAACATCATTATCATCATAATCATCATCAAACCATATGGCTTCCCAACGGTACTCTTAGCTTCATCGTGCTCGCAAAATTTCGCACCAATCAAGCCCCCATCCCCGCACACCCGATCCAGACGACGAGCATGTCGATCACAGTTGGATGCAACGAATAAGACATGCGTCCCGTATTTAGGGAAATTAATCCAAACAAGACGCATGCAAGAGACTGGACTCGACTACAAGCGAGTGCGGTCGTGGCAATTCGAATAGAGTTGCGAGTAAGAGGGGAGGCACTGACTCAAGTCTTCCACTCACCACTCGAGAAACTAAATTGCGGTAGCCACCGTCGACGCCTAAGGTCGCCCATTCGACATGGCCCTTCACCGGAATGTCGGTCTGATTGGCATGTAAAACCCCCGAAAATAATAGGCCATGCGTGGTTTTTTTTTTTTTTTTTTTTTTTTTTTTTCCATGATTGATCCGCAACGGAATTGTCCGATAATCTGCGGCCAAACCAGAAAATCAAGAAGCCCTGGTCAGGTCGCCCAATGATCGTGTTGTCGATCATAATGGCCTTGTATCAATGCACTTCATGCGTCTAGCTTGATGGAGCCTTTGATTTTTTTCTTTCTCTGTCTCTTTTTTTTCTTTTTCTTTTTTCTTTTTTCTTTTTCTTTTTTTTTTTTTTTGCTCCAACCATTGCCTTAGTAGCCTCGTCTGTACCGTAAATCCCAACCGGCTAGGAGGCTGGACATCTACATTCGTTGGTGCGTCAGTGTGTGATCTCTCCAGAGCACCACACCGAAAGGCTCTGATCTCCACCGTAAGAAACGAAACAAGGAAAAAAAGGAAAAATTAACACCGTGCCATATCCACTCAAAGATGATGTGGAGGACGAAGCGAAACCGGATGATCTTCGTTTCCACTGTAATGCAGGAGGGCCTGTTCTCATACCTCATATCATCCTGTGATTCTTGGGCTATGCTAATAGTATCAAGGCTGTTATAGTCCTTCAGCCCCATATGCATGGCCTCATTTTCTTGTCACACGCGCGAACTCAGTCCACATTTGCCGAACACATGGATCCCAGATGCAAACTCTCTGTGAGGTATTTTTCCCCTCTTATTTGCTTCTTAGTCTTTCTCTGTAGGGTATAATTTAACGACTTGACAAGCACGGACTGTGTCAATGTATGCCTGTATGTATAGTAGTCACATACCCACGGCAGACACGAGAGTCACATTGACTTTTCGCCTTGAAAACTATCGCATTGACAGTTTGCGGCTCGGATCGCCTTCGGACGGTGAGGGATGTGGTGTGACACGTAAGATAACATTTCAGGGTACCAGCGATGCATTATCGTTTATCATGTGCCTGTATTGTATCATTGCCTCCTTTCCGACTTGTATACCCTCCGTATATCCTGCGCTTTTAGGTTGTGTATTCGGCCGGATGGATTCAAGGTTGTCTTGTCTGCTTGTATTAGCTGACTGCCTTGTGACCTGGCTAACGTCGTCTCTATCGCATGCTTGGCTCTTCGAACCTGCCTCCGTTGAGTGTGGCTTGATTGCTTGGGCTGTGCCTCGGTTGTTGTCCTATAGCTGAGGCTGGTGAACAGTCGAACACTGACTCCCTTGCACGGCTGACGGCTAAGTAAACTGGATGGTTTTGACCAGAAGTTGACTGATATATAACAGTATCGTAGGTGATGGATACTGTGAATGTAGAAGTTTGGAGCTGTAGTTTGGAATCAGTCGTAAATGTTAGAGTATCAAAGCATACATATATTTCCTTGGTAGATAGAAAAAGGAGTGAGAGATAAATATATATAGTCAGCATGAGTTTATTCCAATATATGGCCATCAACCCAAGAAAATATATCGGGAACGACGTATAGATATCAACTTTCTATATATATCCTGCGTGTAATCATCAATCGTCATATTTACCTCTTGCATCCAACCCTACCTCATCGAGATCGGGATTAAGCTTCCAAATTCAAGCTCTCCAAGATCTTGTCGAGTTTATCCATCAGGATGTGATAATTCATCGAATCCTTATCGAATTCGTCCACAACAATTTCTCCGTTCAAGTTGCGCATGACAGGGACATTCTCCTGTGCTTCCTGGGAAGCGTGTTCTGCATTATTCAGCACTTCAGGAGAACCCTTGTCCGTAAGATCAATTGCCTCAACACCATGTGCGACCTTTTCAATAGTCTCGTCATTGGCAATCGCGTCGGGGGCATGCTGCTCAGCCTCCTCTTCCATCATTTCTTCGAGACCAGCGTCGTCGAACCTGAGTCTGAATCGCTCGCCCAGGTAAAAGCGTATGTCGTCTAGCAGCTCGATGGAGTCAGTTTCTTGTCTTCCTTGGATACGAGAAGCCGACTCTTGAATCAATTCAGCAAACTCAGGTGAATCGATGTGAGCTTCCAACCGATAGGCTAGATAGCGAGCCGCAAATTCCTCTAGTCTTTGAACCCGTGTCATCCATGCAGCTCGAATTATGGCATATATGTCGAGGTCCTCTTCCTCCTTAGTGCCCCGGGTCTTCGCAGCTTCCGCCTGGGACATGTTACCGCTACCGAGGGTGCTGATCACGACTGCTGCTTTGGTTTTGAGCTTCTCTATAAACAGCATGTCTGCAGCGAAAAGAACATCAACCGCAACTTCAAGCGGGAAATCGACACTCTCCGTGTAAAGGAACGTAAGGATAATCTCTAGCACGTCCGGGGAGCAGTCGACGTTGATGATGTGTAGATGATCTTTTAGATGCGCTTCACGGAATGGTGACGAGAACATCGTATGAAAGAATTCAGACCTTAAAAGCATCGCCCGATGGCAGGGAAAGAGGACAGACTTCTGGGTTTGCTCTTTCGTGCCAGCATTGGCACCGTTTTCTGGTTGCAGGGTACCATTGCTATGTTCATCCGTTTCCTCCGGCAGTTCATCAGCTTGGAGCAAGACATCTGCAAAAATGGCATTGTTGCGATCCCATTTGATGTCGCCTGCCCTGATCGTTTCGACTACCATCTTATTTTGTAGAACATTGCTGCGGAACCATTCCTCTAATTGGTCTCTTCCCCTTGTAAGCTCTGTAGTCCTTCTCTGCCTGGCTAATCTCCTATCACCACTGTCAAGAATGCTGTCCACAAGAGTGTCGATCTCCAAGTGTTTGGCAATCCTATTGATGCCAGCAAAGACTTCCGATTCAGTGAAACCCGTGCCAGGTCCACTTCTTAGTTCACGAGGTGCTTCCCCAAAATATAAATATTTGATCGCCGCGGCAAAAGCCTGTGGTGGAATAGTGTTGGGGAGCTTCCATGTTGCGGTACTGGGGGAAGCTGCCAGCTTACTCCGGAAGTAAGGTGATCGCGCAGAGAGTATGAATTTATGCAAGTACAGAGACTCATCCTCGGCAGTGACAACGATATCAGACGTCCCAGGCTGGTCGCGGGTGAGGAGGGAGGAGATGTGGGCAGCAAGAGGCTGAAGGGGATCAGTCGATTTAGAATAGTCATATTCAAGCAACAAATTCCGAATGCGATCGTTCAGAGCATTATATAAACATCTACACAAGCGCGCACGTCAGCGGTACTTGAAGGTTGGGTGGCAACTGGGCCGGCCATACCTCTCCCCCTGGAACGTATCTCGCTCGCATAATGCACCAGACTCGAGAAGCAATTGGGCAACCTCGTAATGGCCACAAAGACTTGCCTGCACGGCTCTTAGCAATGAACTATCGTCTTTCCATCGCCAACGATTTGCGTGATTCGACAGGGTTCCCAGGGTGGTCCTATGGAAGCCAATATCACTTACCAAGATCAAGGGGGTGTAATCATAGGGGTCGCGAGCATTAATATTGACTCCTTCTGTTATCTTCTCTTGACAAACTTTGAGATCCCCCTTACGACAAGCAGCGCAGAGCTCCCGAAATGGCTCACTAAGATCGAGAGGGTTATCGTCCTTGATGGTTCCCTCCTTGATCAGTTTCTTTTCATTGTGTAAACTGATCTCTAACTGGTCCTTGCGAAGCACAGTCGGTTCAGACATTGCGAATGAGTCTTGGGCCGATGGTGTCCGGAGATATTGGATACTAATGTTGCCGAGAGCGGGACTCTATCGGTTGGCGATGCCATCATCTTATCGATAAGAGAGCATCACGTGGATTCTAATCGCCACATAAAAAAAGGGGAGGTCCTTCAAAGGGGGGCTTATCGACTTCAAATCCTTGCAGGACACAACGCCAGGAATCAGGGTGAAAGGACAATAAGTTCACGCATGGCTTACTAGATCCACCACGCACAGATGTGTGCCTGTGAATGCATCCAAGTGACAGATCCTACAGCAGGATGGATATGTTTACACATTCAAACAGCAATGACGGTGGTGATGATGACACGACTTCTCACCGCCCGCACCTCACCGCCTACTACATGAAGCAAAGATCGCTTGCGCACCCCGTTGCTCAGCAACAGTGCTTCAACTAAACATTCATGGCCTCCGTCCCGTTGCATGAAGACTTACTTCTTTAAATCTACCAATTTTGCTCCATGTCCAAAGCCGACCTCGTTGTCTACTAACCAAACAGGTTCTACAAAAATAAGATCAATTCATGAATGAGCTGATCACTCATCCATCCTCTTCCAATTCTCCTATTCGACCTTTCCCTTTACCCTTAAGTGCTTGCCTGTGGCATAATCTACTCAGTAGCCACGATGGCAATCGCATTGGCGGAAGCAGACAAGTATGAGGTGCTGGAGAAGATTGGTACGGCATATACATCTCTCTCTATATCTGATGCTTGACCCCACGAGATGTCTGACTGTCCTCAGGTTGTGGTTCCTTCGGTATTATTCGCAAAGTCAGGAGGAAAGCAGATGGCTTTGTAGGCTCGCCGAACCCCTCTTCTACCTTGTACGACTACTTACAAAAGCGAAATGCAGATTCTGTGTCGCAAGGAGATTAATTACATCAAGATGTCCCAAAAAGAGCGCGAGCAGCTTACGGCCGAATTCAATATTTTGAGCTCTCTTCGACACCCGAACATTGTCGCTTACTACCACCGTGAACACCTAAAAGCGAGCCAAGACCTGTACCTTTACATGGAATACTGCGGCGGTGGTGATCTCAGCATGGTCATCAAGAACCTGAAGAAGACAAACAAGTATGCAGAAGAAGAATTTGTTTGGCGTATACTATCCCAATTGGTCACTGCGCTTTACCGTTGCCATTACGGTGCAGACCCGGCGGATGTAGGCTCAAACATTCTTGGACCTGCACCCAAGCCCTCGGGTCTCAAGGGAAAGCAGGCGCAGATGACAATCTTGCACCGCGATTTGAAACCGGAAAATATTTTCCTGGGACATGACAACACCGTTAAGCTAGGAGATTTCGGCCTTTCTAAGCTAATGAATTCTCATGATTTCGCATCAACATACGTCGGAACTCCATTTTACATGTCCCCCGAGATATGCGCTGCGGAAAAATACACCTTGCGCTCCGATATTTGGGCTGTCGGCTGCATCATGTACGAACTTTGCCAGAGAGAGCCACCTTTTAACGCGAGAACACACATTCAACTTGTCCAACGAATTCGCGAAGGCAAATTCGCTCCGCTGCCTGAATTTTACTCCCCTGAACTGAAGAATGTCATTGCTAGCTGTTTACGAGTGAACCCAGACCACCGCCCTGATACTACCGCATTGATCAACCTTCCTATCATCCGCTTGATGAGAAAGGAGAAAGAAGTTGTTGACCTTAGTAGCAAACTTCGAAAGCGCGAAGAATCAGCCCTGCAGAAGGCCAAGGAAGTTGAGCAGACATTTGCAAAACTCGAAAAGGAAAGGCAGCAGATGAAATCAGACATTGAGAGCTCCCTGCGCCGGGAATGGGAGGTAAAAGCTAGACTAGAAATCGACCGCCAAGTGCAGAACGAACTTGAGAGACTTCGCAAGAGGTTTGAGACCGAGGTTCAAGATAGGGTGGCTATTGAACTAGAGAAACAGAGGAAAAGTCAAAACGTCAGAGATGATGCTGCCCTACGCTCAAGCGTTTATGGCTCGCGATCGTCTACCAGTAATGGAGAAGATACAGACTTTCCTTCCACCACTGATATCAGTCAGTTGTCCATGGAGTCACCAGTGAACAAGCCGTTAAGACGAGAGACTCGCACTCCTTTCAATCGCTCAAAAACAGTCGTTGAGTCGCCCGTCGATGTGCAGATGGCTGAGCCATCTCCCATCTCAATCGCGTCACTCTCCTTGTCCCCGCGTCGTACCTCTGCCACCTCTTCTGGTAAGAACATCTTCGCAGAAGCAGAGAGACAGCGGGCCAAATGGGAGCCTACTCTAGCGTACTCTGATGATGAAGATGACACCCCTGATCTGCCTTCACCTACCAGGCCTAAAGTCAAACCCGATCCTTTCAAGGCTCCGTCTCGGCCCCTTCTTCGCCAGAACACAGCGGCGCTAATGCAGAAACTGAGCACACAACCTCCACTTTTTCCCAGTAATCCTTCAAGATTGCCGCAAGCATCAGGATCCGGTCAAAACGAGGCCCGTCACGGAGAGCCCAAAGCCAGATCTCCCCACCGACGTCTGTCAAAGATCCCATCGTCGGCGAACTTGGCTGCTGACGCTGGATCGCCAACTCGCAAGTCTGGCTTAAAGCAGCACCCTACGAAGGTTAACGGTGGGGGAGAGGAGATGTTCAAAGCCGTGATGCAGCGCAATATGGGTGGCAGAACACTGGTCGAACTTGCCCAAGCCCGGGCTGGTGGTCGCCCTGTTGAAGATCTCAAGCGATGTGCCAGTGACTCCCGCACTTCAAATTGCTCTTCTGGCCTCAAATCTTCAGATCGCGATCCACCAGCTGTGTGGGACCCTGAAAAGGATGAAATGCCGAGCCCCTTCCTTGCGCGTGGTCGAAAGGTTATTCGTAACTTGCGGTAATACCCATCACTACTTGTTTGGCTTATTGTGCCCCAAAGGCAACATTTCACTTCTACAAAGCAGTCGGTTTTGGTTTTCGCTGGTTGATCCGTGAAAACAACTGCATCTACATAAGACACCTCTCGTTTCTTATACGCTTTAATACTTGCAACACTCTGGAGTTATGATTGGATTATGTGCATTCTGGGGCACGAAGTTAACTGTGCAGAGAATCGAGGCCTCCGTGCATCTCTCTGGGTGCATCATCGTTGAAAATTATTAGTACTCTCCGACCGATCCATTCTTTCCTTTGTCGTTACGCTGTGATGTCCTTGTTTCTCTGATTTCCTCTCCCCATTACTTGGGGATACTGTACAGATATTTGCATTCGCCAGCCGGCTTTTGGTTTCCGCATTGATTTGGTGCCCTTGGGTCTGGAGATCTTTTGCACTCATCTCGAAGACTTGGATTCTTGTTCTTAGACCGCTTCACAGTCCTCAGAGACATGCCAACTTCTGCCACTCTTTTGGGACTGTACATCATTTTCCTTTTGTCTCTGCTTTTTGGGCGTTTGAGGGGCGGATTTGCCTGATGGCTTGCTGGGTTTAAAGGCGTATTCATGGAAGGGTTTTGTATGTACATACAACTTTTTGTTATCTCTTTTGAGGAGATCTGCCACAAAGCAGAATACCTATCTCAGATTCTTTTTTCCAATGTGTGCTATGTCCGCGATAGAGCCTACTATTTTCCGGTATCAGTTGTACATCGTGAAGTACTGGATATCATTATTATACGCTGTTATACATTTCATGCGTCCTCATCTTCGACGTCCTCGATCTGTACGGATCTGAGTTCCTGGTCAAACCGTTTCTCCTCTTCTAATAGCCGCTGTTGAGCGACATCATCAGGCTGATCAGAGCTCTCTTGTCCCACAGCTTCCGAAGGACCAGCATTGTAGCCTGCTTTCTCCAGCCGATCCATTTCTTCCGGCTCAAGTAGCTTTCCTTGCCCTCGAATGGCGTCCTGTTTAACCCTAACAGCGGCCGGAACGAATTTCTTAACAGCCTCTTGTCGCAAATCCTTGATCTCTGGCTTCGCTTCATAAACAGTTCTGGATTCAACCACAGGCGGTTTCGCCGGTAAACCATGTGGTCCCCGAGGACCTGTATCTGCATCCCCCTCTCTCTTCTTTTGATACTGGCGAGGAATTGGCGGCGGCGTATCCCGCGGCATAGGAATTCGTCGAACTTCCTCATCTGTCTCACTACTCTCACTATCCTGTCCGAAGTGGCCGCGGTCATCCCTCCTCCGCTTCCCTAATACACCGTCACCACGACCTCTGCCACCAAAGCCACCTCTCCTCGACTGGTGGTTGTCGAATTTCGGCGCCTTATCACCTAGTGCTTCCCGGGCCTTCTGTACAGCACGCAGATCCCGCTCCAGCGCCTCCAAAACCTCCTTATCGCGCGGCCGTAGTTTTTGGCCGGACTCTTCTACCGCTTTGAGGTCATCGATCTGGCGCTGAATGCGCTCGGGGTTGCGACGGGCGAGTTTCTCATTCTGGCGAGCCTGCGCCTCGGATTTGGCTTTTTTCAAGCTTTTCTGTTTGTCTGCTTTCCGCTGCGCTTGGACGGGGTTGAAGTTGCGTTCCTTGGGCATTTTCGTGAAGCTTTTGTTTATTTTATTAGAATCTTCTTTTTTTTTTAGTTCTGATGAAGAAAAACAAATAGGTTGTAGTGAACTAGGCGCGTGAATGGGACATTAATTTTTATCGAACTATTGAAGCTCCACTTTTGTCAGACATGGAATGTAAGCTCTCATCGTTTCTCGTTTTCTTGGCAAAGACAAGGACTCGAGGTGGCACAGCTCCGGGGAACGACAGAAACAGCGGTAGCGAACCACGGTGGAGCTGACGAAGGAGGGGAGAGTGGAGGAAAGGCTCACCAGCCGATGAGGTATCCAGCAAGAAGGGTGAAAGATGAGAGTCGCAGGACTAGACCTGTGCCGGACGCGGAGCTGCCAATCCAATCACGGATCAAAGATAGCAGTCGCAGGGCTCTAGCCTCACGGGTTGGGCAGCGGGTTTTAGGTACGGAATTGGTTTCGGTTCTGGGGAGCAGAGGCGACGATGATTGATCGACTGGTGTTTGCAGAGGCGGTTGGTTGATTGCGCTATTGGCACCGTGGGTTGCCTGGTTCGTTGGGGACGTTCGGGGGTGAGATCGCGGTAAAGAGGGAAGGGAAACCTCTAGGTCTTGGAAATGCGATTCGTATAGGAGAATTATTTGGAGGTGGGAGCTGCTGTTGGTTTGCGGAGGAGAGGGAACTGAATGAATGGTTGGAGGAGGACGTCGGAAGGCGGAACCACCATTTACTGTAGCTGTGGATTTCTTCAGTAGGGGAGATTCCTCAGTCACCCAAACTTGGTATGCTTCTTTTTTTCTTTTTTTTCTCTTTCTTTCTTCTCCCGCAGGTGAGAGAATTTAAATTAATATATTCCAAAATCCAAGATTATAGTTTCAATCCTGGTGCGACAATATATAATCCTGATTTAAGTTTTCAAGTTCCGTTCTATATAATGTATACCAAAACTCCGATCTATACCATCTAAATAATTCATACTGAGCGCCAAAGAAAGGGAAACGACCTAGAAATAAGTCGTACTCAACTTTGAATCATTATAGACACTATTCTCCACTACATATTACTTCTCTCGCTATCTTCCAAACCGGTTCTGGCCATTGGTTGTGTGCTCCAAAAGTCTGCTTTAGGTACTTTCCAGACCTCACTTCATACAATATATACTTACTCGCTCTTACATACTGTCCAATCCTCCCCCTCCACTTCCGTCTTTTCAACACCAAGGCATTTCTAATCACACTCTTTTAGCTTCACCAGTGCTCGTGTTAGATTCTCCAAGTTAGACCAATTCCTATCGTCCCCGGACGTCCGTCAGTGTGTAACCTGCGACCGATTCACGAGGAGAGCTGCTGCGGTTGTTTTTCTTTTTTCTTGCCGCCGATAATCTGTTTCCTCAATCGGCCCTCCTCTCCCATCATCATCCCTCTTTCGTTTCCCCTCCACTTCGGCCTCCTCCCCTCTAATTTCCCCCAATGACACCTTAGGCCTGTCGGTGAGGAGGTGATTTTTCTTGAGTTACTTCCAGAGGGGTGAGTGAGTGAGTGCGAGAGAGAGCAGGAGAGAAAGAACGAATCATCTAGCGGAGCCGATTCAGTCCCTTACTCTCCTTCCCACTCTCCGTCCTAATTCCTCCTAACGTTCGCTCCGGCCAACCATCATGAAATTCGGTCCGTCCCATCTCCACACATCGAGAACGACCGGCGCTTCCTAGACTCTTGTCGCGGTAAGAGCATGTCTCTGCCGGGACCAAATGTCCGTATCAGCCTCGATTCCCGACACCTCGCTTGGCCTTACCTCCTCCGAGATCCAGATCCTCCGACAACAGCAACAGATTGCGCTTCAGGGTGGCCATGCCACCAACGGGGTTTCCAGGGGCAGAGGAACTGGTCGAAGCAGCAATTCAAGTTCGCGTGCTGCCAGTGCTGCCAGCAGTCAAGGCCGATTGTTGCTGGACCCGATGAGTTTGCGAGCGCTATCCCATCAGCTGGATGCGCTACAGGGGCAGATTCGGAGTCGCATCGACTATGTATGTTGATATTTCCCTTTGAATTTCCTATTAACCCCACCCTATAAATGCCCCTCCCTTCTACGTCTCCCAAGACTCCTTCATAAGGATTTTGCGCATGTTTTCGTATGCCATGATTCCAGGTCCCGGTTGGGAATACCCAGTCGATGTTCCACAAGCCGGTCATCCCTTGCATATCATCTTATCACCTGTCCTAACGCCCTGCAGCTAGAGGAACAAATGCAGCTCTCTATTCAAAATACCTACGACCGTGCAGGAAACGTTATTCACAATGCCGATGCCGAGATTGCTCGTACGCGTTCGATTCTAGCCTCAATTGATGAACTGGAAACCGAAATGGCGAAGATTGGACATATCAGGGAGATTGTGAAAGCCTACCGTGGCCGAATTGAAGGGCTTGACCAACGCCTCGATCAGGCCGCCCGTAGGAGACGATGATCTTCACCGAGGACAATACACCTTCGACTATGATCCCGATCGCATATGCTTGGATGACGTTCACCGCTCTATACCCCGAAACCCACCTCATACACGTATTGCCTTAAACAACCTTTTGCCCTGGAGGCTCATACACTGGAATCCGGCGACGTCGGCTCGACTACCTGACGATCCCTTGTCCGCTTTTCATGCTTTAGGATGATTATGACCGAACGCTCGAGATGATAAATGCAAGCACGACCAAACTTGAGTTACAAGAGAGAAATGAAGGAAGTATATGTTTTATTGGCAAAAAATAAAAAAAGGAGAGGAAAGCCTCATGTTTATATACCACTATGTCCTCGCGGACCCTGTGCTATTATGATCTGTGCCGTTATTGCAGCGTTATTTGCCCCCCTTCACCAGTCACAGCGATATTCAATCCGCAGACGTGAATTTTTCTTTGTCTCCTTGTGTTCTGCTCGTTCCTTTATTACTCCTCTCGTTTCGTTCCTTTATTGTTTTTCTATATCTCTTTTTGTCCGGGACAGGATAGTTGCTTAAAGATGGGATATCTGCCTCGCGGCAATCTTTGGACCTTTTGGAGGTATCATGAACCGAGATTCGACAGGAAACAACATTGGTGTTTTAGCGAAGGAGTTCCCTCGTTGGTACCATTTTCTTTGTTCTATGTTTAAATTATTTCGACGGGCTGTTTACATGTCACGAGAACCACGCCTTTCACCCTTTGAAGTTGGATTTGTCGTCTATTATCTGGCGTCTCGATTCCCCAATATGTACTGTGCTCTTTCTTTTTCTTTATGAGTGGACGTTTGATCTATGACCATGTTGAATACATCCACGGCTGATCGTGCCCTGCTGCACAGATGGCTTATGTACAAATGTAATGAATGTGGCCGACTGTGTTATGACGCTTCTATCCGAACCTAGTATACACTTGTGGCCCCAGCATTTCAACTGTAGAATACCTGGAACCATCCCGATTGCTCTATATCGACGAATCCTGTTTTCGCCCTGGATAGCATGTGGACCGACCAGAGTTGCACGTGAAGTGTCGGAGCCCTGCTAAGGGGCCATGGCTTTTCCGTCGACAACCGCAAATGACCTGCAGGGTTCTTCGTAGCCTTTCCGATCAACAATCACAGCCCGCCCTTTAGTTTCTATAGCCCGCGGCATCTCACGACCGCCTTTAGCTTTATTGGACGACTCATATACCTAGCGCCCTCCCGTGGCAACTGATCCAAATGAATGGATGGTTGCTTCTGAGCCCGGACAGGTAGCCTTTCTTAATCAATGGAACGGTTGCATGAGGCTCGGCCATGTTTCCTTTCAAGGCGCCAGCCGACATTGGACAAACGATAGTTTACCGGGAATTCATAGGGTTTAATGTAAGTACCATTACCCCCTATGGTATTCCTTCTTGGTGCGTTTTAATGTGGTAGTACGCCGTCTCAGTAACCAATTGCTACTGTCCCACGCAGTTCACGTTGTTGCGAATGACAAAGAAATACAAGAATAGCAAAAGGTCATGGAGCTGGCGCTTGTAATTTTTCCTGTTCACTTTGCTTTCGACGTTCAGAAAGCTTTTTGGTTCGCCTTTCTGTTTGAGGAAAACGCTTCTCCGTCTCACAGGTAGTGCAAAGGATGACCCGGACATCGGCCCATGGCTTTTTGCGATCACGACTCTCGTTTCTGATTTCTTGTATGCAGCTGACACCTGGTGACAGAAGTGTATCGCAGCGTTTGCAATATGACCTTTTCGTCTCGACTGGCAGTCGCAGCTGTGTTTTTAGAGATACTCCACGCATTTGTGATATTAATACGCGAGAGAGGTGTGGGAGACGATCCATGTTTGCGCTGCTGTCCGTGCCAGTTGACTTTTGCCCAGAAGTAGTATCATGGCTCAAAAAATGTGGTACAATACGTGCTGAAGCCGACACTGGCTCGCCATCTGGACTGGTAGTATTCTGAGCGAGCTGGCTACTAGATTGTCTGGAGGCAACAGCAGTAGACTGTAGATAGATAGCGGCATTATGGAGGTAGTCTAATCGTGCACGGATATGACTCTGAGCTCCTCCTGGCGAGCCCTTTTTCCCCTTTGCCTTCGCCATTCCAGAAGAGAAACCCTTTAGACTGGTTTGAAACCACAACACATAAAACAAGATAAAGGATAATGAAGCTTTCAATGGCAATCGGACGCTAAACTAGAAATAGCAATCTGGCGGACCGGAGTGACTAATGACACTAATCACGTGATGCGGTCTTTCTGTCCTCAGCCTCATCCCTCGCGACCTCAACCTTCTCTCCATCTCCATCGCTTTCCCTTACGTCTCAACCAAGACCCGCTTTTCAATTCATCCCAGAAGGATCGGAAAGGGCAATTACGTTGTGTTTACGATTGATTCAGTGTATTTGTTTTATCTTACACCACCTCCACTCACCCATACCGTAAATCCCCCAGCTCCGCTGCCTTGGGGAAGAACGCGACCTCGCGACAACTAGAATTTTTTTCAACACTTTCTGTTCCGTTACTATCCAACAAGATGTCTCACGAGGAGGATCTCATTGACTACTCCGATGAGGAGCTTCAGACCACTGATGCCGCAGCTACCACTGCTGCTCCCGCCGCAAATGGCGACGCCGCCAAAAAGGGCGACCTAACGGTTTCTGGTGGCCGTCCCGACAAGAAGGGAAGCTATGTCGGTATTCACTCGACCGGTTTCCGCGACTTTTTACTGAAGGGAGAACTCTTACGTGCCATCACCGATTGCGGTTTCGAACATCCATCGGAGGGTTAGTTGATAACATTCTTTCCCACAAGCTCCCTCCATTGCTCTATGTTCCAACGTCCGTCCATCTCCGCGGGAGTCCATAGTCGCTTTTTTGGCCACCTATCTCGTCTGAGCCTGTGGGCGGCATGAGGATGTTTGCTTGGGTTATTACACACAAGACACTGCGGTGGTAGTAGTACTTTTAACAGTTGCTACCCGCTGCTTATACATCAGCGAATTACGGTGAGACTGGATTCGCGAATCATCCAGGTAACTTGCGTTCTCAGCAAGAATGGGTGATTTGCGAAAGATACTATTCGAAAGTCAAGGGCCTTTTGCCACCATATCTTGGACGGCACGCCTTCTCGTGTCGTCTGCAGGGCACTCTCGATAGAGATACTGTCCTGCAGTTGAATAGATGCCCGACTTGTGCTTTCATTAGTAGTTAATTTGAAACGAAAGTTGACATCACTTGCCTGCCTTATTCGACGACTCGGGGGATGGACGGACTGCGACGCGGATTGCTTTCTTTTTTCCAAAGTCTTATGGATCGAATACAAGTCTAACATACCGTTCCGCCTCACTATAGTCCAGCAAGTTTGCATTCCGACCGCTATTCTCAATGTCGATGTTCTTTGCCAGGCAAAGTCTGGTCTCGGAAAGACCGCCGTCTTCGTCTTGACCACCCTTCACCAGCTGGAGCCTGTCCCCGGAGAGTGCTCTGTCTTGGTCATGTGCCACACCCGTGAGTTGGCTTACCAGATTAAGAACGAATATGCTCGTTTCAGCAAATACCTTCCCGACGTGAAGACTGCCGTCTTCTACGGAGGTACGCCCATCCAGAAGGACGTCGAAGTGCTGTCCAACAAAGAATCATACCCCAACATTGTCGTCGGTACTCCCGGTCGACTGAACGCCCTTGTTCGCGACAAGAAGCTTTCCCTGCGTAATGTCAAGGCATTCGTTCTTGACGAGTGTGACAAGATGCTCGACCAGATCGGTGAGTGAAAGCATCAGTATATTGTTTTAGACTCAGTGACTTACACTCTTGTCTAGATATGCGCCGCGATGTTCAGGAGATCTTCCGTGCTACACCCGCTGATAAGCAAGTTATGATGTTCAGCGCTACTCTCTCCCAAGAGATCCGGCCTGTTTGCAAGAAGTTCATGAGGAACCCCCTTGAAGTTTACGTGGACGACGACACCAAGCTCACCCTCCACGGTTTGCAGCAATACTACATCAAGCTCAGCGAAGCGGAAAAGAACCGGAAGCTGAACGAACTCCTGGATAGCCTTGAGTTCAACCAGGTTATTATTTTCGTCAAGAGCACACTCCGTGCAAATGAGCTGGACAAGCTTTTGCGCGAGTGTAACTTCCCCAGTATCGCAGTCCACTCTGGTGTGAGCCAGGAGGAGCGGTAAGTTTGTCGCATTGCGTAAGCAGTGCAATTCGGTTGCTAACGCGGCTTATTAGTATCAAACGCTACAAAGAATTCAAGGAGTTCAACAAGCGTATCTGTGTTGCTACTGATGTCTTCGGACGTGGTATCGATATCGAGCGTATTAACCTTGCTATTAACTACGACTTGCCTGCGGATGCTGACTCGTACCTGCACCGCGTTGGTCGTGCCGGTCGTTTCGGTACCAAGGGTCTCTCGATCTCGTTCGTCAGCAACGAGGAGGACGAGAAGGTCCTTAAGGATATTGAGAAGCGTTTCGAAGTTGCTCTTCCGTATGTGACCCGTCTTTCCTTTCCACTCTCATCTTTTGCACTGGGAACTAATGACCTGTACAGTGAATACCCCGAGGGTGGTGTTGACTCCAGCACGTACATGGCATAAATGGCCGGACTGTCAATACAGCGTGGCTGGTGCGATTCGATATTTTGTCATTTTCTAACTTGAGATCCCTTTTTCTTTACTTTGTTTGATCTTTTGGCGCGATGGTTCGGTTGTGATTTTGTTTCCGTCAAGTGTCTTTTGCAGCTTCTCCGTGAGGCACTGGTCGGCAGGATGGGAAAGGATGGGGGAAAAGCATACACAGTCATGTTTAATCACTAGGAGCTTTAGATGACATTTAGGGTGGTGCCAGTGCCTCTGCTAGGGTGTCAACTGTATTATCTATAAATCTCAAATGCTGTTTCCCGGGTCAATAATCCAATTGTGAGGGGTGTAATCTAGGTACGGAGCTGTAGTCCGTCCTTGTGCGAGAGCTACCCCGAGGTGCCAACAGCAATACATTATTATAATACTAATACTAGGGATTAAGTAACTCAGACCACAATTGCGGGTGACCCCGGAAGGTGTCAGAAGCTGAGCTTGGTTGAGAGAGTGGGATCGGCAGATGCAGATAGCAAAACAAGGCAGCGGCCGACTAAAGCAGTTGACGGCCAGTACCTTGATTTCCCGTCAAGCCACCCAACGTTCCATGGATATCATGTCAATCCCATACTACCCTTACCCTTCCAGTCCCGTTGTTTGCGGTGAATTTGCTCATTCCTGTTAATCAAAGTGTAACCAAGTATATCCAAACCCGTCCCGCGAATCCGGCCAACCGCCAAGACACTGATGAATCAAAAAAGAACAGAGAAGAATTTCATCATCTGATAGACACAGATAGACCATGATAGTCATTGATTGACAATTGATTGACGTTCCCATCAATCAATCAGTCAATGCAATTCTCCCACCTGACGGAACCGGGTTGCCCACGCGTACCACTTCTAAAGACTTACCCAAGAGGGTGGAGTCAACCTTCATTTCACCCGCAGAAGTAGCGTCGTGCAGAGTGGCGGTGCTACGCCGATACCTTACCTTCTAGACTATGATATACACGGTTCGACTAAGCTTTGCTGAACGCCATTGACGATCATTGTGTGCTACGGCTTGCACTTGCGGGGGAAATCAGAGACAATCGTCAAAGCGACGGGCGGATGATTTCATTTTATGACGTATGGGGCACGTTTGGATATATGCGTGATTTGAACCCTGAAAGAATTGAGAGGTTTTGCATTGGAACAATTTTGGATATGAGTGTTACTCTTTTTTTTTTTTTTTTTTTTTTTTTTTTTTTTTTTTTTTTGGTATGACAGGTCGAAAGCGGAAGATGGAGACATCAGAAGATACTAAAATGAAAAAATTGGGTTGCGGCTGAGGTTTGCACTTTTTTATTTTTTTATTTTATATTTTTATTTTTTTCATTTTGGAGTGGGGTTGTTTTCTCTGCTTCTTTTCTTCTTCCTGGTGTCATGACTCGGGTTGCTTTCTCTTGTTCCCTCTTCCTCCTCCGCCCAGGTCGCTTTCAGCGTATCTCGTCCTCTTTTACTCTTACTCTTATCGTGTTCCTTGGATGGACCCGACCTGATTTGATAATTGCTGGGACTAACCCCAAAGCGGCAATTCTTCCCGCCGCTTTTTGAGGATCTTTGCATCGGCACGACCGTGTGGCTTGACTCGATTCCACCCGCTGACTACTTACTACTTGTAGTATTAGCAGTCCGGAGTTGTCCACCGAAGGATAGAAGCCTAAGACACGGCGTTGACTGTGTAACCGTCATATGTGTCGGGTCTTACGTGCATGGGCATGTTGCATACGGATGTAACCAGGAGCCTGGCTGCTTTTTTAATTCAACGGAAATACTACTAATGTCTCTAGTATAGAGTACCTTGTACCTACAACCTACAGAGTAGTCTTTGTCTGCCTGGGAGAAGATTAGGCAGTTTTGGGAGCCACGGACTCGATCGATCGGCTCCGGATTGATGTGGGGCTGGACAATGCTTACCCAGTCTTTTGCGACCAAAAGTCCGTCGCTTAGATCCCACTGCTGAGGTGGCCTACTACGTACGCCGTACGGACGTCTCCCTTTCTAGCCTGAGGAAGCGATGGATGGTAAGATAGAAAGGGGATGTTGAAGCCGGTGGCGGTCGGCAATGTTGGAGTTCGCCGAACGCAGATATCACGGAACTCAAAACGACCGATTCGGCCGTCAGGTTGTGAATTGCATAAAAGCGATTTATGCGAGACATTGTTTATGCACAGTCCCTGCCCCATTTTATTGACAGGTTTCTGGAAAAAATGCGGCACTGCAACCATCATATCATGTCTGCCGCAACCGGACATTCTTCAGCTCTCGATACCTTCCCTTTTCTCATAAACAAGGGCAATGTCGAGGTACTTCAGGAAATCTCGTCCAGCGATTATTGGAAGATGCGATATGTACCTGACCCACTGGATGGTACCATAGATAGAAACAGGAACTCAAGATAGTGGGATGTGATTTGTCCTGTTGGGCAACTAGAGGACACGCTAGATTCCGCCAAGATTGGGGACCCACGGCCGTGTTTTGAAACAATCGGCGTGATCGGCGTCTCCAAAGGCCTGGACCATGGTTTCCGAGTCGTTTTGGATTTCTTTTCCCTCTCGCTTGTTTGCTTCTTTGCTTTGTTCGTGGGTTGGATGATGATGAGGTCATGGATTGCGTCCAGGACTGTTCCTGAGGGGTTTGATAGTCTGGGGGTTGACAGGGACAATAAGACTTCTGTCAGTTCAAAGGGGAATGTTCAGATTTGAAATGATAAATACCAAGCGTCTTGACCTTACACCACTGGAATCCTCCGCAACATTCATGGATCGTCACCATCATACTTATGTAAGTCGACTGGATTGATTATTAACTGACTCCCCCGTCCTCCACCATTGTTTCAATTAATTTCAAACCTACCAAAAGAAAGACCCCTCAGCTTATTTGGCTGGGTCGTCTCCCCCGTCGCTGCCTCAATTCTAATCCTACTTCAAACAATGGCCTTTGATCGCCAAACAATACCCTTACCACATGGGGGCTCTTCCATGCGCTCGTTTCCATTCTGAAGTTTATCTTGAAGTTCTTTGGTACTGTACCTGGCAGAATGTACCTAACATGCATCCCATGCACTGCAGCCCGTAAATGGCAAGACCATGAAGAGTGGCCTAGACTAGAAGTAGCTGAATGATAGGCTGTCGCTGCAAGCGGCCTATACCTTATGACCTTAGTAATCGGACCCTGGAATTGTCGATCGATCCCTGCTTCGGAGGTGAGCTTGTTGGTATGCCGGAAGGAATCAACACCGCCTCCCCCTTCCCGAAGGTGTGATATCCGATCTGGGACGGGATATCCCTTTGATCCCATGGTTGAAGATTGAGATTAGGTTAGAGTAGGTATTGATGAAGAGGGTCAGCTTGTCTTGTACCTCTCTGATTCAGAAGTTCGATCACTAAATAGGGCAAAAAAAAAAAAAAAAAAAAAAGGAAGGAGACGGAATACTCCGTACGATGATAGCCATACTGCTCATGAGAGGACACGTGATATATCATGCTGAGCTTTTGTCACACGGAGATTCGGCTTCATGGGCATGGGTCATTTCTTGTGAAGAGCTTGTGACTGGGTAACTTGATCCTGGAGGGTAACACTTCCGGCGTTTGTGGCTTCTTTGTTCAATGATTCCTGTTCAACTTCCCCGGGAGGACTGTTGCTGGTTTTGCATGACCGAAGCGGATGGTCTTGAGGAGTAAATGACGGGGAACTAAACCGATGGGAAGTAACAGACGGAGATGGAGGAGCGTGTTTATATGATGTCTACAGAGGCAAATGTCTTAGAACGAGGTGGATATCAATATATCAACGACTCGGTTAGTTCCTTCCGTTCGTATCGTTCTCCTGTGTTGGACCTTAGGGTGATTCTAGCTCGTTACTAGAATCAGGTTAGTTATCAGCGCTATCGTGGACTAAACGCAAGAAAAGTACTTAGTGCTGGGAAGGCATATCCATAATCTAGTTCCGACTAGTCGATGAGGTTCTCCATCGACTCCGCGAGAGGCCAATCCGGTGTCGCCGGGACCGATTACAAGCGGTGATATCCCGGTTTTCTGGCCTCGACCATCCAACAAACGATGTGGACTAAAGTGGGGATCCTTGACGGGAGGATGTGCAGCTGAGGTCGATTGGGTGATTACTGCATCATGGTTGGCTCGAGTGGGTGTTGTCGTGTCTCATGAATCATCCACTCTAATAATTTTTCTGTTTTCTATTTTTCCTTTCGGTCTTTTTTAAGGTGATGACGCTGGTGATGATGTCGCTCCGTCCTCCGAGAAGGTCTAGTGAGGAGTACTACTTGTATCTATCTTCTGTCTGGGGCTAAGTAATATTGAAATTGTGGGTATAGATTTAAGCAGAAGGAGATCGAAAGAAAATAAAAAATAAAAAAAAGTAGAGGACAATTATTGATTGATTTCTATTATTATGTACATAATATAATATATTTGTTTATAGTGGGAGCAGTGTTTAATTAGGTAAGGATTAAGAAGAACTGGAACCCAGAAAAAGAACAGGGGAGTTGCCATACATTTGTTGGGGAGTTAGCCATGGTCCTCAGAAATCATCGTCCCCGTTTCGCCTCCTAAATAAGATTAAAAATAAACGGACGAAGGAGAAACTATGAAAGTATGATTTTTTTTTTCTCTTTTCTTTTTTCCAACTTATCTTTCCCATTTCCGATACTAACGGAATTAACAGAAGAATTGACTTCGGTGTGTGTACACGGGATTCGACATTTTTAAGGATTTTAGTTTAATTGTTTTATTATTATTTTATTATTTTCTGTCCTTATCATTCATTCCTCAGATCTTTCTATTTTATTTTTTCCTTTTTCATAGTAGGGAAACTGTTTTCGCCATTCTCCCCCTCTCCGTTGACAGTCATTTTGTTCTCCCCTGCACTCCGTTTCCGGTTCGAGCCCTGGCGGGGGATCCACGACCGTTTAAGCCTGGTCATTGTAAAGAAAACTAAGAGTAAAAAAAAAAAAATAAGAATAAAAAAAAAGGAAAATACGAAAAGAGAGTAAGGAAGAAAAAAAAAAAAGAAGATAACTTTACAGATTCTGCTCCATAGGCTTACTCTCGGGCTGCCTTTCCGCCCAAAGCTGGCACATCTCTGCTTTCCAGCAACTCTCCATCGATTTACTACTACTACTCCTACTATTCTCCATCCGTCATCTCTCGCGTCTTCCTCTTTTTCTCTTTTCCCTTCCCTCATCCCCTTTCACTATACTGTCTTGTCTTTCTCTCCTTCTCTCCCTACGATTAATTCCTCCTTTCGTTTGGTCCCTTTCCTCAATCCCTTTACCCATTTTTAATCGTCCTGTGGTGATTCCCCTTACTTTCGTTTTCTGTGGTCCTTTTTCATAATCCGTTGTTTTAATCGTCGCGAAATCGCCCTGGCTTCGGTCGTGATATTGCGTCCTTTCGTCCCGTGGTAGGCAGCGTCAATCGCGCCTCCAGTCGTTGTCCTGGAGTTTCGTCTCCCAGCTACACTCCGTCCATCGCCTTTTCTTCGACTGTGGACTCGCGGGAGAGCTTCCTTCCATTTTTGATCGCTAATTATGGCTCCTCCGCCGCGCTTGCGCATTTTATCAGGTTCGTACTCGCATTAACTCAACAAGATTGTCGATTTGCCTTTGGACGACAAATTTCCTGTCGTTCCCTAAATGGGCTTTTGTTGCAACCCAAATCACATTTCAAAACCACCCAGAATGGGCCGTCATCTAACTAGACTCTGTTTAGTCGGCAGCAATGCCATCTCGGCCTTCCTCTCGTGGAGACTTCAGGCGACGACCTCCTGCGACGTGACACTAGTATGGAAATCGGGATATGAGGCAGTTTCTCAATATGGAGTATCCTTCAAGTATGTCGCTTTTGAAACTTGGTTCCTGGAGCGAGTCGTTGATCAACGGTGATTTAGGTCGAAAGCTTTCGGCAATGAGCGCTTCAAGCCTCGTCATGGTGAGTCGGATTGCTATTCCCTGCTATGTACAGTCTGTACTCTTTGTTCAGACACTAAATGTAAATGCTTCTATACAGTTGTCCGCACACCCGAAGATGCCGCATCTCGTGAGAATGCATTTGACTACGTCATTCTGTGTGTCAAGGCACTGCCAGATGTCTACGACCTGGCTTCAGTCATCGAATCCGTCGTCACTCCTCAACATACGTGTATCCTTGTGAACACAACGAACACATTGGGAGTAGAATCTCACCTGGAGCAACGGTTTCCTACAAACGTCGTCCTTTCGCTTGTGTCAGGGGTGGAGATCTCTCAGATTGGTGCCAGCGAGTTCGAGCATCTAAACTCATCGGAGATCTGGGTTGGTGCTACAAATAAGCAAACCAGCATTCCTTCCACGATTCAAAACGACATGGCGGCTGCCCTGGCGATGACACTGGCTTCTGGCCAAGTCGACTGCAAAGTATCAGATAATATCAGACAGGAGCAATTCGAACGGATGATAGGGTGAGTCGCGAGAGAAGTCTACTTCTTAATCCCAAGTCTGGCTAACTTTGGTGCTATAGTCCTATTGCTTTCTACCCCACTAGTGTAATGTTTGAAACCTCCAACCACACACAGCTTCTCGAAAAGGTTGGCGTACGCCAACTTGTCTCAGACATCATTGAGGAGCTCCTCGAGCTTGCGCGTGCGAACGGGTGCTCCTTTCCGAATGACTTTGCTAAGAAGACGATTGAAACGATGACCGCCAATGGTGCACCAAGTACGATGTATCAGGACTTCCAAGCCCGTCGTCCAATGGAAATAGAGACATATCTCGGATCTCCAATCAAATTGGCGACTGAATCAGGTGTCCGTATCCCTCGGATCGAGACTCTCTATGCAGTGCTTCATCATGTCAATGCCACGAATCTGAGTAAGCCCCGAACCAACGAATCTCCTCCACCTGTGCTGGCTCAACCGCCACCTCGGATGTCTTCGGCACCGCCGAGAGGACCGATGAATGGTCCTATGCGTGGAGGTAGGGTTCCTTCTGGCATGATGCCTAGACGTGGGCCACCTCACCCGGGAATGTCAAGACCCCCGAGCGCACATCCGCAAGCGGGTAGGATGCCTCGTGACCCTTCAGTGGAAGGTCTTGAGGAGTTCAGTCACCTCGTCATGTACGATGATGCTGCTTCAGCCGCAGCTGTGGCTGCAGAGAACGGCGTACCACCTCAGAACGGCACTAACGGCTATCCGGATATGCCGCCCGGACCTCCACCATCCGCAGCTGACTTGGCTTTAAGGGAACGAGAACTGGCAATCCGACAGCGTGAATTGCAGATCAGAGAACAGGAGATGGGTATGCGTCGAGGTCCCCGGCGACCACCACCTCCGAGATCAACATTTGATGAAGAGGACGAGGATGACTATTTCGATCCAATGGATACTTTGCCGATCCCATCAATCGATCCGGATCAAGTGGACATGTTGAGTATCACATCGAGACGGACGAAGAAATCAGCCCCCAGTGCCAGCCAGCTTCGTAAGAACCCGGAAATCACTTTGAACAATGGTGGTGGTAGCAGGCCCGGGTCGTCCTTTAGCCGATACTTCGGAGGAAGGAAACGTACCAGCGATCGCATCATGCAGGAAATCCCTGGCCTTCACGATTCTCTCATGGACAATCCTATGATGGCGTACTCATCGAATCGATATGGAGCGGTCGACAGAAACCACATTCAGGCGGGGTCGCGTGCTAACTCGCTGACGGCCAGCCGAATGGGTGACTATCCACCACATCCTTACCCAGCCAGTAGGAGGAACAGCCAGTCTCCGGCGACTCCTCCCTACGGTCCGCCTGGCCCTCGAATGGGCCGACCAGGAACATCTCAAGATCCAAGCCTAGGCCCACCGAACGGCCCCCGCGGCGGCCAACCTTCGCCGCCCGGACAAATGCGGGCGCCAGTCCCCAGACATCCGCCTGGACAAGGTAATGCGGTAGGTCCGCAGCAAATTGAGCAACAATATGGGGTGAGCAACTCGTCTTTAGCCAAGGGCACTCCCAAGCATAGAAGTCTGACCGGAAGTGCGAGCGCCAGCGCGGAGAGTGGTGATAGTGGGGCCAGTGCGAATCTTGATTCGGAAAACTCAGCCCATAGCAGCCAAATCAGCTTGAATGCTCACCAAGCTGCGACCCCCGTTCGTTGACCGACGCAGCCCGCCGTCCTCTGTCCCCCCTTTCATACAAGCTGAGCTTTAGAACCCTGTTCTATACGTACTCGTCTGGTTACTTCGCGTTCCATTCTTTCCCCCCTTGGCTGGAAAACGCTGCCCGTGGGGGTCCCCTTTAGCTTTGTACAAGAATTTCTTTGTAATAAGATGCTTGGCAAGGGGGGTAGGAGCGACTCAAGGCCTTATATTCTCGTTCAGTTCATTACATATACACCGAGGGACATACGGGGCATCTTCTCGTTTTATGCTACTACTTTGGAGTGGTCGAGCGCGTGTTGCATGTGGTCATTTGCTTTCACTTTACTCTCCTTTTCTTCGAGCACTCTCTATTTTAATGAAGGCGAGCACACAGCTCGATCCGACAAGTATGATTTGACTTCTCGCAATTATACCACAAACATCATCTCCAGTCACCCACGACTATCATTTCCTTTTTCTTTTCTTTTCTTTTTTCTTCGTGCATGAAAGAATGTTGTACACTACCTTCCCTGGGCGTCTCATTTCGTTGTATTTCCTACACTGTCATCTCCACTGTTTTGTGACATGCATGCCCTCCTTTGACACATTTCCTTATTTTCTTTTCCTCTACTCCCTTGTCCTCAGCCATTCTGTCTGCTTTTACTATTATGGGCTCTGGTGTGGAACATCCTAGTAGCCCCGAAATCTCTACGTTCATGGTCTGGTTTCTGGCGCACAAAAAGAGCAGGAGTCTGATTTATTCGGTTGATTGAGTGATCTGAGTTGGCTGGGTTCGCGTTCTTGCAAGATATTGACGAGAGAGCCGAGCTGAAGTCTCGACACGGACGCTATCATTCGATTAGAACCATGTCATTGACAATAAACGAGACTTGAAGTTCGCATGATACATAGACGGCGATGCTGCCATGTCACGACGAGAGTGTTTTGAATGATCCAAACGTTTGCATACCAAAGACCGTCTAATGTATAGTCGATTGTATGGTGTTGTATATGCACAACCACCAATGATATAGATTAATTGTTCAGTACATGATTGGGGGTTTGTTTCTGGTCCCTCCACGTGACCGACGTGGATTTAATCCCTAAAGCGACGCCCCACCGAGTGTAAACAAACTTGAACCATTTCCTTCACATCGCTCACTTTCAGGTTAACACGGATTGTTATAAACGAGCACGTACAAGCATTCAGCAGACGAACGAAGATCTTGAGCAAAAATGCCACCTTCTCACCACTACAGCCAATCTCAAAACCTCCCCCGCCATTCCATTCTCCCTCCGTCTTCGACCGCCGCCGGTCCATCATCGATGTCGGCCGCTAAGACTCGACAGTATGCGAACCTGCAGGCTCAGTTGGAGCAGCTGAATGCCAATTTGGCGGACACGCAAAACCTACTCCGTATGACTGCTGTTCAGGCAGAGGATATGCGGTTCTTGGGTGGTTATGTTGGAGCTTTGTTTATGGGATCGGCCAAGGTGTTGGGAGAGGAGGGTGTCAAGGGCAATGCGGATAAGAAGGAGAGTGAATCGTGATCGATCAGTACTCTGGTTTAGTGGGATATATGGGTGAGTTTATCTTTCCTCTTTCTCATTATTGAAAGTCATTTATATCATCCTGTCTATCTATCCTTCCTCTATTATAATCACTGATTGTTGCTTTGGTAAAGTTATCCTCGGGGGTACCCAATACACAGAACACCAACAGATACCATCCCCGTCCTTAATTCTCGACCACAAAACCTCCTCCGAGGATAATCGCCGGTTCCTCGATATTATGATGTTCGTAACTGGGGTGGTTAGCACAGCTCGTGGCACCGCGACCGGTCTCTCTCACCTCAGTGTGCCCACACCTCCAGCTTCCAGGATCAGTGCGGTCTCGGTCAACGGCTTCCCGACCCAACGCATGGCGAAAGCCCGTAGGATATGGCCGTGTGCGACAATCAGGACGTCTCCTTGACCACCTTCACCGTCGAAACAGGGACCATGGAACTTCTTCCTGATATCGGTGATTAGGGCATCGAGACGACGGACGACGTCTTCGGGGGATCTGATTGTGACATTGTCAGTTAGCGGATAATGTAAATAAGTATATAACAGTGGCCATGCTCTGTGGTTCCAAATTATTAAAGAAAAACAAGAAGGGGTGACTTACTCTCCACCAGGACACCCATCCCTCCAAATATCCCACGGCTCCTCCCCATTCTCCTTCCTCATCTCCTTAATCTGCTTACTCGTCAACCCCTCATAATCCCCATAATCCCACTCCCTCACTGCCTCCGTAATCTCAACCTTGGCCTCCGTCCGAATCGGCTCCTCATCCTCGCTCTTCCGCTCTTCATTCCAGGGTAATCTCTCCCTACACCCAATCTCAAGTAATTCCAGCGTCCGCTGCGCCCGGGCCCTTGGCGAGACATACCTATATATCAGGCCATATTAACTCAACCCCAACAATCAATTAAATAGACCAACCAACAAACACCCAAAAACAAGAAGCACAAAAAGAGAAGAAGAAGAAAGAAAGAAAAAAAAAAAAAAAAACATACACATGAACCAATTTCCTCGGCGCAATCAACCGATCATTCCCAACCAATGCCTTCCCAGTCGCCTTAACCCGTTTCTCCCCGTTAGGTGTAAGCGCCAGATCCGTGATGCCCGTGTGTCGGCCATTGAGGGACCATTCGGTTTCGCCGTGGCGGATTATGAAGCATCTTGGGGCCATTTCTCTTTTCTTCTCTTTTTAATTTGGGGTGGGATGGGGTGTATATTGTATATTGTGTGTGGTATTAAATTTCATATAGGTTTCTGAGGTGTAGGGAGGGATTTAGTAGGGGTGTAACTGGGATTCCAGCATTGGGGTTGTTGGGAGGGTAGGTAGGGCTTGGTGGGGGTATTGCGTCATGTATAAATGGGTGGTACGTACTGTGTGTACTAACTGGGTGGGGCGCTTTTGCTTGGTGGTGTTTTGGTAAGCATTTGTATATCATTTTGTATCGATTTATTGTTTGGTGGGGGTTTGGTATGAGCATTTGGTAGTAGCTGTGTACTGTATGTATGTACGTCTATTGTCTGCCCTATCTAGGATTCGTGGGCTTGCTATCGAGGAGCGTGGTGAATAGCTTCTTGAGGTGGTTTGTCAGACATGAATGGGGTGCTCATGGCGTTTAGTCTATTGTTAGGGACAAAGATTAGTATAGATCTTTCTTCTGGGATATTAGGATGCAGACTGTAGGTTTGTATTGAAGTAAAGTATGCAGTTAATGATTAATAGATTTGATAATGACTGGCATATAAGTAATTGATTGACATAACTATCGTGATATAAAGATCAGTTCAGGTCCTTCTTCATCTCAAACTCATCCACACTCTTAAGCGCCCTCTTCGCCGTCTCCACAATCTGCCTCGAGTCCTCCAGCCCTACGCTAATCCGAATAATATGCCTCGGCACCCCGTGTTTCGCAACCTTATCTTGATTCCAGTAATTAGCCAACTGGACATACGGAATAGCCAGCGTGAAGTTCGCCCCGAAGCTGGACCCCTTGCAGACGTTGAAGACGTTATAGCAGTGCTCTGCTGTGCGCGGATCATGGAAGACAATGCTTAGAACATTGCCGTAGCCGCCGTCCTTACGCATCACACTCTTGTATAGAGCTGAGGTTGGCGCGATGGACGGGTCGTTTACTGCGGCGATGGCGGGGTGGGCTTGGAAGAGTTCGATGAGTGGAAGCGTGTTTGGGTTGCATTGTTTCACGCGCCAGACGATATCCTTGCTGTTTTGTCGGAGGGTGTTGACGTCTAGGGGGAAATAGGCGTCTTGG
Source organism: Aspergillus flavus (assembly GCF_009017415.1). Lineage (NCBI taxonomy): Eukaryota > Fungi > Ascomycota > Eurotiomycetes > Eurotiales > Aspergillaceae > Aspergillus > Aspergillus flavus. The sequence continues at coordinate 3,089,155 of NC_092408.1, read as the reverse complement.
TTCTTGGATAGTGTGGTGTGGATTTGGTCGTGATGGCGGGAGTCGGGGTTTATTACAAGACTGAGTGAGGAGGTTAATTAGGGTTTGAGGTAGTGATAGACTGATCTAGGTATATGGGCTGGACTTACCATCCCCCGGTGACGTTCGATGCTCCACTGAATGTCTTCGTAAGACTGGACATCATGACGTCTACATATGGAAGCGCATCGATGTTGACATAGCCGGCAACGGTGTCGTCGCATGCGACAACAAAGCCGTATATATCTGCCAGTGCGCGAATTCGACAGAGATTCGGTGATGCCAACGTGATGTTGCTGGGCAATTCACAGAATAACGCCCGGATCTGCTGGCCTGATTGCAGGAGGGCTTCCAAGCGATCCAGCTCTTCCTCCGTGCCGTATTTGTAGGATAGACATTCTGCCCATGTGCCGCGTCGGACGACGTCGACTGTTTCTGGGTATAGCCATCTATGGAGTGTCTCATTAGAATTGCTCGGGGCGGCTTCGCTCCAAAGTCCGGAGAGATACTTACCCGTACATAGCAACCTTGTATTCTGGTGAAACTAGAGCCGCCGACAGTGTGTATATAGCGTTCATTCCGGTAGGGTATAGGAACACCTCGTCAGGACTCACAGTTGGTTGTCCCGGTTGCTCAGACGTAGCAAGGTCTGCAAGGAATGATTTCACCTCGTGCGAGTTCCTAGCCGCAGCTCGCATCCATATAAGCGACTCCGGAGTCTTGCCCCGACATCTCTTCCGCGAAGCTGGGGTTCGGTATACCGGAGTCGAAGAGTCAGAGTCAAGATAATCGAACTCTTCCAGACAGAACTCTGCATGACGTATTGATAATCCTGAACTGGTATCCCGCCAGAACGCCATGGCCGCCTTCAACAGATCAGACGGGTATAAGACCGCAGTGAAGTTAGCCCAGTGGGAACTGGTGTCTCCCAGGTTTGACTCTAGAGGCATGACCAACCGAACTACTTTGATTGTAAATGGATTCTCGGAGGGTAATGTCTCGAGTACTGTGGCGCATTGGTGACCAGCGGCACCAGACGAGAATACTATGCAGGACACTGTGGTATCATTGATCTGGAGTCGGCGTAGAACTGCACCAGAGAGTTCGCGAATGGACTTGTTTAGATAGAATCTTGATTCTTTAGTTGAACACGCTCCTATCTCGAGCGAGGACATCCGACTTACCGTGGATAGCTCCATTCGAGTTGGTCCAGGAGCCATTTCTCTTTTCGAGACAATCCAATCACCGAATCCCATGTTGGTAGAGATACGCTAACGGCCTGGTTAGTGTCAGTATCTGCTTTATCCAAACAGACAATGGGATAACTTGCATGCGGCTCCCCGAAGGGATATATGTTGCCTTTACCAGGAGGAAATACCTATGGTGTCTGGGGAGGCATCCAAGACTCAAGAATCGGGCCAGTATCTCCCATGGTTAAGTGTGTTCGGCTTCTCGTTTTCAGTAGGAGGGATTCAAGTTCAACACAGTAAGGCCGGCATCAGCTGTAGGCTCAAATGCGGTCAGATAATTAATGAACGACAGTATCCAGGATAGGCCTCCCTCTCCCTAAATACTTACCGCCAGCTGTAAGCTCCCATAGCGCATGCCTCATCCCTGCCCTTGCGTCAACGAGAAACTGCAAGCTGCAGCCAATAATGGTTGATACAATCGCAGGAAGCATCCCTCATCAAGAAAGTCAGTCCCGTGTAAAACAGATGTACTACGGTACTCTGTATATCTTGACCTAGCGGTTAGACACTGTACGCACTTACTAGCTGGATGGAAACCAGTATCTTCTCATGAGTACGAGAAACAACCAATTATCAGACTATTGAAGGTGCCAAGAGCCTAGAATTTGCGTGATGCAATATGTCATTCCCTGCGCCTAGCCGTTCTAAACGGTTGCTGGGATCATCGATTGTGGGGCCTTGCATGCAGGGCATTCTCATGCAGATCGGGAGGACATCTCCCTTCTAGCACTATTCGTGCTATTCTAGAGAGGTTCAATGTGACAGAGATCTTGTCGCTCAGGACGGTAGAATAACCAATGGATGCTAGGGTCATTATAAGCGCCGAGACATTGGGTAATTGATGACACTAAAGGTTCTCCTTCGACCAAACCTTGAAGGTGAGTTGAACAACAAAAGCAAATTCATGCAGAAGGTATAATCATTAAGTAAGTGCATCTGACGTGCGCCAATCATTGCGGGCTTGTCCGGGGGGTGGGAGTGTCCGAAATATCACGGTTCTGAGTGGGCATGCAAATGCAGGTAAGATATACATCTGATAGCTATTGTTTTATAACTTTAGTTTGCCATCTGATAACCAGTGCTTTGGAGTCCACCTGATCCCGTGGATGGAAAATGATGATCGTGTTCAGATCTATAAGTTATAACAATCTGAACCCCGGGAAGGTAAGAATTTATTGCCCGAATGGGGTTCGTTCAGAGTTCAAGCACTCTCGGTGGCACACCGCTTTTCTATAGCTTATTTCACACTTTTCTCCATAATAATGACACTGACTGTTCGCCATATTCCTTGCATAACCAGGGATAATGATCGATCACCATGGAGAATGTACTATGTTGATCTCTTTTTATATCCACTTACATCATCGTCATGACTAATCCAACTACTAAGCGAAGGTGAACTGCCTCTAGCCAATGATATCCCGGGGAAGACTATAGCGATAAGATATTCTGCAGGAACGTTGATCAAAAAGTGAGACTATAACCACCTACGCCTGTGGTATACGAACAATACCCAGGCTCTATTCTGATCAGCGGTCTATGAGGTGGATACCGACAAATCGCCGCCTATCAGACTTCCAAAAGTCCATTTGTTTTACCACTAAAACCAGCACACAATGAAAAATCATAGAAATAAAACCGTCAGAGATGTGACAAAGCTCTCTGGAAAACCCTTACCAGAGACGCTTGAGCCATCGTCTATTCTGCAAGGCACACCCACCGAGCAATGGGTGACATCCAAAGACTTGTTAGAGGACGGACTCCCGTTTATCCCGGAGGTTATGAAAGATCTAACCGTATTTCTCCTGGGGAACATCAACATCAACTCCACACATCTGTTTCGGGCAGATATTCTCTACGACAGCCAGGGCGTCTTGAGCACGCCCCAGCAGAAGGAACTGTCATTTGCGCAGACGGGGAACACCAGCGTAGAAACTACTACGGACGCTGAAGACCGTGTAGAACCCATCGTTGCCGCAGAAGTCGCCGGGTTCAACTTAACCAGAACGGTGGTCAGGAGACTGATTCCCAGAAACCCGAAGCTGGATCGGCCGCTAGAGCAAACCTGCCACTTCTATGAAGCGGATATAGCTCCCGGTAGTGAGGGCGCTACTCAGGAATCCCGGTTGAGACGCTTCCTGGCCGTCTATACGCCGCATGTAGCGTCGAAGGAGGAGATTCCTTTCTATCATCCCCTGCTTCGTGCTTTGGCTTACCTGTATGACTTCACCGACGACGCTGCAGAGGCCACAGAAGCCGGATCGGGCTCCGGAGCACTATCTCTGCACTTCTTACCGTACCCAGAAGAAGCACTTCCAACCCGCCTAGAGCGGACTTTACACGCCCTACTGAATACTCAGATCCGACTCGCCCGCAACACACGCCTCTCTGAAACCACCGAAGGAGGCAACTACAACCCCAGCAAAGACAACGTAATCCCCCAACACCTAGTCCAAAACACATACTCCCGCCTCAAATTCAAATACGGAAAAGACCTCTGCAGAGACTGGGTCGAAGACACTGAACCAACAAAGCACGTCTTCGAAGACCTAGCAATAACAGCCTTCCTTATCGAGCTATGGCGCAGCATGTACGGAGCCGTCCCGGGCGAAGAGCGCAACGAAGACGGGCCCGAAAAGTACGACCCGAACTTCCCGGGCTTCGTGGACGTTGCATGCGGGAACGGCGTGCTCGTCTACGTCCTCCTAATGGAAGGCTACCGGGGCTGGGGCTTTGACGCCCGTCGTCGGAAGACATGGAAAATCCTCCCCGAGTTCGTGCAGGCGCGGCTCAAGGAGGAAATCTATATCCCGAAGCCTTTTACCGACGCGATGGCGGAGAGAGGTGGAGTGCCTGATTTAGGGGTCGAGACCCATTCGGGCTTGTTTGAGAAGGATACCTTCATTATTTCGAATCATGCTGATGAGTTGACGGTCTGGACGCCCCTTATGGCTACCCTTGCTTGTCCGGAGTCGCCGTTACCGTTTATTGCCATTCCTTGTTGCTCGCATGCGCTTTCGGGGGCCAAATATCGGTATCCTCCGCCCAAAGCGTCGAAGCCTGATTCTGATAAGGAGTCGTCACAACATGAAGACGTCGATTCTGAACAACCGGCAACAGGCGACTTGAAAGCTCTCCGGAAGGCGAAACAAGAGACACAAACTGATGTAGGGTTCTATAAATCCATGTACGGATCCCTCACCATGAAGGCCATAAGTATCGCCGAGGAAATAGGATACGATGTAGAGAAGACGCTTCTTCGGATCCCAAGTACCCGCAACATGGGCGTAATAGGCGGCCGCAAGCGAGTAACGAAGGAATGGCGTGCACGGAACCAACAACAGCCTGCTTCTGACTGCAACGGTGACGCAGTCACTGAGTCGGCTCTTGACAAAGCGATGGCAGCAGTGCAACGGGAATGCTCACGGGATGGAGGCGTGGAAGGTGCTGCTAAGATCTGGGTTGAGCGGGCTAAGGGCATCCACAAAGGACAGGGGCCGGGCAATCAGCGAGGACATTGTTAGTTTCTATATGATACTCGGGACATATCACACTTGACCAATTTCTTTCTCCTTTCTCCCGCCGCTCCTACCGGCGTCGATACTGCTGTTCTGAATGACGACGGTAGGTCTGTGATTTGTTCAGGGATAAGTTATGTTTGTAATTTGTAGATTGAGTGATTTTAATGTACATAGAGGTGAGCTTTCCCCAACGATCTAAATCTATGAACACATTATGAAATACTTGCCCCAAGATTGCCGAGAATGGTAAAAATCGTCTATCAGTGAGAGAAGAGGTACTCTAGACACATTAACACATTAAACCCTTGAAAGATGTTTGTGTCCAGGTGATATCAAACGAAAAGCAAGAAAACCACCCACCCAACACCCAACCATGCGAGAAATACGTCAATTATAGGAAGTCATGGCGAATCACCAGCACCGAGTGACCGTGGCTGACCAGAGGGAGACAAGGAGCCGGCATTGAAGATCGATAAGGTAGCTATGCTCTACGCAGAGTCACCACCAATGTTAGCAGCAGCCTCATTGGTTGCGGATTCGCCGGACTGCTTTGGTTGCGACTTGGCCGCATTCCTCGAAGCTGCTGCTCGCTGCGCAGTAGGGTCGGTGGCAGCAGATTTGGCAGCGGCCGCGGCAGCGCTGTCTTTCAAACGTCGGATTCTCTCGGCGCGACCTTCGCCTGGAAGACTACCCCAGACCGGCTCAATGGAGTCCGCTCGCCAGTTGGATCGGTGTGCCGTGAGTGCGCTGTTTCGAGTGGGAAGGGAGACCATCGGTGAACCACCTACGCCGGCTTCACCCCACATTCGGACACGCTGAAGCTTGCGCAGCTTCGCTAGCCCATATACGCAGACGACTGCGGTGATCGCAAAGCATATGACGGAGACTCCTCCGAATCCGAAGTCGGACTCTTCAATGAAGTTCTTAAGATTCATACCGTATAGGGCAGAGAATAGAGTTCCTGTTGCAAGTCCAAGCGTACCAATGCTAAACTTCAGATCGAGCAGCATGAGAGAGTTGCGGTTGGCGTCGAGGATAGCTTTCACACTAAGCGGAAATCAGCAAGTCTGCGCAAAGGAAATTTAAATATCAAAAGAGCGACAACGTACACTTCTTCCGTATTACGAATGCCAGTCACCAAGTTACCGCTTTCCTGAACAATTTCGTCACAAACTTTGTGGTACGATTCCAGAAGCATTTCAACTTCTTGATGGTCGTGCTCCTGTCTTTGAACGCCCTCTGCGCGCTCAGTCAAGTACATCGCCGCCAGGTCGTCGTCGGCTTCCAGCAAATCATCGATAGCATCCCGCACCAGTCGAGCTTTCTGCTCAAAACTACCCAGTTTCTTAGAGTAGATCAACAGATGTCTAAGCTTATCCCTATCGATATCTTCTTCCAAGGCCCGAAGAACGCGCACCACAGGTTCTCGGACACCATTAAATTCCTCCTCGAGACCGGCTGTGACGCTGATCAAAACAGCTTCGAGAGCACGGAACTCATAAGGTAGAGCTTGGGCGCCCTGCGATTGTTTCTGACGTAGCTTTCCTTCCAGATCATACACAAACAGCGACTGCATATATGAATCGGTTGATCCGTAGGCGTCAAAGACCAGAACCCGATCGGCCTTGATCAGCACGCGAAGATGTAGAAGGTTGATAAGGATAGCACTCGGTCGTACAAGAATGTGGGGCAAGGTCGAAGAGTCAATTTTGCGAAGGTCTCGAGGGAGGAGGCCATACTTTAAGCCCGGTTAGCTTTCATGTTGTCCAAGTAAAGTCGCCTGTTTGAAAGAGGGACGACTACCCACCTTTGCGATAAGCTCACTCTTTCTAAATTCCCCATTGACAAGTGTAACATTGCCGTTGTTATCGAACTCAGTGCATCGCAATCGCAGCTCGTTCGAAGCCTTTGCCGCTAATCCACGTCCGAAATTCAGGCCCTCTGCTCCCTCATCGACCAATGCAGGACTGCCAGCGCGGTTGAGTTTGGCTTCTGCAGCCGCTTTGCTACGTCTTAGGTCAAATAGCCTGCGAAGTAATGGGCGGCTCTTCGTGTGTGTAGCCCGCGAAAACACGGTTATGGGGGACGGAGATTGGCCCAGCGAAGCTCGACATCGCGACGAACCACGGCTTCTAGAAATGGTTGATACGGAAAGAAGATTTGTCTCTAACGCGGCGCGACATCGTAGCGGCTTAATATTTGCCCAGCTAGATGTATTTCTCAATGCGAGCATACGGGATGGCTGGTTATGAACTTGCGGCTTTCGAGAGGTTCCGCATGCCGATATGAAGACATGGGTATTCTCTGACTGGGAGCGCAGGTATCGGAGTAGCGACGCTGAGGGAACTGCCGGTTTCAAATGTGGCGGGGATAGCATTTCGGACTTGCCTAGATCAACAAGTCACCATCGAAGTACTACCGTCTCGTTCTCCCTCTTCAATCCGCAGTATAACTCGGCCGTCTTTTTTTCCTACATGGAGTTGCGCCGCGCGGACCATCTCGGGTCAATGATGTTCCGCAACTATATCTCCAACTACAACAAATGTTTTTCTACTTCTGCTTCTACTTCTTCGCAAGGGAGTCAGATGTTTGCTCGTCAGATCATCCCAGACTATTGTAAGCCATTGCTTTTGTTACATGAAGGAGCCTTTGCAGGGGAAAAATCCAACCGACATTTGCTGAGTTGAAGAATAATGCTGAATATTGAAACGAAGAACGCTGCAATATGTAGGTATCAAGCGAAACTAGACCGATCTAACCCACAGCAACACATAAAGAAAAATTGAGAAGTAGCCACCGAGTTTACCAATCATCGTCGTCCTCCTTTTCGTCATCTGCACGCTGGTTTAGTACGCGTCACTGGTCAATAGGCAAATAATGAACTTACCGCTACCGCTAACTTTCTGCTTTCTCTTGTCCAGAGCGGCTTTAAGAGCGCCTGCCATACCACCCTGGGCGGCACCGCCACCTGCTGAAGCTGCGGATGTTTCGTTGGCAGACCCAGGAACCATCGCCGCGCTGCGATCCTTCTTGTCGGACTCTTTGACCTTCCGCAACCCTCCGCCACCCTTGCCTCCAGATGCCCTAATGGCAGCCAATAGGTCGTCCCTTCCACCAGAAGGTGTGGGCAAAGGTGGAGCTGCTCCACCAGGTGGGGGAGGGGGAGGAGGAGCACCAGCTCCAGGAGGAGGTGGTGGTGGCGGGGGAGCCCCACCAGCTGGCGCTGGGGGTGGAGGAGGAGGGGGGGCTGAGGGGCCTCTACCAGGTGGAGGGGGAGGCCGGGGAATGCTCGAAGATGGGGGTGGCGGCGGAGGAGCTGGAGGGCCTCTGCTTGATGGAAGAGGTGGTGGCGGCGGAGGAGGAGGTACGCTCGAAGTGGGAGGGGGAGGCGGAGGCGGCGGCGGGGGAACGCTTGATGAAGGTGGTGGTGGAGGGGGCACCGCACTGGATGCAGGTGGGGGAGGTGTAGGACGGGAAGCAGCTGGCACAGGCGGAGGAGGAGGCGGTTGGCTAGCCGGGCTTCTTGGGGGTGGTGGGGGAGGTGCTGGCGTTGAGGCCGCGGCATGAGGCACTTTGGGAGGAAGCTGCGGCGGTACCGCAGGGCTTGACGTGCGGGGAGGTGGCCGTGGTGGTGGCCCTGGAGGCGCATTGTTGCGGCTGGGTGGTGCTGGAGGAGCGGACACCTTTCGCTCCCCTTGGAAAGGTGGAGGCACCCCAAACCGGGGTTGACTGTCATCCACGGGAGTCTTTGGAGGTCGTGGTGGGGGAGGAGGCCCAGGGGTCGCGCCCGATGATGCTCGTTGTCGGCCAGGAAGAGGGGGCCCATTGGTGTGCGCAAACTTGCCAGCATCTGCAATCGGAGGGGGCGCTCGGAATCTGGGCCGCGGCGGAGATGGTTCGCGAGTAGATGCAGGCGACTCTTCCTCCGCCTCAGTACGAGTTCTCCGTGACGGCGGAGGTGGTGGCGGAGCGCCTCGTCGGCTACCCGTACTATTACCTGTATGTTGCGGGCTTATAGAACTTGACTTAGGAGCAGGAGGTGCCGATGGAGGAGGCGGAGGGGGAGCTTTGCCCCTTTTGTCCTCAGCCGGAGACGGAGTAGAATCGACCCCGTTGCTTTGTTTCTGCTCAATATAAGCCTTGATAAAGTCCGAATTCTCTGCGATCTGGTCTTCCGTAATTCCCATCTGCAAGAGCTCGTCCAGAAGACCTTTCCATGACGGATCACTGGTGTCGAAGGGCAAGGGCTTGCGTGGGGGACTGCTCGGTGGGGGAGGTGCAACTTGGATGGAAGGCGCAGAAGGAGGTTCTGTATGTGCTACTGGTGGAGGCGCATTTGACCCCGATGTTGACCGATGGCCTAACAGGCTACCGAAAATCGACCGTCCTACGCCATGTTTACCATTTGCTATGGGAGCGGGGCCTTGACCACGAGTAGATGCGAAAGGTGTCTGCCGAGTTTCTTTGCTCGCATTCTTCTCCCGGTCTTGCATTTTCTTCATAAACGTTTTAGCTTCCTTCTCATCAGCAAAGGATAAACCAGCGGGACACTCTTCCAGCTCAAACGTGTGAAAGAACGTTCGGTCTTGGTTATAGGGGAAATTATCGTATATCTCCTGGTCCCAGATAACACCTCGTCCAGCGGGCTGTGGCTCGGAATGAACGGAATCATTAGCAGTCAGGGAAAAACTCCAGGGGCTATCGAGACACAAACGGTCACTCACCGATACATCCACCAGCTTCAACCAAAAGGTCCGCCCGACTAAATCATTCGCCAGGACGACAGCACCCTGTAGACCTGTGTATGTCCATTTTTGAGGATCCGGATAGGCCACATATAGTCGCGCAACAGCTACAGCGTGGATCTTGTTCGCCGGTTTGGGGACAGTCCTCTTGACGGTTTCTTTGTCGGCGTCACTGAGGATAGATGGCATGACGGACCGCGGGGAGCTAGTTCAAGAAGCACCGGAAACGGAATTAGAGAGTATGTAGCGCCGTTGATGTTTCTTAAAGAACTTCTCGATAATGCATTGCACGAGTCGGTGAAGTTGCTCCAGGCAGAAGTGTAAAGTGCACTCGACTTCCAGGCACGGATAATCGCTGATGCGGCCAAGAACAAACTCGGGCTAGAGAGGGGCAATTTCTCCGGGTTTTCGATCAAGACTTGTAAGACTGATCCTGGGTAGGTTCGAGAGGAGGCACGGAGGCCGTGAGCGAGTAATGCGTATGCTTATGGGTAGTTGAATTGTTTGTTGTTGGGAGAAATCAGCCTTGAGGGGGAGTCAGAGAAGAGGTCAAGTAGCAGAAAGAGGGAGAGGCACACTGCCACTAATGCTACCGCTAAGTTTCTACTACAGTGCCACTAACTCCATTTCCAGTCCCACTTAAGGCCCGAGTGGGGAACTTGAAGAGAATGTAGGGCATTACTATCTAAACACAAGGTATGAAATCTTATTTCATTTCCTTGGACTGCAATTCTGTCTATTTCTACTGTCGGGTTGGTGTCAACTCCAAATGCTCTACACAAAAGAAAAGAGTTACATTTGTACGTAGTTATTGCGTTCGTAATTTATTTAATCGCCAATCCTTCTTTATAGTATTTACCCGTTTACAACCATGACCACGAGTTATTACCCGACCTGTCATTTTTGAGAGTAGATCAATTCTGGAACAGTCCGTATGTCACTGTCGTTTCGTCAATTAAATTTAATTCAATGTCAGGTGGTTGGTTTCCAATCGACGTCATCCCGTTTCCTCTCCAAAACTCCTACTATATAAACCCTACTAAACACAACTCTGCACCATCACCAGACAGATTAATCATACAACTTCTTCTTACCTGGCTACTTATTACATTCTGCATTATACAAGAAGATTATTCACTAGGTTACATACACTTCACTCCAAGATGCCGGCCATTCCTTCGGACACGACCAATTTCCCATCAGCAGCCAGCAATAGCTCCAACCAGAATGAACCACAGAAGGCCACTGCTCAGGACCATCTGTCTAAAGGACCACAGATTCCGGACAGTAAGTACCGTAATATCTTTTGCAGAAACTTAGCAGATTAACTGAAACCCGCAGATATGCCACCCAAAGCTTCCCGAGAGGAAATCGAAGCACGCAAGAAAGAGCTAAACAAATAAGCCAGAATTTTAACGGATGACCATGATGGAATTTTCATTATCATGAATTATGATGCGCAGCCGATTGTTATGTAGGACAGTCACTGGTCTAGTTTCTTCTGTACAAGGAGACAGGTAGCAATTCCATATTACTTGTCAGACTCAAAAACTTCCTCAGTACTCATACATAGAATAAATGACGTCGGCTCTTGAAAATACTTATCCTACAGACAGAGCAGAACGAACGTATTCAGACCTACTACTAGTAATGCAATGTAGTACATACACTTGAATTTATTCAGACGCTTAATTACATCATAGACACGTGACTTCGTGTTCACTTTGCTCCTCATTGCGCGACAAGTACATGTCTTTCGTCGCGTCAAGAGGCTCCTCATGCCGCCGGAACGTACAAATGTCCCGGTGAAGCTGTCCTTGCCTTTAGTAAGTGCTCTGATTCATTGTACATATACACCGGAAGTCCTTTGGTATCACTGACAGCATCAAATCCAGCAATATCAGCAGGACATCTTCACCGAACTGCGCACCGAGGATGAATTGGTCATCCTTGCCCGGGGCCTTGGGCTATTACGCTTAGTGACTAATCTCTTACATTTTTATGATGCTGCTGGGAATAATCTAGTCTTAGTAGTGGGTGCTGATGATCGAGAGAACGAATGGATCGGCGAAGGTGTGTCCAAGGACTCTCCAGCTTACCCATAGTGCCTTGATTAGGATATACCGACGCTAATAATCAAACAGCATTGGCAGAACACTATGCCATGAGCAAAACCCCCTTTGCCAGAGGCCTCAAGGTGATCAACACCGAGAGAGCCTCAGTTTCCATGAGGGAGAGGATCTATGCCGAAGGCGGTATCCTGAGTGTAACATCCAGGATACTAGTTGTAGATCTACTATCAAGTATGTCTACGGAGTAGTTTTCTATGTGGTAGCAAACACCTGACATTGGCTTCAACAGAGCTTCTCGACCCTGAAAAGATTACGGGAATGGTTGTGCTTCATGCTGACAAGTAAGTTGTCCTTCTCAACCCTTCCCGTAGCTATTTATTCATCACCTTCCAGGATTATGGCAACCTCAACTGAAGCTTTCATCATTCGAATCTTTCGACAAATCAACAAAAATGGCTTCCTAAAGGCATTTTCCGACTCCCCTGAACCATTCACAACGGGTTTCGCACCCTTAGCCAATTCTATGCGCAATCTTTTCCTTCGCAAAGCCTCGTTATGGCCGCGATTTCATGTTACTGTTGCCGAGTCCCTTGAAGGCCACAGAAAAGCTGAGGTCATCGAGCTTGAGGTTCCGATGAGCGACAAGATGCGTGAAATGCAAAATGCAGTCCTTGAATGTGTGGAAATATGCATCGGAGAACTGAAGAAAGCTAACACTGGCTTGGACATGGCAGACTGGACCTTGGACAGTGCTCTGCATAGGAGCTTTGACATCATGATCAGACGGCAGTTAGACCCCATATGGCATCGGGTGACGTTCAGGACCAGACAGATTGTGAGCGACTTGAGCGATCTCAGGGCGATTCTTCAGTAAGTTCAGTAACGATCCCTCATCTGTAAAGCATTGTGTAGCCTCTAACTTATCACTAGTGCGTTACTGACGTACGATTCTGTATCATTTGTGAAATATCTGGATACTATCGTAACTGCGCATTCTCCTCCCCCTGGGTCCACAAGGCATAATTATTCACCATGGCTGTTCCTTGATGCAGCTCACGTTCTGTTCCAGACTGCTAAGTCTAGGGCATATCAAGGAAAGATAAGCAATGACGTGGCTCGCTCATCATTGAATTCGTTCCCTACTACTCTTCAACCTGTCCTGGAAGAACAACCCAAGTGGGAGGTCCTAGCAGAAGTGCTGGAGGAGATAGAAAATGATGCATATCTCAATCCAGTCAATGTGGACGAGTCAAACAGTACAATATTGATCATGTGTACCGACCAACGAACTTGCCGGCAGCTCCGGGAGTATCTGGGGACAATGCATGCCCATGTAAATGACGAAAATGAAGACGACAAAGACATCGGTGACAACATCAAGAAGGGCTCTGCACAGGTCATGATGCGCAGGAGGCTGCGGGAGTACCTCAATTGGAAGACATCTCTGTCTAATGTGACGAAAAATTTAACTTCAAAACCAACAAATGACGAGTCCCAGGCTGGGAAAAGCCAAGACTCGCCTCGACCATCCGCTCCACAGGGACGAGCTCCTCCGAACAAGCGACGCCGAGTACGTGGTGGAGGTGCTGTTACATCTGCCTCTGGTCGCGTACCAAATAGTAGTGTACAGACAGATGTTGAATTACCTGGCCAAGTCTCGAACTTACTGGAAGAGATCCAACCCACAGAAATCGAAGAGGTCCAGAAGGAGGACATAATAATTGACGATCTGGAGGATATGGAAGATTTCTATGAGCTATACGATATGGATGATTTAATCATGATACATCCTTACGATGGTGACATGGACGAGCACATATTGGAAGAAGTGCGGCCACGGTACATCATTATGTACGAACCTGATTCAGCGTTCATCCGACGAGTGGAAGTATATCGCAGCTCTCATGTCGGGCGGAACGTGCGAGTGTACTTTATGTACTACGGAGGATCTGTTGAAGAGCAGCGGTACCTTAGCGCAGTTCGACGCGAAAAGGACTCATTCACAAAGCTCATTAAAGAGAAGGGCGTAAGATGACCACTTGAAACTACTTCTTTGAAACTGTCTACTAACATGATACGCACAGAACATGGCCGTCACTCTCACACACGACAAGGGCTTCGAAGACCCTCAAGAACAGTTCCTGCGTACTGTTAACACACGCATTGCTGGAGGTGGGCGGCTAGCTGCAACAGCGTCACCTCCTCGAGTCGTGGTGGACGTACGAGAGTTTAGAAGCGCACTTCCATCTCTACTACACGGTAACAATATGATCATTGTCCCATGCCAGCTGACAGTGGGTGACTATATCCTTACCCCGGATATATGTGTTGAGCGTAAATCAATTCGTGACTTGATCACTTCCCTCAGAAATGGCCGTCTCTATAACCAAGCAGAGACAATGCTTCAGCATTATAAAAACCCTCTGCTTCTGATTGAATTCGACCAGAACAAGTCGTTTACCTTTGATGCATTCGCGTCCGCAACAACACCAGGAACGACTTTCCTAACAGATTATGGGTTCTCTTCTTCCGGAACTGCGACCACGACCTTGTCTGCCAGCAGTTCGCTCGTTAATCCCTCTAGCCCAAAGTCCGCTCAACATCTCCTCGTCCTTCTCACCCTCGCATTTCCTCGCTTAAAGGTCATTTGGTCATCCTCTCCTTACCAGACTGCGGAGATCTTTGCGGAACTCAAGAAGAACAACCCAGAGCCAGATCCTATCCGAGCAGTGCAGATTGGACTGGACATGGACATTGCAGCTGGCTCCGACTCTAGTAATGTCATGGCTGCAGCTGGTATAGAGCACCGTACCTTCAATCTCTTGCCTCAGGATATGCTCAGAGCCGTTCCTGGTGTGACACCGAGTGTCCTAGAACGGCTTATTCTTGAGACGGGCAATATCTCGGAGATCGCTAATATGACTGTCGAGCAATTGGACCCTCTGGTGGGAATAGAAGCCGCGCGCAAGATCGTCAACTTCTTCCAGAAGAGCGTGTTTGACGAAAACTAACATGCATTTGCTGTCTACTAGCTTACGAGGTCCAGAGGTCCAGCTACCGAAGAGCTAGTTGATGGGCTACATATAGAGTGTATAAATAGGACTTGAAAACATAACATATGTATGTCCAGACTTTTTTGTATTCTCGTAACCTTGTCATGAATCTATCATCCAAGTTTTGAATTAAAAATGAACGAAGTAGCAAGAGGGAACAGACAAAAGAATTGCCAACACGAAACACGCTGAGTACAGTCGGTCTCCTGATATGCGTCGCAACCAATTCTCTGCGGAAATCCAAGGTTATCCCTCACGATAAACGATCTTCGGCCAGAAGCCAATCAAGTTCATCATGTGGAACTCCAAGAATTCCCTACCCATGATTCATACCCTGACTTTTGGAAGGAGCACTGGGGCAGTGGTAGGTCCCCAAGCGAAGCGGGAAGGCAGCAGCCCCTAGACCTTTCTGGTCTCCTTCCCAGGAAACAGATGGCATAATGATTAAAACCAACCGTCAAGCTCCTGCCTGACGCAAGAAAGAGCCTTCACAGAAGGAAGCCTGTCGGGTTTCCCAGAAAGGAAATAGCTTGGCTTTGAGAAAGAGAATAGAGGGGCTGGCGAACAGGATCCCCAGTAGCTCTCGCAGGGCTGAATCCAACGGGATGAAGGTTTTTAGAGCTCGTCGACATCGATCTCCTTCTCGTCTTCGCTTTCGCGGTCTTCGTCGAACTCGACGTTGTCCTCGAAGCCTTCCTGGCCGTAGGTATCGGTCTCGTTGATCTTGGCGTGTTCGGGCAGCTCGCCGTAGGCCTTGAGACTTCTGGCCTCATCGGCGGTGTACTTCAGGAGAACGTCGCCCTTTTCGTCCTGGTAATCACGGAGAGAGAGAAGGATAATATCACCCTGGTTGATCCAGACCTTCTTCCTGAGCTTGCCACGAATGTGCGCCAGACGCTTCTCCCCGTCGAAGCAAAGCGCCTCGAGACGGCCGTTACCAAGCATCTTCACAACCTGGGCATACTCCTGGCCTTCTTCCTTGAACACGAGTTCACGCTTCTCTTTGTCGCTCTCGTTCTTTCCACGACGACGGTTCTTACCGCCCTATATATATGCTGTTAGCCTGTGCTCTGCATAAATATTCCAGTTTAAACGCTTCCTAAATCTCAAAGCAATTCATCTGCCCGGAAGCCACCTCTCAGGCACGAGGGGTGGCGATATGGGAGTTATTATGACGCCGAGTAAAACACCCACAACAGAGGCAGAAAAAGTCTAACTAAGCGGGGGTGATTTGTTTCAAGAAAATTCTGTTCTTACCTTTCCCTTATTCTTGGGCATGACGGAAAATCGCTAACCGCGATAGATTTCCACTCGATGCAATATCAGATGTCAAATCTGATATGAAAAAAAGGGGAAGTCGTATGTGTCCCAAAGGACCGAAAGTGGTGAAAGTGGGGGAAGTGTCGAGTAGGCGGGAAGTAATTTCGACGCTTTTCTGAATATATAATCGGTGGGGGGCCGCCGGTGGCGTGGCGGCCTGAGTCATGCCTAAGGCCGCCTACAGGGGTCGGCCAATGAAAGCTGGTTACCGTTACCGCCTGGATTGTTTCTTTTGGCAGAAAAATAAATGGAAATCGTCCGATTTGGGTCAAAATCGATGAATCCAGTTCCATGAAGAAAGAACCATACGTCTATTTTACCTCTTACCTCTTTGACATTTGATTCCTTGAAAGGTTTCCGACACAAATAACTGCGCGCTACCTCCTACCACCGCTAGAAGAGCTGGTTTCATCTAGCTGAACAATGAAGGGAAGGTGACACCGTCTAGCGTCAGTGCCCTAGGTCCCAGTCTCATATTTCCTAGCCAGAAGAGCAAGGCTGTTTCTTGGCTACCTAGTCACCTTAGACATGAAGTTCCTCGCATCAACAAAGCAGTTTACTCTGCGGTATGTTCCGAAGCATGTCATATCTCCTATCGCTTCCCGGTACCTAGCTTCTCCGACCAATCCTATCCGGTTCAAAATTCAACATTTATATGCCACCCGTGATCGGACTACATTATGGTGGAGAGTATCTCTACAACATCTGCAGCAGCAAAAGCGAGTGGTCCGGTCATGGTGTGCACGGAGGGTCCGGATAGCGTTTCAGCGCGCATTGAAGGAGCGCGGCTTTGATACTGAGGGCAGAAGGATAAGACCAAGCTCTGGTGAAGGTGCCGCAGTATCAGATGGAGAGGGTGATAATTTGGTAGGATCCGTCGACATCCTTGTCCGCCCGCAGTGTGTCCAAGAAGATTATGCTACAGTCCAGGCGGATATGAATACTCTCGTCGATTCCTTGATACAGAACAGGAACAAGGGAGACCACCCGAAAACGGTGCGAAATGAGGGCGTCAAGGTGTCAATTAAGAATTCCCAAAGAAACAATAGTAGTAGTAATTAATCCAAGGAATGTATATATATTGTGGTCGTGTGACGTTGTTGGTTGTCAACTGGATCTGATCCTTATTCTCTAAGTCCATTGAGGATAATGATTGCTTCAAATGTGGTAGCACAAGCCCATCATTTGCGAGCAATCATATAAAACATGACTGAGTAAACAAGAATAGTGGAGGACATTCCCCATAAGTACAGGGACTCGGAGATATAACGCGCGGCACTGCCTCCTTGGCACATTCGCTAACTTGCCGATCCTCTCGAGGCCTGGAAGCAAGACAACAACGGACTAGAAGCAGTTGTAGCACTAACCTCCCAAGATATCAATCAACCCTTTCTTATTACCCAATCTTATCTTTCTTTTATGCGCCATCAATAATCGATTAACTTCTTTTTCTTATCTTCCAAGATGCTGGTCTCCTTGACAGTGGGCAAGGTAGACGCTGGAGTCGCCGTCCTCTTGACACAGGATAACCGACTGGTAAGTCGTCCCCTCTCTTGCTGCAATTGATGCGACTGTTTCACCCCTTTGAGACCCCTCGATCTCTGACTCATCTATTCAACCATGAAACAACATCACTGCATTTGCGACAGTTCCAATACTTGTCCATTTCGCAAGTACTAACGCTATTATTACAGATCGAGTTTCCCTCCGTTCTCCTCCCTAACAACATCACATCCGGCAGCATCGTCGACATCACCGTAGCGCGCAATCACTCCGCCGAAGAAGCCAGCGCCACCGGATTCCAAAGTCTTCAGAAACGCATCCTCAGCACATACGGCGTCAAAACGCCCTCCCCGCCGATACTGCGACTCCGCAACGCAACCCAGACCTCGCTAGTACTGGAGTGGGATCCGATCGACCTGGCCACAGCATCTCTGAAATCCCTCTCACTCTATCGCAATGGCTCCAAAGCCGGATCCATCCCGCGACCCCTCGAGACACGCTCCACCAAGATCAGCGGACTGGCAATCCACACCGAATACACCTTCCACTTGGTCCTGCGCACAACCGCCGGCACATACCAGTCAGAGAAGCTGACATGTCGGACGCACAAGATGACCGATCTCTCCGGTATCACGGTTACGGCGGGTGTTCTGCCGGAACAGCAGAAGGAGGCACTTGGTGCTGCGCTGGATCGCATCGGCGGCAAGCTGATCGATACAGTCCGCATCGATACGACTCACTTCGTGTGCACGGAAGGGAAAGGCCCGCTGTGGGAGAAGGCTGTTGAGATGAATATCCCCGTCGTGACGCCGGAATGGGTCGATGCGTGTGAAGCTGAGGGCACTATCGTGAGTGTCCGTGGCTACTATCTAAATGCCGACCCCAAGGCCAGACAGCTGGGTCCTATTCATGCGTCAACACAACATCAGCGTACCATGTCTACCATGACTGCCAACACACAGAATCATATCCAGTCTCAGTCCCAGTCCCAGTCGAGACTGAGTCTCCAGCCTCAGCCGACACGAGAGAGACAGGAGTCTATCGCTGAGCCGCCAATTACTCCGTTCCCTGGCGCCGGCATGAGCGGTCAACCGAGAGCTGAGGACTCGGAAGGACCTTCGGATGATGAAGATGAACAGCCTCCGCCGCCTCCTCCCAAGGATGAGAGCGAGGCTGCAGCGTCCCCGGAGCCGACCCCTAACGGCCATGCCGAGCAAAATGGGGATGCCGATGCCGCGGAAACAGCAGGTTCATCTGAGAAAGAGGATAAGGCTGATAATGAAGAGAAGGAAGAGGATGCACAAGAGAAGGTAGAAGAAACAAAAGAAGAGTCATCAGGTGATGAGGTGAAGAAGGGCAAGGGAAAAGAAGGCGAAGGGGACTTCAATGAAGTCCCTCTTTAATGGGTCTATGTGAGCGTTTTCCTTATGTCTCTTTTCCCTGTTTTCTTTTCCTCCTCTTCTTATGCTGTTCAAGACTTGGAGTTCATCGAAGTCTGTAATTGTATAGCCAATATGCTAGTAGATGAGTCTCTCGCGGCACGACGTTTCCTAATGTATGCCTCTTTTATACATTTCATATCTTACCCCTTCTGCGCTCTTGTGTCTTGTTTGTATTATAGAGGTAGCTTCTAATGCTGCAGGATTTATCTGATATTATAAAGTTCTCCATATTATATAGTAGGGTTTCTGTTGATCTCATCGTAAATTTCCATGATCATTTGAAATGCTATATATATATCTAATCAAGAAGTACATCTATCCTGTCGTGCACACTCCAGTACACGTACATCATACTATCTGACAATGTCCCCTGGCATGGAAGGACCCTTCCCGACCTTCACATAAAATGCAAGTAAAGAATGCCAACTATTGCGCCGATATGCTTTGAATCCTCATATGTACGACAAAGACACGTTAGATATGTACTGAGCGTCGCTTGTTTTTTTCTTTCCTTGTTTTGTTTCGTTCCTCGTTGTAATCATCAGCATAACAATACATGCTTAGTTGACGTTGCGGACAACGTCGTTGATAGCCTGAGCTACGTAGGTGACGTTCTTCTCGCTCACTGTGTGGAAATAGTTTATTAGTAAAGACATTCTTCTTGCGCGGTGGATGAAATAAATGACTTACGGCCGCTGATGGAGGCTCTGCCGGATTTGAGAAGGTAAATGTGATACTTGTCCTTCAGAGCGTAGACTTGAGAGGGGGTCAGGCCGGTGTAGGAGAACATTCCGTTCTGGAAGGTAAAAAATGTTAGTCTTGGCTTGGGACGGTGTCAAAAGTGGTTATGGGTAGTTTTGTTATTACCTGTTCAACGATGTGTCTCCATGTTCCGGGGGTCTCAAGTTTGATGAGCTCATTGTATAGTGCCTGTCTCATGGTTCTGATACGGGAGCTCATGACCTTCAGATCTTCATGCCACTGGGCAGTGAGTTCTTCGTCAGTCAGGACCTTCTTAACGATGCTGCATCCACCGGTGGGACCCATGGAGTACTCTCCACGGATGAAGTGACAGAGGTTGTTGACGACAATGTCGCGGAGGTTCTGGGCACCGTCGTTCAGGACGTAGTGGAAAGCACCGACACGCTGGCCGTAGAGACCGAAGTTCTTCGAGAAGCTCTGGGCAACGCACATTTCCATCTGGGGCTTCTCGTTGAGGAAGTACCGGACAGCCCAGGCATCCTCGTCGGCCGAACCGGAGGCGAAACCCTGGTATGCGGAGTCGAAGAAGGGGAAGAGCTTCTTGCGCTCGCACAGGTCAGCAATAGCCTTCCATTGCTCCTTGTTTGGGTCGAGACCGGTGGGATTATGAGCGCAGGCATGGAGGAGGATGACGTCTCCTTGCTGGGCCTCGGCTTCGAGGGTAGACATCATGCCTTCGAAGTCGAAGGAGCGAGTGGCGGCCTTGTAGTATGGGTAGGTCTTCCTGGGGACGCCAGCAAGCTCCCAGATGGTCAGGTGGTTGGCCCAGGACGGGTTGGAGAGCCAGACGTTCTTGGGCTTCATAAGGTGTGAGAGGAAGAGAGCACCGAGGTGGTTGGCGCCGGTACCTGCGACAGCCTGGACAGAGCCAATGCGGCCCTTGGTCGACTTGACCTTGTCGGAGGTGTCTTTCGCATCGAAGCCGAACATCAGGTCTCGAGCCAGCTCGAGGAAGGGAATGTCGCCTTCGATAGCGGTATATTCATGTCTGAAGAGGTTGTCCTCGGCAAGTAGGCGCTTCTCTGCCTCACGGACAACGGGCAGCGGCCATGGCTTGCCATCGTCTGTACGGTAGACACCCACACCGAGACTGACCTTCTGGGGGTAGTCGTCGTTGGCATAGGCGCGGTTCAAGGCGAAGATCTCATCCGCCGGCACCGGGGCCAAGGTACTTAAAACAGTCATGGTGGTTATGACGTTATACAGTAGTCTCACGGAAGTTCACTCAATTGATTTCTCCCAGGGGAGTGTTGCGATTGCGAAAGAAGGGGGTCACAAACGGAAGAGAGTGGAGAAGATGCTGCTTAGATATGGAAGACGAGGTCACTCAAGTCTTGTCTATACTGCCAAAATAAGTAATCAGATTACAGAATTGGTTTTCTGCATGACTCAATGGCTAGTGTGATATATTAGTAGTGGCATTGGCCCGATATCGCCGGCCTAGTTATCCGCTAACATTAAATATTGCCTCTTTTTTTCCTTTTTTTTTAGTCTCATAATTTGCCGTCGCAGGCGGGCGACAATACCCGACGGCAAAACGCGCTTAGCGATGGATAGTTCCTGAATTGTGGGCCGTACCATGGAGATCGAGTAGGAAAACGCTCCCTGACTGGTCGAGGGCGATGTATCCTTTTGGTAGATGCTTTCAATGATGACGGTACTGGGATCACACGCATCTTTGGAAGGGTTGGAAGTAGAAGAGCATATGACCTATGGCGAGGTTATTTCCTTGACCTAAAGGTGAAAGTAAGGGAGATTGTCACCTGTCGGATAGTGGTAGACCCTCCATATCAAGGCTTGCCACGGATATTTCAACGGAAGGCCTGAGATGTTCCAAATCAAAGGACAATTAGGTCACGAAATGCCACAATGCAGGCACAGCCAGTTAGGCCTTAGTTGATAGTTTCTTTTTCTTTCGTGCTTTTTGTGTCGCCTTCTCCTTCCCAAGAGTGCCTTTGGGCGCCTTGGCACCAGTGAAGGTAGAGATACTTGTCGACGCGCATTTAGCTAACCAGCAATATGCAAGATTTTTTGTCATGGTGTGAACTATGATATAATTTGCTAGTAACGCAGTGAACCATCTGGAACTCAGTAATAACACCCGAGAGTTATTGGACTAGCGGTACGATGTTGCTATATATATTCGTAGGAAACCTGATCGAGAGAAATAGATTAGTTTATTGAGTATGGATATAGTAGGATAGGTGAGATAAGTATGTCAACTGAACTAGATATAATGCAATAGTCCATAGGGGGAATACATATTCAACTTAACAGTGTTCCGCTCATATTAGGGTGACCACATCGTAGATGTGGTAGGGCCACCCAAGGCCAACAGTGAAATTGACAAGGCGGAAAGTGGTACGAGTTGAATGAATGACGGCTTGTACATGGGTAGGGTGCTGACTGTACTCTCTAGGTTAGGCTGAATGATGGTCTCTTCCGATTCGAGGTCACGTCGGCTGATAATAGGGAGGGGGGTTGGAAGGGTGTCAGATTCAACTTCTACGGAGTAAGCGAAGCTACTCCGATGTATGTATGGAGTATATACATCGTAGAGGCCTCAACGCGTGTTCAATTAGACCCTTGATCTTAATAACTATCTTTTAGTTGAACAATACAGAAGCCTTCGGTTTATAAATTTACAAATATCTTATGACTGTAATCAAGCTATAGCCATATTTTTCAAACAACTTGGGGGTCCAAATCTACATTCATTACGTCTACCAACCATCATTCGACCACTTTATATATAACAGTATTGCTCCCAAACTGCTTCCTCGCTTGGACCAAATCTATGTCGAACACAATAAAGAATACACTGTGAGCCACCTACATATACATGAAGTGCCGATCGAGAAGTTTAAAGAAAGTCCGGCGAGATATGCTACCAGTATAGCCGTGCTACGGGTCCGGAAGCATTTGAATCGACTATCAACTTGCCCCCCAGAATAGGCATTGCACCCACTGCTGGGCCGCGTTCAACTGGGTAAGCCACTGCCCTCCTGGGATCGTTGTATACCCACGGATTTCAGCTACAGGCGGACTAACTATCAATCTGAATCCGGTTTCAGAAGGTCGAGAAGTTCAAAATTAACCCACATCGGATGGCAGTCGGTGGTAAGAGGTTATCTGTCAGCAGTGTCCGTCCATCTTTGCAGGGATGTTAACATCCCACTACGCTTGCAAATTTTGAATGTGCCTGCGTGTGATTCAAACAATGTCTTCACCCCAGAGGGGCGGTTTAATCGGGTTAACTGGCCATATGAGTCGTACCGAGAAATAAAATTTATACCGGCACTGCCAACGGCAAGGATGACATATCTCCACAAGCATCCTGGAAGTGCCTCGACCAGCATAGTCAGAGGAGGTGTGTGCGCATGATGGCTAGAACTTTGGTAGATGCTGAGCATGCAAGCGCTGACTGAGTGCACAGGACTGGAGAATCAACTTTATGCTAGCTTCCAGCTTAGGTCTCGCGCTAGCCCTAGCGTTCACAGCGGAAATGGACCGTCTACGAGACGAAGGAGAAGCTGAAGCTGGAAAGCTGGGAAGCTGGAGGCTGCTGGTTGTACACTGTAGAGTAGGAATGATGTGTATGCCTGAGGTACCAGTATTACCCCCCATTTGGATGGTATCTGTGAAGCGGGAACATCGTATAATAAAAAGGTGATTATTGCCATGGAGAAGGAACTTGCTGTTATGATGTATGTATATAGAGGAGGATCATGGTTTACCCGGCGAGGATGGTTACCATACCATACACATCGGGATCTTCGCTAGGTAATGATTTTCTGTATGTATGGTCATCGCGTTACCGGGCCGGGGGATTTCGGCAGCGGAATCGGAAAAGCAATGGAATAATTGCTGAATGCAGTACCTTCGAGTTTGCTTTCTTTTTTCTCCTTTCTGTGTTTCTTCTCCTAATATATTCATTCTTGTACTTTTATTGTTATTCTTATAGACACACATAATTTGAGGTATTTATACGACTTTTGTCTTCCCAATTCAGAGCCATTGACCTAATGAGTACAAAACTAAACAAAATCATCCTTGTCTAGCTCCATCATGTTGGCACCCTCGAACTTTCGAGCCGCGGTGCGGTCGATGGCTTCTTTGGCGCATGCAGCATCGAGAGCGTCTGCCAGTTCCCCCGCAGTCGCACGCTCTGCTTTAGCTTGTGCTGCCCGGTCCCCCGCTTCTCTCGGTTGCCGTCGCGCTCTGAGCACCAATAGCCGACAACTCCAGTTCCCCCGCCTTCAGTCCTTGAACACCATCTCCAGCAAGAGAACTTTTGGTACAACCGCAAGAATGGTACGCATACTGGGCTTTATGATGGAAGAATACTAGTCATTGTACTCTCCGCTCAGTGCTGTAGCAATGGTTTTGCTTCTAGCGGAAGAGTACGGTTTTCCAACCCACAATGCTGACAGTTCCTCTCCTCACAGGCTTCGGAAACTCGCGTTGAAACTGACGCCTTTGGCGAGATTGAGGTGAGATTATCTCCTACATAACACTGGGTTGTCTTCAAAGGTCTAATCGTATGTTGTGATAGGTCCCTGCCGACAAGTACTGGGGTGCCCAGACCCAGCGGTAAGAAGCCGCCTCGAGAAGCTCTCACCGAGCCGCAAGCAAGAGGATATACAGAGGCTAATCAATCTGAGAATAGTTCCCTGGGTAACTTTGACATCAACCAGCCTCAGGACCGTATGCCTGAGGGTGTTGTCAAGGCTTTCGGTATCCTGAAGGGTGCTGCTGCTACCGTGAACATGAAGTTTGGCCTTGGTACGCATATCTTTACCAGCATGATGTTATAGTAAAACATTTCTAACGATTCCCCGCGTGTTCTAGACCCCAAGATTGGTGAGGCTATTCAGAAGGCTGCCGCCGAGGTTGCCGAGGGCAAGCTCATGGACCACTTCCCTCTTGTCGTTTGGCAGACTGGTTCCGGCACCCAGTCCAACATGAACTCCAACGAGGTCATCTCGAACCGTGCCATCGAGATCTTGGGTGGCAAGATGGGATCTAAGAAGCCTGTGCACCCCAACGACCACGTCAACATGTCTGCTTCCTCCAACGACTCTTTCCCTACTGCTATGCACATCGCTGCTGTTTTGGAGCTCGAGGGAACTTTGCTGCCTTCCCTCAAGAGCCTTCGCGATGCTCTCCAGGTGAAGGTGGAGAACTTTGAGAAGATCATCAAGATCGGTCGTACCCATCTGCAGGATGCTACTCCTCTTACTCTTGGTCAGGAGTTCTCCGGCTACGTTGCCCAGCTTGATCGCAACATTGAGCGCGTTCAGAACTCTCTTCCCCACCTCCGCTATCTTGCTCAGGGTGGAACTGCTGTCGGTACTGGTCTGAACACCTTCAAGGGCTTTGATGAGGCCATTGCCGCCGAGGTCACCAAGATGACTGGCACCGAATTCAAGACCGCCCCCAACAAGTTCGAGGTTCTCGCTGCTCACGATGCGATCGTCGAGGCCTCTGGTTCCCTTAACACCCTTGCTTGCTCTCTCTTCAAGATCGCCCAGGATATCCGTTACCTCGGTTCTGGACCTCGTTGCGGTCTGGGCGAGCTGATCCTCCCCGAGAACGAGCCCGGCTCCTCTATCATGCCTGGAAAGGTCAACCCCACTCAGTGCGAGTCCCTTACCATGATCTGCTCCCAAGTTATGGGTAACCACGTCGCTGCTACCGTTGGTGGTATGAACGGTCAGTTCGAGCTTAACGTGTTCAAGCCCGTCATGATCCGCAACCTTCTGCACAGCTCGCGCATTCTTTCGGATGGCATGAAGAGCTTCGAGAAGAACCTGGTGCACGGTCTCGAGGCCAACGAGCCCAGAATCAACTCCCTGCTCCACGAGAGGTATGTAATTCCTTCGCTTACGTTAAAATGCCTTAACTAGACTAACGCCTCCCCAGTCTGATGCTCGTCACCTGCTTGAACCCCGTTATCGGTTACGACATGGCGTCCAAGGTCGCTAAGAACGCCCACAAGAAGGGTCTCACTCTGAAGCAGAGTGCTATGGAGCTGCAGGCCCTTAGCGAGGAGGACTTCGACACCCATGTCCGCCCTGAGCTGATGCTTGCTCCTAAGGAGAAGAAATAGAGGGGTGCATTTTGATACCTAAATGACGAAAAGGGGGTTAGAATGGATTGGTTCAGTTTAAGATATAGCGAAATTAGCATTTTTTCCTTTCAGATATGTTGTGATGTATTCTAGTGTATACAGATAAAAATGCTGTTGTACGAATTTTATTTTTAGAATTGGTGTATTTTTGATTTATCAGGCAGTGGCTACAGGATTCCAAGTCCTGGAGTTATTTTTGGAATTCCATTGGTAGCTGCGCCAACCAGATAGTGCGCCCGCTGTTGCCCTGTAGAATGCGCTGGATTGAGAAAAATTAGTAGCTCCCAATTACATGCATGCATTAGTAGCATCTTCAGCACCGAGAGGTATAGCACAGTGGCTGTGAAAGGCGACTGTATTTTTTATTTATTTTTTTTCTCGCTTGTTTGGAATGGAAATCTCTT
Organism: Aspergillus flavus; assembly: GCF_009017415.1. Taxonomy (NCBI): domain Eukaryota; kingdom Fungi; phylum Ascomycota; class Eurotiomycetes; order Eurotiales; family Aspergillaceae; genus Aspergillus; species Aspergillus flavus. Next base: position 3,062,932 of record NC_092408.1, on the reverse strand, counting down.
CAAATCTGTACTAACAGATTTCAAGTACTTTGGTATCGAGCGTCTCAGGTCCCAACTTAAATCCATGGTAAGTAATTTTTGTTTATCGATAAATACCTGTTCTGTCCCCACCTGGGAATTTCAGTTTGTTCTCACATCCTTCTTCCAAGCATTCGTCTCTCGCTGAGCCTCTAGTAATTGAGCGTAGAGGATTACTCTTGTGTCTCGCTCTTTCTTCATTCTAATTTGAATCTCTCTTTCCACTCTTTTCGACGTTGTCCTTGTTCGGTCAAAAGATCAATAAATCTAATCGGGACCCGACCCCACTGTGTTTCACACCGCATAGTTCTGTCTACCCCTAAAAAGACCAGCGGACAGTGATCGATTAGCTCCATCGATCATCCAGACTTAAATTCACGGCTCGCTCCTTTAACCGATCACCATTTGAACCACTACTACAGTATTTATCTACAAATCACAATGACCAACCTTACCACTACTACCACGACTCCTGCCCCTATTGCAGTCTCCGTCAAACCCACCATGAACTCCCAAACCGACGACGCCCCTCTCTTCTCGAGTTCCTTGATCTCTCCTGAAGTGGTCGCTGCTCTCCCAGAGGGATACACTATCCGTCCTGTTCGCCGTTCCGACTACAAGCGGGGTTTCCTCGATGTCCTCCGTGTGTTGACCACCGTCGGCGACATCACTGAGGAGCAATGGAGCCAGCGGTTTGACTGGATCTCTGCCCGTAATGACGAGTATTACTTGCTTGTGATCTGCGATAACACGGACCGTGTCGTCGGTACCGGCAGTTTGCTTGTCGAGCGGAAGTTCATCCACTCTCTTGGCATGGTTGGGCACATCGAAGATATTGCCGTTGATCAGTCGCAGCAGGGAAAGAAATTGGGCTTGAGGCTCATCCAGGCTTTGGACTACGTGGCTGCTAACGTCGGTTGTTACAAGGTATGCTTCGCTTGAACCCCCTTTTTTCTTAGAATGTCCCTGTTGCTAATCTTTCCTTATAGAGCATCCTTGATTGCTCCGAACACAATGAGGGCTTCTACCTCAAGTGTGGCTTTAAGCGTGCCGGCCTGGAAATGGCCCACTACTACTAGAATTAGACTTCGCGTTTAATGGGACTTATACTGGCGTTCAGATAAATGGTACAGGGTTTGTCTGTGAGAATCCTTCATAATTCGTGAGGGGCCTTCTCAAGAATTCTTGTTCGGGTTTACAAGGCCTGGTGTTCGGGACACGATTGCTTGGCGAATTGGCTCGCCTATTCTTGGGCTTCTCTCTAGTGGGACTCAGTCGAGTATACTCAAGAAAGGTCAGAGGAGCGGACACTCTTGATGGTGCATGGCACGAGTGGCTCTCGACCTGTCGACTTCGTCTCGATGACCCAATTTCGAGAGATGGGCATATTCGCGTGGAGACATTTATACTTTTGTCGAATTGATTGCCCAGGGGTAGTCGCCATCATGTTCACTTGGATAGAGCTAGGATGCCTTGTTACTGCCATCCATTTTATAGACAACATATTAGAGGGTCGCAATAATGTTATAATGTCGATATTTCAAAATGCTTCTAGCCCCTCACTGGCAAAGATAGTCTGATATTCCTACTTCATCACATAGGAAGAACAGTAGCGCAACGCCAAGGGAAGACCTGTACTAGATAAGATAAGAGTTCTTACGTATGGGAACATCGTGAGAACAATCTAAATCCAATTATGACATTATGTCACATCGTAAACTAAAAAACCCGTACAGGAATCTACAGGCCCAGAGCGACAAAAACGGCTATCATGTCACATCCATTTTTCCATTTCCTGGTAAATACCATGGCGCACAATGACAGAGCCTATCTGAGAGCCGTGCGGGAATCTCGTCCGCAAGAAACCATAGCACATACGCCGATTTATTGCATAAATTTTGTGAAGGAAACACAAATTCCAGCTCCAGAAGCCTCCCGAATTCCTTCATACTCCCCAGCCCAAGCCAAACCGCTTCTATTCCGTTTAACGAGACTTGGCGGCAACCTTGGGGGCAGAGCCCTTAGCACCCTGCTTGCTCTGGATGCGCTGGGCGGTACCCTTGCCGGCGGCAGCGTTCTTGGCCTTCTCGGCCTTCTTAGCCTTCTCGGAAGCGGCCTTCTTCTCCTTGGCGTCCTTGATGGCCTGCTGGCGAGCAGCAGCACGGGCCTCAGGGCGCTGGTTGCGGCGCTCCTTGATCACGTCGAGGGAAGCACCAACGATAGCACGCTGGGACTTGACGGCACGGCGGGTACGCTTCTTAGCGACTTCCTGTATGCATTGAAAGATATCCCGTCAGCATTTCTGATCCTGTCCCAACGCTTCGTCACCTGCAGATACATCCCGGCTCCTTTCCGATGTTTCCGCATCGTGCTAGTTGACATGTCCATGTTCCATCACCGGACCCAACTCAAGTCCCGACATGTCGGACCCTTCCGGAAAACCAAAGAAACAACTTCAACCATGGGGAAAACTTGGCGGTACTGACTTCAGAGATACCCTTCTTGTGCTGGCGACGGTAGAGGACAGTCCAGGAGATGCGGCGGGGGTTCTTGCGCTGGAGGAAGAGGGACTCGGACTTTCCATTCTGGAAGCGGAAGATCTTGCTGTCGCCACGGACGTACAGCTTACCCTATAATTGTCTAAATGTCAACGAATATATCCTGATAAATTTCGTATATTTTTTTGTGTATGATTTTTTTGGTATTGGGGGCGGATTGGCTGGCTCGGGGTAGCCTGGGCAAGGGTTTCGTATTTTCGATATGGGAAGAGAGCGTTGTCTCTTGCGGAAGTGGACACAACGCACCTTTCCAGGGTAGATCTTCTGACCGCTGAAAGAATCGTCGTAGGTACGCATCTTGAACGTCGGAGATGCGCAACGAGATGTTGTCGGTTGGCGTTGGGTGGTTGTATCGTATCGGTCGCTGCGGCGAGCTGTTCGCGAGACGCTGACACAATTGTGGTGCGGTGCGGAGCCTCGCTAAAGTGCGACACGTGACCTCGTCTGCCCTTCCCCGTTTGCAACTTCAACTTCTATGAGACATCTGGGGTGACTATAGTAATTGGGGGATAATTGTTATTCACGATATATTGATTTATGTCTTGATGCTACTGGGACTAGTGGCCATACTTTTACGCTTGGTTCTCATGTTGACATCATGAATTGTTCGATTAAAGGCCCCCTCGTCCATAGAGATTCGGCTTCAATACATGTGAAAGATGACCTGATATCTCAGCATAAATCAAACTCCGCTCGCTCTTGAAACTCATCTAAGTTCTCAGCAATATTCACCCAGACAAGAGGCTTTTCCAGTGTGCCTTCCGTAGCCAAGCCGGTTCACTTCCAATCCCATATCTTCAATCGTGCCAATCGCAGAGTTCCCAAGGATTTGGCTTGCATTCCTAGAGCAAGTAACGTTAACCACCATATAGGTACTCGTAAGTGACTTAAAAGCAGACAAAAAAGAAAGAAAACTACCTTGCACTGAATATCACCACACATCTCACTTGGGCATCTACCACAACAGCTCGGACATACACGTCTGCCGCAGCCTCCAGGTTCACTACATAGGGAAAAGGTACTCATGTCTTTGACATGCGAACCCAGCCCCTCAATTTTCTGCAATATCTGTCTTGCATTGTCGGATTTCTCGGGCTTAGCTTCCGTGTCGGCAATTGTCTGCTTAGCTTCTGCATATCTGCAGCATGCCACACTACAGATTGGGCAGCTACCACGACAAGTAGTGCACCTGAGGTTCACGGTATTCCATTGTCGGCTGTCATCCACTCTGCGTGGTGACTTGGAATCAGTGGAAGAGACGGTTTTCACCTCAGTTCCAGTGAGGCTACGGACTTGGTCGATCTGATAACGTCAATAACTTTATCAGCTTCGTTTCCAATGAGATCTACTTACTTGTTTTTGAAGGCCCTTTTTGATATCTTTATCCCCTGTCTCTGGAGGTCTCTTTCCTGAAGGGCTCACTCCAGGAGCTTGCCGCTTCGTATCCTCCATCGCAGATAGAGAGCCGCCTTGAATGACCTTGTTGGGGTTATCTGTCTCCAGGAAGTCCAGATCCAGAAAGATATAATCTATTCAGATATCAGAGTCAGAAACCAATCAATCACTAACAAGCCACAAGTAAGACACTTCATAAAATGACTGAACAGACTTACCGTTAGTCGCCCTGATGTACTTCAAATATTTGGGGGTAGGAGGAGTAGTCGGGGACTGCTTTGTCGGGCTGTGAATACTCCCATGCGTCCCTATTGTGTTGCTATCCGTCAAACTAGCAGTGCCGGAACCAGAACGTTCCGAGCGAGTCACTTTATCCTGGGAGTGAATATGGCAGCTGTGCCTATCGGAGTCGCCGGGCAGTTTCAAGGGGCTGCCAGTGAAGGTCATCTTCAACCGTCTTTTGAGCGAGCCTACTCTAGGTAACCCCCCATCGCCGTTGGTGTTGGCTTCATTTTCCTTCTTTGTCGTTTCTGCGTTGATATCCTCGGTTTTGGAAAGTAGTGACTTGTTAAGGGCATCGTCTTCGATTCGAAGGGATGTTTCAATTTGGGTTGTGATCTCTGAGAGCCTGCCTGAGTTCACCTCAGTGATTGTTTCGCTCGAGGTCGTGAAGCCGATACTGAGATGTTTCAGCCACGTACTGAAAAAGGGGCGTAGTAAGGAAGGAAAATTGAATAGTCTCATGATTCTTACCTGTCTTTGTTGTTGTTGTTGTTGTTGTTGTTGTTGGTGTGGTCTTTCTTGAGTTTGTTCATTCCTTTACCCTTCGATCTGCCTTTGGATTTGTTTTTCATGATGTCTGATATGTCGGTTGCTGCTTATAGGGCCGCGTGTTCGACTACTATTTGCTGTTAGGGGATGAGAGTGTGAGGGATAGTCGACGGAGTATAATCACACCTGTTATCAGGATTTGGAGGCATGGTGCTATTTACGTTTGGGGGCTTTATCCGTTTCTACGCAGATGGAGGGAGTAGTGAATGATGCGAGAGCGGGCCATGTGCTGTGGCTTTCTGAAGACCCCTCGCTCGGAGGTTACCTCCATATCTTATGCTGATATTAATGCGGTACGGGGAATTGCAGTTGGTTTCATTGCGGGACTTTCCTTTTTCCTGTTGGAGTATACTATGTGAATAACATGCATAAGCATCCTTGGCCAATAAACCCTATACTGCGATCTCTACTAGTTTTGAACCACGTAGCATCGTAGTTACTGATGATAGGGAACCTGCTAAAACCCGCACTAGCTGTCTATTTCAAGCCCAAGATAACTCTATGATGCAAGTGTATAAGATGGTAGTTTGTAATATAAACTTCTAGAGAAATAAAATCGTTCTATCAAGGTGCAGCTCTGATCTGATGGCAAAGCAAATGTGAAGACTATATACCATATTTTTGCAGCATCGACTGCCTCGTCGTGCAGGAGCACAAAAGGGGCCGTGAGCCAGAGCTGAATCTATCATCGACGTATTGGGAGGACGTATAACAGGGTCTCTCTTTCAAAGAAATGATATAAGATCCCTCAGGAGGCATGAAATTGATCCAAAAGATAGTTGCCGGTAGGGCCTAGGCTCGCAGTATAACTTTTGTTTTCATGGTCACATCACAACGTATTGGTTCATATTCCGTCATAGTGAATTTTGTTGAGTCACTCAATAATCTAAGTCATGGCATGTGTTCTGGTCCATTCCCGAGCGGTCTGTATCGCAGCCGGCTCATCCTCCTTCCAGCGTTGAGCGACATCATTTGCAAGCGGGTCATCTGGGTTTGGAGCTCCGAGCAAGGCTTGGATAGAGAGCAGAATTGTACGGATTTGGAGCGCAGGGGACCAGTTGTCTAACACGCATTAGCCCATAAATACCGTTTGGGAGAAGTCTCTGGAGAAGTCTTACTCTTCAGGACATCCAAGCAGATACGTCCGAGACGGTCGATGTTGGGGTGGTAGATCTTGGTCAAGAATCGAATCTTGGGAGGAGTCATAGGATAATCTTCGGGCAAGAACAGTTCAAGACGGAAGATACCACCTTTGTCGGCAATTAGCAACCGCCTAGGCCCTTCCTTTTCGATATGAGGGCGTGTGCACTATACCTTCATATGGAGATTGGGCCGGCCCATGGATCGATACATCGAAATAACGCAGGTTGTCTTCATGAGGCACAGCATTGATACCAGGGACCCTGAGAGAGTCAAAGGATTAATTATAGTCCATTATTTCCACTATGAGGAAGTTACTTACGGCTCCGCCATAAGGCGCTCAGTCTCCTTCACTATTCTTTTCGGCAACGCCATTTTGAACGACCAGAACTAAACGATAAATGTCCCCGCGTGTAGTCCAAGGTGGGGCTTAGAGTTCTGTTTTCAGAAGTTCTCTTTATTCCTGCGCACCAGCTATAGCTAGTGAGTTCAAGTGCTTCCCAAGATGGATGCAGAATCCAACACGGAGAAAATGATGCAAGGTTGGGGCCAGGATCCGCAAGGAACCGTTTAGTCACAGCCGGAAGATCCTAACTTATCCTATGAAGGTTACCAAGCCATCAGCAGATGCATCGGGCAGAGGGGCACTTAATCTCACCGCCTTCTATATTGAATTAGACACGGGAGCGCATACGTGCCATAAGCGCAACTTGCTATCCTAAGCCCGATAGGGATGTCTCGAGGTTGGCCCGTCTCCACACCACCTCGAGTTGCGGAGATGTTATAGCTACCAGTTTCAAGTCCTTGGGGTGGCTCAAGCTTTGTTGTATGTGTGAGTGTGCACATGTACTAAACATTGGCGCTGAAATTATTACTCTACCTTATCAATTTAACTTACAATGGATTCTTAAAGACAACTACTAGTGCTGTATCATTGCGCAATGTGTGACAATTCTTTCGCTACCTTCACTTCGTACAATTGACGAGCCGATTCCGAATCCATCGAGATGAAAGCACTTCCTAGTGTCGTACAATCCTTTCTATTAATGAGTTGTAGGAAGACTTGAAACCCGACACATCCCCAAGGTACTCCTCGGCAGGAGTCGGTAAATAAACTCAAAGGGAGCAGCAAATTGAGCACCTGGGACTCATCAGCTACACAATGGTCGATCCCAATGAGCCTAGGCCGCTCACCTCGGCATTTGAAAGTCCGACTTTTGGAGAGGATAGTTCTTTCCATGTGGAGCAGCCCGTGGGGTCCATGTCAATATCGCCATGTGGACGAGATGTAGTTCTGGCTTCAAAGGAGGGTCTTCATATCATCGATTTGGATTCGCCATATTCGCCGCCTCGATACCTCCCTCATCATACACCATGGGAGGTCGCGGATGTTCAGTGGTCACCGTTCGCTGCTCGAGATTATTGGGTCGTCAGCACATCGAACCAGAAGGCATTGGTGTGGAACTTGGCAACGAAGTCCTGTCAGAACTCAATTGAGCATGTTCTGCATGCTCACACTCGCGCAATAACAGATATAAACTTCTCCGCTCATCATCCCGACACCTTAGCGACATGTGCCGTGGACAGTTTTGTTCATTGCTGGGATTTGCGATCTCCTTCTCGGCCTGCCATCTCGTTCTCAGATTGGTTTGCTGGTGCAACTCAAGTTAAATGGAACAGACAGGATCCAAATGTCATCGCCAGCTCCCATGATAAATTTCTAAGGATATGGGACAAGAGAAAAGGTGCTTATCCAATTCGGTCCATCGAGGCTCACGATACCAAGATCTATGGTGTTGATTGGAATAGAGTTCGCCCAGGAGCGGTGACAACATGCGCTTTGGATAAGACGATCAAGTTTTGGGATTATACTGTCGAAGGTGAAGAGCCGGAGAAGATAATAAGAACGCCTTTTCCGGTTTGGCGCGCCAGGAACACCCCATTTGGATGGGGTGTTCTAGCAATGCCGCAGAGAGGCAATAGCGATCTTCATCTATATAGTCGCCGGGCTGGGGAAGGTGAAGATCCTAGTAAAGACCTTCCTCTAGTGCACAGCTTCCCAGGGCATAAGGGTCAAGTTAAGGAATTCCTCTGGAGAGCGCGCGGAGGCGTGGTCGATGGAGCTGATCACAGGGATTTCCAGCTAGTTTCGTGGGGGACTGACAGGGAACTCCGTCTGCATAGAGTTGATCCGGATGTCATGCGTGGCGTCGGTTACGAAAAGGGGAAGTCATTTATCTCAAATATAAACATCACCCGCAATGGTGCCGTCTACAAGAGCTTCCGTGATGAAGATAGCAGTCGAGGCCATGATGAAACAGATTCTCTATCCGCATTTCAGGAGTCTGTCTCCGGCTCATCCCGTGCCTTGGGGTTGAACACCATATCAGTGCCGTACACTCGGCCGTGGACCCAGGGCGGTAACACGGATTCAAGAATCGGCATGCAAGGCAGAAGTAATATCCGGAACGATACGAATCCCATATCATGGATGCGAGGAGTAAAAATATCGGGTTGGGATGTTGAAACTTTAGGTGATGAAATCACGCATGTGGGAGAGAAGTTCACCAAGGTCGATTTTGACTCCGTGGACGTTAGGCAACGGAAGGCAACTATATCTTTGCATGGACCTTGGGGCCCGGAAGGTGACTCGCTCTTCTTGAAAGTGGACATAAAGTTCCCTGCCGACTACCCAAGGACTGCAATGCCAACGTTCAGTGTGCAGAAGACATCAGCTGTCACAGATGAACTTGCCGACAAGCTTGTTGCAGAGTTACGTACCATTGCAGAAACTTTTCTCTCTCATAAAAGAGGCTGCCTCGAAGGGGTTGTTCGCTATTTGTTAGGTGAGACTAGCCTGGAAGAAAGCATAGCCTGGATTTTGGGTGAAACAACCGAGACCGTCAAATCGCCCATCAGCGGCCAGCTAGAGGCGGGAGAGTCAAGCGACGAGGATGAAGTAGGACTGTCTCAGAGCCAAGAACTGGGGATGAGCTCTGAACTGCTACGGCCAGTCAATGCCAATGTAATGGTACCTGTGGCCAAGGCATGTGGTGCTCTTTGGGCCAATGATGGTCGCTTAGTCTGCTTTTTCCCTACTAAAAAGGACAAGTCGGCGTCTCTGCTGGAGAACTTAGGTTTCAAGGAAATGACGAGGCTGTCGAGGGCAGACAAGGTTTTTGAGGGATTTGGCCGTCTACAAACGAGTTCGCCCGGGCCACGGGGTTCGGGTACAATGACCAGCACCGATGACGGTACATCTGACTACTCCGATGACTCGGACGCGGAGACCTCCAGCTCTTCTGGATCTTCTGGTATCCTCTCGACTCTGCAACACCGGTTCCCAACACCGCAAACATGGCGCAGTGCTGGCAGTCTGGGGCTATATAAGCCGCGGTCCACAGACAATTCTCAGAGGTCAACTGTTGGTATGATGACTTCGAAAGCGTCTGAAAATCCACAGAACACTGTATCTATTCATGACTTCACTGAGTTGCTGCCAGCAAAACGTGAACTGGCAAACAACTACCGTATCTGCGGTAAAGGTACAGATGTTTGTGCTCACAATGCTGCAGTTGCTCTCGATCATGGCTTCTATGAATTAGCTCGTATATGGGGCCTCGTCAAATTGGTCTTGCACAATAACAACAAGTCTGGCCAGATATCTGGCCTGGACACCGGTGAAAGACCCCAGCGTATGCAGAGAAAAGATAGTGCCGTGGACCTGAGTTATGATCTCGGAAATCAAGACCAGCGTCCAAAAGATACTGCCAATAGTGTGATTCAATGGGGAGACCATCCTTTCGGTGGACAATGGCTTGTTCCTGCCCTCTTCGAACATTTTGAACGGGTCGGTGACGTACAGATGGTAGCAATGCTCAGCTGTGTACTGCATGAATCAAACCATGAGAAGTACCCGCCGAGAGAGGAGTACGGTCAAAGCAAAACAGTATCAAAGAGGGTAGACGATCAGCCCTTGTCGTTAAATAACTACTCTACTCAGGCTGCCTCGCACAGTAAATCTCATACGACAACACCCCTGGGATCCACACCGAAGGACAGCCATACTACACCCATCACGCAGAGCTCTGGACGATCGTCTTCGGAAATTTGGCGTCCTGACTCGACTCCTCCCTATTCCACAGGCACAACTCCCCCTTTAGCATCACGTGCTGCCGGTTTTGCAGCAGAAAGGAAGGCTATGAGCCATACTGCCTCGATAGCTGCCTCACCTGACCAACAATCTCAGCCGCGTAGCGCATCGGGTCTTGGCTCTGTTCTTGCTTCTTCCCTTTCCCGATCTTTCACTTTTGGTCCCTCATCAGCCTCACCACCGGCCAGCGCGTTGTCCCGAAAAAAGCAAACCCCCAGCGGCAGCCCTAACACGACAGGGGGTATATGGCCTACGAGTACTTTCATATCCAAACCTGTGTCAGCAGTTCCTGACTACCTCACCACACCCACTGCTCCTACCTCTCAGACACATTCTGATACTGAAAGTGAAAGACTGGAAAAGACACAAGCCTCGAAGCCACGAGCGAAGCTACGGGTGACGTTGAAACACCGTGACGCTTTTGAGGGTGACAAGGCCACACAAAATACATTCATCGACAGCAAGAAGGACGGTCTGTATCGATCATACCGACAGGCGTACGCCCATCTGCTATCAATCTGGGGCCTACATATACAGCGCAGTGAAGTCCTAAAAATTGGGAGAGTGAACAACCACTCTAGCGACACGGACTTCCGTCAATGGGGTTACAACAGTCCGAGGTCATCGCTTTCATTGCCAACCCTCAGACATAGAGGTTCGGTGAACTCGAATCTGGAAGCAGGTAACCAAGGACTGGAAATCCAACGACACTGCATTCGATGTGGCCGCCCTCTGCAGATGTCAATTTTCACCAGTGAACCCATGACAGAGACGCCAGTTCAAAAGCAGATGAAGGGAGATCCTACACCTGCAATCTGCCAAGGTTGCAACCCGAAACAACCTCTTTCCCTCAAACTTCCTTGCGTTATATGCGGGGAAGTAGTAGACGGAATGCTCACTCCTTGTCTCAATTGCGGCCACGTCAGTTGCTTTGACTGCCATCAGGGCTGGTTTTCGGGGTTATCTCCCGAGCTACAAGATGACAAGGCCAATGGCGCTATAGACATGCACGATAGTGACCAGGAACACCAATACTGTCCCACCGGATGTGGCTGCAAATGCCCTGAGCACATCGTCTCAAACATTCCGAGGCCCTGGAGCCCATCCTCGCCGACACCGGATGGTGAGACTAGTCCTTTGACTCGGTCGCGGAAACAGCCTGATATTTTATCCAACGTTGGCCAGCATGAAGATGATCTTGATCAATGGCATACATCCCCATTTGCTTCCCTTGCTCGGGGCCTGGGGGGTGGTTTGAGTAGAGGATTACGCCCCAAAGAGGATAGGCGAAAGTCCAAGTCATCCATTTCTGGGTTTGTCCCAAAACGAACTGCCATGAATCAAGTGGAAAGTACATGGCAGTAGTTTGTATGATTTGAGCGTTTGTGTTTTTTGGGAGCGAATTACGTATACCCCTATATTGTGTTGATTCGTATTTATATATCTGTTCATTAGCTCGATTGATATCTTTATACCTCATGTCTCATACAAACACTGCCATTATATAAACCTGGTTAAATTGCCACTCATAGTCATTGTTAAATCACCCAACATATCTCCGTGTAATCCTCCTATCTTCCCAAATGCAAGTTCATAAAAATAGATTAAACCATTCATCCATATCCCACTAAATAACCACAGCCACATGATCATCCATATAATCCCCAATACTTCCCAAGAAACACGCTGCCAAAATCGAAACGCCTCCAAACGCAATACTAACATAATATACCCACTTATAGCCCTCAGAATAGGCCATCTGGCCTGCTGCCACAACAGCCTGATACGCAGTTTCATTTCCTGCAATTCCAGGAATCTCCCGCAATCCGTCTAATAACGAGGCACCGGTGAGCTCGATTGCTTCGGCGATGTAAGTAGTATTCGTGATGTTGAGCTGTGTGAGCATGACGCCGCCGATGTAGTGTTTGGCATTTGGGATGAATTTGGATATGAAGACGTTGTAGTAGATCGTGTAGCCGATGCTGCCGCCGACTACGCGGATGGAAAGGGTGAGGGCGGAGATTGTTGCGATTAGGTCCTATAAGTGTGTTAGGTTTTTCTCTTCTGATTTGCTCTTCTTGTATTGCAGGTTGACAAGATGCTTACATCTGGACAGATGATAGTTGTCATGATGGAGGCTGGAACTACGATTCCGCCGATACCTAGACCGGCGAGGGTGAGTAGGCCCCATAGTTGGTGCAGGTTGTCGGGACGGGCAATTGACATTGCGCCGCAACCTGAAGACTGTTAGTTAGGATTTATGGTGTATGCTGATAGGTGTTGGTGATGTACGAACCGGCGGTCATGAGGATACTGCTGATGATCAGTAGTTCCTTATTGTGACCTCGCAAGAGACTCAATAGCCACAGTGTGATACAGGCACCGCCCATGATGCCGAATCCGATGGGTAAGCTTCTGACGCCGACTTCAACTGGGTCATGTCCGTATACGTTGAATGACTGGGTGGGCCAAAACATGATCACGGAGAAAAAGTTGGCACCGGAGATGAAGGTGATAACTAGGGTTAAACCCAGGGTACGAGGTTCTTGCTTTAAGCGGCTGGGGAAGATAGGATACCTTGCGCCGTAGACTTCCCAGACTCCGAAGATAACTAGCAAAGCAAATCCGAGGATAAGTGGTACGAGGACATGCGCTGATGACCAGGAATACTGTAGTATAGGTTAGTCTCTGAGTTCAACCTGCATTGGAGTAGCGACGTGATATAGGATCGTGATACCTGATAACCGCCCCATTGCATCCCAGCCATAAACAGGATTAGTCCTACAATACTGAGGAAGCCACCGACATAGTCAACCCGACTCATGACCTCTTTGGGAGACAATCCCTCCGAATTAATCCTTGGTGGTGGATAGTAGAATAGCGCCGTGATCAGCAAGCCGAACCCGTTCCAGGCACCACAGAATGCCCCAACGTATCGCCAACCGCTATGGGCTGCTATAAGCTGAGCCCATAATACAGATGGGCAGAACGGCACTATAGTGAAGATCAGAACGGCGACATATTTACCTCGCTGTCTGGTCGGCGCCATCTCAGATGTTGCAGCCAATGCGGTCAACTCATTGACGCCCGCACCTGCACCTGCGATGGCCATTCCGCCTAGTAGTGGTTAGCCAGAAAAAAGAGGCCATGCTGGTAAGCTAAAGTCTTACCAATGAATGTATTCATCGTGTGTGCAGTACTGCTCACAATCATTCCGATACAAATAAGTGTAACTCCAATCAGGGCAACATAGCGACGGCCTATCAGATCGGAAAGGGATCCAACAAATGGACAGACACCGGCAAGAGCGAGGAGGTTAGCTAAAACCTGCAATATATCAAGCGGTTGTAAGTTGAACTGTTTTGCTGAATACGAGAAGGCACAGGACGTACAAACCAAACCCATCGATCTGATCCGCCTATATCTCCGTAGATGTAGGGTGGAATTCCTCCTGTCCATCAATTAGTGCAAGAAAAGTGAGACATAAATTTAATTCGAACTCACCAAACAGATAGACAGGAATCTGACTCCCAGTCCATAAGAAGGCCATAGCTGTGAAGCCCATAAAGCGACGAAAAGTCATCTGGCATTCAAAGTAGGGAAGTCATTTCTCGATATTCCTGACAAAAGTCTGGGGACCGTTATAGAGACATTGCAATAGATCTTACAGGAGGCTCAGACCCTTGCTCCCCCGACTCGTCCGCGTAGCCACCCGACCCTACATCTTCTTGGTGACTATAACCCTGTTTGTCATGGCTATTGTCCGTATGTCCGCTGGCCTTTTCATCCGCTTGCGATTGAGTGAAGTTATTGGTGAGCTCCATGACTGCTGCTGCTCTCCTATTCCAAAAGTAGGAATTAGGGATATATTCGAGTTAGAAGTTCAATCCGCGCAATTCTGCAGCAGACACATAAGGTCATCAGTTGTATGCCTCACGTTTGGGGTCAAGGCAATAGTAAGAAGTCAAGCAAATGTAGGGTAGGTTAAGTACGTATAACAAGCTTTCTCTAAGCTCAAGCCTGCATCTTATAATCCCCGGATTATAAGTAAAAGTGTTGCCTTCCGCAATAAGCATGGATCGACGATGCTTAAGTATTGCAGCCTCGTGCGAATGGTAATCATCGAAAGTGGTGGCGACTGAAGAACGGCACCAATCGGAGACGTATACAAAAACGGCCTAGAAAACGGTGATATTTCCAAACCGAGACACAGCCGAGGCGTTTTGCAAGTTTTTGAAGTTGTCAATGCGCTATTGCCGAACCATATCTAAGGTGGATTCCGGGGAAATGCGGGGGAGACGTGGAGAAGGTTGCCATGGTCGATGGTCTAGACAAATGGGTTGAGTCAAGAGACAACACAATTTGATTTGTCACGTAAGAATGAGTTCACTCTATAGTCCTTTATGGTCTTGTGGACCTCCCGTTCTACAAAATCACCGTATATATACAATCATATAAAGATTAACGCGAAATGGGAAAATCGCTTAGAAAGGCTCCTCTGGGCTTTAAAGCCCTACCATATCGTCTAATCCCTCGGTAAATGATTCCAGCATCTCAGTACCGTTCCCCAATTTCCTCAAGTTTATACTTCTTAGGAACAACGAAGAGGGCAGTTGCTTGAATACAAAGTCTTCCAACCGGGTCGCGTACTTCTCCCGTCACGTAAGCTTTGCGATCCGTGGTACGTTCTCGGTCGATGCTGGAGTGGAAGGTATAGAAATTGCCCGAATATACCGGAGCGCGATATTTAATCTCAAGGTTTGCTGTGACCCCTGTACGCTCTGGAAAATGGCGGATTGCGACACGGCCTAGATTCTCATCAATGACAGTGGCAAGAGCTCCGCCGTGGACAACAGTCGGCCATCCTTCCAGGCCATTCCCGAGATAGACAACGCTAACGGCCTTCCGCTCCTTGTCGTTCCAAAAGACTTTCTGTATGATGAATCAGCCAAAAGTTATGGTTAAGGTTCAATTAATCCAATGCAAAGTAGTTGAAAGGCTCTGTACGACAGTTACGCTGCCCTAAACTCTCTTTACGGCGGCAGGTTTGCAGCATGTTGCACAGGGGGAGCCTAGAGAAGAGACGAACCTGTAGCGCTAATCCCCGACTCCCTTTCAGTGGACCAGACGTAAACCTCTGCTTCTTGTCCTCCTCGGAATAGTTCCCATACACGTCCGCTTCCAAGTAGTCCGGATTGTTTCGGAGCTCCTGCACGATAGGTAGCCCAGTTTCGTATACTCGACGAATTTCCTCCAGTTTTAGGACATCCTCTGTCGTTTCGGGTTCGACCGGTGCAGAAACCTTATTGTCCATCCATTTTCCTGCCGCGACTCCGAGGCCACCAAAAATTCCGGCATAAATCAGTCGTCTCCCCCATTTCGATCTTTCAGGTGCAGATTGATCGGCTACAGTGCTGGTGCTTCTAGAGATGTGGGGGTTGAATCGCAATGACAGCTGAGACTGAGTTCCTAGGCTGCGTAACCGGGATTGTAGGGCTCTGCGGGTGCCAAACATGGTGTTCACATCGCAATCTTGCGGGTGGTCAAGAAAGTTGAATTAGTTACGAGCTTATGGTTAATATGCCGAGGCATCTAATTTGGGTCACGTGATATACTAGGAGAATACGATAACTTGAATGCTCTTCAGTCTTGAGCAGCTGGCTCCAGATGTTGTCTTTATTCTGACCGTTGAGTCTATCAACCTAGCTCGCCTGAAGGCTTCCCTGGCTCAAAAAGCTTCCCTTGGTAGAATCCAACGAACATGACCAAGCTGGGTGCCACGACAAAGATACAACACGAATAAAATCCAAACTGTTTTCCCCACTGATACAGACGTCACTCGTGTTCCACATATGCACATAATGTATTATCATCATTCAACCTGTTGATTAATAAGGTTTAGGCCGTTGCTGCGGACATCCTTAATTCGCAGTAGGCAGGTCAATCGCGCGATAGAGGAGAATCAACGCAGAATGGGACTCGCCTATAGTATTGTCAGCAAGAGATCCATATCAATTTTTATCCTTGAATGACATACCGCCGCCAGAAAGAGTCTCAATCTTCTCCGCTTCCACTTCAGTCACTTTCTCATCGTTAAACCACCACCACTTTCCATCCTCTTCCTTGTTACCTTGGGCTTGTTTCTTGACATATGCAGTGTAGTGACCACTGTCAGCGCTGGCACCTTGATGTGTGATTACTCCCCGTAGTTCGTAAAGGCCTGACTTGTTAGTACCCTCGTCGGAGCGAAGCTTCGGGTCGATAAGTTCGGAAAGCTCCTTCTTTGCTGCAAGGATAGAAGCTGCCTTCTCAGCCTCATACTCTGCATCGGACTTGAAGACGTCAGTCATTGCGGAATCACCATCCTTCTCGGTAGCCTTTGATGCATCTTTGCGTTCTTCGGCGGCTTTCTTCTTCTGCATTGGCTCCAAAGGCTCAGGTTCAGCTTCGGTTTTCTTCTCTTCATCCCGCTGGTGGTCAAGCTTCTGACGCTTGCGAGCACGCTCAACATCGAGTTCTTCCTTTCGGATCTCCCGTACTTTGTCTCGAATAGGGATAAGTTCCTTTTTGAGCTCATCTGTGCAGAAGTCTACCGCGTCCAACTCGGCAGGGAATGTAACCTTACGCATGATCTTGGCCTTCTTCTGGGTTTCGCGTTTCCAAAAGAAACGAACGAAGTGCACAGTTAAGTATTTGGGCAATCGAGCAATGCGTGAACGCTTGGTGTAAATGGCATCACGGTCTAGAGTAGGGGAACGCTTTTCAATCTTCTCTTCAAGACCGGCTTTTATGCCATCATGCAAGTGATTTGTTTCTTTGCCGATGTGACAGTCAAGCTTGTAGAAGACGTCCGAGCTTGGGGTGGGTTGCTCGCCAGCCTCTTTTGCTCCCGGCTCATCACATTCCGTAACAGACTCAAACCTTCCAGCAAGGTATTTATCCACAAAAGATACTTCATTGCTGGACTCACCCTCACCCTCCTTGATCATCAGCTTGTTCCGCAGTTGGGTTACGATTTGAGACCATGCCTCTTCAGCATCTTGCTGGGCATAACCATGGCCGTTTCGATCTCTCTGGGCGAACTGGGGAAACACATTCCTCAAAGCATTCAGGAACATAAGAGGCGGAAATCCCTCTTGCGTTTCAGACATTTGCTTGAATAGATCCCGCAACGAAGACGTAAGATCCATTGAGGCGCCGAGGCCACCAAGACCAAAACTGCTGAGATCCGAGAGGTTCGATGCTCCAGCAGCACCTGTTGAGGGGCGATATCTCAGAAGCTCCTGATGGAGCTCGGGAACACTTCTCAATGTCTGCAGTGTAGAGTTAAGGTAGCAAGTGTTACCAAGGTTCTGAAGGCCAGCAGGAATAGCTCCCTCTGCTCTTGCAGCCTCAGCCTCCGTCATGTCCTCCAAGAACTTCACTGCTTCTTTTGGGCGGCCCAAATCCCCGGATCCTTGGCCTCCAGATGGCGTGCCCATCATCATGAATGTCTGGCCCGGTTTGGCGTTGAGCGAGGACAATGGGGTTTCATCCTTAAGTTGTCCTCCTTTGACCAGAATTTTCTGTCGTTCGGGTTCCACGCCGGTGAGGGAATATAATTGGTACTTAAGCGTTTCACCGTTCGAGGATAGATCAAGCTCGACCTCATGACGTTTGCCCTGGTGCTTCACGATAACTATGGTCTATGAGTAAGAAGCTTTCGAAAATATGAGAAGAGTCATATAGAAGAGTTGTAGAGTCACATACCTGGTATAGACGCCATTTTGTCTTAATTCTTGAGAGTAATCTCAGAAAGCCTCTCCTTGACTTCTGCTTGATGAAAGTGACGCATAAACAAGAGCATCATCGCCCGTTAACGGGGCGTGGGGCAGTGAATGCAAACAAGACAAACAGGCAACAACATCGCGGCCTTAGCGGGACCGCCGCCTGTGGCTCCTGAAGCTGGCACTTGACACCTACATCCATTCCTAGGCTTGCTTCCTGGGCCTGGATATAGACATAAATCATAAAGCCTCCGAATTCGTGACCTGTGGGTTTTTGGTCTGACTTATACTTACGCAAATTAAGTTGTTGATGGTACCAGCGGAGTAACAACGGAGACCCCAGTATACGTCACACTTCCAAAATGGTGAGCTAGGTCAATCCGAAGCTAACAATTGATCGCTAACAATTGAAGTCTCAATCATTGCGTCCATATCTTCAATGCGTCCGAGCCTCTCTCACCTCCGCGCTTGCGGTTTCGAACTTCGCATCCCAGACGTCCGAGAGACATAATGTACCAGAAATTGAGGCCCAAAGCTCTCCTGAACTCCTTCTTAACCCGCTTACCGTCTCTCGAAACGAAAATGAGAAAGTCCTCATCGAACCTAGTGTGAACAGTGTCCGTGTCAGCATCAGGATTAAGCAAGCGGACGAGATTGAACATAGTATTACTCTCCATCCGGATGCCTGCTTCTATTGGCTAGGCCATGCATGGCGCTAGATACTAACAATAATATACAGTCTTGGTCCACAAGTTCACCCGGTTTTTGACGCAGCGAGCCGAATCTTTCTTCATCTTACGACGGAAGCCAGTAAAGGTCAGGCATCATAGTGCACCTACCACATCCATGGATACAGTATGCTAATAAGTCAACAGGGTTACGATATCTCGTTTCTAATAACGAACCGAAACGTAGAGGAGATGCTCAAGCACAAGCTAGTTGATTTCATTATCCAGTTTATGGAGGAAGTCGATAAAGAGATTTCCGAGATGAAGCTTTTCGTATGTACCTTCTCCACGGTATGCCCGCGTATAATAGTAGTATTGACAATGCGCAGTTGAATGCCCGTGCGCGATTCGTCGCTGAGTCTTTCTTGACACCTGTAAGAACCCACTTAATGACGCTCCCTGTACCCTGAACACTATCAATTAACTAACAACCTATAGTTTGACTGAATTCTTGCTCATAATGTTCATTTTATGGTTCATGATATATCCATGACCTCCACTTTTTATCCAATAGCGAGTATTGTACAGGCGATCTAGGCTGGTGATGGGGGCTACTCTGCTTCGCTCAATGATCCGTTCCCTTCCCTAGATCTTGAAGTCATTTGGAGTTTAAATGTATGATGAGCTTTCTCACAACTTACACTTGACAGTAGATCTTGGTATAAGCGAAATATAACCATACTAGTAACAAGCATTCAGAACCATTATGTTTTATAGCAATTTATTTACACTGTGTAAATAATTACAATATTAATACATCATTATCGATCTTATATTTAGAGTGACGACGATAGTATGCTCTGTTCAACATAAAATGTGCAAGCAACCACCTTCCTACTATAGTCACATGGGTAAGTCAACTCCCTTATATCCTGAGCGCAGGCTTTTTGGAGGCATGCTGGGATTTTTTTTATCTATGTTGCTACATGTATTCTTTTACAGTTGAGGAGTACAGTAAAAATATCACAGCAATCTGGTAAAGTAGTAACAGTCTCAATTCACCCTAAATACACTTGTACAGCTTTATTGTTTGATTGTTGATATAGCAAACATTTAACATTGTACATAGCCTGTGATCTTTTTTACTTATTAGTTCAAGACTGTTACTATAATCTATATAGACACATAAAGCTCACATAACTTATTTATTTGTCTCTTGCCTTGGTTACTTTTCTACTACTCCTTTCCTGCCTCCGTTGGTTAGGGTATACGAATAGTTTATACAGAACCAATTTTCCATAACCCCTCATCACGACTAATCGAGTATTCGATTAGTCGGCAATAACTGATATATATATACAGATGAAACACAAGTGAATTCTATGTGTTGCCGTGCACTCCCAACCAAGGCTCTCGGCGCTGTCATGTTGAGATCCCCACGCTTTTCACTCCTAACACAGATCCTAATCATCTTTCTCATCACTTCACACTATCCTACTGTTCTTCCGACTCCTTTCTGATGGCTACCAGGCGCCCAGTTGACCCCTTCACGGGACACGACTCTCCTGGCCCATATCATGGTCCATATCGAGCTCGTGCAGGCACCGTAATGCAGCCTGTCCAGACAACTCAGCCGGGTCCTTCTGAGACGCCTCACCAACAGGGGCAGTTCCCGAGTCTAGGAGGTTTATACGCCCATCTTCCTTCTACGGGAGAAGCCCCGCGTGGATATTATCCCTATGACACTGCACAAACTCCAACTCCAACCCCTCGGAACCCTCGTCCTTTTAGCCAGCTACGAGCTGTACATAGTCCACTCCCCGCCCCAGCTCCCCAGCATCCGTTCCATTACGGGCCTCCAGGGCTTCTCTCTCCTGCATTCTACCCCACTGAAGGCACCGTGGCTCCACAGCCTATGAGAGCCGAAGTTCACGGGCAACCGGGAAACTCTGAGCAGATCACAGACCTGGACAAACCGTTTAGCACAGTTGCTATGAGGGAGGAGATGCCTATTGGCAGTTCTGTGCATACTCGTCAGGCACCGTGTTGGGGCGTTATCAAGATATCAAACGTAAGTGGACTTAACTTCCTATTAAGGATGCTACTAATAAGTGTGAAGATTCCTTATTCGGTTACCAAAAGTGAGATCGCGCAATTTGTAGGACGCCCAGCGCGCCTTATCAAAGGATGTTCAATCCATATTATCATGGAGCGCTCGACCGCGAAAACTATGGACTGTTTCGTTGAAACTGAAACTCAGGAAGCAGCCCAGAGAACAGTTGACCGAATTAACAGCATCTATGAGACTGGCCGAGCACCCAGGCTTGGTCTTCGCCGTGTAGACGTGGAGTACAGTAACCAGGATGCGCTCTTGAAAGATCTCTTTCCGAGAGCCAAGTGCATCTCCTGGGAAGAGGGTATGCCTCGCGAACTTCCAAACACTGATCCGTACTCCACAGGTTTTTCTGGCTTCATCACTAGTGAAGAGATCGTGGGAGCTATTCGTCATGCTGAAATTCCTCACCGTGTAAGTGAACTGCCCGCGCACATCGTCTGAGAAAGACTAACATGTTGAGCGCCCCCAGTCGCCTTTCAGTGTCAAATGCCCTCAGCGCACCTATGAGTCGACAATCAGTACGCTTTATAAGGTATTATATCATCACCTATTGACCAAACACATGGAGAATGCGTTTCTCACCTTGCATATAGTATCCATGGTACGCTACAAGGTTGTACACGGTCGATGATCGCAATCAGCTGTTTGAGCTGACAAATAGGCACTTGATATCTCTTGCATCCCGCATTGACAGAACTCAAACCATGGGCCTGGACCAAAATCTGCTGCGAGATCTCCTCTATGCTGGAATCAATTGTCCGGCCTTCAATGAACGTCAGAAATATACTCTGTGTGTCAATTCTAACCTTGCACCAGAGATCTCTAGGTTTCCAGATATCAGCAAGTGGTTTCCGTTCGACACTTTAGTGCAGCTGCCCGACTTCAACAAGGATACCCTCTCGGTAAGCACCTTGTCCATACCTTGCAGCCCACTCCAAGCTATCCAACTTTGACAATTAACACTTACCTGTCATTCTTGCAGTATTATGCGAACCTGATATCAAGGGGGACGATCCCCGACCATGGAATTCCACACCTGACGAACACTTTCCCGCAGGATAGGGATGATCTTTGCTCTCCGTACGGTCGTGTGTGGTTTGAATGGCCCGCACATATCACTAGAACAGTGCTCTGGGAAACAGCAGTTAGGATAGAGATGCAGATACTAGGCAATCTTGTCCTGACTGGGTGGATTACCAAGGACAACGAAGCCAAGGCTAGACGGGCAGCTGCGGGACCCTCGTCTTCAACTAGACATGACCAACGACGCACCCTCAGTGGTTTAGTTGCTAGCTCTGAAGAAGGACTAGATCCCCAAACATCCTCCAGGCTTGAGATCTTCGCCACTCCATCGCGCCGTATGACCGAGGCTGGCCCATCTTATCGTCAGGAGCGGGAAGTGGGGGATGAAACTCCTCGTCCATTCAATGACAGCGATCAAAGTCCTTGGACCCGGAGGCTTCTCATCTTCCCCCCAGGCACAGCAAGGGAAGGTTTCCATTTTGGCCATCGAAACACAAAGTCCTCTCCAGGTAATCTCACACCTTCGGGTGTTTAGTTTTCGGCTGCACGTTGAATCCAGAGTTCAAACGTTACTATTCGGTCTATCTGTCATTCTATGGCAATAACTCAACTAATTTCTTGGTTTTGTTACGGATCTCATGGTTTTTTTAAAGCTCAACAGTCCACTTTGTTTTGGGCTCAGCTTTTCTCACTCACTTTGGTGTCGCATTGTCCTTGTCTTCAGAAATACCGCAGTCGATATCGTGTCATCGATCATCTGAAGAGTCACGTTTGCACTAATTAGGTCTGGCTTGAATAGGATATTTGGATAGGCTTGGACCAGCGCAGGAAGCATGGTGTTGTTATGATTTGTTTATCTCCCTCTTTCATTATGGTTTTGCTTGTATTTTCGCTCTCCCTTCCATTGTTCCTCTGGGTTTAAATCAGTTCTTGGTCATCTCCATGACATGAGACCTAAAACCTACACCATATGAGGTTCGATGTCGATAACTTTTCAGTCCATCTTTTCTTATTCTGTTGTATTACCGTTTTCTCCATCGTTCTGCTAAATTTTTGACGATTCATGATGCCCTTCGTGACAGGAAATTTAGTCCGATGTTAATAACGCTATTAGTTGAATTTAATGGTATTCTGTCTCTATAATTCCGTCCGGTCATGGTTCCTTAGTAGCCTGCAACGTATCTCGAGGTTCGTTGCCTTTCGCCTGGTCCTGGAGAAGTTTCTTTCTCATCAGGCCCTCAGCTTTCATCCTCTCTCGTCGTGTCTGGGCATCCTCCCATCCGGGAGGTTTAGTCTTCTTGTTCGTCTTTGGTCCTCGATTCGCAGAGCATAAACCCAGCAAATTCTCCCGGAATCTTTCTTTTCGTTCTGTGTTGATTGAGAACCTTTCATTAGAGATTGCAACCAACATCTGCAGATACTCCTCTGTTACCAAGCTGCGGATGCCTGGTTCGCCGGTTGCTGTCTCATCGTCGGCGTCGCTATCTTCACAATACCCGATCACTGATTCCAGGGATAGACCCGCAGAGCGCACGGCGACGATCGGACTAGGACCTTCATCGCCCTCCAAGCAGCGCAAACTCTGTAGCCCGCTTTCGCGGAAACCAGAGCTTGAAGCGGCAGATAATACCGGGTGAGCATGTTGCAGCGTTGCTGCCATTATGTGAAGAATCTGTGGAAAGCGTTCTCAGTACTCGAGTACAGTAAATGGTGCTTAAACCAGTCCATTTGCAAATCCCAGCGTCAGACGGGTAGTATATAGCCAGCAACAATCGAGGCTAAGCTTTGACCTTAAGGGGAATAAAAGAACGAGACATATGTTCAAGCATACAAAGAATCGCAAGCTTTGTTGTAAACTAAACAATGCCGGGGACAGACGAACTTCTTCGAAGAAACAAAGAACGCAGCATTGGACTAACGTACCAGAGGCTCGAAATGGAAGCGCACGAGACGCGGGGCTTTTCCTTGTTTGTTCAGCCCGGGGGGTTTGCCATCTCCAGGGACCATTCCAAACAACTCATGCAACGACTTCCCTTGATGATCGCCTCTTTCAGAACTGTTACTGCCACATGGTGCACCATAGCCTTGCAAAGGATCGTGAGAAACATACAGCCATTTTCCAGCACCTTTACCCCCCGAGGCTACAAACTGTCTTCCTTGCTCGTCGTGCGGCTTCGGCTGCTTCTTCCGTCCCTCCAGGAACACACTGATACGCCCCGCGCAGCTACTAGTGGTAACCAAGCCTGGGTGAGTATTAATTTCATGGATGAGGTCCCGAATACCCTCATCGACAGACCCTTTGGGCGAGAGGTCTGTGTACTCTGCATCGGGGACGGAGAGTCCTGCAAGAATTTTACGCTTGCGAGATTCAAAGACCTCGGGTATCGCACTTGCTTCGACTTCACTCATGAGTGGCTTGTATGTGGAGTCGTTGTTGAGCAAGGGATAAAAACAGGTTGGTTAAGGTAAAGATACGGAAACCTGCACTGCTGTTTGGAAAAGGAATGAGGCAATCGGCTAATATCTTTGAGTGAAACAGGTGGGTCAGATGAAGATTAGACAAAAACAAAACTTGATAGAACCAGAAAAGCACCAGAAGATATAGTGTTTTGTTCTTAGCCCGACAAATCCTGAAATGGTTTCATTCCGAGAGTGACGACGTTTTAACGACCGCACTAACTTTAGTGGTCGCGGGAGGCAAAGAATTGCCCGCTTTTCCACGCGAAAACCGCCCCAGAAGTTACCAACCTCCTGGTCGCATTCCCGGTCCCTTTCGAACCGTCTGAAAGTCTATCAGTCACTAACGACCCCATAGTTCGGCCAAGAAGCTTACAAGCTGCCGCGGGAGCTTATTAAATACTATACCTCCCGGATCTTTCTTGCTCCAATCTTGCGTAACTAATTGTGTCTATGAGGAACAGCTCCAATTTACGTTTCCCCTCACAAACGGAGAAATAACCGAAAACCTTTCTCTTGCCATGCCTCGTCGATCGTCTCGGGCCGTTCCCGTGTCGGCGGCAGCACCAGCGCCAGTACAAAAAAGGCGCGCGTCTGACAGACTCCCCACTGCCTCCAAGACAGGATCAAAAAGACAAAAGTCCGACGTCACTACTACCACCACTGGAAGGCCCGTCAGATCCACCTCAAAGAAAAGCAAATACTTCCAGGAAGAATATTCAGATGATTCAGGAACTGACTCTAACAATGGCTCCCCGCCGGAGGATTCCCCCTCCAACTACGACGACTCCGCATCCTCCGTTGCAGAATCAGTCGCATTTCCCACAGCTAGTGAGGCGACAGAAAACCCAAGAAAAAAACCTGGGAGACCACGAAAGAGCCTAGGAAGCAATAAGGGAGACACAGAAGGCACTAGAAAGAAATCGGACAGTGTTCCAAAAGGTGATACGAATGAAGCATTGAATGATAAGCAATTGTGGAAGGAAGGTGTCAAAGCCGGCCTTGGACCTGGAAAAGAGGTCTTCATCAAGAAGCCCAAAGCAAGGGATGCAGGTACTGTGCCCTATCAGGAGCATACCTTGCATCCCAACACCTTCCTTTTTCTTGTGGACTTGGCAGAGAACAATGAGAGAGCTTGGCTCAAAGGTAACAATATACCATGCGGAGGAAATCAGGGCTCTGAATCTCAGCTGACTATGGTCACAATTCATAGCGCACGATCCGGACTACCGTGCGTCTAAAAAGGACTGGGAGAGTTTTGTTGCAAGCCTCACCGAGAAGATTTCAGAGATGGATAGCACGATTCCTGAGTTACCTGTTAAGGACCTGGTGAGTACTAGTAGTAGACTGGCATGAAGAATTCCACAAAAGAGATGGCTGCATTAACATATATGGTGCTCCAGGTATTCCGTATACATAGGGACATTCGGTTCAGCAAAAACCCTACTCCTTATAAAGTATGTTCGAACTTTGAGCATCTTCATATCTAGTGACCATCCCTTACGGGTACTGGATTGTATAGCAGGCTAACAGTCGGGGTTGAGCAGACACACTTCTCAGCTGCCTGGTAGGTGAAAGGCCAATACTAAATGAAAAGCAGTCAATTAAACAATTCCATAGGTCCCGTACAGGCAAAAAGGGCCCTTACGCTGCTTATTATGTCCACTGTCAACCTAAGTCCTGTTTTGTCGGTGAGTGACACCAGGAAAACATTTCAAATGTTCTCATTTATTCAAAAAACCATGAACCAAAAAACCCCCACATATGTATTATGTTTCGCGGTCTAGAGGGCATGTACCTCAACTTCTTCTGGGGTCCGCATATATGATACAATTGGTACCTCCCTCTATGTTAAGCACATTTCATTGTGGGCCGAACGCCTCAAGCCTAGAACAATGGGACGTCGCACGACATCTTGTATCCATCTGAATCATCGGCGGGGAAAGTATGTGCTAATGACACGTCTCGGGTGGGTTTAGGTTCAGGTCTCTGGCATCCAGAGGCGGACAAACTTGCGCTTATGCGAGAGGATATCGACAGGAATTCACATCGCTTGAAGGCAGTCTTAGGAGAGGAAGGAATGCGCCGCGAACTTTTCGATGGGGTATCTGATGAAGAGAAGGCTGTCGAGGCTTTTGTCAACCAAAATCAAGAAAGCGCGCTCAAGACCAAACCCAAGGTAGGCATCTCTTTGTTTCTCAAACATTGCTCCACAGCTCTAAGGATCTTGTGACCCTATTGTTACTATTCTATCACCTATGCCGGTCTGGTTGCATCAAATTAGTTTGTTGATGAGACACATATGCCCATTCTCGAGGTTTGAAAGCGACTCGGTCGCGTCTCGTCACCGAAAAAGGCATTTGCTGCTCGTTAGTTTTCATCTCAAAGGACGCGGATCTCCAGCAGAAGTCCTATCCCTGAACATAAACAGAGCTAAACACGTCAATTCGGCACATGGGTTGATGAGTGAGGTGCCCAGGCTGCAACTTCTGCGAAACGCTGGCGGTCGCCATGGACGTGGGATTTCGATTAGAATTGCTCGCCAACACACTACCAGTGTCTTCAGCATCATAAACCGAGAGAGAAAGCTCTCGGCAGGATGATCTGCTTCAGTGACCATTCTCTAAAAGACTCGTTGCCCTGTGGGCGTCAACAGCCTCCCGTGATAGCAAGACTAGAGACCAGTGTTGATGGGTGCAAGCGCTGCAAGCGCGGACGGGCGATCCCGACTGGTCTACCCGTCTGGGTCGCACCCTTTTCCCACACAAGCCCCTGGGGCCTTTCCTGTTTGCTTTTTGGGTTCAATGTCATTACTGTTCTTCGTTCTGGCACGGAAATTCCTCTGGCGTCCCACAGCGTGTTTTGGTCTCGAAAACTTTTCTACACCGTCTCATCCGTTTCCATGGTTCACCATCAGCTTTAACCCGGCGGGTCGTCGGTGTCGTCCAATTACAATGCTAACAATATATTTTCCTTACCCAGGGCTACGGCTTGGACAATGAAAACATTCGACTGCTCCGCTTGCGCAGTTTCACCATCGGCAGGCCTCTAGCCGATGAAGAGCTTATGAGTCCCAACGCACAGGACAAAATTGCAGCTCTCATTGGTATCATGGAACCTTTCGTAAGCCAATCCATCCCAACGCCCCTGTCGTGTAGCCGTCGTTTGGCTTTCCCTCTTTGCTTGCCCGCATCTGCATCCATTGGATCCTAGCACCGGTATCAAATACGGGCCCTTTCGCCCCGTTCCCCTCTTCGCCTCTCCAGCCACTTCAGCGGTGTAGCCTCGGACACAATGATACCCACCATCTAGCCAGTTGTGCTGGAGATGGCAGGGTTCACTTGGAGAGTCTTTTTATGTGATACTTTTACTGACAGGAAATGTCATCACTTGATAGGTTACGTACCTCAACAGCGTCGTCATGCCCGATCCAGAGGATATGGATGCCAGTTCCGGATCGGAAAGTACAGACTAAATCGGATATCTTCTTGGGATGAATGGTAGGATGATGTCTGTCACAAGAACGTAGGTGTATATTTGAACACTGTATGGGGTATTTTTCTTAATTTTCTGTCTATGTCCCCCCGCTTTTTTTTTTCTCTTCTTATTTTTTTTCCTCTTCTCTTTTCCCTAAAATGGTTTTTGCGTGTAGTCAGCCGTGAGTTTACATCCTTGGAAACTTTTGGCTTTTATTCCTTTGGCCTTTGTCTGTAACCGTTTTCTTATGGAGGCTGGAGGATAGGCCGTTAGCTCTTTGTTACCAGTCTTTGACTCGGGAGGCTCATGTCATAGCACTTGTCTGTGGGAAAGGGCAATCGCTTCTCCTCATTGATTAGGTTTCCTGTAGTTTTCATACAATACCTTTTACCAAGCTGAGCTAAGGAGATGTACATACCTAGTCTCGGAGTTTTCTTTACCGCCACTTCTCGTCCCCCAATTATGGCGCCTTTCGTGTCAATCGCTCATCATCTCAACAGGGTCATGAATTCTAGTCCTTCAGAATACTGACGTGCATATTATAATGGCCTGCTGGCCTGCTGGCCGCGTGCCGCAGTCCGGCCCGTCGGACGTGCCGTTAGCCCCATGGCGCTGCCTATCCTGTGATATCCACTCCTGCACGCGTGCAAATTCGTCCATGGTCCTCATGCGTCCATGCGTCCTTCGTCCCGTGGAACAGGCTTCATCTCTGCATCAATGCCCAAACAGAGTGGGTATCGTTTTTGTTACAAACCATTCTGTCACCTCGGAGCCAAGCCCATTTTCGTTCTGACCTGTATCCCCTCGGCTGACAGTTTGCAATCCTCCGGAGGAAATGACAGCGAATTACCTAGGAGGATGCATGCTGTACAGCTGTCCTCGTCTGGCTAGAGTCCATGCAAGCCATGAACTTTGTGCGAGTCAATGATCAATGGTGATTTGACTTGGCAAGATCCTAGCGGAAGTTTCCGTTCAATAGACGCGCTCATCCACGGCCCCCGAATTTCCTTATTTGGGTTCAGGGACGATCATTGTCTTCTCTGTCAACTGAGAAGCCGGCATTTCCTTCCCTTTTTGCGGTCTTCTGGTTGATTGAGGACTCATACGAGTAAAGAATAATCCGTAATTAGTCTGCTTTCTTTGTTGTTCCACCATGAAGTCAAGTTATGCGTCATAAATGATTTGGAATTTTACTTCAGTTTGCTTGGTTTCATTCACAATTTGCATCAAAATGCATACCCTCGTACCGTTCAGGGTAGTCTTTAGGATCGGAAATAACCCTAGAGCCAAGCTATGGTCACAATAACATGTAAAGAGAAAAGATTTATGACGTTGAAGTCATGATTATACTGAATAGATCTAGTTCTTCGAACTAATACTGGTACTATCTAGATGAACATATATAGATATATTGTGAATCAACTTGACATATCTATACACTACACCAAAGATGTAACGTTAGGAGGAAGGGCACTTCTAATTTGAAAACAGGTAGTAGATACTTACTATCCTACAAAGTCATGGGTAGTTTCAATTAGACAGATGATCAACGGTGACACGATCTATGTACCTCTAGTTAATGTGGTAAAACTTGTAAGCCCTTCGGAATATACATTCGACGAGCCAGTCGCAGCCAAGATGATTAACAAAGTGCTAACACGGCACTAGTTACTCTCTGCTAACCCATAATCTGCCAAAGACAAGGTTCACACTTTTGTCTAGACCATCTGTCTGGCAGCCAACAGCAATACTCCATCCCATACCGACTTCATATAAGTTTCGGCCGCGATACTGATATATACGATTCAATAAATGTGACACATCCATGTTCTTTTGACTCGAGATATTGCATCAAGCCGAAGGTGCTCAAGGTTAAGTCATTTAGTAATGACCAGCACTTGCCACCTGCATATCTTTGACAGAGAAACGGTCCATCCGCATCTTGGAGCGCGTCTATGCGCCAGATTATTAGATAGCCCTATTCCATCGTCCACGATTTTCGTCGCTTGTCTAGTGGAAGCCCTGGCCCCGTTATTTAGAGTTGGCTAATTTCCAGGCTCAAAATTTCCGGATCGCCAGTCCTTGTGGGGGAGAGCTGATCACTCTGATCGCACTGATTACTTAGCTAGGGTAAAGGCCTACACAGTACAAATGTAATGTTCAGGCTTTCAGTTTGATTTTTATTTTCTTAGACTTTCTTTCCTCTCCTTTCTTTTGATTTTCGCCACTTCGTCGTGATAACTAGAAGGAGCAATAGTCAACTGATTATGAGACATCCCTACAAAGTCAGGCATCCACCACACTCCAAACCTAACCTTTTGTCGCGTGATGGAAGAGGTCGATGTACAACCGAGTAACTCGTACAGCGTGTCACGCTCATATGTTGGGTCGTCACGTTATAGTGTCAATCCACAGCATTAGCTAGGGTCATGACTCGAACAAGACAGGAACGGCCACTGGAGGCGTTGGAAGTCAAGGTACAGAAACCACTAATCCTACCAAATTCGGAAATGTGACCAGGCGAACAAGTACAGAGTAAGCCCCAACAGAATTATCTGACAATGTTTTGCTCCTCGTTTCGCCACGTCATTTGAGAAAAGACAGCGCGCTTGCGCACACGCAGATACTACACACACCCTAGTGCCCGAAGTGAGCACAGACAGGCGTGGTTGGAGTTTCTCCTTTTTTATTTCCCATTTTATTTTATTTGTTTTTTTTTTTTTTCCCTTTTTCCTTGCCAACCAAGCCACCAAACTAAACCAGGGAGGTTAGTGCCCTGTTTATCCGCCACTAGCCTATCACCAAGTGTTTCCACGCGTGCTACGCCCACCAAAAGCGACAGATAAAGTACAGATAGTCTGGGATGCTCCTCGCTCTCATAGGCCAGTTCCCATCACGTGACTGAAATTGTATGCGGGCTGATCGATGATCAGTGACAGGCCGCATGATTCTTTTTCTTTTTCTCCGCCAGCGCTATACTACATGTTGCCAACCGTTTCCGCTTGGTCAGCAATTCGGACTCCAGCGGGAACCTAACCAAGGCAGTTCAACTACTTACCGTACTTTCTTACTCCCCTTGATATACCCATCCATACATATGCAGGAAGAGATGCACGTTGGGCAAGGGCGCCTCAACCCCAGTCTTCGAACGGAAGATGAAGTTTGATCTTCGACGCTGTGTTTAATTCCGTCATCCTTAAGAGCCACGCGATCTCATTGCCGGCCAAGGCGAGCCGACGTTGGTCGCGGTGGAGCCGTTTTTCGGAGATACCGAGGGCGACACCAGACCTTGAAGCCCACAATTCTCTACATGGTGGGTTCTGGTGTCAACGGAAAGCCGCGGACGGAAATGCAAGCAGCCGATAGGACCAGAGGAGAAGAAAACGTGGCAAAGGTGAGAGAGAGAGAGAGAGAGAGAGAGAGAGAGAGATTAATAGACTATGAAGAGAGCAGCGCAAAGAAAAGTGCGTACTCCGTACCCTGAACTGGTTTCATTCTGTGTAACTTACCGTCACGGTAATACAATGTTTGTGTAGACCGGTTCGGTTTTTCCCGTACGGTACCGAAAGGTTGCTTTCAGGGTATCAACCAGCTTGGAAACCATTATCATTTATTCTCCATCTCGATATTGGTAAGGCTATGAAAAAGTGAGGCTGACAGTGGCCGTCGACTGTGTGGAGCAGGACGCATGAAAGTACTGTTCTGCATGCAGCGCCTACTTAAGTTGCACTGTTGTCAATTTGGGTACTGTCACCTTGGGGTTACACTCGGCTCTCTCTAGCAGTCAGAATCTACATTGAGAATTGCCATTGGTGGCGTCACCAGTGTCAGAGGTATTGAATTTCAAGTCTATGTCTCTAAATTCACTTCAGCAGATGCTGCCAGGTCATGTCTGGCTGAGCAAAGCAGAGAAAGGCGGGGGAAAGAGAAAAGTAAAAACAAAAAAGGAAAAATTCTTGGGTGAAAATGAGACGTTGGTAAAGTGGAGTGGTTGGTAAAACGTTATGAGGCTCCAGTCTTAGGCGATCGGGCCTCTTAGCTCATGGTCAGATAACAGAAAGTTGTCAGACTTTTTCCCTTCGACATGACTAGATTATGCAATGCGTACGAAAGGTGACATTTATTGTCGGCACCCGCGATGATATTACGACTTTGATAGCATGCCACACTACGCTTTATGCATGAGATCGGCGGGAGTCGGGGCGGGCCGTCGTGGTGCCCAGGAGACAACTAGCGACTGAGGAGTGGTGGTTGCCCAACGCCCTGACACCAGCCCTGAAGCACCTGCATCCAGATCACACCTCATCCTGGCTGGTTTCCGTTTGCGACCGCCGACTTCCGACGTTTGGTGCTATTCTTATCTGGCCGCGTACAGAAGGTATGAGAATGGCTATTTCCTCTTTCTCTTGATTTTTCTTTTCTTTTTCCTACCTCTTTCTTATTTGGGAGTCATACATATCTTGATTCCATCCTTCGGCCGACGACCTTGTATTATTTATGTATTGTGAATTTCCACGTCACGAAACAGGAAATACCGTCTCCACCGTTCCATCTACTACTCCGGAGTAACCACTCATCACCACCAAACCATTAAAAAGCCAAGATAAAGATAAAAAAAAAAAGGCTCAATGGAAGAAATAAAATCATTCCAAGGCAAAAGGGAAGGTGAAAGCGACTGCATTACAGTCGATCTGGCTTAAACGGCATGAGTCACACGATCGATGTCATGCTTCTTGATGTCCAAAATGAGCGAATATCTTACCTACATCTTCCGTAATAACAACCACCGCTTTGCGCTGTCATTGAGTGGGGTTGAAGAAGGTTTGGCAGCCTCTGGCAAATGTGATTAGCCTGCAGAAATTAGACTTGTTTCTCTTCGGTGCGTGTCGGATCATGGCTGTGAATGCTCTACAGCAAATCAGAATGGCGTGCGGGTTCTTCTTAACTTCCGCCAGGCTTTACCCATGAGGACTAATCATTAGTTCCCATGTCCTTCCCATGTGCCAGTGGATTCTCGTTAAAAGTCTTTCCTCCAAACAAATGAGGAATCAGGACATCATATTACGCACTTGACAAGGATGCCAGCCAGGTTCGCAACCGGCTGATTGGCAGCCATGTCAGCAGACCCCGCAAACGAATCCTGGTTCTTGGACACCGTCAATTCCTTCCGACACGCGTTGACAGGCCGTTTCTCGCTCGAGACGACCTGGCCAAGCTGCGCTAATGCACCTTCCCTTGAAGTGCCACCGATCGGGCCATGATAATGCTTTCCTGGCGCGGTCCCAGGGCTGTAGCACCGGGAAACTTAGGGCTCTCCACCGGGTCCCCTCACAACCCCTCTCTCTATTTTTTCTTTTTTTTTTTTCTTTTCTTTTTTCTCTCTTTATTTTTTCAAAATAAAAAAAAAAAAGTTCCAGAAGGAGCATGCTGGATACTGTTATTCTCATGGTTATACTCCGTAGGTTCGTGTCGGTGGAGGGCCAATTACGGCCTGATAATGACATCAACTTACCGAGTGGCTCGTACTCGTGGCCGCACCTTGTAAAATAGTTTGAGTAGGCCTGACTGAGTCATTATTACAAGTCATGAATTTCAGGTGTATCAATACACTCCCAGGCAAAAACGTGGATTTCCCGAGTGAAACTCCCGACTTGGTAATGCAGGACAGTTATGAAAGATCCATGATGTCCAAACCTTACTATATCTGATGTCTTTTCTTCAGCTGAACCATTTTCTGAATTAGGTAAACTAACTACTCCGTACGTAGCCTGAGAGGCTGAGCTGACCTTGCTGACTTTGGGGGCTGAGAACCAGCGCTCACCGCCTAATACTCTTTGCGTGAAAACTCCACATCTAAAAAGTTTTCTCACCACAACCCCCACCTCGACGGAGTAGAAACTTCTTCATCGCCACTCTAACTCGAATTATGCGTACATCTATTAATGGGAGTTCCCACCTCCCAGCCTCTGTACCTACTATCTCTACCCAGATCCATGGGACAGTTAAATGTATGAGTGGGTCGAACGAATAACATACCACGACCGAGTCTCCAAGACCACGGCTCACCGCATGGAAACCGAGCATCGTCTGAATAGCAATACCATGGATACGCCGCCGCAGGGTTCCATAGTTAGTCAAGTACCAGCCCATACTTGTGCGACTACGGTTCGGAGCGCTCCTTTCCCTGCTGGGGCCAACCAGAGATGAGGGAGCGGCTCACGGGGATATCTATCAACCAATAGGAGGGCCATCGCTTAGCTTTACATTCACTTCCCATTTCAGCCAATTGAGAGCAGATTGCGGGGTCAATTGGTATAGGCCAACGTGTTCAAATTACACCCTATTGATTCCTCGACTACAAAAGCACTTTATACAAGTTTTAAGATATTGCGTGCTGTCCCCTAGCATCTCGCAGGGGTTGGCCTTCTGGTATGGAATCTAAGCAAGGACCTGGAAGCTTGGATCCTTGCCGCGCTCGGAGCGGTTACCCACGAATCCAAATCAACGTTCTCCGGTCTTTGGACGGGATATGACGACATACCTGTATCCACCACTACTACATATCACTTCCGTCTATTCTAGTCCCCCTCAGGACCGTCTTGATCATGTCAATCGGTGATTTCGGTCCAGTTGGTTGTTTTTCGTGCATCTTACCGACAAGTTCGGTATAACAACTCTTTCCGCGGCTAGACTCTAACTTGGGACAGATTTGTGTATAGATACATATCAAATAGCTCGAATCCTATGGAATCGCTGGTCCTTTCTAACCTTCAAAAATCCTCCGTGACCTACTTTTTAGCCCCTTTGTTGGTCAAGGCCATTGGGCTAGATCTCCGACCTTTTCACTGAAACAAAGAGCCTCTCATAACTCTTCTTGCTCCTTCTTGAACGGAAGCAAGGCATAGCTGCATATGTGAATAAGCATCTTGTGTTGTAATAGAATGTGTACCCCTTTCCACAGAGATTTGGAATTTGTGTACTTTGGAGACCGAGACAACTGCATCCTACCGAATGATCACGCGATGGGAGAAAGAAAAAGGGGGGTGAGCCCGGATGGATGGGACATTCCTACTATGCATTGCAACACCGTTTTCGGTGCTATGATGACAAGATTGCGGGCTGAACCATGGCCCACGGCCCTTGTGGACGGGCTGGGCCGTTCGTGAGTGATCCCCGAGTTCCCGGATGCAAGGGAGTCAAAGTACTGTGCAGGGCGCAATTTGTTAAAGCCACTGAAACTCGTGCCAGTGGCTTTGCATGGTGAGTTACTGATCTAGGTTCCGCTTCTTCAGGGAGATAAGCGGCATGCAGGTTGCCGGGCAAGGATACAAGGGGTTGGTCGGGAGTAAGAACTGGGGTAAGCATCTATCGTGCAGAAATACTCGCCAATCAGCCACCCAGATGTTGCTTGGTGACTTCCCTACCCTGGTTGGTTGATGGAGGAACCCTGTATGATTTATTGAGCCGGACCACAACAGGAGAGCCGCTGCATGTTCGCGGGCACTACTGCGAGGCGCATACCTGAGCCGATTAGCCCTAAGTGATTTCGCCAACTAAGATAGCAAGATACAAGTACTCTTTAAGGTTATAAGAGATCAGGTGGCCGAGATATAAAGTAAGGGTAATCTCGGTCCTCGCATGATTAGACCTAGTAGTAATTCTACCTATGGTATTTTTAAGATCTGAGCACCAGGTACTCCGTACCTGTTGTGCCCACATGTAGGGCTGGTCGGTGGTTGAGAATGTCCGCCACACTCTTGGTCTGCAAGGAGTAAGCCCCATTGAACAAGAAAGCATGACTATCGTAATTAAACACACCCATCAATTATATTTGCTCGGATTAATTTATGATCACTGGGTCGAATCCCACCGTAGAAAAAGCCTTAAAAGAGAAGGGGCAAAAAAGGAGTGTATGCGCTGGTCCGAATTCTGGTACACTAGTTAAACAATCAACCATGGTTCATAAGTCACTTATGTATGTGCAGCCATGTGTACTACTAGTTTCCCGCACGGCTGGAGCACCCAGGAAATTATTTTCTATTATTATTATTATTATTATTGTTGTTGTTTTTATTTTTCAGAAAAAGAACTCCTCAACATGGATCGAGAACCTTGGTACCCTTAATCCCTAGTGCGTCCCAAGAACATGAGCCCGGTAACCATAGACGGAGGACAAAGGGGACACGAGATGGTTAGAAGCCAATGGAATTT
Organism: Aspergillus flavus; assembly: GCF_009017415.1. Taxonomy (NCBI): domain Eukaryota; kingdom Fungi; phylum Ascomycota; class Eurotiomycetes; order Eurotiales; family Aspergillaceae; genus Aspergillus; species Aspergillus flavus. Next base: position 3,027,119 of record NC_092408.1, on the reverse strand, counting down.
GGGCTCTCATATGATTCCCAACATATTTTTCTTTGATAGATAAACTTACCTCGATGAGTCGGATTTGCTGTGTTCGTTTGATGCCCGGCCAAGGACCTCAGCGAGTAAGCAGTGTAACTTGGAGGTAAATTTCTTTATGAATGAAGGCTTGATACAGTAAAAGGGCTGGATGATTAATCTTCTGCAGGCCGCGATTGGTACACTTTAATAAACGATTATTCGTTGCCATCCACGGGCCGTCAGCCCCTCTTCTAGGGACTCGGGCATTACCCGGGTGGGCCCAGCATGTATGTAGGTCTACATTCCCCTTTCCCATCTTGATAATAATCAAGTCGACCTCTGTGTATGCGCTTTTGAAGTCGACTGCGATGTAGCGCAGCTGGGGGATTCTCCATCCATCATTGAAGTCATACGTATCCTACATACCACTTTACTCATCCAGGCGGTGCCCCCAATCAGACCTGAACTTGTATCGTCTATCTGCAGGTCAGGATGGAGTCCGCGTGGTGTCTAGTTTCGCACCTGGACGTAAGTTACTACTGCAAGTAGTTCCTATCCGGGGACCGCTGCAAAGCACAGGGCACCGGCTTAGATCCTGAAAAGGGATAGCCTGAGGCCGTTCAGCCATGGTCAGATGAAACATCTGGAAGTTAGTCTCCATATCTTTGTACAGCTATTCCTTTTGTCTTAGATAAAAATGGAAAGCCAGAGCTATAAAACCGCACCTAAAATAAGAATGATCAAGAACGTGTTCCTGATAAAGCCTATTGCCAATGAATCGATCTCAACGTTCATGGGTTAGATATGTATGTATCATTTCGAGCCCGATAGGTTGTAGGTAATATTACCAGTATCTCTAAGCCACTTTCGGACAGCAACTTAATCAACCATGTAAGTCGCCAGAAAAAAAAAAAAAGAAAGAAAAAACGAGCCCAAACTGGAGACGGAAGGAATTGAAGCGGTCGGTGGAGTTCCGTCACGGCGCCTTTACCCGTCCCGGAGTACCCTTCATCCGTCATCACTCGTCACTTGCAAACTTACGCCCCTCTTCAGGCTCTAGACTCTACAGTAGTCGCTGCTGGGGTGGTCGCCGGGGTCTGGTAAACGCCCAACCCGAAGGGCTTACGGCGATTCAGGTGATCTCCATGGAACCATTAATGCTTTAGCTGCGTCTTAGAGACTCCCCCGTCCATGTCTATGGGTCGCTGGCGTGTTGGACAGGGCCCCACCATGTCCGCGGACCGTTCTTCGACGGTGTGTTCTTTTCATGACCGCTACTGTAATTCTTTTTTTTTTACCACCTCATGAAATATCATTCGTATAAACAATTCTTATTATTTTTTATTTTATTTATATATTTTTTTTTCCCGTCCTGCTTACTTATATATTTCTCCAGTGCCCAGCTGGTGCTGACGCCGATGATAATGCCCACAACATCCATTGCCCCATCTCTCCCAATCAATCGCATCAACCAATCTCCCTCTCTGCCCGGTCATCGCCTACCGATGGAATCTGGCAATTAGTTCAGCAACGATAATTAATTACCCGCGTGGTGATAATTTTTTTTTTATTTTTTTATTTTATTCTTTTTATTTTTTTTTGGTTTGGGACCAATAACAATCTTCTCTACCTGAATAATGGCTACTGAATTGTCCGTGGTACCTCAAAGAAGACGAAATCCCATAGGACAAACCGTCAAATTTCCAGGTTCCAGCATACCCAAAGACCCAGTCGACCCAAGGAACTGCCCTGTTACAATATCCCTTGAGATCTCCATCTGCGAATCTTCCCGCCTTTCCGCTTTCCGCCAGCCGTGGAACTCCCACCCTGCATCTCGTGTATTTTGACGCGCTTGACCCAACCGTTTTCTTCCTTTGATTTGTTCTTTATTTTTGCCTCCCGGACGGACCGGCGAGTCGGCGACCCAAAGAACCAGTCTATTAGTATGAATATTTCCTGACCTATTGGTCTTCATGATCTAGTTACGATAGGCAGCTACTACGTAGCCAGTCGTATAGACGAGAGTGGCAGTATTCGTATTTCATTGTAGAAATAATAATTGACTAGGATTGTCGAAAACAAAAAGCAAAGAAAAATAAAATAGGAATAGAAATAGAAATAAAAAGGCAGTGAAGGGCTTGAGTCCCTTCCGTCTTCGTCATTCGTCTGTTTTCGAACTATCTATGGAGTAAGAGCTGTTTGTTCCATTGCATCTCATTCTTCGCTTCCTCGGTCACCACTTGCTCTTTTTTTACCCTTAATTTTGTTTGAATTTTTGATTATTGGCATTATTTCTCAGAGGTGGGCTTTGCTTCTTCCCACAAACAGACAAAAGTGTGAAAAAGGATACTTTGTAGTTCTCCTACATTTCTTCCACTTCTTTCCTTGATTCAATTCCATACTAGAGGTCATCCACCTGCACTACCTTGTGGTAAGAAAACTTCCTAAGACTTTCCTGCTTCCCTAAGCACACCTTTGCGGAATTCCCCCTGCGGAAACTATTTACTGCCTTGAAATCCCAGTCTGTGCACACGCCTTTTATTATTATTATTATTCTTCTTCTTGTTATTACTCTCTTTTGCAAGGGGAGAAAAAATAGAGAAAAAAAAATAATAACAATAAAGGTGGAATAAATCCCAATACCATAGTGTCCCCTGCCGACAAGTTGGCCCAGCTCATCTCGCAACTGTGGTGTTTGATATACTGACCCAGTGCATAGCGCTACTGCCAGGCTTATAGGGATACTATTCCTTTGCTTGCTGATTCCCACTACCTAACGCTACCAGCTAGGAACTACTGCCCGAGCAGTGACTTTGCTTTTTCTAGTGGGTTTGGGGTCCTCGTCGTTTTTATCCTTCCATCTGTTACCCCCGTCCAAGTCCACTTTTACTACTATCGTATTTTCTTTCTTGTACCTCCCTACTCATTTTATACGGGGCCATCATTTGCTGAACCAGAAGGACATAAAAGGAAGCACTCAACGCTCACGTCATAACCTGGAAACACTGGAAATCAGTAGAGGCTCTTTTTTTTTTTTTTTTTCCTTTTATTTTTCATCGACTGCCATAGCTCTTTGTCCTTTTTTATTTTTTTTATTTTTGATATTTTTGCCCCCTTCCCTTAGTCCTTTCCTGGCCCTTGCTAATTTAGCTAACTATTTCGTACCTCTTTTTTTTTTTTTTTTTTTTTTTTTTTCTCTCTCTCTCTTTTGCCTGGTGGCTCTCCACCGCCTCTCGCCTCCCACCCCCTGTTCTGCGCTCTTATCCCGCGTTTCCTCTTCGGCTTCCTCTTCCCTCTGTGGATTAGGCCCTCATCTTTCCTTATTACTTCCCCGTCTGGTTCCAGCGTGACCACGAGGCTATGCTAGCCTTGCAAATCACCCGACGGGAGCTGGAACTGTTTTGATTTGGACTGCTTTTCTGACCGGCTTGGACTCCGCATCTCTGCAATCCTGGTCGCCTTAACTTGCACTTTTTCTCACGCACCACCGCACACCACACACACACCACACAGACACTCTCGGCCTGCGTACAGCGTACATACGTACCGTACTTACATACATACACCGATACATACTTACATACCATCGCCCGTTCCGTTCCTTTACATACATACATACATACAAATATCCCCATACATACACCCATACATACGGACAGCCATCCCTGCTCAGCCAGCAGCTTCGACCAAACAACCCGCGGGACGTGACTCGACTCTCACATCATCCTGCATTTGTTTTTCCTTTTCCCACCCCCGTCTCGTTCCGTTTCTTAAGCAGCCTCTCGCGCTCTCTCGACTACAAATGTCCAGCAACCCCCACGATTTCAGCGACCCTAATCGACAGGGACAGTATCCACCTCCTCAGTGGAACACTAGTCAACCTGAGGATAACCCTTCCGCTCATTATCCGCCGGCTTCTCAATACCCTGTATGTTTCACTCTTTTATACCACACTGACCTTTCTTGCGCCGACGGGCTCCCCCGTTTCCTCTTTGCTGTGATATATCGACTTCCCCTTCCTTCCTCGCTGTCTCTGGGAGCCTCATCCTCTCATCCCTTTTGATCGATTCTTGCCTTTCACAATTGAGTCTGGGGTCACTGACACAGTGGCCGCATCCAGTATCCTCCAGCTTCGTACCCTCCACCGAGTGCCGACCACCAATATCCTCCGCCGCCGCAGTCACAGTATCCGCCGCCGCCCAACATGGCTGCCATTCATCCGCATGTTCAGGGCCCGCAAGACCCCTACCGCCTTCCACCGCCCCCTGGTGCTTATCGCCCCCCAGACGTTTATGCTCAACCACCTCCGCCCCAAGTGGTCTACCAAGCTGCCGCTCCACGACAGCGGACAGCTATCGCCTGTCGTTACTGCCGGAGACGGAAGGTATGCTTCTACAGTATTGGGCTATGAGCTATATTGTCCAGCTTTTGAGTAGACAGTTGTGAGCTGACAATGGTTTCCACGGTAAATAGATTAGGTGCTCGGGATTCGAAAGTTCTCAGGATGGGCGTTGCAGCAACTGTATCCGCTTCAACCAAGAGTGCATGTTCACGCCAGTTTCCTCCCAGGCGCAAGCTTTTGTTCCTGCACATGCTGCCTACCCACACTTGAGAAACGCACAGAACCAGCCACGTGGTGGTGCCCCGGTAATGCTTTATGGCGCTCACGGTCAACCTTTACCACCCCAACAACAACCTCAAGCTCCACCTGATGCCACACTTCCCCCGCCACAGGGGTTGTATCAGAATCCCTATGGCAGTGCACCCCCACCCCTCCCTCAAGATCCTGTAAGTTCCAACTCAGCTCTATCCGCTGTCAAAAGCACCCTTACTCACTGGTCCCTTTGCGAACAGAGACCTATTGGCCGTCGCGGCTCCAGTTCTGGATTCGAGTATCCTGATCCAACCAACTTGGCACCCGTAACGCCGGCAACATCCGCGCCAGGATATCAAGCGCATTCTGCCTCAAGTCCATACTATCCACCTCCACCTCAGCACGATCGTCGTCCTTCTCCGCAGTCGGCGTACCCTTACGATAATCGCCACTCTTCGTCTCCCCACAATTCACCCTATCCTCCTCTGCATGCTAGTCAAAGCGCGATGACTCCCCCACCCACTTCTACTCCTGGTGGCTCATCTCGTGGTGGTCTGAATGTTCGTGACATGTTGAATCCAGGAGACAGCCAGGGTCGTTCCAGCACTGACAGTGATATGCTGAATGCCCTCAACCGGCGGGGCTTGAATCAGTAAACCCACCATAACATATTCTCGATACGCCTGCAATGCGATGATGGTCTGGGTGGGGGCTGGGGCAGATGAGTGGAGGTGGGTGCGAATCGGGGATGGAGCTGCAGATACCGAATTCAGTTTCGTTGGTGGTTGACGCGGAAGGTTGTGTGTGCTGGCCACACGGTCCTCCACACGTCACATGCAAACATTCCTTGCTTTTGGAAGGTACAACTGTGCCGTTCGCTATGGGGAAGGAAAGACGGGAAAACATCAAAATCAAAGCAAGAGAGGTATCATGACAATGCGAGAACGAAACGTACCCCTATTTCATCCCGTATCGATGGCAGGGCAAGACAACATACGGTGACGACAGAAGATGACAAATATCCGGGTGGATGATCGACTTGAGGCCACGGCTATGATGAGGCCAAAAAAGTGTCGTTCGCAAGAAGGAAGTCGTAACGATACCTCCAGTGGATGGTATATTTGAAGAGAAGAAGAAAAAAAAAAAAGAAAAACAACCAATAACAACAATTTTCGACTGCTACGAAGCCATGGAAACGAGATGCAAGAGTGTTATGAGCTGCACGATCTGTATAGGGAGTTGTCGGTCATCAATGACTGCCAATGGGGTAGTGCGGGTTGTCAGTTTTGCGGATTCAATCGGACGGGCCTCACACTTGACAGTCGATAACTCGCAATTCTTTTATTTATCACCTGAATTTCCCTTTGCGAAATACAACATCACGGCTTTATAAACTATCTGGGGCAACCCACTAATGGAATTTTCTTTGTCGTTTTTCTCTGTTGTGTTTTGTCTCCAATATCCAGTCTTCCATACCACTGCGTTTTTGGGTTACTTCGTGCCGTTGCAAACATTCGAGCCCTCATTTCCGGATTCTTCTGTTTGACCGAGTCGGTACTTGAGATGTCACCCATCGGGGTGCTGCTGGGTCCGCTTTGACTGGCAACCTCCGATGGTCCATAATCTGCACACCGAATTTTCTGGTACATCCTAGAAAGTTTGTATTCTCTGTGTATGCGAACAAATCTGGAACAGTGACCCAAATCGGTGAGTATGGTTCAGGCAGGATTAAGAGAATGAGTGTTGTCTGCACTGGACATTGATACCTCTCAGCGTCGACTATCACGGAACCAATCATGGTGTGGAATTTTGCTGCATTTACCTCTCTCGTCTTTTTGTTTTGATGGACCATTTTCGATCCTTTTCTCTAGCGGCAGTCGTTTTATCTTTCTCAGTGTTCCTATACATTTCGGGAGGCTCTCTGTTGTATTTTCATGATATGTTCCATTTCGCGGCTTGTTTGCGATGTGCTTGTTATTTGTGGTCAAGGTATTTGACACTGCGAAAAAGGAGGTCATCTTTTTTATTTTTCCCCGTTGTTCTATTTCCCATCATTACCTGTTTTGTGATACTTGGGAGGCTGTCTGATCAATTTTTGTTTCTATCTTTTTATGACGCTCAGATTCCAATGCTTACTTGTTGATTTTGGTTGATATATTGCATTGTGCATACTTTCCTTTCGAATGCCACGGTATTATGAGTCTAATTCTTTCTGGAATACTAGTACAGAGTAAGTACCTAAACAAGTTAAGAGTGTATTCATGCCATCAGAGTAGCGTTTTCTTGTACATCATTCACCATGTGATCCAGCCATATAGATTGCCTACAGTACGATCATATTAAGTGAATATCAATGACACTCATATCATCCCAACAAGTTACCCCAGAGAGTCACAAAATACAAAGATATCAATTGATTTATTCCTATCTAACCTATTGTGAGACGCCTCCTGTGACCCAAATATGAAACATAAAACGAATGGCAAGTATTCTGGGACTGGTGGATATAAGCACAGAACAGACAAGTTGTTTGCCCTGTGACTGAAGGTGTAGGCTTGTGTGAGAACAAAGATGGGATATTTATCAGGAAAATGCAAAAGAGACCTAACCAGGTGTTTATTCTGGGGTTTAGGTTGAGATTTGTGTGAAACGAACGTGAGTTGACATAGGAGATGGTTGAGAGTGTAACGATTGGATTTTCTGATGGGTTTGGGGGAATAGACAAGGGCAGGAACATGAAAGAAAAGAAAAATGGACGATAGAGAAACAGACACACATCGAGATAGAAAAGAAAGACCAGACTCCATCCAGTATTTCAAAAACTGATATCACGTATGCAAACAAAACTGATCCCGACTTCGGGTGTATAAGATTGAAAATGTAAGTAGGGTATTATTAGAACAAATGTTTCTGCTCCTGTGCCTTTCATGGAGGTGAACGATGTTGGGGGTATGCAAATAATTAGATATTGAGTGAAGACAGAAGGTGCTTGCTGGTAACTTGACTCATTTCATTTACCTTGAGGATCCTGGTATTTGTCCAGGACCTTCATCATTTGCTGCGCACGAACTGGGTCTTCCACTAGAAGGCCGCGCCGCTTCATGAACTTTTCCAGGGTATCGATTACCTTGTTGAAGGATGAGACTGCGCCTCGTTCTTGTTTGAATCTTACTAGACTGAGGTTGCCTCGGCGGCCGTCTTCGAGGACGGTGTAGAACTCAGCGGAAAATGCAACAGGACGGATTCGGCGGACTGGATGATAGTTAGGATACTGGAGTAGTGTGTATAGATATGATTCTATTGACTTACTATTAGATCTAGAGACTTTCCCATAGATTATGCCGTCGGCTTTGTCGTAGTGGACTGTAATACCGTAGGGCTTCCATTCTCGGAGGATCCTGTGCACTTCCTTTCGGCCTTTCATCTTTGAGGTGTTGAGTGCGAGGGCCTTGGTGGCAGGAGTGAACTGGAACATGCGTGCAAACCAATTCACAGGCTTGCGTGAGGTGCCGGGTCTTTGGGGGAGGGGTTTGTCGGCGTTTATCAAGCGAGGAGGTTCTGTAGGGTGGCTGAGTATAGGTGTTGTTTCCGTAGCTTGGGAGTCTGGTACAGGTCTGTTAGATGAGGTTCGTATAGTATTGATTAAATGGTACTGACCTGTTGTAGGGTATTTGGGGTTACTGGCTTTCCCCTTCATGAACTTCTTGAAGAAGCCTCCTTTGCTCTTTCCTGCTGGGGTCTCCGGCTGGTTGGTTAAACTGTCTGCAGAAGGGTTTACCTCGTGCACAGTGACAGTTCTGTCGACAGGGTGTAGCGGTCTCAGATTCTTGCATACAGTTTCCGTAGGTGGTTGGTGCTTAATAGGTAACCACGACCACTTCTTGTTGTCGGGATATCGCGCTGCGTTGCGCTTCTCTGACTTTGGTGGGATTTCTGCGATAGGATCAAGCTCACAAGGACGGCGGGAATGGAAGGAGTTCATGGAAGAATATCTGCATGGTGCAAGATTTTCCTCGTTGGAGCCGTCCGCAAATGGCTCATGATGAATGTTAGGTGAGGGACCTTCGCTTTTCTTGCGGATTGTTAGAGGTTGAATAGTTTCTATGGAAGGCACCGAACTTTGAGGGACCATCCGGATAGTTCCTATGCCATTCCGACTAGGGCGACCTGTGTTAGTGCCAGTGCTCGTTGTCAGACCAGGTCGATAAGGCTTGTATTGTGTTGCACTATTGCTTTGCCGGTTGTGGAGCTCTTCTGATATTTTTGGCAGGCAACCTGCATCCTGTGATAGTTCGCTAGGTTGTGCCTCTGGTTCAGGAGTATAAACCCGCTCACGCTGCCGCGCCTTGTCTTGCTCGATTAGACGATCAAGATGCTTGATCACAGCTACAAGGTATCCGGGAACATCCTCGGTACCGTCCTGAGTGGAATGGGCAATGAGTTTGCGCCGCGTTTCAGTCAGTTCTGCAGCGGTATAAGATCTAGGGGACTCTCCACAACGGGAAGGTGTCACCGGAGCTTTTGAATTGCTAGTAGCAATACGACTATGTGATGCTTCAGGACTAGCCATTGACACGGACGTCGCGGGGGTCTCTGCGCTCATGCATGTACTTGTTGTCGTGCAGCCTGTTGATAGCGAGGCGCGATTAAAGGCCTCCTCACAGATTTGGCTAAGCTCATGAGAGACCTGGCGTGCATCATCCTTCCAAATGAAATCAGACTCGCGCACCTTCTTCTGGGGTGCGCACGTCCTCAAGGCAACACCAGGCCTCCGGACCACAGCTGGTTGGGCAGGCAATAGTGGGCTGCTTTCCCGATCAGCAAAAGGGCCAGGGTCTATGGACATCAGGCTATTCTCGCTCATGTCCTTATCTGGGACGTTTATAGGGGCCCCCTTCGGTTTCATTGCAGTTGTTGAACCTTGCGAACGGTTTCTCACATGGCGGAAACAAACATTGCGCTTGTAGCTTGCAGAACGAGGCGCCGATAAACCATTCAGTTGTCGTCGGTTGCCGGTATGAGAGGTCCTTGAGTGGAAAGACTTCAGGGAGCTCGGTTTCTTCTTGTTCTGTACAATCGCAAAAGGAGAGCTTGGAGGGCATGGAGTTTGGTCCCGAAATTCCTCTTCAGATATGACGCTTCCCTCTGCAATTGAATCTGATTCTTCTTTTCTGCCTCCATGGTCCGGAACATCCCTATGGATGGTGACATAAGTATGTCCTTCTTTTTCGGGCACAACATGACATGGTGAACGGAAGGGATCATAGCTCCCGACGGTTGCGCAGGATTTTGGCTCTTGAATAGCATTACTTCTTAATTGAGCGACTTTGCTCATGGGGACTTGGCCACGTCGTCGAGATCCTTTTGAGCGATCATTATCTCGTCGACTAAAGGTCCCATTTGAATCCTTGGATATATGGTGATAGTCACTGGCTGAGTACTCAAGAGACTGGCCTGGCCAATTTTCTAAATGCTCATCTCTAAACCTGACTAGAGCGTTGTAAAACATTCTTTCAAGTGTTGGTCTGTTGTATGGGTTGTCAGTCATGGAATTCTCCTACGTGCTCCATTCAAGTAGTAGAGTAGAGCTATATCGTAGCGAACCGAACTTACTCTGGATCCAATAGTCTTTCAATCAAGACCTCCCTTTCCACGTCGTGCCATAGTGTTTGGAGGTTCCTTAATATATCAGACTCCGATTCAAGTTCATGTCTGCTAATGCGCGGTCCACACTCCTTCACAGACCACGAAGGTGCAGGGCCTATATAAGGATTATGCATTACTGGGTCTAAGCATTCGTATCTCCTCAAGAGAGGGTGCTTCCAAACATCCGCCATATCGATTCGTTTTTCTGGCTTTTTCTGTAGGATCTTGTGAATGAGATCCGCCGCTTCGTAGCTCACATTTGATGGAATCTCGACCTTGGCTGTCTTCACCAGCTTCAATGTGCTACTCAGGTCCTGACCGTCAAATGGCAAATAACTAGTCAGTAGGGCAAATAGGATGATGCCACAGCTCCATAGATCAGCCTTATTGCCGCGGTATTCGTCACCTTTAACGATTTCTGGGGCAGCATAGTGCGGACTTCCACATGATGTTTTAAGCCAATAACCCTCACGTTGAAGAGCGGCCATTCCAAAGTCAGCAAGTTTCACGTTACCCTGCGAATCCAACAGAATATTTTCCGGCTTCAAATCTCGGTGGCAGATTCCGAAGCGATGGCAGTATCCAAGGCCAGCAAGGATCTGTCGGAACAACTTCACTGCTTCGAATTCCTGAAGTGGTCCATTCTCAGTTATGTAGTTGAACAACTCCCCACCCTCAACGTATTCGAGGACAAGATATCTATCGAGTGTCAGTACTGCCATAATCGAGGTCTCACAACCCACCTACATTTCACCTCTATTCTCCCATACATCGTACAAACGAACAACGTTTGGGTGTTCAATAAGTTTCATGATGACGACCTCGCGCTCGATTCCAGATGGGATATGCCGGGTCCCTGATTTACCATGAAGTCCCCTATTCCTGTCCATTTCTGCGATACTATTACTCTGGGTCATCGCTGCAGACGTCTTCGACACTATCTTAATTGCCGCAGTTTGCCCAGTATACTTATGCTTCGCTAGTCGCACCCGACCTGTTGTGCCTTCCCCAAGGTTCCTCCCGAGTTGCCATGGTCCGACATGGGTTTTCCGCTTTCCTTGGTTTGATATGACTGAATTCGCTGACAAGGTCGAGTTCCGCTTAGATGAAGTCTTCGGGTTCGCGGTCGGCGAAAGACAGTTGTTATCTACATATCTTTTTTGTTCGGGTGGACTAGTCACAATAGACATTGGTTGTGGCGAGCTCAGATATTGAAGACCCCCCATTGATTCTTCCCCTTGTACCAAATTTGGGCTGGGACAATTGTTGACTCTATTGCTAACATCGACAAGAGGCGCACGTACGGATTCAGGATTAAGAGGGACAGTCTTTTGTTCCATTGCCATGTAACCGCAGGCTAACACGACGGGTGGATACAGTTACTGTCAGGCCACATGTGGAAATTATCCTCGATAAGACTGTAATTCGTCAGAGAGTAATCCCAAGTCAGACTTCCGGCTATATGTAGAGGTCTTCAGCTTACCTTAGCTCGACGGAAAGATGATTGACGCGACTTGCAGAATGCGATATAAATGATAAGCAATAACTGTACCTGTTACCTCCAGGAACTCTTGTTTAACAAAGCAAAAGAGCGCGTTCGCGAGTTGTGCTTTAAGTCGCCTTAGGTTAGTTATCTCCAAGCCGTGAATTAGATACGTATCAGCGAGTGCACAGGTAAGGAGCGTGGGGTATATTGGCGACACGGGTTGGCAGCAGTATGTCTTCGGGCTGTTGTTGTCTTCGTGATTCGAAGAGCACTAGAGAAGGATAACAGGCAGTCTTCAACACGCAAGAGTGATTTCCAGTACAAACGTTCCAGGGAGCATACCCAATTCCCGCCCATAGCAGACACGGCACACTAGTTGGATTAGAACATACCATGTTGAGGTCAATATCGCTACGTGGAATGAGCGTTGAAGTGTTTGTTTCCTTTGAATTCCTCACGTCTCCCCGGTATCAGTCGATATCACCCTCTGGAATGTACTACAGTAACCCTCCAAAATCCCAAGCTTTATAGCGTAACATGCTCGATTCGAATTTGATTAACATACAAAGTCTGTATTGTTCAACGTTAAACTCTAGAGATTTCAAATGTACTTGAGAACAAGTCAGTTGTAGAATACGAGACCATGGTGTACCAGTAAAGGTGAGCAGCGGTAGTAGACAGTCACCGCACCCCTTGCTCCCCGTAGCATACAGAAGACTCCACCAAGGGTTTCCTCGTGTCATCAGTCATAGGATACATTGGTCGACACTGAGAGGCTACACAGTGGCTGGTTTTGTTCCAGTCGGTCTACATTCCTCCCTTTGGACTTTCCAGAAGGGCTGCAGGTTCTCAACACTGAAAGCATGGATTATCTCGCAAAGTCTTCAATATGTGTCCCTTTCTTTTCGGTTTTCCTATTATCCTTTCCTTGTTTTACACGATAACACCCTTGACGGCAAAGTATCAGCATTAGGGTTGGGAAGGGGGGGGAGAAGAGGGGCTCTGAATCAAGGGAGGGAGGGAGGACATTCAACAAAAAAAAAAAAAAAATAAGTATTCTGAGACAGTTCAGGCATGCTCATCACCTGCAGATAATTTCCAGAGATCGATTAAAGCTAAAATGTGTTCTTCTTGGCGATCAGGGAAGATGCACCCAACTTGTAGGTGAACTAGCTTTAATCTCAAGGAATGAGCCAGGACTGAGTAGTATGAATCAATATGCCAAGCAGTCGAAGACTATGGAAGGCCGGTGTCATAATTGACTTGGCGTGTCACTTTTGCACAATCGCGCAATAGTTGGGTCGACTCGTGCAATAAGAACTGGTGTGGTCGAATTTAGGCTCGTCACCAATGCTCCTCACTAATCGCTACGTCTTCAACGTCAACTCCATCAACAAACCACCTTCCTTCTCCGTTCCCGTTAGACCCCAAAACCAGGTCATTACCACTCATCATTCTTTTTCTCATCTTCCCCGTTTCTTGGTCAAAGGTCCAGTCCTCGAGGCCGTAGCAGCGCTTCCAGCGCATCTCATCTTCAACATCTTGGTATTCATACCAGAATTGCACCGCAATACGGTCATCAGTGAAGGAAAATAGCTCCTTTCGAAGCCTATAATTTGCTTCACGGTTCCATTTCGCAGTTAAGAAAGAGATGATATTATCCGTCCCGGAGAAGAATGAAGTACGATTACGCCAAACGCAATCTGGTGTATAGGCTTGAGCGACACGTACTGGATCTCTAATTCACATATTGTAAGTAGATGGAAACAGGTTTTCCCGCACAGTAAGCTATACGACGGCGACTAAAATTTGAGAGAGAGTATGAAGGGGAAACAGCAATGCAAGTGAAGTGGAGATGGATGAATTTAGCCACGAGGCGGTTGCATAACTGCGAGCAAGGGATGAAACATCAAAACCATGGCATGGGGAGATAACTACTGTGTATAGCCCCTCGTATCAGCAGCATGGGATAAAATGCCATGGAAGCCCTACATTTAAGACCACACGCACGAAGGACCGTAGGGATCATTGCTGTTGAGGCTCAATGTAGAGTATACTTACTGGGTATTCCACAAATTCTGTGCTGCTTTGACCTTCTTCCTCGCCGACTCCTCGGTGAACGGTGGTTTGACGTCAGCCATATTGATCCAACGCACGACCTCAACAGCCTATAAATCTTTTCTCAGCAGTGTGTGCGTCTATCAGGTTGAGTCACAATAAGACGTTAGCAAGTGATGTGGGACATGTATATAAGCCTTGTCACGTGCCAGCCTTATGCAAGTTATCTTTTAGTCTTATTTTAGGTACGTTCAATTAAAGCTATGGGGTTGTGCTTTGACACCTTTCGGCCGATACATAGAGTTCGGGATTTAAAGCGTAGTGGACATCAGAACCACCCTATCATAACCTGAAACTACCGCGGTGTTTACTACGGAGTAAGTAACAAGTACACAGTGCATAGAGAGCTGTTCTGTTTATGGCGTTATCTTTGCCGCATGACATCATAGTAGGCTTCATCTGTAAGAGCTTCCAGGGTGGCAGCACTAGACTCTCGAAATCGTACACTTTGACTTTCCTGCACCCACACATCATTTTATTAATTAATATGTGTTCAGGTAGAACCTTTCGTTGGCTTAGGTTTATGTACTCGTTTCTTATGCCGGGATTCAACTAGCTCTTGATAGCATGTCGCAGGAGTGCGTACCAGGGGACTGGTGGCCTGTAAACCACCCACCCTGAATGAAAAGTCGGTCGTTATAAGTATATGTATGTATGTATAATCCTGCCCATGGGTTCAGAGCTTTATTCACATCTCTTGTGGGTTGGTATCCGTGTCACAGACGGTACATATCTATCTATATCTATATATATTTGCATTCCCGTGTCCACGAACTGCAACGGACTTTGAGATTTTAGTCACGAATGATCAGAAATAGATTAACAATACATACATCCTGTAAGGACACTAGGCTCCTGATAGCATACCACAAGAATGGTTTGTATAAGCAGATATATCTAAACTTCATGCAAACCCAGAGCTCATGAGACGATACAGCCTTACCAGGATGTGGCCATTCCCCCTTCATTTCCCGGCGCGGTTATTAATCAAGGTAGTCGAACCGTTCGACAAATTATTGGCCCAGCGTGTCCAGATAAGGTGGCGTATTGCTTCTAGAACATTATTGATATGTAATCGGGAACCAGGCTATCCTGTGCCCCGACCTAGACCGAATCCTTACGTAAGCCCTGGGTGCTGGAGTCCTGAATTTCGGCATCTGTACAGATTGGTGCTTCAAGGCGGCGAATAACCGACTTCTTCCAAACTGAGCCTCCCCCTGATGGAACTTCTACGAGTACATAGTTGGATAAATCTTATCAGATCTTTCTTTCTTCGTATGGCTCCCGTCCCTCGGAGCGCTCCGAACTTCAGGCCCGAGTGGCAAGATAGTCGAACTTAGTTTACTATGTATCATACATACTTTTGTCCTGGATTTTCGTGAACCAAGAAAATAGAAACTGAATGCTTTATGACATAGCACTTTTATTTTATTATTTTTTTTAACCCTCAAGTAAGGCCACGCCACTGCCCGTACATACGTCAGTCACGTGTAAGCGAGGGGCAGGCGGCAGGCGGTGAAAGTCGGAGATATCAAGGTCCCTTTTTATTTTTTCCATTGAGCCATACGGAGTACAATAGCCGTCTCGGAACAAACACGCCAGAGAGAAATTAGATAAGGAAAAAGGCTACCGAACTGGTTGCTATGCATTCGGGGTATAGCCGTGATTGGCTCAAGATTGGCCTACTAGATCCACCTTTCTCGCCATTGGGACACAATCAATTCTCATCTCAAGAGTCCATAACGCCATCATTGAGGATATGGAATTGGGGTATAGTAAGGATTAAGTAAGATACATTGCATAAAGGATGGCAATTCACTTTTTCTGTACGGGGGATCCGGAATGACTTCACTGGGCAAGTGAAAAAGATTCGTCGGACCAATACGTACCTTGGTAACCATGAGTAAAAGGTAGTGGGGGCATGGCGGGGCATTTCAGTCTCGGGCGGTCTTCTTGATAATACAGCACACCTAAGCCCTCACCAATCGAAAAGATTCGGTATCCTTCTGGTTTGGATCACCTTAGGTGTGCCTCTTACGGCCCGTGGGACGCGATCTCCGAGAGGGAATCAACCCATATATTAACCGCCACATGCTCCTGCCCCTCGCTCCTCCCTTCTGACTTTCCACATCACCCACATCACATAAATAAACACCTTTTTCCATCCACAACCAACTATTCTTTTCACTCCCAACCCAACCTAACATACCAATTCAATCAAAATGTCTGGAATCAAGGCCGGTGACAGCTTCCCCTCCGACGTTGTCTTCTCGTAAGTCCCTAATCACACCCTTTGAACCTTCTTGTGTTGATACTAACCTTCTACCAAAGATACATCCCCTACACCGAGGAGGCTGACAAGTTCAACGTTTGCGGTATCCCCATCAACTACAACGCCTCCAAGGAGTGGGCCGACAAGAAGGTTATCCTCTTCGCTCTTCCCGGTGCCTTCACTCCCGTCTGCTCTGCAAACCACGTCCCCGAGTACAAGGAGAAGCTCCCTGAGATCCGTGAGAAGGGTGTCGACGTTGTTGCTGTCCTTGCTTACAACGATGCCTACGTCATGAGCGCCTGGGCCAAGGCCAACGGTGTCAAGAACGACGACATTGTATGTTGATGACCTATAGTGCATTTAGCTCTTGAGTTCCCTTGCTGACTGACCTTACAGCTCTTCCTTTCCGACCCCGATGCTAAGTTCTCCAAGAGCCTCGGCTGGGCCGATGAGGAGGGCCGCACCAAGCGCTACGCCATCGTCATTGACCACGGCAAGGTCACCTACGCTGCTCTTGAGCCCGCCAAGAACCACCTCGAGGTAAGTTATGATGGACTGCAACCTCTTGGACCGCTTAATTGAATACACGCTCACTATTATCGCAGTTCTCGCGCGCTGAGACCGTCATCAAGCACCTGTAAATACGTCAACAGGAAGAAGGACTATGACATGGGACCAATAGAGGATGCTGGCACTCCAGCAGTGGGGATAATGTTTTAGAATTAGACAGCCCACTTTAGAGATACAATAAATAACGAAGCTATGAAATTGTGAACATTCTTCCTTTGTCCGTAGTATGATGTCAGTCAATAACCTTATATTGCGTAGTACGAATTAGCTCTGCCTCCCCGGTCTCCAGAGATCTACATTGTGATCGCAACGGGTTTGCTCTTTCCCCCCCTTAACCGTCTATCATTGGTGTGGTACCTTCCAGTGGCTTTCGGCCGGGAAGAGTGACGCGCTAAAGCTTTCCGAGCACCGCTTTCCTATATGGAATTTTAATTCCAGACCACATTTAATGCCACTATAATTCACCAGCCAGAAATTGGTTTTCTTTTATTATCGTATACCTTTATTTAACTTTAGCTTGTCCGACGCCTCCATTGGCCATAATGGCCCCCAACCCTGCTTCGAAGCGCAAGTCCACTCACCCAGGAGCACAAAATGGCTCCGCAGCAGCTCGGAAGCGCGCCAAAACATTCGATGCCCGCACACTTGCTGCACAGTCCGCCGAATCTGCCCTTTCTGCTTCCGGAGAACTCGATGTTGCCGCGTATCTCGAAGCCCGTGAATTCGAAATTCGTGCCCTGGAGTCGGGCATGCAACGATCGAAGGCCGCCCTGACGAGTCGCGCGTTCCAGCAAGTACCTCGATCGTTGAGGAGGAGAACGGCCAGTCACAATGTGAAGAGGGTGCCAAGTAGGTTGAGGGCGAGGGCCAAGAGAGAGGTACGCTAGAAACACTCCTGGGTGCTTTACGAACTGGATGGCCCCAGTGAGCGCTCAAGTCAAGCTGTGTGGAAAATCTTGCTAAACAACCTACGACCTAATAGATGATGGAAGATAACACACCAACCGTGACGGCACGTCGGAGGAAACCAACAGAGGCCATGCGCATCCGTCTCGAAACCGCCAGACGTCTCCAAAACCTCAATACCAAGACCAAAGCCAAGAGAGCTCACTCGAAAGCGAAGCGTGATAAAGAGAACCAGAAGTCGCTGGAAGAGGCGGGCAGCCACTCCTTTGATATTGCCCCGCGTGTCCCTAAGATCAAGAAAAATAAGCTCTCGCGCCCACCCCCGCCAGAGTCCAAATTCAAGAAGCGGCAAAAATGCAAGACGTGGCTCCCTACGCACATGTTTCATGCAAAACGAGCCCACATGACTACGTCTAAAGATCCTCTGTGGCGATTCGCCATTCCTTTGTCGCCGACCGAGAAGAGTTACCGGCCGACCCATCGGGCGAGAGGCGCGAGGGGCGCTATAGTATGGGATATGAGCTATATGTCTACCATTCAGCTGGAGGGAACGGAAGGTGCATTAGAATGTGTTCTGAGGGCCGTCGGCGTTGACGGGAATGAAGCATGGGGCCCAAGGGGCAAAAAATGGAGAGCCGGAACAAGAAGCTTACAAGTGTGGGCTTATGAGTGCGACGGGCCACAGAGGCCTATTGCGCCAGTCACCTTGATTCGATGTGCTGAGGAAAAGCCGGGAGACGTTGAAATGATGGATGCGGATAAAGCTAGCTCTGTGGAGAACAAAAACTCCAAAAAAGATAGGAAGAAGCTCTTCATCAGAGTACACCCGTCTGCATTCTTACAGTTGTGGAATGAGCTACTCGAGGTTTCCAAAAGGCAGAACCCTCCTGTGATGATCGAAGATCTTCGTTTCGAGATTGGCAGCATCGATATCACAGGTCCGGGCTCCACTGAAGCTCTGTTGGCGGTGCTGAGGCCAGTTGAATCGAATGAGAACAGTAAACTATCGAACACCCCGGAATCTACGTGGAACTCTTTACTGGGCGTCTCGAATCCTTCATCTCTCCCACAAAACGCCCTCCTTGCATTTCCCATATCTGATCCTCGTCTCCGTTTCCCGCACAAGACAATGAGACCCCCTTCCTCTGAAAAGGACATGCAAGACCTAGCTATGACCTTGTCATCCTGGGCACCTGATCGTACGCAAACAACACCTTCTATTTTCGACCGTCGCGCACGCTTAGCTGCCGTGCGCCAACTGCCCAGCCAAAAAGCTATCAATCGGCGACGGACTGAAGCTGGGCCTGGTCGCCTTCCGACTCCTCGAGATACTGACCCGCAGATCCCGATGATGCTTCTTGCAACTCGACCCAGAGCTCAAACGAAGGATAACAATGCCCCAGGTAGCTGGACTGTACTTCTCCCTTGGAAGTGCGTCCTTCCAGTGTGGTATTCGTTGATGTATTATACCCTTTCAAGCGGTGGAAACCCGAGACTTGGTGGTCTAAAAGAGCAGCAACAGCTCGCTTTTGAAGCAGGTGAACCCTGGTTCCCCGGTGATTTCCCTGGCACACGTGCTGGTTGGGAATGGAACTTGCGTGACCGAGAACAGTCAAAGAAGGAATGGGAACGACGGCCTAAGGGACGGAGAGTTGAATTCGACAGTATTGATTTGGGAGCCAACCAGAGAGGTGAGATTGGTCGGGGTTGGGCATGCGATTGGGAGAGACTGGTCCAGGGTGCTGAAGCTTCTGACGCCAGCGATCCCAATGAAAAGGACAAAAAAGCGAAGGCTGAGGGCGAAATTGAAACACGGCAGAATGGCGAGGACGAGGAAACCTCTGTGGATGGTCTTCCGCTCGGTATACACCACTTACAGCCAGCCGAAGCCGACCGTGCACTTAGAGACCAGAATTCTAGTGTCGACAATTCAGCTCTTGCGACTGTAAGAGTTTCCTTATTTAATCGAGGCACCCCTACCCCGCGAGCTCGAATCTACCGTCTACCTACCACCAACCCAGAACTCCGTCAGAAATGGCTTTCTTTTGCATCAGCTAAGCCGGCCGGTCACAAATCACCTGGTCGTGAATCTTCCAGCACTGGTTCAGACCCCCAAGCGCGCCTCGCTGCATCTCTTCTATCAGCCCAAATCGATACAGATGTCCATCAGGAGCATTTGCCTCTTCCATCGGAAGAAGATCTCATTGGCTTTGTAACAACAGGAAATTTCAATCTCTCCGCAGGCAAGGGCACAGGAGTTGGTTCGATACAGGTGTCGAAGGTCACTCTAGCTGCCCTTGGAAAATGCAAGGCTCGAGAGAGGACCATGTGCATCATTCGGGGAGCGGGCGAGAGGGTAGGAAGACTGGGTTATTGGGAAGTTGCTTGAACGCATGTGCTGTGTAGGCATTGAAAGCTATGTCACTATTATATGATACCCAGGATCTTTTTTCTTTTTTTGGACTTCATCTCAAGCGTAGAATTCACTACGGGTGATGCAGGACGATCACGTATTGAAAAAAGACTGCCAGTGCAAATTGACAGACACGAGGTTGGAATTTTCAAATGTCCAAAATAACCTACACACGGGATGTACAGTTCTAGGGCATGAAAACAAACCATCTTAAAATTACCCACTAAAACCATGAGTACCCTCGATAAAGCGGCCAAAAATTCCACGCAAGTAATAGTCACAGCCTGAGCCTAATCCCGGTACATACAGGAACATATACACAACATAACACGAGAGATCTGAGGAATCTATTGTTAAGCAACACATATAGTTTTTGACTGCATCATCTAACCAACAACCCGGTCTACGAACGCTTCCTCAAGCTTAGCAACCTCCCTCTTGAACGCATCAACCTCCTGCCAGCAATCCAAAGGCCGGCGGTCATTCAAGCGCAAACAGCTCACGACATTTGACTTGGCCTTCTCAACGCTCTCATCAATCTGAACCAACTTTCTCCGGCCCTCAAGCTTAGCACGCAGTTCCTCGATTTCGGTGTTTACCGAGTCACGGGACACATCACGGTTGATGGGCTGCGCATCGGGGACAGGGGCAGGAGTGTATTCGCGGCCCGCGAAGGGGATCCGGGGAGCATCCAGGTTCAGCGAGCCAGGAGGGTAGCTGATGTTTGGTGTGGAAGAGAACGACGAGGGAGCAGTGTCTTTGGATTCCGCAATGCGCTTCTCGATCTCAGCAATGGTCTGCTGCTCGCGTTGACGGAGACGTTCGAGCTCTTGGGCTACGCGGGCCTGGATCTGGAGTTCGATGCTCTTTGCACGGGAGGCGTCCGTCTATTCTGGTTAGTTTTTGGCTGCCAATTGGTTGTTTTCGGTAATTCTTCTGAATGTGTTTCGCGAATATATACGCACCTCGGTGTTGGATTGGAGGTGGTCAACGAGGTTAGATGAGAACTCGACGGGGCCACTGCTATAGAAATCAACCGTGTCAGCCTACTCGATTGAATGCTGCATTGTATCTGGGGGAAATGTGTCTGTCCCTCTCCCTCTTCAAATCTACCCACTACCCGGCGTGAAGTATCCTTCCTCATTTAACGTACGAATAATGCCGTCTCTTCCTTGTTTCATACCCGGGACTGGCAGAATGTCCATTCAAAAAGCAATTGACTGGTAGTACAGATGTAAACATACCTCGAAAAAACATGTTTCGAGCCCGCCGAAGCGTCAGGCTTGGAGCTACCGGCGCCCATTATGTGTTTAATTATTGGAAATTGATCCCTTTCCTCGGATCTTTAGACAGAAAAACAAATTTAGTCTTTTCCGGTGCCTGAATATAGCTCCGATTTAACACCGTGAAGACAGCGGAGACAGCAGGGCCTGGGCAATTCCAAGGTCGTCAGAGGAGTTCGCATATCGCCGTTTCTACGCAGCAGCCGACTTCCGCCGGTGTATGTCACGTGATGATTAGTCATTCGCTGTATGTGCTGCTTGCGCACGGAAGTAGTATGGAGTCAAGTGAGGTATGCTCTTTTGTCCTTCTCCTGTTCTTTTAGCCCTCTGGCCCCTATTTCTAGATCTTCTGTGTTCTAGTATTGATCTAGATAGGATATTAAAACACGGTGGCTGCTGTCAATGTGTCTCAATTGGCCAATTGTTCGAGTCGCAATGTAACCCTGTACCGTGAACGAGATTTGGAGTAACGGTTCTTGCCGTGTTGGTTGTTCCCGTAGCCAAAGGAGGTGGTTCTTGGTACTTGGTAACAGCCGCAATGAATCCAAATCAAGGACTAGTGTGTTATAGGATCAGGTCATTATGTGTAGCATGATTATCATTGCCACCAGTGACTGAGATATGTATTTCTGGTAAGTGATTACAGGGCAGTGTATACATAGCGTTTTAACACAGAGTATTTGGTTTTCAGTAAGTTGTGTACGGAGTACCCTAGACCTATGTACTGGAGAAGGGAGTACTGTGTAGTTACTCGACGCTCATGGGATAAGGAATCGGCGTAACTTTGCCAGGCTCTTTCTTCCCCACTTTCTGTCACCTAACCACCATGCATGTCAGCCTCTAAATGTCACCCCAGACTACTCCATACGGAGAGTGTTCACTTCGGAAGTGATAAGGCCATTCTTGTACTATACTACATTTCGCCGGTAGTGTTCTGCTCACGGACTGCACCACCAATAAAGATCATTCCTTTCCTTCCGTGTCTTCTCCGTGTCTTCCCCGTGTCTACACGCCGTCCTAACCATTGTCTCTCACCGGTAAAACACCCCACACAGTTTCATAGCGTCATGGAACGGGTTCGCTACCATCAAGGCTTCCATTTGCATCCACGCCATGCACTGCTAAGACAGATCTATTGGGGCCCGAAACATTCGGGAAAATATCCAATAATTCTAGGGTCTCAGTGAAGAGAAGCGCCGGCGAACCCGGAGACCCCATTGGCTCAACATCTTTAGGTCCAAATCTGGCCCACTGACTGACCTCATCGACCCCTCTTCGACACTTCCCTACGTATGCGCCCTCAATATTATCGCTTGGATACCATGCAACCTATATAATTCCAAGAAATAATTTTTTTTCCCCCTTCCCTTCCCCCCGCCAAATTCTCTACCCCTCCATACCTACCTCGTGTTGTTCCCTCTCTCTCCTCACTCCCTTCTATCCTTCAACTTATTCTTTTGTCAACTCTCTCTCTAAACACTCTAACCCCCCCACTATCCTACTTCCGTTTCCTCCCGCTTCCCACAATGTCATCCGCCTTGTTGGACGAAGCTGCGCGGATTGCCCGCCAGTTCGACTTCCCCGCCGAGGGGGTCCAACGCGGGGTGAAAGAGTACATCCGAGAGATTGATGAAGGACTGAGCAAGGAGGGCACAACTCTGAGCCAAATCCCAACGTTCGTTACCTCGGTACCAAATGGGACAGAGAAGGTATATTATCGATCCTGTTTATTATATCGCAATTGCATGTCTGACCTTGTTGTGACAGGGGCTGTACCTAGCCGTAGATCTTGGCGGTACCAACTTTCGTGTGTGTTCAGTAGATCTACACGGTGATAACACCTTTTCTCTCACCCAGTCTAAAATCATGATCCCTCGTGAATTGATGGCTTCCGGCACCTCCAAGGATCTCTTCACTTTCTTGGCTCGCCAGATCGAAGCTTTCCTGCGTATCCACCACAACGAACACTTCGAAGCTCACCTCAAACGCCGACGTGAAGGAAATAGCGAAGAGGATTTGTTTGATTTGGGCTTTACTTTCAGTTTCCCCGTGCGCCAGGTCGGCATTAACAAGGGTACCCTCATTCGCTGGACGAAGGGCTTCAACATTCCCGATGCCGTCGGCCATGATGTCTGCGCGCTATTGCAAAATGCGCTTGATGCTCTGGAGCTCCCCGTGCGCGTGGCCGCTCTTGTCAATGACACAGTTGGAACCCTGATGGCCCGTTCATACACCTCCCCTGGTGAAACGGGAACTTTCCTCGGTGCCATCTTCGGCACGGGTACCAACGGTGCCTACGTCGAGAAGCTCGACAAGATCACCAAGATGGCTACTATCGAACATTCCGACTACGATAAGACAACGGGTGAAATGATTATCAATGCTGAGTGGGGTAGCTTTGATAACCACCTGAGTGTCTTGCCCAACACCGTCTACGACCAGCAGCTGGATGAGGAAAGTAACAACCCTGGCATCCAGATGTTCGAAAAGCGAGTCTCCGGAATGTTCCTCGGTGAGATTCTGCGCCGTGTCCTGGTTGATCTGCACCGCAACGAATCCCTGGGTCTGTTCAAGCCCAGTGCCTCGTCGGATGTTATTGTTCCAGAAAACTCTACGCTCTTCCGTCAGTGGGGCCTTGACACTAGCCTCCTGAGCTTGGTTGAAGCTGACAACAGCGAGAGCATGGAGCCTACCAAGACGGCATTAAAGGACCACTTGAAGATCGAACGGGCTAGCACCACGGACTGCAAGGTTGTTAAGACGATCGTGCATGCCATTGGCAAGCGCGCTGCTCGTCTGAGCGCCGTGCCTATTGCTGCCATCCTCATCGCCACCAAGAAACTCGAGACCGACGATCTAGTGGACGTTGGTGTCGACGGAAGCTTGGTCGAGTTCTACCCTAACTTTGAGGGATACATGCGTGACGCCTTGCGTGAGGTGCCCGAGGTAGGCGTTGCCGGCGACAAGAAGGTGCGCATTGGTATCTCAAAGGATGGCAGTGGTGTTGGTGCGGCTTTGATTGCACTGGTGGCTAGCAAGGAAGAAGCCAGAATGAAGGCCCAGTAGTGGTCGTATGACTAACACTTTGCGATGATCTCAACTTTATTCCCCCTTGTTTTATGGTTCGTTTTGAATGGGTGACCTCGGACTGCCGGTGAAGACTACTTTATCTTCACCTTCCCTAGCCGCTTTCCACGCGGCGAAGGCCATGTGCTCGAATTTGCAGGGACGGCTTACTGTGAAAGGACCTGGAGTTAGTGAGAGTGGCTGGGAAGGAGGGTGTAACAATATTCATTTTTTAAGGCGTTAATTAGCATTATCATGGAACACGGAAGATATGTTGCAATAAAAAAATTTTCCTACTCATGAAGTCCTTTCAACAGCGTCCTTATTAATAAAATCGCAGTCTCTATGTATGAGAACCTTGACCAAACCCCCGGGGTGTTTACAATACTTTTAATTCGCCGATCAACCAAGATTATCCATTCTGTGGCAATAGCCTAATGATCCATACAAAGCTGGGGCTCCATCAAATTACCCGCTCGTCACGGTACCTGACATTAGAGTTTCCTATATGAGCACATAAGGTTGATAGATCCACTCATTAGTTGGTCTCCTTGCAAATGGCCAAGGAAACCTTTTCCTTCATTTTATTGCTCAGGCTAGGTCAATCTGCAGCTCAGATGCAAGGGATTTATCTGCAAAGACAGTCAGTCTAGTTGACAAAGGCCGGTCATTCATTGTATTTTAATGCTCAGCGGCAGGGTCAAGGCTGGTCCGTCCGTAGTCTAGGCCGTGACACTTTCTTTGTTATTTTTTTAGGACTTCACAGTTCATTATTCTTCATTACGGACCACGGATTACCTAGATTCCGTGGAAAGAATGGATCGGATGTCTGATATGACACCCCATGATTATTTTGGGGAAAAGAGCATGGACAGGATGACATTTCTTCGGTCTTCGGGAGCAGAAGATCCCGTTCACGCGGGCATGTTTCTTTGATGTAGTACAAAACGTCCTGAGATGGAAAGCCAGTCTTTTTTCGAAGTGACGCTGCCGCGGAGGTTCATTTACACTTCACCGATTGGGTACAAGGCAGGACCTCGTCACCCTTTGCTTCGTCACGGTGTCATCAATGAATCAGTGATCGGTCTTATATCGCCAACCCTAGCAGGTAAAGTTAATCCTCCCCAGTTCTTGCCTCTTAACTACTTTTCTATACTTTCCCTTCGTTAGATTGACGACCTCAACCGTTCCTTCCCTTTACGTCACTTTGTTTTTCTGTCTTTCATACCTCTTATTCCCATTTCATCTCTATCTAGATTCTCTAGGTCAATAGATACAATGCACGACAATAAACTGCAAGACACTCTTCGCTCACCGCCACAGGCCAGTTTTGTATCCGACAGCAGATCAGTGGAGGGCCGACCATCCATGGAAAAAGGGAGTACGCTCGCCGGCTCACAGGAAGAGTCGCCTGCGCTGGTCTCAGAAGCAAAGAATGAAAACAGTATACATGTGGCGAACACTAGCCCAGGCGATGAAGCAACGCAAGAAGAGGAGGAAGAATATCCAAGCTCTTGGAAACTTGGCCTAATTACTATCGCACTGGCCCTTGCCATCTTCTGTCTGGCACTGGTAAGACCATTCACTACTTGCTGGCAATAACTGTTACGCATGACCGTTGGATGGCCTGCTAATGAGCTTGATTTGCTTAGGACAACACCATCATTTCCACGGCAATCCCGAAGATCACAGATCAGTTCAAGTCCCTTGAAGATGTGGGCTGGTATGGCAGCGCATACCTCCTGACAACGTGTGCATTGTGCCTGACGTTCGGCAAGCTGTATACGTTCTACTCTACAAAATGGGTCTACTTAACTGCCCTTTTTGTTTTCGAACTGGGATCTCTGATCTGCGGGATCGCGCCGAACTCATTAACACTGATCGTTGGCCGAGCCATAGCCGGTCTCGGGGCAGCAGGACTATTTTCGGGGGCCCTCATTATCATTGCACAGACAGTGCCACTGAACCGACGACCAATCTTCGCCGCGATGATGGGATCAATGTATGGAATCGCGAGTGTGGCCGGACCCTTGATGGGCGGTGCGTTTACGGACCGCCTCAGTTGGAGATGGTGTTTTTACATCAATTTGCCTTTTGGCGGAGTGACTGCTTTCTTCATCATTTTCTTTTTCAGAGCACCCAAGTCTGTCAAGGACAATTCCGGCTTCAAAAACCAAATGGGGCAACTAGACTTCCCTGGAACTGCCCTGTTCATGCCATCAATTATCTGTGTATTGCTCGCTCTACAATGGGGAGGCACTATGTATGCCTGGAACAATGCTCGGATCATAGCTCTTTTCGTTGTATTCGGGGTCCTTCTCATTGCCTTCTGTGGTATACAGTGGTGGCAGCAGGACAAGGCTACGGTACCTCCGCGACTGGTCAAGAATCGGAATGTATGGGGCGCTGCAGCTTACAGCTTCTGCGTTGGTGGAGCATTTTTCATCTATATCTACTATGTAAGCTGGCACCTTCTACGACCACAGAGACATACGCTAATTTGTGCTTTTAATAGCTTCCGATTTGGTTCCAAGCGATAAAAGGTGTCACAGCAACCAGGTCAGGCATAATGAACCTTCCGTTGCTCCTTCCTATGATTGTTGCCTCCATTGCTGCTGGTGCTTGTGTCACTATGGTTGGATACTATACACCGTTCATGATCGCCACACCGATTCTCATGTCAATCGGTGGTGGGCTTCTGAGCACGTTAAAAGTCGATTCAGGTGATGCTGCATGGATTGGGTACCAGGTTCTATTCGGAGTTGGCGTGGGCTTGGGTCTGCAGCAACCCATGATTGTTGTCCAAGCTGCTCTTCCAATTGCTGATGTCCCCACTGCAACGGCTATCGTCATGTTCACCCAGACACTAGGGGGCGCGCTTTTTGTCTCTGTCGCACAGAATGTGTTTCAAAACCAACTGCGCAAGAACATTCTTGCCAGAGCCCCCGAAGTTGATATTGCTAAGGTGGTTGGTGCCGGTGCTACGATGCTGCGGCAGGCTGTGTCGAAGGACATATTACCTACAGTTCTCGAGTCCTACAACGATGCTATCACCCAGACATTCTATGCTGCAGTGGCCATAGGGGCAATTGGCTTCTTCGCGGCACTTCCTATACAGTGGCTGTCCGTGAAAGGCAAGAAGATTGAGGCGATGGCTGCCTAGAATGCACTATTTCTAGGCCTTGCTCTGCGGATGGGGTTATGTTTCGCTTCATGTTTATCATAATGCAGTCTACAAGTTCTATTTAATATGGCTTGCTGCCTCTTTATCATGGTGGTTGGAAAAGTTCCACGTTTAGTGTTCAGGGAAGTGGACGTTTCTTGCTTTGTTAGGCTATGTATATAAGGATTCTTCCTTGCATGGAACAGTGAATAGAATCTATCAGTTACCCTAGTGCTAACGATGAAAAATCTAAAACCGGTACCGGACGGTTCAAACAACCGCATAAAGACTTAAATAAATCCCCCAGATAACTCCGCAGGCGCTCCCAAACACCACCCGTCGGTCGACAGGGACAACAGTATACATAAGCGCCGACACGATAGGCCGAAACTTCAGACGAGCCAGCATGATGGGACCAAAATCCTACCCTTGTCAGCACCGCAACGATAGACCCCCAAAAGAGTAGAAAAGAGAGATTACCAAAAAGCAGAAAAGAAAGAAAGGAGATAGCATACCTCACAAACCAACTCCCAAACCCTCCCCAAATTTGATCCCTTCAACAGATTGATCAACACAATAAACAAGAGAATATTACACACTCCAGCAATAGTCTGATCCAGAAGGAACTTCACAGCAAAGTTCCACATCCCAGATCTCTGCTGCTTCGGCCTAAACGGCTTCTCCTTCGTTGGCAGGAGACCATTGGGCTCGGGCACATGGTTGTCGTTATTTCTCTTCCAGCTGGGAAAACCCGGGAACCTGGCTTCGATGTATCTCTGCCAGGAGAAATTGGGCGGCACGATAATGGCGCCGTAGGTGATGAATTGGATGAGTGCGATTGTGTTTAAGGCGAATGGTTTCTTTTTTCCCCCGTGGGTTCTGTTAGTAAGCTTGGAAGTTGTTGTATACTTATCATTGGGGTAAGGTAGTAAGAAGGGAAAGTAGGTAGATTTTGGTTAGTTTGTATAGGTGTATTCACCACCTCTACACGGATCACGGGGAATAAAGGAAATAGTAGTGAAAAGTAAAAAGAAATTCTACGTACGTTTTCTTTGTGCCGGTCTATTAATTGGGCCAGGATATTGGAGATGGCGTTGAGGATCGTGGATTGGATCAGGGTCACTGTCAAGGGGGATGGGGGCATTGTATTGTATTTTTCTTTTGGATGATGATGATGTTCAGGAGGTGGTGAGCATTATGTATTTTTCTGCGGGTTGTTAAGAAGGGGTAGGCGAGATTTGTATATGAATATTATTAGGTGATATTGGATATTGGATATTGGATATTTGGTCTTTTGCTTGCTCTGTTTTTTGTTTCAAGGGTTTTGCTTCATTTACTGATTTATTTACCCTTTTGGATTTGTTGCACGTGTTGGGCACGTGTCCTGTTCAAGTTCTGGAGGTGGGAAATGATGTGTGACTTGTTTTGTTCGCGTGTGCTTGGCGTTTTGGGGGGTTTGTTTTCTTTTCTTTGCTTTTCTGTTTGGTTTGATTGGAATTAGGATTGGTTTACTTGGGTCTTTGCTAATAGAGGGGTTTTCGATCTGGTGCGTTTGTGTTATTAATTGAATGAATTTGCCAATGCGCTATACATAAATCGACTTCGTTAGAAAGGCCATATAATTTGCCTAGACGGTTATATCCCTCCGGCGGACTATCACATTCGGCCCCTGCTTGGCGCTGGTGAAATGATCCACCAGAGCCAGATGGCCTTTTTCATCCTCTCCCTGTCGATCGGCTAACTCCATGTCAAATAGGAACATCAACCGCGCGATGGTCAGTCGCATTTCCATGAATGCCATGCCCTTGCCAATGCATCCGCGGGGCCCGATGCTGAACGGGCAGAATGCTCTCCGTGCAGTCTCAACAGCATCCTTGGTGCTCTCCCACTTATCATCGGCGGTTACGCACGTTGCCCCTTCAATCCATCTCTCGGGCAAATACGCCTCAGGTTCGCGGTAGTACTGGGGCTGGCGGTGGATGGAGTAAGTCGGGGTCCCACAGTCCGTGCCGGCGGGTAAAAAGGCCCCATCCACGACGGCGCCGCCCTCCATCACTTCGCGCGGAATGGCCCCCGGAACGGCAGGTGCCAAGCGCAGTGCTTCATCAATGCAGGCCTTCAGGTAAACAAGCTCATTCAACTTGCCGCCGGTGACGATCTCCTCGACGGAGGTGAAGGCCTCGCGGACTTCCTTTTTCAGGAGCTTCATGACGCGCGGGTTGCGGACGAGGTAGAAGATGGTCGCTGCGAGCGTGGTGGAGGTGGTGTCGCTGCCTGCGATCATGAGGACGTTGGCTTCGCCCCAGAGCTCAGGCGTCGTGAGACCCTTGCCCGTCTCGGGGTCTTTGGCGTTGAGCAGATAGTAGAAGAAGTCTTTCTTGGAGTCGTGGCCTGCCTGCGTGCGCTCCTGGGCTCGCTTGTTGGCCTCTACGCGCGAGTTCATGATGAAGTTCCATCGGTCGTTGGTTAGTCGGTGAATGACGATTTGGTCCAAGTGCCAGGTATCAAGGGGCATCCAGAGACCGCACTGGTTGATATTTGTCAGTAAAAGAGGCCAGGGAAATCTGGAATCGCTATACTCACCACATAGTGACGGTTGGCCGCACGATCAACAAGCTGGATCATCTTCCTGCGGCCGCTGGACACCAACATATCGAAACTCTTCCCGAAGCACAGTTCACCCATGACATCGTACGTGAGGTAACTGAACCAATCGCCCATATTCTGGACGGTAGTCTTCTGAGCCTCAGCCTTGTTACCCTCCGTCTGCTGCTCTGCCAGAGCCGTGCAAAGCTGTCGAACATGCAGCAACATGACATCTTCCATGCTCTTGAGAGCCTGATCGGAGAAAGCCTGGCTCAGCACCCGTCTCTTCCGACCATGGACGGTCTTATCGATGACATTGTGCGTGTTATACACGCCCTTAATCGCAGTGAACCCATTGTAGAAATTGGCCTTCTTCAGCTTCTTCCCATGTCCATAGATATCATGCAGACCCTGCGCGGAATTGATGGAGACAAAGTTCGGCGCAACACGCACATGCGATCCATACTGTTGATGCAGATTATGCAGCCACAAATGCCGGTCCCCCTTCAAGCCATGATACAGCTGCACCCAGGGGGTTATCGACGCAAGGAACGGACCGTTAAATTTCCGAAGAGGATGCAAGAAGCGGTTGTAGATGACATATGCAAAAGACTATGTAACCGCAACAGTAAGCACTGCGACGACGTACATTGCACATACCATACACCACCAATGAACAACAAGAGAGGGACAAAAAGAGATGAGGAAGGATAGAGGTAGAACGTACCAACAAACCCAGCAAAGCAGACACCCCCACCACAACCCCCTCAATGGATAACGTCTTCCAAACCTCCTGGACGAGCATATTGCAACCCTACTTCCCCCCGTTGGTACTATGGAACTAACGTAGACCTTCCGTATCCGGAAACGGTAGCCGACACAAGCCGAGTCCAACCGAACAGCGTTCCCCCGCAAACGTTCCTGGCAAGAAGCAAGCAATATGGAGCTTGGTAATAGGACCAGGTTCACTGGTAGAGCAAATAATTTGTCTCTCTTTTAAGGCTATGGTAGGATACCATTTCCATCCACTCTGTCCCCGTATATATACCTCTTTCTGGGCTCGGTTAGAAACGGACCTTCTTTTGTTTGGGTGCAAGGGATGGGTGAGGGTGTCATACGTATGTCAGCTTTTGTAAGAAAGTGGCGGTTGCGTTCTGGTTTCGGTTTTCTTTACCGTGGTGTTCGTTGGGTTTATTTTTAGTTGAGGGGTGAACGTGTGTGGAAGTTTACTGTGATAGAGTTGGTTGCTGGTAGATAGTTGTTTTTGTTTTTATCTTCTACGCGTTGTTGGTTTGGTATACTGGTAGTTGGGTATGAGTGTAGCTTGTATGCATGGACATGTGATTTTTTAGTATTTGTTTGGGCTTATCTGGATGTACCTAGGATGCTATATCTGCTATCTAATTGTTAGTCTGGTGTCAGACTGAAATCGGAGCAATGATCTTCTTGAGGACCGCTTCTATCCGAGTGTCTTTTGGTCCCACAGATCACTGACTCCTTGTCTTCACCGATAGATGGTTAATAGTGGGTACTGGGTCAGCTGTGAACCCGAATTCCCAATTCACTGGGGGAGGGGAACTGTGAGGTCTCGCGCGCAATTCCGTGGTGTGTATTCTCTGACCATTCAGATGGTCCCCGAAATATGATGCGTAGATAGAACCGATAGCTGTAAGCTGACTGTGTCTGTGTAACGTACGAGCATCTCTGAGCAACCATCAAAACTCACGTCCCAACCTAAGAGTATCCATGTAAGCCGCCGTCGAGAATCCATTGCTCATTGTCGTCTTTATCATCCTGGACTCGTCGCCATGTCTGTGTTCGTTCACTTTGTGGTCTCGCCTCAACCGGTTTACCATCTGGTCCTTTCCAGACAGGACGCATCAATCCCCCGGCCGCCAGAAGTGGATTCCGACTGAAGGCTTCACCGCGGCGTGGCTTCGTATATTCATCTGCCGGCTCACTAGCCTCAGGCTCGGGCTCGGGTTCTTCTTCCGCAGGGGATCCCGGATCAGCAGGGCTAGCTCCAGCAGACTGGTATACGCGAGTGACTTTCCCGCCCTTAATATCTAAACTCATGATGGTCCTCTTCTTCTCCCATTCCGGACGAGCCTTTTCTTCCATCTCGCGCAATATCTGCTGCTGCTTCTTCAAGGCGAGAGCCCGCTGCGCAGGACTCATCCACAGCGTCGACGCAACATTCGGAGTCTCAAAGTCCGCCGCCTCATCGACAACGCGCGTCCGCTTGGCATTCTGCGCCTGGAATTGAAGCAATTTGTCCCGGTGAGCCATGGCCGCGTTCAATTTGCTGGAAGAAGCCGAAGGCGAGGGGCCCTGCCCCGGTCCGCCCTCGCGATGCACACTCTCGTTATGCGCGCGCATCTTTTCCTGGCCTCGTTCTGCCCGTAGTTCTCGGATCATGCTCTGCACTTCCTCGTTCGATAGCAGGGGTGTCCCGCAGAACGAACACGGCTGGAGGCCCTCCAGGGAGCAGATGATCTTGCCGCAGTTGAGACAGTTCGGGGCGGGAGCGAAAAGTGGGTGGATCGAAGCGAAGCAGGAGCATTTTCGGGATTCGTTGCTCAGAGTTGGGTTCGTGGATACTTCTAGTGCGGCGATTGCGGCAGTTAAATCGGAGATGTTGGTCGTCGTAAGGGAATTCTTAGACTGGCTCGTAGTGGTATTGTTACTGTGTCGTGTAGAGGACTTCGCGGCTTTGGACTTAACGTTCGGTAACAAGTCTGAGAGCATAGGCCCCGATGCAGAGGGTGGCGGTTTGCTCGAGCTTTGTTTCGGGGCAGGTGAGTGAGCGCGCGACGAAGCAGCAGATGAGTCTTCGACCGATAAATGCGACGATCGTGAAGCATTGGTATCTTGTTTGGCTCTAGGCGCCGGCGCCATGTAATCCTCCTCTAGATCTGCCTTCTTGTATCCGCCCGTCACATCTCCGAAGTTCTCGGGCCGGCGTGGGGGCCCGGCGCTGTGTAGCGGTGGTTTCGACTTCTTGCCTTTCTTTTGCCGCGCTGCTGGATTCTTGGAGCTTGTTGCTGTCGGTGTAGATGAGGATGCATCGGGGACTGCTGGTTGCTGAGGTGCGGGGTCTCGTCGAGAACTGAAAGCGGATATGAACTCGAAGGCAGCGGGGGAGTCACCTAGGAGGTTTTTGAGATGATCGGCACCCTCTTCTTTCGGTAGACTGGCGGCGTAGGTGATGATCTGCGTGAGTGATTCTTCGTCTAGTGGGAGGATTTGTGAGATGCGGGAAACGCCCCAGGAGATGAGGCTGGGGTCAGCCATATTTAGCAGGAGAAATTAGAGGATGACGGATTCGTAAGGTATATGTGGGAAAAGGGAGAATGGTGGATACGGCCCTCTTTGGGGGACTTCGATGTAGCTAGTGGGGAGTGGAGGAGCTATGGAGTCATAGTTGATAGAGATAGTCGCCTGAAATATCAGGCAAATTATATGCTCTGAACCAGATCAGGTTTCTAATTCATCTAGGACGCGATAGTTGTGATTGTTTCTATTATGTATGTTTCTAAGGAAGCTAGACCCAGTAAAGATAGCCATGTCCATTGAAATAATGCCAACCCCTCGTACTGACTATCAACCTTAACCTATTGTACATATACACCGGCATGATCATCTATCCCTGAAATAAAAGCGGACGAAAGCAAAACAACGGGGCTGTAGCAGCAAAGCCATAATAAATGAAAGAACTGAAGAGAAGTAATATAGTGTCGAGGAGTCCCAGACTTTTCGACTAATAAGAGTAAGTCCTGTTGACGCCTTTGATGCCGAGTATTTACGTCAGATCGTTAAAGGAGACTATGTCCAAAGCCTCGTCTCCAGTGCAGACACACCTGGATTGCCCGCGAGAAGCAACACAGAAGTACTGCAGAAGCTATAATTAAGGAAAGAAGAAAAAGAAACTATGCGTCGCCATTCGGTTCGCTCTTTATATCGCCATCACCAGCGGCTGCAGCGTCCGCGGCAGCCGCCATGTCAGGCGTCACACCATTCTTGAGTTTGCTACTGGGAGCCGGTGGCGGCTTTTTCCCTGACAGCTTTTTGGGAGCACCGAGTTTCTTTTTCTTCGTTATCGTTGGCGGAGTGTCATCGTCTAATGGACGTTTGGGTGGCGCAGAACTAGGAGTGCTGGTACCGTTTTCCATGGGCGTTTTGTTTCGGTTGACTTGTCGGCCTGATAGACCGAGACATCGGTCCAAGTGTTGCGCCACTCGTGTTACAACAAAGTACCTTGGGCAATTCGGGCACTTGACCGTCGGAAACGATACTTTCTCTGGAGCCGCTTGCTTAAAGGAGCTGTCCGGCGTTGTAGGCGGGCTTGACGCTGGTGTATTTGAAGTGTTTGTCTGTTTCTTCTTCTTGGGGTTTAATTTGTCTGTAGCGAACGGATTCCCATGAACGTCATGCCCTGGTTTGCTGATCATCGGTTGCTTTTGACAATATTCTCGATATGGATCCGGAGGGGGCCGGGCTCCGACCCCAGTCACAGGATAAAGTAGACGTGGCAATCGGCAGTCGGGACAGATTATTTCTTTCGTGGTATTAAGTGGGTTTCCCTTGAGATAAACCTTCCCATCTTCAAAAATGGCCCCATCTGTCTCAACACGGATGTCCTTGAGCTCTTCGAAATCTTCGCCCGGCTTTAACGCAGTGGGTTTGGCACCTGCTTCTTCTCGGCGCCTGCCAGCTTCCTCTTCAGCTTTCTGCCTGGCGATTGTGACAGCAGAACGCATTCGAGCGACCTTTTCATCCCGGTGGACTTTTGACACTATGTCGTGGATAATGTTATAGAACGTGTTGTTGAGAATGTCACATGTCTAGGTAGCACTGTCAGTGCCATGGCCTTATAGCTATCTGGCGTATCACTGTAGCCAGCTAGAAGATGGTACAAGTCGAATATAAGGGACATACCAGCTTCGCAATAGTTCCCGAAGGAAAGGAACTTTCCTGCTGTTCTGTTCCGTTTGATTCGCCCATTTTTAGGATACCTATGTTGCAAACATGGGAAGTCAGAAACTAGACCGCAATCAAAACAATGTAGGGATATGATGTATCAATATGTGGAATGATTGAGTGAAGCACGGAGGTTTGATGGTCTGCGTTTAGAGGACCGAGCGCCAAAGAAAGGAACTTCTAAAGCACTCTTTCGTTGAAGAATCACAATGGGAAACATATTATATGGCTCAAACGCGACACCAGTATTTACTTCCAATGATAGAACTGGAGCAATAGACGTATATCGCTGGCTTTGTGAAACGCACCTCACTCTGCGAACTAAACCTAGCTCGCAAAACAATTGTTCAAGAAGGTCGCGTAGCGGTTCCGGTATTTCTTGGACTTAGTAAAACAGCTCCATGTACTGTTGAGTATTATATCACGACGAATATCCGCTCGTGGCAAGGCGATCGCGCAGAGGCAAAAGAAAGTTGAGGTCGCAAGACAATCCTTCTTGGCACGGATTGTACGGAGTATACGAGGAGCGTCACAACAGAATCAATCGAATTATAGCGAACAGAATAGTAACACAGAGAGGAGTCGGCTAATGGGATCCATTTACCAGTCGATAGTATATAGGTTTCTCGGCCTGGGGCGGGTAACACTCCACGGTAGGGAGAGTCAGTGAATGACCAACACAGCTCACAAGGAAGACCCACTTACCTGCTTCACATTAGACAGCTGGTATATATATAATAAGAGAGGAACGATATAGAAGGTTCAAAATATCGATAGCATGCGACAGAACTCCGTAGTCTACTCCAAGGTACCCTTGGTGTGTAGTGGAGAGGACAAGAGGCTTCTGCGCTGGCCTTTCACTTGCCTTCTCCGACCGGCCCATCTTATCTTATCTCATCTCCGCGTTTCTTCTTCGCTGTTTTCGTCCATCAAGCGGACCGTACGACTTTCCCCTCTTTAACTGCCACGCCAGGTAGTCTTTTTTAATGATTCACAGAAGTGTTCAACGCGCAGAAAGGACTGAACATTTTACAGCATAGCGCTTATCTGCACAGTTCCTCATTTACCATGGCATACCAGTTCTTCGCAAAGGCGCATCAGTCGAAAGCGCCGACTTCTCCACCACTCTCCCCTCCATCCTCTTCTTCCTCCAACAACAGACACCCCAAACCTCCTATATACCCTCCATCGCTGGTTCTTCCTCAGTCTGCGACCTCTACCAGTATCGCAGACAGGGTCAAACCACCACCAGGCAAAGACTCGTCTTTTCATCCCCCCGCATACCCCCATCCCATCGCACCCAGTTACAAAACCCCGCACCCTCATGTTACCATCGAATCCGTGAGCACCGCTCACATACCCTCTCTCATCCGGATCACGGGCTTGCTACTCCCAATACGCTACCCAAATTCTTTCTACACAGCGACCATCACAGACCCCGTGATCGCATCGGTGTCACGCGTGGCCATCTACCATGATCATCCGGGAGCCGCGGCGCCAGCCTCCACATCATACGCTCCCACATCCGCATCCCCGCTAGGAACAAGCACGGGGACAGACAAAGTAATCGGAGGGATCAGGTGTCGTCTAGAACGGCTCCCTCCTACCACCGCAGAACTTATCCAAACCCAGTCGAACCCCCATTCGCAGGAGCCGACAAATCTCTACATCCAGACCCTGCATCTGCTTTCCCCGTATCGGGGCTGCGGTATTGCGGCGTCGCTTCTTAACTCATTGCTCTTCTCTTCTGCCCCTTCGTCTTTTTCTTCTGGCTCGCGGTCTACTTACCAGGTCTCGGAACTAGTAAAACACTATAATGTGCGCTGTGTCACGGCACATGTGCATGAAGCCAATGAAGAGGGTCTGAAATGGTACATCGCGCGCGGCTTCCAGGTGGAGGAGGGCGTTGTTGAGAATTACTATCGGCGGTTGAAGCCTTCTGGAGCAAGAATTGTCAAGCTCGTTCTGCAATGGAATGACGATGCTAGTGACAAGGCTGCGGAAGCTGATGTCCACTCTACGTCAAACCAGTCAGGAGAAGATAACAGGAAGAGCCCGGAAGAAGATGACGACTGGGAGAAGGTCGAAGCCGAAGACGGAGAAGACAATGAGGATCACGGCGTACAAACATTCACAGACTCAAAGATCCTTGAGGTTGATGATGGTGTGAACAGGAAACGGAAAGCCGACGATGAGCCTCAGCGAGCGTGATCTTACTATCTACTTTTCGATTTGCGGTGTTGAACGGAGTTCGCTTGTCTGCCTGTTATTCTCTCTGCTCACCTATTTAGGATACCCTTCAACTGCTCTCTCTAAGAGATGTACAGATCTTTCGTTCAGTTTGCTTGTCTGCTTAGAATTGTATACATTGCATGTGTATCGTTCTTAGAATTGATTATCAAGAAACATAGAGTTGTGATTAGATACAGAACACGTATATTCAGATGTGCTT
This sequence comes from Aspergillus flavus, assembly GCF_009017415.1. Taxonomy (NCBI): domain Eukaryota; kingdom Fungi; phylum Ascomycota; class Eurotiomycetes; order Eurotiales; family Aspergillaceae; genus Aspergillus; species Aspergillus flavus. The sequence continues at coordinate 2,989,584 of NC_092408.1, read as the reverse complement.
TATATTCAATGACATTCATATGCATTTATGTTCAAGGGTATAGAACTGTACAGGTTGGGAGTTGCTCCCAGACCACAAACAATCATTAGGGCATTGACAGTGGAGAAAGGGGGTCTACAATCACGCAACAACTCAGGCATAAGTATAACGCAAATACAACCCAGGAATCAGACATTGTAGTTCTCAGCATGCAGAAATATCTCGTCTTTAGATGAGTCAGTCATGACCACCTGCTGAAGCTGAGCAACAGCCTTCGAAACTTCAACTCTCATGCTAGGAGGTCCACAGACAAAGACACAGGTACGACGACCGAATGTCCGAGAGTAGTCTTTGAGTACCTGCGGGATATTGGGGCGGGCGTAATCAATGCGCCAGCCATTCCTCTGCAGCGGAACGGTGCCGACCCGGGTGGTCAGTTTAGGAAACACTGTTGACGAGGGAGGAAAGCCGAAGTTAAAAGGAGTATCTGCTGGGCTCATGTGAGGTGCAGGATACGGTGCATGTTGATAATTATTATCCATTGGGCTGGTATAGTGCCTGCTGGTATTGATGTGCGGGAGGGTGTGTGCCAGGGGAAGCGCAGTAATGGCATCTTCGTTCTCCCGTCGAAGCTCCTTTTCAATCTCCGGGTCGCCGGCTGCTTCTTCACGAATGTATGCCGAGTTGCGCTTATCCATCCCCTCTAATGTGTTGTACATTTTATCTCTGAGCATCTCCTGGTAGAACTGGTTTTGAGCCAGTTGGTCCTGGCCGTGTGGCTCTAGTCCAGTGAGGAAGAAATGACAGTGAACTGTGTTGGGAGGCGCGAAATCCCTGCATATTCTCAATTCCTCCCTGAACCAGTCGATTGTTTCGGGGTTCCTGAATGCCCAAACGACCCGCACCGACCTGGTTACTGCTTTTCGGTCCCGCATCTTCTTAATCAGATTCAAGAGGTGACTGGCAGTTGCAGTTATGCCACTTCCACCGGCGAAGAAGACCACATCATCAAATGCGGCCATATCTCTTTTCATCCCTCCGTAGGGGCCCTCCAAAAACGCTGTCCAGGTCTTGTAAGGACCATACTCAAAAGTCTTTAGAAAAACATTACGAGTAAAGCCTCCAAATGGACGGAAGACAAGAGCCAAGTCACGATAATTCTCGCCATACTCAGAGGGGAAATCACCACTACACAGTGATGAGATCGTGAAGGGGTGACGTTCAAATAGTGAGATTCCTGGCATACGGAGATAGACAAATTGGCCTGGTTTCCATTTCATCTGAGTCGCGACCGTGACTTTGATAGCGTTCTGTGGAAGTATAGTCACTGCGCATTCTTCGCCGATTAAGAAGGACAATCGTAGGGGATTGCTCCAATTAACATAAAACAATCTAACTGCGTAGGAAAGCATCCAGATTGCCACCGTAGCCCAAAGATAGTCCCATGATGCCAGGAAGTTTTTGCTGTGCCAAAATATCATGGCGAGAAAGATGATTGAAAGGGGGAGGTGCACAAGCTTGAAAAGCTCATACATCCAAGCTCGAAGAATTGGCAGCGAATGCAAGCATAAGACTATGAGAGGCACCAGCGCTGCCCAGCCGGTGCCGTAGATATAGATGTTTCGGGGAAAGTATTGCTGGTAGTACATAAAGTTCGTGCTTTCCCAGATAGGTGTAACATAAAACGGAACCATATGAATCAAGCTTAGGAATAGACAGAGGTAGCCAGCCCAACGATGAAGAACATTCAGCCTCTCGTGACTAATGCCCGTTAAGATGCTGACGAAGTTGGCGCGGGTACTGAGTGCAATGATCCATGGAATCATAGCCACCGCAATCATGCCTGCACGGATCGCCAATGGAGGAGATCCAATTGAGATTGAGGAGTAGTAGAGCGGTTGTGGGACAAATGAATAGAGTGTGACGAATATCAGGGCCGCCAAGATGATCGAGGATGCTCCCAGCGAGGGAAAACCGATCCGTAGCTTGCCTATACGTAGCACTGGAATAGGCCTGTAGAAAATCCATCGTACGAAAGCAATAGTGTTGTTTAGTGGCGCAATGGTGGAGATCGACGACTGCTGTTTCGTGGTATTGGTACTGGGTAGGGGGCCACGAGCTGGGAAGAAGTGCGTAGTGGAGCTGTCAGTGGCAGCACTTGGCAACTCATATTCTTCCTGGGGAGAAGTAACATATGGCGACGTTCCAGCCATATCCTCTTTGTGTAATGCGATCCTAATTTGGTCACCCCAAAGGTGATAGAACCGTATAATCGTTGAGATGGCGAGTAGAATCACAGAGAAATAAACCCAGCCTAGTCCATATTTCCCTGCTTCAGGCCAGGCATCTTGTTGCATCTCAGCAATTTCTGCTGGCGTGGTGGACGCAACAATGGGGATATCAATCCGCTTCACAAGGGAAGCTATGGAATGCCATCCTGGCAACATGGTGCTTTGCCCTTCTGTAATATCGCTGGCAGTCGCTTCTGCGAAAATGTCGAGGCAGCACCTGGCGTGATCCAGAGAGTTGTAAGAGGTCAAAGTCCGATTCGCCGTTCTATATCCTTCCGGCTCACCTCCCCTCTTCCTCTCTGAGTTGATGTATCAACTATGACAGAGCACTGGAAAGCATTCAACGCCGCATCTGTTAGCTTGGGTTTACCGTGACATACAGTTACCGGCCGTGAGTGTAAGCTGTGCAGTAAACTGGAGATGATCGACGTGGGAGGGGATGGTCTAGATAGAGGACAGAGAGGGAGAGGAGATCAGGAAGGAACTCCGATCATGACTAGTAAACCTTACCAACATGTTGCCGGCAACCCATTTTTTCCCGGGTTCACTGCATTCGTTCGTCAGTTATTGGATCCTGCATCAGCATGCGGGGATAATGCCATGAATGTTGCAGCCGATCGTTGAGCTGATTCCGACCACTAAGCACGTTGGATAGAGGTAAACTGAACAACTGACATGGTTGCCCTAGCTCTTAGCATAAAGTCCATCACAATTCCCGACCAATGATAGCTCCCGAAAAGTGTGCCATTCTGCAGTGTGTTTTTACGCTAATGCAAGAACTTTACATCTCATCACTTACAACGACTCATCAGCACTGCTGATTGGATGGGAGCCCTTAACGCCGGCGGTAAAGCAGGCGCTGTCACTCGATGAGAGCGTCACGCTTTGCTCAACTTCGCCGGTAACTTCGTCGACATCTGTCTGGCTCAAAGGCAGTTTCCTACTGCTTCCAAGTCATTTATGTACAGAAAACGCGGAATTAGGGCTTGTAGTCGCTTCCGCCAACCATGGTCAATTAAACTGACCTTCCTAGACAATTGTTAATTGTTAATTTATTTATCGCAGACAAATAAATGCACAAAAATGGTGGAACCGGGTATATAATTCCCTAGAGTACATATTTTGATGTTGACAAGATGCGTCGCATTTATCGCAAAGGCTGAATACATTCAATGTCGAGGTGTCCCCGTTGCCAACGAATACCGCAGTCCCAACACCATTCTTGCTGGCATAAGACACCTGCCAGAAGAAATGTCAGTAATTCTGTTATCGGGATTGTTGGATTCCATGAGCGATACACGTACATGTCATATGCTTGCACCCTCCCGATCTCTCTGTGGCCACATTACAACCAGGGCAAGGCCTTGCTGTCTCAGCAATTGTTCGCCTACTCATGGCTACTTGAATGGACCAGTCCTCGGGGCCATGCCTCAGCGCATAGATTTCAGAAGGCATTTGATAGCTTGTCTGAAACTCATTACGTGCCTCAAGGTCGCCACTCCTATGGTGAATGTACTCTTCATACTCCGAGCATGTCAAACCCTCGTGCCAGACACTGTGCCGATGTATGAAGCAAGTCCGAGTCCCACACGAGCCGCAAACGACAATTGGATCTTCTAAGCCACCGGCATGTAACTGCCCATATCCGCAATCTTGTCTGACACAAGTGACGAACTCGGCGTCCTCTTCTAACATTTGCCGAGTTCGCAAGTGATTATAGGCTTCAAATGTCTCTTTGCTAGCCCACCGCTGGACTTCATTGTCTGACAGTTGCTCGTGGCAGAGTGGGCATGTCAGAGGGCCCAAAGTCGAGGAAAAGAGCTGTATTTCCAAACTCCGTCGAAGACAGTTTTTGCATATGTGCGTCGCCGGCACAGCTGAGTGGTCGCAGCCAGCTGCGATCGGTGATTCTGGGTATGAATCAATTTTGAGATACCTAAAGCACACAGTGCAATTCAGATGGACTTGATCTGGGGTGCTTCCGCCACTTCTAGAAGTATTGCTCGACGGAGATTGGACCGGCTCCTTACGGAGTAAAGAAAGAACCACATCGGCTGTTACCGCATCGCTCCAGCAGTGATCAGTCTCGTCGGGCCATATTATCTTGGATCTGGCCATCCCTGTATTATAGTCATCCCTCGGCGAACTGTTTCCACTGTGCCTAGACACTGAGCCGCGATTTTGATGGTGATTATAAAATTGTCCAAGCGGAGGATGCTGTGACGATGATGGAGATCCTTCGCTGGATATACCTGTTGCAGGACGTGCGCTCATATTTCCTTCCAAGAGCATCGTGAAGCCTTCAGTTTTCTTCGTGCATAATTGTGCTCATAGTTTTGACACCAGCCCTAGAATGCAGGTATAGAAGGTTCGCAGCGGAGCTCAACTATAGTGACATGTCCCGGACAATGCAAGGAAATACCAAGGTTGAACTTGCTTTCTTCAGTGAAAACACTCGGGATGTTGGGTATATCGCAATCTGCACGTCTGTTGAGTAATAATCTCAGGCGAGATTGACCAAAGCATTTCAACGAGCCAAGGAAATGCCGCTATCCACTGAATACGAGATCCAGATACCCAGAATAGGTCATTATCTTCAGGCGTGCAGCACAGTTCTGCACTCATTGATGAATAAACCATAGGACTATCCGAGATATGCGGACTGAGACTACTCAGCTCTGGCGGAAGAGCCAGATCTGGAAATAATATGCAAGATGCACCACTTGTGTTGGTGTTATACATCCGAGAATAGACACAAAAACATTCTGATCAACGCAAGACACGATAGTGAAAAATGTCTACTTGAGACTATGAACCTTATTGTCCTTGCTTGGCTCGTGACAATGGTGCAATCACGAGCGGAGTGACTTTACGACTGTCATTCACCAATTAAAGCCCCCAAATCGGGTATCGCCGCAAGGCATATCAGAGTGCAGCATACATGACAGCGTGTTGTTTTTCTCAGTTTGACTTCTGCCCTCTTCACTCGGACCAGATTTAGGACTCCCGTTCGGAAACTAACACGATCGACGGCATCTCGTATTTATATATAGATCAAGCGACGATCCCATATATACATGCCTGAAACGTTTAACTGGGCTGGCTATATACAAGCGAATCTAACGCTAAGTCGTCTCTCAACACGAGTATAGCCTTCATGTCCTTGGTAAGTGCGGGGGTGCTTCTTTTGTATCTTGGGTCTGAAAAAGCCGTGGAAGCTATTTCATCAGGTTCCTAATTTAGCTTTCCATGTTGCGATGCCTGTAAGGCAGATATGTTGACTGCGTTGCTTGTGCATTCCAGTATGAACGCACTATTTGAACCGGTCTTCCTCCATAGTAGTAGCAACACCGGCTCTACCGCTTTTGGTCATACAGTCTGATTTGTGAGGAGGGTTTATCTTTGGCAATAGACCAATGTAAATGTCCATTGGCTGGAAGAGCTACCCCTCACAGGCTGCGCAGAGAGCGTATATATCCAACTGAAGGAAGTAGTAGGCTATGCTAGTATGCTACTAGTAGTAGCGTGGATGCGAGTCTTGTTGGTAGCTGAATACTCCGCAGGATCATTGGCTTGCGTAATTTTCACCGCCTACAATATCGAAATATTCTGCCGCCGAAAAATAAGTTGCAGCTTCTTTCTAACGACCAACAAGAACGACCAGATCGGAAAATCCAACTATTCCCCGCATTCTACAGTCCTTCCCACCAGCTGGTCAAATCCACCTGTGGATTATTTTCATTTGAAAATGGCTCCAGCCGCAGCTACAGCTGCGCAACCGACTCCTCCGTCTCTTTCTCTGCCCCCCTCACAGTTCGCGCGGCTTCAACCTCACGCTTACCTTCTTGCCCACTTATCACCTCCCGCCTCGAGCAATCAACCATCTATCCGAGCCAATGGCCGTGCCCCTTCACAGTTCCGTGTTACTTCTGCCAATACGGGCTCCTTGACTCATACGAATGGCAGCGCCGTAGTGAGACTCGGCGATACCACTGCCGTATGCGGTGTTCGTGCAGAAATCCTGCACACAGAAGACATTGCATCGTGGAGCGTATCCCGACCACCACCAGCATCATCATCCACTCCAGCAAACAAGCGCCGCAAGCTAACGGATCCTACGGCCAAGCCGAGCGAAAAGTCCGACGGCAATAACAAAGAAGACGCCGATGAATCGCACATTCAAGACTTCAACCTTTTAGTGCCTAACCTCTCACTGAGCACCGGATGCGCGCCAGGTTTTATCCCGGGCGCACCTCCCTCGGCATTGGCACAGTCGTTGTCCCACCAAATTCTCTCATTGTTGCACAGCACACGACTAGTTCGTGCGGAGGACCTCCGAATCTGGTATCAGCCGCCGAATCTGGGGCCCGAGGAACTAGAACGTCATAATGAAAGTGAACAGATGGATGTAGATGCGCCCCAAGGAGATGCTGGCGCTGAGAAAAACAGGGAAATCAAGGCTTTCTGGGTGCTTTATATTGATGTTATGATTGTTTCGCTGGCGGGTAATCCTTTCGATGCTGCGTGGGCGGCTGTCCTTGCTGCCCTCCGGGATACCAGGTTGCCCCGGGCGTGGTGGGATGTTGATAATGGAATGGTGGTGTGCTCAGACGCTGTATCGGAAGCGCGCAAGCTCTCTTTGCAGGGATTGCCTGTCTCGAGCTCCTTCGGTGTTTTTGAGGCTGATGCGGCTTCTGGGTGGAGAGCTGAGGTCATCCCAGATGCTGAAGAGGAGAGGGCGCTTGATGACAGCTCTAGAAAGGGTAACCAACGGAGGTGGATCCTGGCCGATCCCGACGGTTACGAGGAAGGGCTGAGCCAGGAGAGAGTTTGTGTTGTAGTTGACAAAGAGCAGGGTGGAAAGGGAAAGACTGTTGTGGTGAAACTGGAAAAGAATGGCGGATGGGCTGTGGACGCCAAAGAGCTGAAGGCCCTAGTAGACATATCCGCGCAAAGATGGGAAGATATAAAACAAATTCTTGAACAATGCTAGGACTACCGTGTGATTGGAACAAATAGTGTGGGTTACGGTTAATGATACCATTGAAAATATTCGTCTTCGTTTATGCCTTTCTTCATAATTACAGCTGCCGCTCTAGGCAGGCAAGTAAATAAGGCACCGCCAAGCTTGGTAGGCCTAGTTGTGTTTTCACTGAGACAGTAAAAATACATTGATTTTCGGTTAGTACTCATTTAGCAGGCGAAGAAGTTGCGCCGGCTTTCCTAGGACTCCTTCTGCGTCGTTTCGCAGGAGGTTCATCCTCTCGCTCTGTGTTGCCAACAAAAGACCAATTCTCGTCATCAACAGTAGATTTCACATCCTCGGTCGAGCTTTTCGGCTGATCAGCCTCATCAGTCCTTCCCTTATGAGGAATGTACAGCGAGATCGTGAACAATTCCATATTCTTATTATTAGCTCCTTTCGAGGATTTCTTTGGATCTTCAGGGCGGTCTCCCTTAGCCTCGGTTGAGCTTTTCTCCTTATCAGGCTTTTCAGAAGACGCTTCTGATTTTTTTGGTTTGCTGATTTCTCCTGACAAGATGCGGCGGAAGAAACTGGCGTTCGCAGCAGGAGTTTCATCCGGCTTCTTCTCCTGCTTTTCTTCGGCATCGTCTTCTTCCTCTTCGGCGTCAGAATATTCCCGCATCTCTTCGAGGTCGCCTTTGACGAGAGCAGTTCCCCACAAGGAAATCAAGACTCCGGGTACCAGGTAGAGAAGAGCAGGTTGGGGGTGGTCGAAGCATTGCATAATAATGAGCGTTACCAGTGTCCCAACAATGTAGCCTACCATGCTGGCTTTAAAGTATGTCTTCGGAAAGGCCCGAGCATCGTGATAAGGGGGTTCAAGGGCTGGTTGAGAGGGAGCGGTTGGTGATACCCAGAAGCGCTCTCCCCATCCACCGGTTGCAGATTGGTACACGGGCTTAACAATCTCTTGTGCCTTGCCTTCTGCTTGAGCTTTCTGTAGTCCCTTTCTCTTGTAATAGAGATAAAGATCAAAACGCAGCGCCAATCCAATCATCATACCCGGGACAATGATGTCACCCAATCCTATCATAGCCAAAGAGACGGCGTCTGGGGGGGCGTCGGGTCCTGCCGGACGAGGGAAGACGAGCTTAATTGGAACATCCAGACCCTTTGCAACAGTTACCATCAATGGGGTGAAGTAAACGAAGTAGATATCGTAAAAGAACAGCGAGCTCAGAATGAGCGATCCGGTGAGAAAGGTAGATGGCGACATGAATTGCAGAGTGCCATAGCAGAAGCTAAATCCCAGAAAATTAGTTAACCACCAAGGCTTCGTAACGAAAGTGAAATAGCCAATCGCAGGCAAGGCCAGGACCAAGCTAAAGAGGTCCAGAAGGCCAACTGAGCATTCAGTTTTGATAATGCGACGCAGAACGACCCTAAGTTTGACCCGTTGGTATAACAGGTTACGACAAGTCCAAAGAAGGTTGAGAACTGGTCCTGGTAATTGGATAGAGCCAAAGACACCTGGAAGGGGAGAGTTCCGTGCTTCCAAGGGTTCTGAAGTAGTTGAGCCTTCTTGTACAACCGTGAAAACACGATCCGACTGCTTGACCTTCCATGTTTTGCCAGCTTTGCTATATCTCCGTGGAAATACAAAGGACCTGAGCACCGCAAGGCTGTCTTTCACGAAAGCTGTGGCAAAGAAGATGCCCATCTGAGAAAAATAGAAACCCAATATCTTATTCAATTTATCAGCTCCCATCCATTTCATCACGAGGTATAAGCCTCCAAGTGTGAGTCCAGCGGTCAAAGGAAATATTAGAGCATCACTGGGCGCAAGGCCTTCTACCCTTCGATCGTCGTTCTCTTCTTCCTCATCTTCGTCTTCGTCGTCCGATTCATCACCGTCTGCATCTTGGGATTTTTTGGGCGGTTCGGCTGCGGAAGACGGTCGCGAGAGTGAGGCGTGAGAAGCAATGTAGATAGGAAATAAAACTGAAACGAGCAGATGCCCGTATGTCGGTAAAAGAGGCTTTACGGCTGTGAACTGGTAGATCGCCTGACCCAAGAATTCGGCGAATGGGCTAACCTCCGCCATATCGATTTTTGAGGAGCTAATCGCAAAGTGTGCGATAGAATGCGATTTGAAGCCCTCGTAGCGTTGATCCAGGTTAGTAGGGTGTACGGTCCAATGTCAGGTTTATTAATCCATGGCTGAAGGTTGTGTTTACTGAGGAAAGAATAGAGACATAACAGATTGCAGCACATGGATCCCTGCAGCTCGTTCATGCCAAGCCGGAGACTTCACTTCCCCGCCCGCAGCTTGTGCGTATCTTTCACTCCCCTTCTTTGCAGCTACAGCAATTCTTCAATTACAAATTTAACTATGGCGACTGACGTAGCTTTTGATACGAGCATGGTAATTAGAGCTGCCTAAACTACGGGCATATTACATTTCGCTAACCTCACATAGGGCTCGTTCACGGTAGAGCTTTATAATTCGCATGCACCAAAGGTCAGTAAACTACGTCCGCTGCAATCGCAAATAGAAGATTTAGTTTGGGCTAACTCCTGCGTTGCTTATAGACTTGTAAGAACTTTGCGACACTCGCGCAAAGAGGTTACTACAACAATGTCATCTTCCACCGCATCATTCCCAACTTCATGGTCCAGACTGGTGATCCCACCGGCACTGGCAGAGGAGGAAGCTCTATTTACGGCGAGAAGTTCGAGGATGAGATTCGTGCAGACCTCAAACACACCGGTGCTGGCATTTTGAGCATGGCGAATAGTGGACCAAATACCAACGGCAGCCAATTCTTCGTAACCCTTGCCCCAACCCCGTGGCTGGATGGCAAGCACACAATCTTCGGCAGGGTCAAGAGCGGAATGAGAGTGATTCAGCGCATGGGACTTGTTAAGACAAATGGAGAAGATAGACCGGTGGATGAGGTCAAGATCATTCGTGCTCGGGTCGTTGAAGAAGGCGAAGAGTGAGATGGAAATTGGACTAAGATATCGTTGGCATCTCGAACAACCGGGAGGAGGTTGAGGTCTCAAAAGATATCATTCCACCCATCCATCCTTAACAGATGACTCCTTGACCTTACTCGCTTGGGTTCAAGCAGAGGTCTTGATCAAGATCAAGACAGCCTCAGCCACCTCCCTTTGGCAACACAGCTAACGTATGCTTTGGACCAATATTTGCATCCTAGTATACACGTCGAGTTGGGAGAACCTGAAAGAGGCTACTGCACTTATAGGCCTTAATTCGTGTTACTGTTAACAACAGCAGAGTTTTATGAACTACGAAGCAGATAGAATAATGGAATGTATCACTACAAACGAACTGCTTCTATCAAATGTTACCATCCAGAGCAGCAGATACAGAGTGATTGGAGTCCTATCTACCACTCCCATAAACGACATGACCAATGAAGGCATGTCTAGAAAGACGTACTGCCACGGTTTAGATAGCAGTATGCCTGTGCAAAGCACTGAGAGTGGTGTGTAAAGAGAAAGAAACTTCGTGCGCTGGAGAATCGATCCTTAAGTGGTTCGCGAAATAGGCTAACTAATTTGGGTATAGTGCCGTGTCCAGGTGCCCGGCATGGCCTCAGAGTCCAGACAGGAAGCTAGACTAGCTACACTATTATATCAAGCGACATGCATGCCAAAAACATTGCTGAGATCAAACTCAACTTGTGGCGTCATTTCAAATTGTATCCTTAATCAAGGCTGCGAGATCAACACCCTCAATGAAGTTCGGGTGCTTTCAAGATACATCCAGGAAGTACGGACTACCTCCATACAAACAAGGCTAAAACAATGATATGGGGTGATATTAGCACGAAGACCATGCCTGTATTGATCAGTCATGTAGCCACCGGCATGAAACACGTAACTTACAGGTTGATAACAAGTTATATACCCTTTATGATTATAAATGATATCCTCGGTCATTGAACGAGCGGAGCTCATTTGTCACGTGATACAGTAGCGGGTCTAATTATTTCTGCGTGTGTCCTTGCTCTTCTTTTTTTCTCCTCCCGAGAATCCCCTCACTTCTTACACGGATGGTCGTCGACGCACCACCACCAATGGGCTGGAAGGTCCTTGCGAAGAGGGGTTCTACAGCTTGTCACCCGACGTGATGGTAGTCGGAGTTGTCCATTGTAACTGCAGTACTTAACCTTTCTTTCCAGCTTTATCTGCTACACAGGCCGTCATGGAGCCGCTTGCAGAAACGCCATGGGATGTAACAATCTCTGGCACCGGACTTGCCCAGTCCCTCTTGGCACTGTGAGTATAACTTCGCTTTATCAAGAATTCGTTGGAGATCACGGATGACTAACTACTCGTAGGGCCCTATCGCGGTCGGGCAAGAAGGTACTCCATGTTGATCAGAACTCATATTATGGAGGTTCTGAGGCAGCATTCAGCCTCCAAGAAGCCCAGGAGTGGGCTTCTAAGGTGAATGGGGGTGAGTAGTCTTCTTGACGAAGACAATGCAACCTTCTAACCATGGTCGATAAGCTAGATCCTGAGCATTACCCATTTGAGGATGCGACGGTATATCTTCCGGAAGGAACTCCCCAATTGCCAACACGGTCCTATACGGTCACCTTGTCTCCACACCTGATTTATTCCAAGTCGCGACTGCTACCTACGCTTGTGGCTTCCAAGGTATACCGGCAACTGGAGTTTCAGGCTGTAGGGAGCTGGTGGATACACAGGCCTAGCGGTGTTGATGGTACTTCGGTCTTGTATAGAGTGCCAGGTAGTCGCGAAGATGTCTTCGCAGATGACATAATAAGCGTCAAGTCGAAGAGGACCTTGATGAGGTTTCTTCGCCATATTGGCAAGCCTCCACCGGATAATGATTCGGAAGCCGAGGAAGAAAACTTGGCTATGTCTCTACCGGAGTACCTAACATCCAAGTTCCAGGTGCCCGCTGAGCTCCATGAGCCTCTGCTGTCACTCTCATTATCACAGGCTTCTCCTGGCCAGACGTCCGCTGAGTATGCAGTGCCTCGAATCAAAAGGCATCTTGCCTCCATTGGCGTGTTTGGTCCTGGATTTGGAAGCCTGCTGGCGAAATGGGGCGGTGGTTCTGAGATCTCTCAGGTTGGCTGCCGCGCCCTCGCAGTGGGAGGCGGGGTATACGTGTTGAATGCTGGGGTTGAATCAATCTACAATCTCCATCAGTCTGACTATGGTGACGATATGCGTGTTCAGTTGCATCTGTCCAACGATGAGACAATCAAAACCAAGTTCTTGGTTGGTTCCAACTGGGATCTTCCTGGACAAGGGCGTCCCGCTTGTGATAAAGTGGCACGGTCCATTACCGTTGTCTCATCCGCCCTCGAGAGTCTTTTCCCTGTCACGGCAGAAGGCGGGCCAATCCCCGCCGGAGCAGTCGTGGTATTTCCGGGAAGCTCTTTTGATCAGTCAGATGATCTCCCGCCAGTTTATCTCTTGGTGCATTCAAGCGAAACTGGCGAGTGTCCGCCAGGCCAATGTGAGTACAATCCTTTCTCCACATCAACCCAATATTCAATGGCTCATATGATGCACCTTTTTCAAAAATACTTATCTACATTGCCTGTAATTGCATTGATGAAAATTTTCAATCTGATCTTGAGCTTGTTTTCTATTTGTATATGCACAATTACCGTCTGCGACCATGTTGCTAACTGAGATGTGCTAGGTGTCGTCTATGGTAGTGTGAGCCATGCTGGTGCTGGAGGTCAGTCATTGATTGAGAGTGCTGTGCACAGACTTCTTCAAACCAATGCAGAACCAGATGCAAAGGTCTTGTGGTCTCTGCGTTACACACAGTTGGGCCTAAGCAGCAACGGTGCCAATGCACACTCATCTAAGTTTGAAGGCCCCTCATCCAATATCCTATGCTTTCCACCCCCGAGTCTGGACCTTGGTTTCGATGATGCATTGATCGACCGGGTGAAGGAGGTGTGGAAGTCAGTCATGGGGGATGAAGCCAATGAGCAAGAGTTCATGAACTTTGAGGAGCGGGAGCATGCCGATGATGACGACTGATGTATTATTTATCGTAGATGTATAGTTAGATAATCGAACAGGAATGAAATATACTTGGTACCTAATCAACCACATATCTTCGGAGCTCTTGTACAATATCGATATGTTAGGCTTATCTCCTGTCGGAATATTCGCAGGGTCATGAACTATGTCCTGATGTTCTCAAAGTTGCTGCAAAGTACTGGACCCTCCATGACTCAAATACTACTCCAGTGTAGCACGCAATCAAACCCTTAGAAGGACTACCATCAATCACAGCCCGAAGCCTTGTCCTGCCATACCCCAAAACGTCCAGACCGCGTGAACAATCTCCGGATTGACAGGAATCCATACGTATCACCCATACTCAACATCTCATACCACAACCCAAGACACATTACGAAAGCACCCAATCCACCCCAGTACGACACGCCCAAAAAAACCCACCACCTATTAAAACCCACTGATTTACCCAAAGGGTCAAAGACACCCCCGCATCTCGATTCCACACACGTAATCGCACATCAAAAACAAAGATACTTGAAACGCGGAGGAAGTTTCAGCCCCACCTTCACAATGTCACAAAGTCAATCCAATTGTCATGCATCCTCTCCAATGCCAAGCGCCAGGTGCCAAATACTACTAATGTATGTTACTTAAGGTAGTTTCTGATGTCTATGTCCCCTCCCCGATATTGCAAGGTTTCACTGAAACATGGATAATGTAACATGACGTTTCTAAGAGGTGTTTTTCTCAATCTGGACGGGGAATTTTTGCAAAAGGGATTTTTGGTTTAGAAACTGTCAGTGGGTTGCGTGCGTGTTTGTGCATGGTTGGCATTTGTGAAGTTATGTATGGGCTAGGACTAATGGGGTAGTTTGCTTTTGAGCCTGAGTCATGGGATGGTGTCTATGTCTATCTGGGGTTATGCTTGGTAGGAGGAACATAATGGGTGTTTGAATGTGTTGATGTGCTTATAGCGAGATAGAAGCGGTGTAAGTAGAATAAGGACAGACTATACTAAGTATAACGATGTTGTGTGTTCTTTCCATGGTAACTGGATACCTACCTTGACAGGGACATCGTTATCGCTAGTGCTATTTTCGACATTCCTGATGATGCGAGGAGCAATGACATATTTCGAATAACCTTTTCGGGATTACATCGGTGGCTTGATAGATGGAATCCAGGCAAGGATTATGAAGTCAAAGCTATAAAAATCTCCGCATATGTTATGCTTGAGGTGTCTAAAAGTAGGTATGCAGGGATATGGGGATGATAAGGAGTTTCTGTTAACAACCCCGGACCATGTTGTAATCAAGTAAAGTAAGCTAATTACTCTCGATATCGATCAAGTGCTACCAAGCACAAACATCTTTATTGCCCAATTAGATTGCAATGGGCTACCACAGGTTCTTGATGACTATACGGCCAAATACGAAGTAAATTGGCAACGGGACTATCGAGCAAATCCACCGGGCCGTGCTTTTCATTTATCTGTTCCATAGCACCGTAGATCAGTTGTGTCGAAGGGTTTCACTTTAATATGAACAAACGTTCTAGAAAATCCGGAGATCTACCTATATGTGGAAATTTTTTTTATGTACACAAACATACTATATATGTCATTCCTGGATGTTGAGCATACAGCCATGACTGCAAACATATCGTCCCGTGACGCGTAAATCAAACAACCCACGAGGCTGTGTCCACAGTGATCAGGAGAGAACAGTAACTGGTCCCAGGGGTCCAAGCGATTCAATGGACCTAAATGGAACTAGAAAGATATCATAACCCACATTTCCGATGGCGGGATATCACCTCATTTAACGCACCCACGCTAACGCGTCTACGGTGAATCTATATGGTCAAGCTCTACGCATTGTTTGGATTGAGTTCTGTGGTTAAAAGCTTCGTACATACTACTAGTGGGTACGTAGTTGTACGGAGTACTTTGAGAGTGGGATCGCTGCGATGATAAGGAGGTTATGGAAGCTATACTCCGCGGAGGTTGACGTGAGTTGGTATCCCAAGTTGCCACGGAGGCTCCGGGCTTGATAGATCTAAAGTTCAAGGCTGAGACTTGGGTTTGGGACCGTTCTTGTTGAAGAAATGATATACTGACGGAAGTCCGGGACAAACTCCGTCGAACAGAGGTTCGGCATGAACAGGAAAGGTCAGGTTTACGTGGTTGAAGCGGATCGAGGACCCTTGATAGCTGGTGCCCTTGAACTTTGTACCCCATAGGTGAGAGCAGACGTCTATCATATCCCATCGCGGAAAAGGACCCTTTTTTATAGTGGGCTTGTCGTGGACAAGAAAAAATGGGTCGTCTCCGTAACGTATCCAGCGGAACGGTCAATGGGGGCGAAGGAAACAAGGAAGGCGGCGTCCACCGACGGAGGATGTTGATCAGGGGGCTGGGATTTACACAGTACAATCTTTTACGTTCAAGCATTGAGCATAGGCTCACTGACGTAACTGGTGTCATGCCAGTCCACTATATTTCTGGGACGGCATGCATGGCATGTGGACATATCACTAATGGATGTAACAAAGGGTTTGCTGTCTTACAAGGGTAGAATTGTACTCCGGAAAGTACCTACCCCCGTACGGCCCTTAAACCCGGAGAAATTTTTCCTATTGCTAAAGACCTAAGGATAGTGTGACAGGTGCCAAGGCCGGCGTTCAAGCTTAATTGCTCGGCAATAGTAGTGGCCACTTGGAGGGGGAGTCAATGCCGATCGTCATACCAGAGACGATTTCCTCGTCTAGATACCTTGGGTCCCCATCGTCTAGCTAAGAAAGACGGGTATCTTCGAGTGAAAAACAGAAAGAAGATTTGCAAAACCGAGGGCACCAGGTACTGTGCCCCCATAGGTGGCAATACTTCGTAACAAGAGTGGACAAGTTTCCATAAATATCAGACGTGCGTCGACAACTTTGGTACACGCGTCCGTTACTTATGCCCTTCATTCAATACATATGATTGGATCGCGCTGTCGAAAGTTTAGGAGGAGTAGTGCGATTGGAAGTGTTGATCTTGATCCACCAGAACCACCAGGTAACTTTCAGGTACCCAGCACCAAGCGACCTCAGCTTACATCCAATTAGGCGACCAGTCGAGGCCACAAATTGCCACAGCGGATATTATTCTCAGCAGGTTTGCATGTATGTGTCCTTGTCAAGCTGCTGACGATTGCTTGTGCAGTGCTTCTTCTTCTTCTTCTTCTTCCTTTTGTCTGTAACCGTTGGTTCTATTCTGCAAAAAATAGTAACAGAGAAGGCGGTGCATTCAGGGACCAAAGTCTCCTAAATTCTGAACAGTATGACAAAACACGGCATGCGGACACCGCCTACACAAAGTTATCCAGAGTAGTTTACGTCGACCGCAACCGTGCCAAGCACGGACTACTAACTATGTTCAGAGTACTCCGTAGTATTATGTTACAGACCTCATGAAATCACACGATATTAATAATGATATAAGAACAAGACAGCTTCAGATACGACCTGAATGCCTTTGACGACTCAGTAATAGGGGAAAACAACATGTGGTGGGAGGGACACGCGGCCCGTGGGGCTCCGAGAGGCAGCGCCCCCTAAATGGTCGCCCCTGAGTGGCTGGACGGGCGGGAAACCACTCAGATCGACGCCTCTTTTATTTTCTTCAAGTACTGTTCGCCTGGGTAATCGTACCAAGATATCTGGTGTTGAGTACGTACTGTCGACACATAGATGCAGAGTAATCGATTAGCAAGCCTTGAGAAATTTTCATCAAGACATTTCGCCGTATTTTACAATCCGCAAGGCAACCCACACAATAACCCCAAGGCTTTTCACAAAAGATGGTAGTAATGAATCAAGAGGAAAAGATAAAGAACAAACACAGTGGCTACAAACATACTAAGGTACTGGAACATTCCTAGAACCTTTCTCGCCATGGACCATTCCTAATGGAGCACAATGGTGGATTTGTCCGTCCGTCGACTGGGTCCGGCGAGTCCCACTTCGTCGAGAATAGAAGAGATTATGTGTAATTGGAAAAACGAGCGGTTACGGAAATCTGTAACACTCGATGTCCTGTTTGAAGTTGATGAACGAAACGTTGATCGGCCGTTAGGACCCTGAGCAGGAGATGCGAAGAACAGAGAAAACACTTCCCAATGGACAATGTGACTATAAAACGCGTACGCAACTCTCTCGGGAAGGATCTTTATGGGTGGGATAATACACGATTCAATTTGACCGGATTCACCATAGATTCACCGTCAAGCCTGAGTTACACTCTATGGTTTTATTCTTCGTTCATCAGATAGCTTTTGGAGAGACTTGGTGCGCCGTATATGCAGATGTATGTCCTCTGTACTGTAGTACCCTTACAGTAATGTCGGAGATGATGAATTGAAGATATACACTTAACTCAACTCCTGAACGTATAGAATATTTATGTTGTAGGACATAATTCCATTGAGCACTGGCCATCGTAATTGTGATATCCTCAAGTAATTATTCAATCGTAGACCTTGAGAGGGCTCCGATAGTCGATTGGTTTGGAGGATCGGAAGGGTTTTTGTTTGAAATCGGAAATTGAAAATTACCAACCACCCGCTGTGGTGGAGAGAGGAGATCCATCCATCTGGGCGGCATTCTTCCCTTCTGTCAGGGATCTACACCAAAACAGTCCACTACTTCTCAGAGTATGTACCAATACTGAGGAAGGAAGGACTAACAGGGTTTCCAGGAATTACGAATTTTTTTTTTTTTTAAAAAAAAAAGGCGGACTAAAGTTAGAGAAAATGCGGGAGGCGTCAACAAGGCGAAGGAAGCATAATCAGCATCTTATAACTTGGAATTCCTCATTATTGACCTCTGGCTTTATTTCTATCTCTCTGCTGAACAATTTCTTTCCTCCTCTTCTCGACACCCTCGAAAACCCTACCTCGAGATTAAGGTCGGTTTCTCGACCATCGATACATCTGAAACCTCTTTGAAGTGCAGTGGAAAATTACAGCGGAGTTGAGCTTAATATTTTGCAGATTAAATTACCCAGTGGAGGAGCTTAGGCCCCATTTCAACCCGTGGTCCATTATTCGGCATTCCCACTTAGGAACACTTTCTGTCTCCTGTCTTCATCCTTTCCTCATCCATTCTCTTCATACTTCCTCCCCCTCCCTCCTCTCTTCTCTTCTTCTTTTCTCCTCCTCACCCCTCAAAGGCTCGACATCGCCCTCAAGTCCTCTTTCCTCCTCCAATTCCGATTGATCTTTTAAGCCCTGGACTCGTCGTCCAGTTGTGCTGTTTTTCTTGCTGTCGGCCTCTATACTTCCCTTCGGCTGCTGTTTCCCCATCACGACGGGGCGACCGAATAATTTCACCGGGCCTTTCAACCCGAACCACCTCCTTTTTTGTGACCGTGTCGCAGGTCTCGACGCTGCCAGACTTTCGTTGCCAGTTATTCTAGGCCGTGGAAATTTTTTTTATATAAAATTTCTATTCGCCATCTACGCTCTTTCCATCCTCAGTTCGTCGAATCTCGGCTGATTTCTCTGGTGACATTTGTGCGATAGCGGACCCAATAGACGACTTTATTCTGTCGATGTCCCTTTGATACAACCAGTGATATAATATTCTTGCTGTCGACCAGTTTCTACAATCGTTTTCATGCTTAAGAACAACTCCTTTAATAATTCGCCCAAGATGCCGATTTTCCGCACTAGGACCGTCTTCCCTCTCATCGCCCTATTTTCAATAGGCTTCTTCTTTTGGTGCATTGAGCGTTATGATCGTGCAGCGTTCCTTCGATTCAAGCATCCCGTCGACCGGGTGACTACGTCAGCTGGTACTCCTCAGATTCAGCTACAGCCATCATCAGCCCCGACGGCGAAAATGTGCGATGCGGACCCTAGTGTTATGCCTCCCCTGCCTTTCACTGAGTGGCTGCCTCGCAAGAACTATACCCGCGCGTACTTCCGTCCTCACCACGTGAGCCCTAAGACTGAATTCAGCTCGCTGGAGGAAATTGATATCCCTGTGCTCCCGCCCATGACCGTCATGGAGCGCGGTATGGTTGTCTCCCCGGACAACGAGGACGAGGATATTTCCTGCCCTCCCATCATCGATGTTAATGTAGCCGCCGACCATGACGTTGATGAGACGGACAAGCTTCTGTTTGGTTTGGCCACGACTGCTGACCGTTTGGACCGCTTGCTTCCTTCCCTCCTCTACTCCTACGGAAACACCAAGGCCGGTATCATCGTGTTGGTACCGGAATCCGACGACGACATCCCCAAGCAAGAGACCTACTTCCGTAACCGTGGCTTGGACTTGACACTCATTCAGTCCCCTCTCGATTTCACTGCTCGTTATTTCGGCTTGGTTGAGGCGTTCGCCAATCACATCCGTACCAAGCGCCCCCAGACCCAATGGGTTAGCTTCATTGACGATGACACTTTCTGGTTGTCCCTTCCCACTGTCGCCGAGGAGCTGAAGCTTTTCGATGTGACCAAGAAGCACTATATCGGCTCCCTGTCGGAAGCCCACTGGCAGGTTGACACCTTTGGTCACATTGCCTTTGGCGGTGCTGGTGTTTTCGTGTCTAAGCCTCTCCTTGACGTTCTCGAAGAATATTACGACGAATGTCAGTCCTGGGGTGAGCAGCCTGGAGACCAGAAGCTCGGACAGTGCATCCAGAGATACGGAGATACTCCCCTTACCCTTTGGCCCTCTCTTTACCAGATGGACATGAAGGGTGAGGTTGACGGCGTGTACGAGTCGGGCCGGAAGATTGAGTCCCTCCACCACTGGAACAGTTGGTACACTAAGGACGTTGTCAAGATGACGACCGTGGCAGCGGCCGCCGGTCGCCGGTCAGTGCTCCGTCGCTGGGTGTTTGACCAGGAAGAGATTGTCAATAACTCCACCGGCAAGAGCACCCGTACATTCTGGGTCTTCACCAACGGATATTCTCTCGTCAAGTACACCTATGGCGAAAACACTCCTGATGATGCCATTGACTTCGACCACACGGAGAAGACTTGGGAAGAGGATCCTCGTGGTTACGAAGAGCGTCTGGGACCTCTTCGTCCTAAGGAACACGATGGTGTCCTCAAGGACCGTTGGCTCTTGAGGGAAGCTTACGTTGTGGGTGACAATGTACACCAGTGGTACGTGCGTGAAGAGGATGAAGGCCATAGTGTCATCGAGATCGTTTGGCTTGGACCCAAGGGTGGTGGCGGTGCCGGTATCAAGGACTACAATGTCAGGAAACATCACTGATCTTTTGGTCTACGGATCGAATGAGAAACCACACAACCGATACTGAGGCTGGACCTTAGATCTGTGGAGTCTTTCCGTTCTTGCACATTATTTTCATCTTTGTTATGTTCGCTCTCTTTATTCATTTCAGGTTCTAATTGCTGTCATACCACCAAGAACGGAAGAGCACTACCCATTTACGAGATAAGGAAACAAAAAAAGGTTTTAAACTGAAGGGTGGTCCTAGATGTACCTCTTTCGTCAACTGATTCCTTCGACATCCCTATTTTTGATTGTTCATTTGCCTGGCGTTGTATCGGCGCAGTCAAAGATCGGAACTGGTGGTTTTTCAGCGAAGAGCTTATCTTGTTGTCCCTTGCTTACCTGGCTATACTCCTCTTCCAGAGGAAGTTCACGAGTCAACATCTCTTCCCATCATTTTTCTTTTTTCCTTTTTTTCCCTCTCCCTTTATCAGGAGGCTTTTTCCATGCATTTTGTAAAAATAGAATTTCCGGGCCGTTTCCGGCCCCTTGCTCTTGGAGATTAGCGCATCTGTGATTATGCAGGAATATCATGAGTCAAGTTCTAGATAGAAATTACTACCCAATTCTCATTAAGCTTCTCACTAATCACCAGCATCTACCATCTATATTCCCGTAGGATCAACGACGCGCGGTCCGTTTCAAGTAAGCGTTTCACATTAAATACCCCAATCCGGGAACCATCATCCAACGATCCACCCCACGGACCAATCACACCCACCAAGAAGCACAACATCACCATTGCACAAAACTTCTGCAATACTCCCTAACCAATTTACGGGCGTACATAATTTCCCAACAAACAAAGAAAATAGCAACAAAAAAGGGGACCTTCCCGCTCTAATTAATCTCTTTGACGCCGACTGTACGACCTGACTCTGGCCGGCTCATTTCGGATAACGGATGTATGTCGGCACCCTATGCATACGCATCTTCCTAAAACAGTATGACCTGCAGAGCACCACACTCTGTAGATCTTCCATAATACAAGCTATCTTAGTGACAAGTATGCCTAACTCCAAAACACATCTTATCAACCAGCCAGAATGCAACCCACGTATCACCAAGTCCGGCGAGACCGCAAAAGTACCTACTAAGTAATACATAAAGAAACCTATCTCATCTCATCTCATCTCTCTCCCAATCATCTAAACAATCCAACACCCTCCCGAAAGCCATAAGTGCATACTGTACATACCTTCCCCCAGAAACCATACCCATAACATTCTTCTCTCCTTTAGTTCCCCACGCCGCATCACACCAGATCCCAAGATACTACCACCTCCTACTACATATAGCCTAGCTGGCCATCAAAAAGCACAGGTGAATTCGAGAAAAGATACCTAAGGAAGAAAGTAACCCACCAGCCAGCCACCACCACCACCTACCTCACCAACCAACCAACCCGCGAAAAGCACCACTTTGATCCTAAGTATACCCATGGGGCTCACTAAGCCTCAGCTGAAACCACCGTATCGTTTCACCCCGTAGTATTGATACCATCGTATGATCTCATGTGGCGGTCATAGAGGGGAACCAACTCTATCCGTATGTTGGGCTTGTGGTTGGCCTGACGAGGCTTGTTTCGACTACATTGTTGGCGAGGTGGTAGATACTATCTGGTGATGTGGGTTTAGATGGATGTTCTGATTTGGCTGAAGATTTCTTTGGGAGGGTTTGGGGTGTATGATAGTTGTGTTTTGTTTGATATACTTCTAGGGTACGTGCTTGTCTTGTGGAAAGTGGCTGACACCTTTGTTTGGGTGGCTTGTGCTTACGGTGTCATGGTTATCAATCACACTCTGTAAGACAAACAATGATACGAGGAAAGTAAGCCGAAGTTAAGGGAATAGACAAACATTCGAAAGAGATGAGGTAGGGAAGGAGAGGGATACACAGAGACGACCCTCGTAGCAAGGACCTCTACGCGGTATCATCTCACGATCATAGATCATCTAGATATGAAGTTTGTCTAGTGACAGATTACCCAAATGGACCGAGCATCTCCTGTTTAGTAGGGAACTAACCAATTTCGACAGTCGAGTTCGAAGTTAAAAGGGGACTCATGCTCCACGAGGAATAGACCCCTCGTGGGATTGACGTGTAACTTTAGACTGCATGAAGGGGGTAAACGACGGTGGGCCATTATTGGCCGGAAGATACTGATATGGCTGGAATTATTGGAGAACTAGCAGTAATAGTGATCATGGGGGGGGTGACTGGTCATGCGAGAGTAACTCGCTCTGGGTTTTATCTCGATCAATCCTGATGCTATGCTATTTATAAAGGAAACTAGTCATGAACCATGAACGCCTGGGGTCAGATCACAATGAGGTGTGTACGGTACAGGGGGAGCGTTGCCCTTGCTTTACACTGCATCGTTCTCATGATCAGATATTGATCTCTGTTGTGCTACATGCCCTGGCGCACGGATATGATATGATAGGTATATCGTTTCTACGGATTGATCAGGTTCTGCCCTTGAGTTCGATCAGGAGTTTGGTGGTGGGGGGGAACCTTGGTTGACCGGATGGACTCGAGAAGGCATGGAATGTGCTGGAGGGCTGACTCATCGTGGGTAGGGAAGTGAAGTACGTATGTTTAGTAGTGGCAGTACCAAAATTTGGTCCTGCTGAGTCCAGCCTTGGTTTTCCTGCAGGTAAATTTGTTCCGGTCACTTTGGCTGACCCCCCGACAAATCATGTGACGACCAGAGGTCTTTTTTTGGCTTCCCTTTCTTGGTCATTTGGTCAATCATCGTCACAACAATGAGAATTTAGAAGTAATCAGGATCTTCAGGATAGGCACTTGGACAGGCTTAACCAGATAAAACTATTCACCAAGTGGAGTACACGATGGTACATGGTCAGTGGTATCAAGGTATCATTACGCGATAGTGGGGAATGTGAGTTGGCTTCCGGATCGAATCCTCGATGCCTCCCGGCGGCTGAGCCAATTATAGAGACTGCCAAGATTGGCGTGTGCTCCACCGTTGGGTCTGGACAAACTTAGTACTTTGTTACGGTCATTTACCGCCGGTGTCTTCAGCTGTTCCTCAGGAGGCTTGGAGGAGAATGAAAGTTGGAAGTGACGGGCTTTGAAGGGAAAAATGGATGTGTTTGGGGGTCCTTGTGGTCAAGCTTAGGCTCATTTAGAGTGGTCTCATTCATTGAAAATTTAGCAGCTTTACCCCGTACTGGGTTCCATGTCGTCGCGGAATTTATGGAATTCATTAACGGTGCAGGAGGATTACCCGTACCGGTGATACGGTAAGGAGGGAATGGGCCGTCCGGCACACGTGACAGACCGCCTGCCTGTCCCAACCGGCACTTTGCCTTCTTCGAACTCCTCCTCCCCGTTTCTCTTTCCTCTTCTTGTCCTGAACCCAAACCCTGCGAAGCAAACGCGTTACTCGATTTGGTCATTCTTCCTCCCCCTCAAAAGCATCATTCCTCTTTGGGCATCTGTCTTCACTTCCCCCAGATAATCCCCATTACCTGCTTCTTCACATTACTCTATCTTTTTCTTTTCTCCCTTCCCCCGTCGTTCTACCCTTGTTCCAGCCATGGCCGACATCACTGCCGTCGGTGAGGAGAACCCTTCTCCTACCCAGGATGACCTGCAGCAGGCCGCCGGTAACGGCGCCGCTGACAACCGCGGCACCAAGCGTTCTCGCATGAGCGCCGACGACGACGATGACGATGATGATAAGCCCGGTCGCGAGCGCAGAAAGATTGAAATCAAGTTCATCCAGGATAAGTCGCGTCGCCACATCACTTTCTCCAAGCGGAAGGCGGGTATCATGAAGAAGGTACGTGCTTGTCGCGTCTCCATACCCTCATTGTTTCTTTGTTTCCTCGAGTTCTCGCCCGGTCATTCCCTTTTGTTTGGGCTCAATCCACCTCTTTGATTCGCGTATAATTCAATTGTCGCGTGCATTGACCTCCCCAAATCGCTGACGATTTCATTGCGGTCGCAAAACAGGCATACGAGCTGTCGGTCCTCACGGGCACCCAAGTGCTATTGCTGGTCGTGTCTGAGACTGGTCTCGTCTATACTTTCACCACCCCCAAGCTTCAACCATTGGTGACGAAGGCCGAGGGCAAGAACCTCATCCAGGTGAGTAGTGGACTGAATTCCCCCCCGGTGACGTAAACGATGTGCCGGAACTGACACCTTCTCTCATGATAGGCCTGTCTCAATGCCCCCGATCCCACCACCAATGAGAACGGTGTCGAGGCCGGTGATGTGCCAACAGAGGCGCCAGAGGATGTCGCCGCCGCCCACAACAATGTCAATGCCCAGCAGCAGAACATTCCTCGCCCTGCGGGCATGCACCCAGGCTACATGACCAACGAACAGCAGCAGCAGATGGCCTACTACCAAAATCTTCAGCAGCAACAGCAAGCTGGTGGGCAGTACCCCGGAATGCCTGTGGGCAACCGGATGCCGCCCCAGCATCAACCCACTGCATAAACGGTGGTCCTTGCTTCTGCGTAATATGTCTTCAGAAGCCGCGGAATCCAGATGTTTGTTGTTTCGCGTCTTCGTTAACTTCAACATGTGCACCTCCGCACCATCGGCCTTCCTTTGATACCCAGCGAAATCTGAATTCTCTTGCCCCGCAATTGACGCTCTAAATGCGGTTTCCGTCGTATACCAGCAACATAACATGAACACCAAAGGTGCCTTAACTTGTAACCTGTGTATATCATGAGCCGTTGATTCAACGTTGAGGAGTCTGCGGCACCGTTCTTGTGCTGGCAAGATTCCGATTCTCTTTATTCCGAGGTCATACAAAACCAAGGCTTAAAAATGAAAAGACAAAAAAAAATTCGGAAAAAAAAGTTCAACTGACGATGAAACACGAAGGATGCAAGCGCTTGGTTCTGGGTTCCGAAGCTATTAATTGTTTTCTTCACGTTCATCTAATTATCTGCTAGACGACAAGTGGAAGTGGCGGTGTTACTGGTGCTTTTCATCTCTTCTCTTTACTCCTGGCGAAGTGGTTTTCCTTACAATGTTTTTTATCCATAATTTGTGTTTCAACCTGCTTTGACTAATTCCCGACTTATCTTTATCTGTCTATTTCCCCCCTTTGCGTCGTGTGTGTTCCTTGCATAAGTCCCGGTCAACGCTGGTTTACCCGACCAGTGAAATTCGATTGCTCAGGGAGCAGTACCTCAGGACATGCATGTAGGAATCGGACATGAATTTCCTTGCTTTGATTTGATTGAGTAACTGATGCGATATTGCAATGGGTTCCCCTTCACCGGGTAGGAAGTATGTCTCATGTATGGTACGGAGAAAATTGGAGCTCTTCTTTTGTCTCATTTTTTAACGAAACAAACAAGGGATACAGTACTCCCTACGCATAATATTATTTATTTCCACTGGATTTTGGTCAAATCTTCCAATCTCAGTCTGGAACTTGTAGTCCATTCCATAGGTAGTTTGTAAGAACGAATACTCAAAATGAAAACCCAGTCAGGAAGTCTACCGCCAATCTAACTAATCCAAGGTATCATCATCCGCGCTATGATATAAAAGATAAATAAAGTTAAAGGAAAAACCAAATCCGTCACACACGGGTAGCCAGTAACCCTCCCCAAATCCAAAGGTCACTCAACATGCCAGCCTTGACTAGTCCCGATAGAGTAGATCAAAACCGAGCAAGCATGGAGATAGGATGGATGGGCAATCCACGCTGTGTTTGACTATGGTTTATAAGCAGGAATAAGGTATTGTGATGTAATATACAATGGGATATGGGAAGGTCAGTCTTTGGCTCTTGGTCCACTGGTTAACAGAATGCAAGGAAATTATCTATCAGTATGATTGTCCGGGTTGTGTTCGGGATCATTATGAGTTCTTTGGTCGCTTCCCCGTTGGCCACCGGTTAAGCGAGAGAGGTACCGTAGACCGGTTCGCCATGCGGTTCCAAGAGCGCCACTGCTCGTGCCTGCGAGGGGCGTTGCGTCTGTGTCGGTGGGTGGTGGTGGTTCACGGGAGGATGGAGCTTCGGAGCGGTTGTCCTGGGTTCCGTATCCGAGACCAGAGATGTCGAAGAAAGAAGGGCCGCCGGCATAGGTGCGCCGTTTTTGTGGGGGTCGACGGTTGTCGGGGGATGGTGCTGAGGTTCTTCGTTGGTGTCCAGGTTGGAAGACGGATGGTCGGACTTTGCGGGGATTCCAGGTCTGATGGCTGAGGGGGCTAGTTGATGAGTGGCGTTGTCCGCGTAGGGAGGCGTCTTTCAGGGTGATGGACTTGGTTTTTCCTCTTGGTTGGCTTTTAAACGGGTCGGCAGACAGACGTTTGAGTAATGGTGTTCGGGAGTCCGGGTCAGCGTAATCAAAATCCGACTCGTCGAGCTCCGCCCAGATGGATGCGGGATCCATGTCCGCGGAACTCCCTTGAGGGGTGAGTAGAGGTAAGCTGGGGGTTCGTCGGTGGGAAGCTCTACGGTGAGAGGCTTTCCATAAAAGAGGCTCGCGCTCCCCGGTCTGGTCTTCTTCGTCTTCCAGTCCCAGTTCAAGGGACGAGCGAGGGTGTTCCTCAACAACAGCCATTCCGGGACCCAGTGCGGTCTGAGATGGGCCGACAACTGTCACAGCGGCATGACTATCGATGACCTCTAGCCTCCATGAGAGACACATCACACCGCTTAGCAACACAAGAGTACCCAATGCGATAAGTCCAGCATGAAGTCCAGTCAACTGAGACATCTGACGAAAATATATAAGACCGTCTAGAATGGCAATGATGTTATAAATGCAAAAGACAAACGGATAGAGGACGCTCGTGCTGCACAGCTTCAGGCCTCGGTGTAGGTAGAAGAGTTGTGTGAGAGAAAGGGTGATCATTGCAATCAAAATTACCCATGACTGCCATCTGTTGAACTGATTCACACGATCCACGACCGTCCGCACAAGCAGTTCAACTGCTGATTTTGCCAAAAGTAAAGCGTGCGCTGATAGAATCCCGCTTACTAGTCCACAGCATAACCCGCGTATTAGCCGAGAGCGGCCTGGGGTCAGTTGTAGATGCGGCACATAAGAATGGCGGGAACTCGAGTGTTTTGAACGCAATGGAGACGCGAAGTACTTCAAAAGTCGTGAACCGAGTAAGATGACCAGCACCAGTACAGCAGTCCCAGCCATCCAAAGAATGAAATTCCAACGCTGGAGGAGTTCTAGGAGTTGATCGAGGGTGTGTGCAGGCTCCCCAATCGCCCCGAAGGTCGCTATGAGAAGAGCGCCGATACAGACCAGGATGGTACCTATGAGGGAGTATCTGGTGAACGCTTCCCCCAGAATCAAGGTTGCAAATACCGTATTAAAGACGAGCCCGGACTGTTCATAGCCTTGTTAGCAAGGCTCTGGGGATCCGAGTATGGGGAGACACTGACAGCTTGGAGAGTCGATAATACCGGAAGCGGAAGTGTGGTGATTTGTATAGTACTCCCAACGATGTTCGAAATGACAAACATTAGCATGCCCAGCTGCAGAAAATCAGTACTACCCTCGTCGTTTTGCAAGTCTCAGCATACCTGCCATCTTCGACGCTTGTATGGTGGCCGGCGGAGATCGTAGGGGTGTTTCTCGTCCTCGAGGATATGCGATTTGCGCTGGAGTGTCAATCCAATGGCCTGGAGACTGGTCGAAACCAGTCCAACAACAACTCCAACCTATTACCGCAGTTCTAGTCAGTACATTGAGTAAACTATACGCCGAGATATATCGTTCGCGTGGAAAACAGACCGCGACACTCCCCTGTGGGGACAGGTCACCTAAATTACCCATCACGAGTATCTTCATGCATTGGTCGTTAAGTGGGGGACGGTAGACCAGACTCCGCAACACATTAAAAGGGTTTCGGCAAGATTCGAAGTACAGTCGCCATATTCTAGAAAGGAAAGCAGCAAGGAAGTGACAGAGTTGGCCGGGGAATAAATGGGAGGCTCAGGGCGATGTAGTTGAGACAAGTCGAATGACCGGAGTGATCTCATGGGGTGCGGGCGGGAAGCCGTCAGGTAGTTCCTGAGGCGCCAAACTCGCTATGGCCAACTGACCCGATCGTCACCAGATCCGCTGCGTACAACCTCCCCCCATTCACCTGCTGCTTGTTTAGAGCTCTCCCCTCCCTGGCCCCGCCAACTATTTGCACCGGTAGGCATTCCTCCCACTCTATTTTTATCTTTCTCTCGATCCCTGGTAATTTCTGTGCCCCATCGTCCTGGAATCCAATGCTGACTAGGTCATTGTCCCGAAACCCCCAGAAAGCACCTCCGCATCGGGAAGCTTGACTTGCGCTACCTGGTCCCCACGTCCTTCGACTCCCTCTAATACCGAGATTCTGATATCATTCGATATTGCTAGCCAAGATGTCGCAAAGCCATGCCCTTTCCGACGATCAGGTACGCTACCTCCGAAGCATGAGATGCGTGTTATCCCCCGAGCTTATATCGTCTACGAACAGGTCGCGGGTGAGCTCCGCAAGATGACGGCCTTCATCCGGCAGGAAGCGCTGGAGAAGGCCCGTGAGATCGAACTGAAAGCCGATGAAGAGTTTGCGATTGAGAAGTCAAAGCTCGTCCGTCAGGAAACCGCTGCCATCGACACACTGTACGAGAAGAAATTCAAGCAGGCTGCCATGTCCCAACAGATCACCCGCTCCACCCTTTCAAACCGTACTCGTCTCCGTGTCCTTTCTTCTCGTCAGGAGCTTCTTGATGAGCTGTTCCAGCAGGCTCGTGATAAGATTTCCAGCATCGCATCTAAGGATGCTAAGAAGTATGAAACTGTTCTGCAGGGACTGATTCTCGAGGGCTTGTACGCTCTTAATGAGGAGAAGGTGGCCATTCGTGTGAGGGCGAAGGACACTGACGCAGCTAAGAAGGCGATTGAGGAAGCGCAGAAGGTGTTCAAGGAGAAGGTTGGCAAGGATGTTACTGTGGAGGTAGATGAGGCTGAGCCTCTGCCGGAGGGATCGTAAGTCTTGTTCTTTGTTTCCACTTTCGGTCGTACTATACCTAACGCATGATCTGCAGTGCTGGAGGTGTGGTCATTATCGGCGGTCAGGGTACGATCGAGCTCAACAACACTTTCGAGGAGCGCCTGCGGTTGCTCGAGATCGATGCTCTTCCCGCCGTGAGGGAAACACTATTCGGAAAGAACCAGAACCGGAGGTTCTACGATTAGACTTATACCTGTCCTATTATTGATTTTGCGCCAAGTCCGTTATCGCTGATTCTTGTATCTATGTCTCTTTGATTAACGCTCCGCGTGCGGAGAACAGCATAGCCCTGTCTACAGTCTCTTACTATTCTCCAGTAAAGTTTACCTACGTTTCAAGTTACCCTTCATTACGATCGATTGGCAGTGTTATAGTAGAATCACTGGCTGCTGCTATCGAGATCATATCAGTCATGATTCCCTTCCATCATTAAATAGTTTTAGATTGTCTGGTCATGCTCCTGGCTGGCCATTTCAATTATAGTAGCTCTAACATTTATCAACCTCTTGCACTAGAATCACTTTGGCATCCGTTGTGATAAAGGTCAGTGTACAGCCTGGATATACTTCCCACGCAAAGAAAAATAGATGTAGGGCCATGAGGCTAGTCAAGGACTAGCCGTCATGGCGAAGCTTCTGGTTGTTGGGTGGGAGTTTCAGGGTCTTGTTTAATCTTGATCTTCCACGGGTCAAAAACTTTTTTGTTCTGGCTATCAGCCCCATTCTCTCCGAATATTGACCTCTTTGGACGTGGCTTGGTCCTGACAGAGTATATGATGCGGTAGTGCAAGGCTTCAAGGGCTTCTTTCGCTAGGGTCCGCTTGAGATGGGATGCACCCGAATCCTCAATGGAGGTGAATATTCTCTTGATCCGGTCCGCGAGCGCATCAACCTCAGAGTTGAATTCCCGCTCCGCATCTTTGCTCGAAAAGTCCACGCCGGACCAGCCGGAATCGATAGCAATATTGAGGACAGTAGTTATAGCCATAAGTTCCCCATAGTCGTATTCAGGTTGGCCTTTCATCTTATATCTCTTCACGTCAAATCGTTTGTCTTTCAAAACGTCAATTATTCTTCTTAAATAACCCATCACGTCCGGCTCTTCGGCTAGGGAAGAAGGATCGCTCGTCAAGAACGCGACGGCAAGACGGCATCGCAGCATTGCAATCCAGCTTGATGTTGGCAAGATGTGTGTCAGAAGACGGCTCTGGAATACAGCATCTTTGATGGTTTCATAGGCAGATGTGCACACCCGATATACCTAGATTCGTCAGTGAATATCTCTGTATATTGTAGCACAAAATAAGTAGTCCTACCAAGTTATCCGCCGTTTCTTCGGGGATACTCTCCAACACCGCAATTATAGTTCTTTCCAATTCCGAGCAAACCATAGGGTCGCGAGTCAATGAGATGTCGAGTGAAAGACGGAAAAGAATACTAAGTATGTGTTCTCTAGTCTCGTCAGAGAACCTATCAGAATGTTAGTGGCTGTTTCATTATGGCGCAACTCAATACTCACAGATCTGCTGCTCCACGCAGCAGGTTTAAGATAGCCAGCAAAGCAGCTTGGTGCTGCGGAGCTGCTCGCAGCGAACTATCTGCGTTCTGTTAGTCATATGGAAGAGTAAAACGAGCAGAAACACGGGCTAGCCTCACTTTTGGGGATTGCGTCTGGAACTATAACTTCGGAGAATGTCAAAGCCTTCGGACTTGCTCCCATCCTTTGAAAAATGGCATCAATGCTGTCCGGCCGCACGAGTGACTGTATACGTTCCGCAGTAGTGTTCTTTAAAGTGCTTCAGTAGAAGGACCTTTTTCACTCAACATATAGCTTGACAAACCTTAAATGCCCGGCAATAAGCGTTCCTCAGAGTATCTCGAGGCTCTGAAGGTACTAGAGGATGTAAGCGTAAAGCTAAACTCAGGGTTCCATGTCAACAAACCAGAATTAAGTATCCACACAACTAACTCGTCAGGCAGGAGCCCCCTTGACAATGCGAAATCAACAGAGCCTGAATGGAATGCTCGCTCTCTTGACTCGGGATCTGCGAACGGGTTAGAGACGGAACCCGAAACACTACTTTTCGAACGAACCTCTTAGCACAGAAAGACTTGACTTTGCTGGTATACAGTTCCGTGGAAACGCCGGAGGAGGAGCTAATTCACTGCCATGGTCGAAGAAAAACCATGATTTTTCCATGTCAAATGCTTCCGTTCTCCGAACAGCATCAAGTAAGCGTCGCAACCCCGTTTCATCATTCTGACTGTCGAGAGCCGACGTCAGAATACCTTCGTGTAACTGTTGTAAGCCCGGAGCCGCCTCAGACTTTGACGCGGCCTTCCGGGCATTCTCCTCTTCTAAAGTGGCCCTGAGCTTTGCAATGCTCGCCTCAGTCTCATTATCATCGACTGCCTGAGTAACAAGACTATCAATGGAGTGCTTGTAGTTCGGGGCGGAAACGCGACTCAGCGAAAACCTTCTGGGTTTCACGTCGTCTCTTGACGGCCGGGAACGCAAAGTCCTTCCGTGGCTAGAAGAATCATTGTTGGTTTCCTCATTTGTAGAGGTATCGTCTGGTTTCGCAAATTTCAGAAAAAGAGAGGTTGGATCTTCAAAAGCCTCGCTTGTATCCGTATCTTCACCGTCGGAGCTGATTACAACTTCTCTTCCGTTTCTAACAACGCGCTGGGCTAAGTTGAAGCTTGGTGGTAATGTTGGATCAGAAGCTGCGGGTTCAGTGTTTTGAGTGCTTGGTTGGTGCTGTGAATTTTCTGTAGAATCTGTGACAGAGAGTAACAATGACTGTTTCAATTGCAATGCTGGACCGTCTGGAGTTTGTGGAGATCCACCATTTGTTACAAAGGACGACGGCGGTTCAGTGAGGGGAGAAGACTGAGAACTCTCGGCAGGAGTTTCGCTTGGATCCTGGTACCGGGAGTCTCTGCTAGCTGAAAAATCTGGCCGTTTGAAATAATTCTTGATGCTGGAACGTTGAGACATGCCGGATATTCTGAAGGAAGTTTGATATGGAAATTGGCCCGCATGCACGGCTCCCGATAGCTAGACATCTTGGCGCTAAACCTTGAGTGGAGAGAGGTTAGGTTCGGCGCTAGCCAATAAAATGACACCTATTGCGGGTAAATGAGGTACCTCCCAAAGTATACCTATGCTATAGACTACATACGTCCAAATATGGATTATTTTTGCTTTGAATGAAGTTAATAACTGCTTCTAGATCTTTCCCATTGCTTACACAACTATATATCTCTCTAGGGCAAACTAAAGTCGGAAATTTCTGCTATGTCATACAGGTTAGTTTCGTTATACGGTCGTTCAGAGCCATTCTATGTGAGACGCAATATTCATCACCCCTTCAAACTAGCTTTCTAAAACGACTGACCTTCTCGCGCTAAGATTTCTTACTTTAATTCTTTGGCTATTCTCAGTGCCTTTTTCTATCCTCATTTTGTGGATATGCATGTCTGTCTTTGTTCAACATGGAGGAGACCTTTATGCAGCATTCGTAGTAGCAAGTATATGAATTTTATTCGCGATCCTCAAGGCATCGAACATAACGGTGGATTTAGACCCACTTAACAGATTTTATAGCTAGCTCATCGTATGGAAAGTCATATCTTGTTTTTAATTGGACTCAATATAGTAGCGATACCCCGGGCTTTGTGCTAGATCTGCTCCTCGAATGAAATATATATAGCCATCTAACGCCACCCTCAATTCCCCCGAGATTCTCCACCAACTTGATACCACAGTTATACTAAGACAGAAAAAATTGAAGGCAATGACTTATAAATATCATGCTATTCCTACGTCCTAGAATTGGGCACCGATAAAAGCAAATGATGAATTTTTGCGTGGATAGAAACCCATATACTTACAATTACGATTAAACACCAGGTCCTCAGTTACCTCATTAAGTGTCTCCTTTTCTCTGTCGACGTAATCTGAAGCCCGGGAAGACTTTATGTGTATATATATTGAAGTATGCTATAGGGGAGAAGCAAGCATAATAGGCTCATCTAAAAGGTATGATTGAGAGTCTCTCAGCAGAAATATAGACCACATAAGGGGTTTTTTTTTACCTCCTTGGGCAAAATGAAACTGTATATGAGACGCCATCTTATAATTCTTTAGTTTACTCCGTATAGTCGCTCCATATCTCATTATGATCCACTGAGCAGGAAAGGAGTTCAATTTGTGACAGAGCAGAACTTTGATAATAAGGTATAGGCTTGGCATCTAATTGAAGGAATTATACATAACTAGCAGGCATCGAGAACGGTAGGAAAAGCATAAATAAGAATTAAATAAAGAATTTCCATAAGGATGTTAATTCCGATCAGTGTAAAGTTCGATAATCGTGATTTTTGGGCAATAGTCACTCAGTATTCGAAGCCAATTACCGCTTCTGGTAGAATTAGTCCCTTTAGGAGCTTCATCCCGACGCCCTACGTAACTTCATGTCCCCACCTTGCCAGGAAGGACATTTCGATCCTGAGAAACCCTTCTCAGGATACCTCCTGGTATTTACAGCAGGGCTCACCTGTTTGTGTTGCGACAACAATGTAGGGAATATGCTGTACGGAGTACTACTAAAATAGTAGGAGTAGCGCTTCAGGTTACATTACTGCCTAAGGTATGGAGAACCTGCTCGGAACACCTACGGGGTACAGATACTTGCAGTCGACTTGTCTTGCCTAATCGTGCACTGCCCCCCCTTTTAAGCTGTAGATTGCTTATCGAGCCTGAAATTTTCCACCTGTCGTCTGTATCAGGAAAAGTTTAGGGGTAGAGAAAAGTGCAGATCTGGCTTACTGTACACTTTGCACTTTATTCCCCACAGCAGTTCGCGGCCGATCTGACTGTCTGACGCATATCCAATACACCCAACGACTTGAGATCCAGGATCCACCATCCAAGGGAAGTACTCGAAGACTGATTATGTTCACGTAGATCAACGCATGCTCAGCTGATTTTTGCTTATAATAGGGATCAGATGAGAATACTATCATTGCTTTCAGGTTTCTAAAAGATCAGTGTAGGGTCAGAAGACGGATGTAAAGTAAGCAACAGAGACTGTACTCCGTATGTATCCATGTACTAATGTACATGTGCATATCATGGACTGACGTAGGCTAATTTTGCAAATTGTGATTTGCAGCGTACAGAGTACAGTACGGGTCACGGGATGCTACATGCAGAAAACCGGTAGGCGGTGCGTATTGCCAAATTTAGGTAGCAAATGAAAAGATACCCTATACGGGAGTTAAGTAAATCTTCTGTTTTATACCACACCATGTGAGAATGACCTAGTTTCTAACGGGACATTCCCTCGCGTAGAGGCTTCCTTTTACTTCGTACCACGAACTGAGTTTATCGGAACGATTTCGAGAACAGTTGGTGGGCGATCATTTCATCGGCTCACGTAACAAGCCAGAATCCACCGTAGCTACACGCAAGATGGAGCCACACCATACTTGATTCAGCAGTTAGCTTATAAAAGCCAAGACGGAAAAAGGAGAGGGGTGAAGGCAGAAAGATAGAAAAGGGGGAAAAGCGAAAACCTAGAAAGATAGAATTGTAATCCCCCTTATACAACTAGATGGTTATATGTTTGAGGCACAAGTGAGATATGGATAGCCGTTAGTATAATTCTGGGCTTATGCACTGTCCATGTAGGATATACAGTTTTCCCTGACGCCAGAACTACAACCAGTTAGGGCAAGTAGAAGGTATGGCCCCGAGTACAGATGATGTCTCATGGCCTGTGGATAGTAACGGAGAAAGCATGTGCCGTCCGAGACGGCCTTTAGCCTGTTTCAGGCCCCATTCTCCGAAAAAGACCCCCCCATATCTAAAGTGGGTGGGTGACATTTTCTGTTCCATGGAAGCTGCACTCTTTTGCATGCCTTCTCATTTTGCAGGATGGGGTATAATCTCGCATACGAAAACCTCACTGCCACTTCAGTATAGTCAGCTTATACCTATAACCGGAGGGCTGATTATTGGTGACTAGTCTTCTAATCTTCTAATCTTCCGTATAGATTTCTTTCAAGATGTTCCGACCTCTCTTTTTTTTTTTTTTTTTTTTTTTTTTTTTTTTTGATTGTATACTCCGTATATGTGTAACTGTTTTACAGAGTACAATAAAAATTATAATAGGACAATGTCAGATATGCACTGGTTGAAATCTACTATTAAAGTTCGTATAACACAGCCTTATAGCCCTTACCCTTGTTCCTTTTCTTCTTTTTTATTTTTTTTATTTTATTTTTTTTTAATTTGGTTTCCTCGTTTCCGCATTTCTCCCTAATGGACAACTTGTCCATATCGGAGGTCCGATTTAACCGTGCGGGATGGACTCGGTACCTAGAGTAATAATATGCGGGTATTGGCAATATGTCATAAATCACTTAAATGTCCTCCGTCTTCCGTAGATCTCAAAGAATATGATAGTCCAGATGTTGCTTTAAGGAATTCGCCTCTTCCGAAAGCCGAACCCCGTATCGGAGGGTGCTTGCCACCGGTGTTAACAGTTTGGAAGGAGAACCAAAGTATCGTTGCTTACAGTCCATGGCGAGGCTGGCATCACTGATGCCCATGCCGAACTCGTGGTAGGTATTGGTACATTCTGCTGGTAAATTACCGTAATGATGACGGCAATATCTAGATCCCTTATACGTCAGTCTAATTTTGCGATAGCTAAGCTAGATATCATGTCGATATC
The DNA here is from genome assembly GCF_009017415.1 of Aspergillus flavus. Lineage (NCBI taxonomy): Eukaryota > Fungi > Ascomycota > Eurotiomycetes > Eurotiales > Aspergillaceae > Aspergillus > Aspergillus flavus. Next base: position 2,953,244 of record NC_092408.1, on the reverse strand, counting down.
AGAGAGAAGATCGAAAAGAATTGGAGAGAATATATTGGCATTGTACACCAGATGTATATTGTATGCAAATGCTTATGTAGATGAAACACTCATGGAAAATTTGGCATCACTAAAGGTACCACCGTGATGATCATTTTCAACTTAATAATTTAAAACTTACGCGTTCTCTGGTTCGAATTTTACCATACCGGACTGGAAACAACGTCCATGCCGCTGATCCCGCAGAAGCTGCAGCGTATTGGATTGGTAATATACCCTCCTCGTTTCCCGGGGCTTCCCAGAGGGAGAGAGAGGGATTGGCAGAAACACTGTCCCTAAGCCTCTTTACTTTTCCCTCACACACTTTCCCCTCTGGAGGATCAATCCTCATCGCCAGAGATTTCTCTAGCACTTTTGGATTCTGTGTATCACTTCTTCTATGTTAAATGCATGGCCCGTGGCGGGTAACCCAACTTTCTCCCCTCCCCCGTTCGTTCGCCATCTTACTTGCTCCCATTACACTGCTTTAGACTGCTGGTAACTCTACTAAATCCACCCACTTCACTTGAGCGCCTCACAGCTGAGATCTTTTACCACGCTGTCAATCGCGATATACTTGACAAAAAATTTCTCGCCGTCTAACCGTTCCGCTCTTCTCCGCGCAGAAACAAAGGAAGGATTTGCGAACTGGCTGCGGTATTGTCTGTCGGCTCCTTGGAGCGGATGCTCGCCCTCCACCTTTTTTAGTACATAACGGCCACACATTGCATGCCCTTTCGAGGGTTAGAAGTAGCCTAAATGGCTTCCAATCATCTAGCGCCGCCGGAGAATGTCTTACCTGGGAGTGAAATCCAGGAAGTGAACAGCAATATTTCCCACCCGACCAAACGGCAACGATGGGCGACGCAGCGAGTTCACGGCGCCGGAGGTGTGCGGAAACGCGTCTCTATCATGGATCGCTTTAACAAGCGCTCGGAAATGAAGGACGAGAAGCGCAAGTCCACATCTAGCAATCTTCCTACCGCAGAGAACCCGAATGCCGAAGGCGATGCGGAAGCCAGCAACCGAAGAATATACTTCAACATCCCTATCCCTGAATCGGAAAGAGATGAGGATGGTCATCCCAAGGCATATTACCCCAGAAACAAAATCCGGACTGCGAAATATACACCTTTGAGTTTTGTCCCGAAGAATATTTGGCTCCAATTCCATAATATTGCTAATATCTATTTCTTGTTCATCATTATTCTTGGTGTACGTATCGTTGGTCTTCCGTCGAAGATCTCTATGACTAACAGCCGCCTTTAGTTCTTCTCAATTTTCGGTGTCGATACTCCTGCCCTCAACACGGTCCCCTTGATCGTCATCGTGGTAGTTACAGCCATCAAAGATGCGATTGAGGATTGGCGACGTACAGTAGTCGATAACGAAGTCAACAATTCCCCGGTCTACCGCTTGATCGACTGGAACAACGTGAATTCGGTCGAAGACAATGTCTCTCTGTGGCGTCGATTTAAGAAAGCGTGTACCAGGGCGACTATATGGACATACAGAGCGATCAAGGGCTTGGCTCAGAAGAACAAAAAGCAGCATGATCCAGAGGAAGCTGATAGGCGTGCGTCTTTCATGACCACAGTGACCCCCCGGGCATCTGTGTATTCTCAACGAGGCGACGGCGGCTTGGCAGACGAAGCTATTCAAATGACACCCGTTCCTTCACCGACTCCCGAGGCGCGTCCGGATTGGACACACGCAGTTGACGAGCAGAGTCAATATCTGCATCCGGACAAAGCTCGAGACAGTGTCGCGGTGCCCGCTTATACTGCTACTTCCCCGAAAAAAGGTGGGAGTGTTGTGGACATGTCCAAGCCGATAATTGGAAAGGCCAGGTTTAAGCGCGATTACTGGAAGAGTGTCCAAGTGGGAGATTATGTTCGACTATACAACGGAGATCCCGTTCCAGCCGATGTCGTGGTGTTATCAACATCCGATCCCGACGGTGCATGTTACGTGGAGACGAAGAGCTTGGACGGCGAAACTAACCTCAAAGTTCGCCAAGCCCTCAACTGTGGTCGGCAGGTCAGACATGCTAGAGATTGCGAGAGGGCGGAGTTCGTGATCGATAGCGAGGCACCGCATCCCAACTTGTACGCCTATAACGGTGCGGTACGCTGGGACCAGCGTGATCCCGACTTCCCCGATGCACCTCGAAAGGAAATGATCGAGCCCATCACAATCAACAATATACTCCTCCGTGGTTGCTCCCTACGTAATACTGAATGGGCTCTTGGCGTTGTCCTTTTCACTGGTGACGAGACAAAAATAATGCTGAACTCAGGTGTGACACCCAGTAAAAGGGCTCGCCTTGCTAAGGATCTCAATTGGAACGTTATATACAACTTCATCATCTTGTTCTTCATGTGTCTCATTTCTGGTATCGTCAACGGTGTCGCGTGGTCCTCGACCAACAGGTCTCTCAATTACTTTGACTTGAAATCCTATGGGAGCACTCCAGCGGTCACCGGTATTATCACCTTCTGGGTTGCCCTCATCTTATTCCAAAACTTGGTTCCGATTTCACTCTACATCTCTCTCGAAATCGTTCGCACAATCCAGGCAGTCTTCATTCACAGCGACGTCTTCATGTACTACGAGAAGCTGCAGATTTACTGTGTGCCGAAGTCTTGGAACATCTCAGACGATGTTGGACAAATTGAGTACATCTTCTCAGACAAGACGGGCACGCTGACTCAAAACGTTATGGACTTCAAGAAATGCACTGTTAATGGGATCTCATACGGCGAAGCGTTCACCGAAGCCCAGGTCGGCATGGTGCGGCGAGAGGGAGGCGATGCTGATGCTGTTGCTGCTAGAGAACGAGAGAGAATTGCTATGGACACGACCAAGATGCTCGAGTTGTTACGCAAAATCCATGATAACCCCTATTTGCGTGATGAGAGATTGACTTTTGTATCGTCGAATTACGTCGCAGACTTGGGCGGCCAGTCAGGTGATGCCCAGAGGAAGGCCACGGAACATTTTATGCTCGCCCTTGCGGTATGTCATACTGTAATCACCGAACATACACCTGGAGATCCTCCACAGATCGAATTCAAAGCACAGTCGCCCGATGAGGCGGCTTTAGTGGGCACAGCTCGAGACTGTGGTTTTACCCTTCTTGGAAGATCAGGTGACGACCTCGTTCTGAACGTCATGGGGGAAGAGCGGACATACACCGTGCTCAACACTCTGGAATTCAACTCGTCAAGAAAGCGAATGAGTGCGATCATCCGCATGCCTGACGGTCACATACGACTCTTCTGCAAGGGTGCAGATAGCATCATTTATTCGCGCTTGGCTCCAGGGAAACAACAGGAACTCCGAAAGAAGACAGCTGAACACCTTGAAATGTTCGCACGTGAAGGTTTGCGGACTCTGTGTGTCGCAGATCGCGTGCTCAGTGAGGAAGAATACAAGGCATGGAGCAAGGAGCACGACATTGCCGCTGCTGCGCTCACCGACCGTGAGGAAAAGCTTGAGGAAGTCTCCAGTAACATCGAACAAGAACTCATGCTTATCGGAGGAACTGCCATTGAGGATAGACTCCAAGATGGTGTTCCAGATACCATATCTCTGTTGGCGGATGCTGGTATCAAGCTGTGGGTTTTGACAGGCGATAAGGTGGAGACTGCCATCAACATTGGGTTTTCGTGCAACCTTTTGGATAATGATATGGAATTGATCGTCTTCAACATTCCAGGCAATGAGTCGCACCGTGCAGCGCAAGAACTTGACCAGCAGTTGCAAAGGTTTGGACTGACAGGATCTGATGAAGAGCTTCTCGCTGCCCGCCAAGATCATACACCACCAGAACCAACACATGCCGTAGTTATTGATGGCGAGACTCTTAAGCTGATGCTTGATGATGAACTAAAGCAGAAATTTTTGCTATTGTGTAAACAATGCAAGTCTGTTCTTTGCTGTCGAGTCAGTCCTGCACAGAAAGCTGCAGTCGTGCGCATGGTCAAGAACGGCCTTGATATTATGGCTCTTTCAATTGGTGATGGTGCCAACGATGTTGCCATGATCCAGGAGGCCGATGTCGGTGTTGGTATTATCGGTGAAGAAGGCCGACAGGCAGCCATGTCCTCTGATTATGCTATTGGTCAATTCCGGTTCCTCCAGCGGCTTATCCTTGTCCATGGAAGATGGTCTTACCGCCGCATGGCGGAGACCATTGCAAACTTTTTCTACAAGGTATGCCTCCTATCGTTTGCCTGTTATCCTACCTATCTGGGCCTAGCTAACAACTTCCTAGAACTTGGTATGGACAATTGCACTCTTCTGGTATTCGATTTACAACGACTTTGATGGCTCCTATCTCTTCGACTATACATATATTGTCCTGGTCAACGTGGCGTTTACATCACTTCCCGTGATCCTCATGGGTATCTTCGACCAGGATGTCGACGACAAAGTCTCTTTGGCTGTTCCCCAGCTGTACATGAGAGGCATAGAGCGAAAAGAATGGTCTCAACTCAAATTCTGGTATGCTGCCTAACTGGCTATCTCTTCTAGTCTTTACTAACGTGCCCTAGGTTGTATATGGCCGACGGCCTTTACCAATCCCTCATTTGTTTCTTCATGCCATATCTTTTGTACAGCCGGGCGACCTTCCAAACCGCCAATGGGCTGGATATCGCCGACCGGACTCGTATGGGTGTTCTCGTCGCCACGAGCGCGGTCATCGCCAGCAATACTTACATCATGCTGAATTCGTATCGGTGGGATTGGTTGACAACATTAATCAATGTTATCAGTTCACTCCTGATCTTCCTTTGGACTGGTATCTACTCTTCGGTTGATGCTTCGGCTCAGTTCTATAAGTCCGGAGCCCAGGTCTATGGAACTTTGTCTTTCTGGGTTGTACTACTGCTTACCGTCACGATATGCCTACTTCCTCGGTTTACTTTCAAGGCCTTCCAGAAGGTGTTCTTCCCCCTAGATGTGGACATCATTCGGGAGCAGGTCACTCAGGGCAAATTTAAGTTTTTGGAACAGTATGAGGCGTTTGTACCGCCCAAGGCAGCTAGCGCTGCGGCTTCAGGTCAGTTGTTGAGTGATGAATCGGCTGCTTCTTCGGATTTGGGAAAACCAATGCAACCCAGTATGAAACAGGATCCTTTTTCCGACGATCAGCAGATATACACGCCTTCCGTTGCACCAACCTCTCGTACCCATCAGACGCACAACCACCGCAGTCAAAATGGCAGTAATGGGACAAATTATGCATCCAGCCTTGATACGACCCAACATTATCATACTCAGCCAGTGGACTATGTTCGCGGCTCGGCCGAACGGACGCGACATTCCTTTGATAGAGTTCGACATGATTTCGAAGCGAACAACGAGCTAACGCGAGTGGAGACGGGACTTACAAGTGGTGCTCAAGAGCCTCAAAGTCCTCATAGTCCACTCAAAGCCCCTTACGATCCTCCATCGCATTCCTCATAAACTATATTTATCCATCTCATACTATACTATTTACACTCGATGTTTCTCACGACCCTTTGTCGGTTCCTTGTCGATGCATCTGTTTCGTTTTGTTTGTGTGGTTTTGTATGACGAGTAATCTCCTTGTTTTTCTTGGAGCCCCGCTATTTATTCCCCCATAGAAGGCGTTCGGTATACATATTTGGGTGGTTCGGCGCGAATATTTTCTACTGAAGCTCTGCTGCGTTCATCATTCTTTTGACCTCTTCCCTATTTCATCTACTTTGTGGCGTAATGCCAGTGTTCTTCTTGTACAAAAGCCTTATTTCCGTGTTTGTGAATACGCTATATTCCATCGCTACCCTTTTCTTTTCTCTTTCTTCCTTATAATCTTGACTGTTCTCACAAAAGATCTGATCAAAGGACTACCTTGAGCACCCTTGAAAGAATGAGGTATGTGTGGTGGCAGGTTTTATGGATTTTACGTTTTCTATGGAAAGCCGTCAACATGAATGTCCCTCGGAGAAGTATCAAGTTCATTTGAAAGTAATTATCCGTCATGTAGACACTCAGCAGCACCCGGCAGGACAAAATGCGGACTATGTAATCGGAGAAGTGAGATTAATCTGAATTAGGTGTAGCGCGCAAAAGCTCGGGTGGAGGATAATCGCGTCCTCACGCGTAAAGTGGATGATAGCCGTTTTGACCGCCTTCCACATTAACCAATAGCCAGGAACGAAGGTGCGGCACTGATTTACTCCGTTCAATGTATTGCATGCCTTGCCGATGGGCTTTTTCATTTCTCTTTACACTCGAGTCTCTGTGTTGTTGCTTCCTTGAGGGTATGGGTAAGCACATTGTTTTTTGAATTTCTATAAGGATTGTGTTAATGCACAACATTCTCCCCCCCGGACTTCCCTTTATCCTTCCTTCCACACTGACGTGGTGGCGTGCTGCGGAAAAGCAAAACCTTTTGTATCATCTCCCAAGTGCCCAGTTGCTACAACCATGCTTATATAGCCCACCGTGAAAGAGGATCCTTGAAGCCTGGTCAAACTAGTGAGATAGCTCTGTGGGACTTCGCGTTCTAGATTTCGGCATAGTAGCCAATCCTTGTCTATTCGGCAAGGGAATGCTCCATGGTTTGTTGTTCACAGCCACGACACATAACAGCTGGATTGTCGGGTCGTAATCATGGAGGTTATGGATATTGTTGGGTGAGTCGCTAAGTTGTGCAGCCTGCAACTGTCACCGTTGATTACAGTAATTAAGCGTCAATTTGTTTGCAGAGAGCTACAAGCCCTTCCTGACAACGTCCACCTATTATGCCCGCGACAACATGATGACGACCACGCACGCTATGACGAAACCGATCAGGTAGATGAGTCGGGGAAGAAAATTGCAGAATTGGTGGCAGAGGCGACAGCCCGGAGGGAAAAATTCCTGTCATGCATGCGCATATTGGCGTACAACGAAGAGGGGGTTGAAGAGCTGCAAAACTGGATTTGGAGGAAGTTAGACGACACCCTCGAGAAATGCGACCTCTGTATCAAACAATACTATACGGGAAAGATTTGGCTTATGGAACAACTGAAAGAAAACTACGATGATGAAGATATCGAAAAATTTTCCCGGATGATTGACGAATGCGATATAAAGAGGATAACGAGGAATTTGACTACCGCAACAACGAAATTGAAAGAGGTACCTCCCCAGGAAATCGGGCTTCATGTGTTGGACCGGGCGTCTTTGCTATCTATCTTCGAGAGCTTGAGTTGTGATGCTATGCTTCGCAATGACAGTCTTCTCCAGCAATATTTTGATGAGCCTTTTAGACTCATTCAGACGAAGCGTAGTCTAAAGGTTTCGGACTACATTCCGGCCGTTACCCGTTTCTTGTTTGACCCCAATCAGAGTCGCAGCTTTTGGGCAATCCAGGCTTGGATGCGGTATTCCCGGCCTCCTACCGACACAGAATTCGATTGGGCAATCAAAGAAGGGCTCTTAGGCGCACTTAGGTCAGCTTCTCAACAGCCGGTTCAGGTCGCTGCCATTCAGCGGCTATGGCGTGGAATGCAGCTTGTGGTGAAAAGGCTGGATAAAGACCAGATTACTCATCATCTGCGAGCCCTCGAAATTGACCCTTGCCGTCTTTCGGTGGAGCACATCGGGATACAATCTCCTGGACTGCGCTTTATTTTGAATACGATTCAGATATTCTTGGAAAAGGCACCTGGAGACTTCTGGGATGCGATGCAGACCATATCGCCCCAAGCTATCATTGAGCTTGTGTTCTACAATCCCCAGCTAGATGCATTTTTGATGCAAGCCACCGAGGGCGAGCCCTATGAGAAGTCCGCTATGAAAGATATGTTATCATGGATTACTCCATTCATGTCGTCACTGAAGGGCCCCCATCAACCGTCAGCATGCAGGTCCCTAGTTTACCAACTTCTTGATCGACTACAAGACGCACGCCTTCCTAACTTGGCCAGGTATCATTGCTTTCACATAGGTTTGTCAAGCTTACTCTATACACTTCGCAGTTTTACCGATCATGAATCTTCGAGGGGCTCTGTAGCGCGAATTGTCCTATCTGAGACCATGGAAGTTGTGAGTGCAAACATCGCTAGAATTCTTGAGCCTCCCAAGTTTGAGGTTGAACAGGGACGTCAGCGCGAAATATCGACGCTGTGCATGGATGTTATTCGTAATACACTCGCTCTTGAGTGCCAATCTCTCAAGAGCGATTATGAGGTCATCCTACGGTATAATACCCTCCAGCATGGTGTAAGCACGTATTCAGCTCCAATTTGGGACGCTGTTGTAAAACACCTTCATGAAGACAACCTGGCCCTTTCAACATCTGCTCTTCTCGGTATATTACCGCTGGTCGGGTTGGAGAAATTCCCCGCAAAGGGAGGAGCCAGCCAGGAGAAGACTCACTTCAATATGATCTACGGCCATCTTACACATCTGTCATGCTTAATAATTGAGCGCCTTGCAGATTTCAAACCGGAGCATCTTGACGAGCTCTTCAAAAGTCAAGATACTAGTAGTGCTTTGATCTCCGCCCTTTTTGCAGCTGATCTAAACACTTATCAAGCTGCGGTGGACCTCATAAAAAATGTCAGTGGACAGTCTGCTCGAAGGGATGCCATTTCCCATCTATTACAGTCATTCTTTACTACGACTATGTACGGGCTCAGCTGGTCTTTTCGACGTATATCGAATATGAAAACATTTGCCTCTGCTCCGAGGATGATTCATACAGGGACGGACATTGTGGATATTCTTTGTGATAGCCAGACTGGTATGCTCAGAACTCGCAAACTCGCAGATCGCCGAGAGATTCTTTCTCTTCAAAAGCTGTGGGAGTACCTGTGGCAAGCCTTGACCACGATATTCGACGAAACTGAATCGTGGCATCTCAGGGGCAATGACAGAATGGTGATGCTGGAATTCTGTCGTGATAGTATCCAGTTTGCCGATCTTCTCTTCGATCAGTACGGTGTCTTTCTAAGCGCCGTTGTCGATGCGGACCCCAGTCAAGAGACTTCTGCCCGCGAGAATTTTCTCAAATCTCCTACCGCGACTATGAGTACAATGGTCAAATGGCTGCGACTTAAGGATGAATATTTGGCTACTACTCTAGTTGGTCTTGTTGCCAAGCTCCTTCGCCGTCTTGGGGAGCTTAGCGTTACCACCGTGAAAGAGGATGCTCTGGATTATATTGAGGGTGTCGCAGTCAAGTCTACTGTCAAGACTATGCTGACGTTACGGGAGAAGGCAGAACTTGTTAGAGCTTTGGAAGCCTATTACAAGAAGCCTGTTGTTACTGCCTCAACTGCTAGCCTAAAGAAACAGAGCTCGATCACAGCATTTGCTAAACCAGCCGAGCTTTCAGCTACTCCCAGCCCATCAAGAACACCGGACGAGTTCGACGACAATGTTCCAGATGATGTCATGTTGCAATTATCTCGATCTGTTGAACTTAATAAGGAAAGAGTCGCTGCCGAAGCGAAGAAGAGGGCTGAGAAAGCAGCAAAGGCTCTTCCAGCGATTCCCAGGCCCGCCCCGGCGCCTTTGAAGTCCAATGTCACCGTTCAAGCTTTCCGTGAGAAACGAGAAAGAGAGCGAGAGGCTAAAAAGAAACGTGATATGGCCGAGCTGGCACGTTTGAAGAAGGGTCTTCCGGCGACTGGAGTTGCTGAACAAACCGCTGAACAAGGTTCTGGGCTAGCTGGAATTGGCGTTAAAGGCAAGGATCATAGGCCTGCAGATAGTATGATGGTGTCATCGGGGTCAGAGTCTGAATCAGAGAGTGAGGATGAACTCGACAGGGAGCTTTTCGGCCCGAAAGGTGGATCTAAACCTGACGCCGTTAGGGCCTATGAAGAAAGCAAGAGACTGTCACTCAAACAGAAGGGTCCTGTCAAGAAGATCAAGCAAGTGCGCTCTGCAAAGGATATGCGCGCACGGTTGGCTCCAGACCTCTCTTCACTACATCGGACCATATTGTCTTGGGACTTCTTTGCTAACGGCGATCTTCCGCCGAACTCGGGTCGTACCGACTATAGTTTGATATCTAACACATTCAGAGACCCTATTGATTACCAAAAAACTTTCGAGCCTCTTCTGATACTAGAAGCATGGCAAGGTTTCCAGTCCTCGAAGGAAGAGGGAAACTTCAAACCATTCGAGGTTAAGGTCGCGACACGACTATCAGTGGACTCTTTCGTGGAAGTTAGCACGGTTATGCCAGCGCTTGAGGTCAAGGACTATGGGCTTGGCGAAGCAGACCTTGTCTTGCTTTCAAAGGCAAACTCACCGACTAATAACCCGTCTGCTCCGCATTGTCTTGCTCGGGTTGCGGGAATAAATAAGAAGAAGGGGACCGTAGAGATTGCCTACAGAGTCAACCCCGGTAACTCATTTATCAACGCCCTTGCACCGGGATCGGAGATATGGGGTGCTAAGGTTACATCCTTAACCCCTCTTGAGCGTGAATATGGTGCTCTCATGGCCTTGCAATATTATGATCTTTGCGAGGAGGTCGTGAAAGCCAAGCCGTCCCCAATCCTTAATTATTCGGAAGCGACCTTGAGCCCAATTGCTGAGAATTACAATGTTAACCCCGCCCAGGCAAAGGCTATCAAGTCCGCTCTGGACAATGATGCTTTCACCCTCATTCAAGGTCCTCCGGGATCTGGAAAGACAAAGACAATTGTTGCCCTTGTAGGAGCTCTGCTGAGCGGCGTACTTGGTAACCAGGGTGTCACCATCTCGCGGCCAACAGGTGTTGGGAACATTAAACCTCCCCCAAGGACAACTACTTCAAAGAAGCTGCTTGTGTGCGCTCCTAGTAATGCCGCCGTTGATGAGTTGGTCATGAGATTCAAAGCAGGTGTCAAGACAATTCAGGGTCGCCATGAAAAGCTATCCGTCATTCGACTTGGAAGGAGCGATGCCATAAATACTAATGTCCTTGATGTGACACTGGACGAACTAGTGAACGCAAGATTGAGCCAAACATCACGCAAGGACTCGGGCGAAAGGGATCTACAGAAGATTTATATGGAGCACAAAGCAGCTGACACTGCTTTCAAAGAAACTCGTTCCAAGTTGGACCAATGCAGAGCCCAGGGCTTGCCTGTTCCTGCAGAACTAGAACGGGAGTTTGAGCTGCTTAAGAAGAAGAAGACTGCATTGAGTCAAGAGATCGACAACGCCCGCGACAAAAACCATTCAGCGGCCCGTGATGCTGATTTAAACCGGCGGAAAATACAGCAGGAGATCATTGATGGGGCCCATGTTATCTGTGCCACTCTCAGTGGTAGTGGTCACGAGATGTTCCAGAACCTAAGTATCGAGTTCGAAACAGTCGTCATTGACGAGGCTGCGCAATCGATTGAACTGAGTGCTCTAATCCCGCTAAAATACGGATGTTCCAAATGTATCCTTGTCGGAGATCCAAAACAATTACCGCCCACTGTCCTGTCCAAAGTCGCTTCGAAATTCCAATATGAGCAGAGTCTGTTCGTCCGGATGCAATCCAATCACCCTAGGGATGTCCACTTGCTGGATATTCAATACCGTATGCATCCGGAAATTAGTGCATACCCGCGCAATGCCTTCTATGATGGTAAACTGCAAGACGGCCCTGATATGGCACGGCTTCGCGCTCGTCCCTGGCATCAGAGCGAGCTTCTTAGTCCATATCGATTCTTCGACGTGCAGGGTCTTCATCAAAGTGCTGCAAAAGGTCACTCGTTGGTCAATATGGCGGAACTTCGGGTAGCCATGCAACTATATGAGCGTTTGGTCTCGGATTTCCAAGGCTTTGATTTCTCTGGCAAAATCGGCATCATTACCCCGTATAAAGGCCAACTAAGAGAGTTGAAAACTCATTTTGCCGCGAAATATGGAAATGCAATCTTTAACATGATCGATTTCAACACTACAGATGCCTTCCAAGGAAGGGAGAGTGAAGTTATTATATTTTCTTGCGTTAGAGCCTCCAATAAAGGAATTGGTTTCTTGTCCGACATTCGCCGTATGAATGTCGGCTTGACGCGTGCCAAGTCCTCACTTTGGGTTTTGGGAAATTCGCAGTCCCTAGTGCAGGGCGAATTTTGGAATAGCCTTATAAAAGACGCTCGCCGTCGGAGTGTCTATACTGATGGGGATGTGTTGAAAATCCTCCAGCGGCCCCAATTTACTGGCTACAAGAATGTTGATATGCTGGATGCTGATGGACCGGAGTCAACAAAGCCTTCTGTCGGCACACTAACTGATCCTATTTCTCGTTCGTCCTCATCCTCTCGTGACAACCTCCCAACAGATGGTACGTTTGGTAAGAATGAACCTTACGTCTCCCCGCCCGAGGGACCGTCAGGAGGTGCCAGCGGCTTGGATGATAACCGCATGTGTGGTTATTGCGGCGACTTCTCTCATATGACTCATAATTGCGACAACATTGATGCGAAGGAAGCAGCTCGAGGCAACTGCTACAGATGTGGGCAGCCCGGGCATACGCGTGCAGTTTGTACATCAGAGCGTTGTCTCGAGTGCGGCGAGGCTGGGCACATTGCTCGTGATTGCAAGTCTACAAGAGTTCTATCCAAACAAGAGAAACAAAGAATTGCGCGAGAGGAATATCATCACACGCAAATGCAAAAGCAGAGAGCGGAACGCCAACGGGCCAGGCAGCTTGGAGGACATGATCCCAAAGTACCTGTTATCCAGGTTACGTCTGGTTCCAACGAGAAAAAGCCAGAGCAACCCAAAACAGATAGCAGCAAAGGCGCAGCTAAGCGCAAACACACCGATTCCCCCTCTTCTGACACCGCGAAGCCCCCCAAGCGAAAAATAGATCAAAAAGTGCCCCCAACGGCTCCTAAGAACCCGCGACGAAAAATCGATGCTAATGTTCCGCCGAAAACGGAGGTCAGCCATTCCTTCCGACTTCATAATGAACTCTGCTGATTAGTCTCGCAGGATTTAGTTAAACCGTCACGAGATGGGCCGGCTTATGCACCTATCAACCAGAATAAGCCTCCGAGCGGTCCACGGGCGGATGCAGGTCCAGCAAATGTATGTGTTTTATTTCTACTATGGATAGCTTGGCAACTGCTTGCTGACTTCTCCTCTTATATAGCAGCCACAGCGGCCAGGGAATGGGGCCAGGCCCCCTCCACCGATGCGGAAGAAGAAAGCAGTCGACCCGTTCATCCGACCGAAACGGAGATAGGCTGTGGAATTGAAATCCGGTGCATCTCTTATCGCCCGGCTCCCATGCTCATGTTACTGTTTTACAGAAGACATGTTACATGTCAAGATATCACATTGATCTACAGATCTACAAGATAACACGGTCCCACCTTTCTGACATGCATATGAGCGTCTCCATCGAACCCCCCTTTTGTTCTTACACCATTTTCGTTTACACTTTCTCTTGGCTCATGCATATGCCATGTGTTGCCACCCTTCCATTTTCCCGTCTTCTTGGTCAACGCGCGACAGAGGGTTGCGCCGAGCATACGATATTCCTCTGGGGATTCCAGGCTTGAGGGTCCCTAACATATTCCGAAAAGCATTGCGTGGCGTTGGGTTGTATTTCTATTCAGTTTTCTTTTTCTTTTCTTTTCTTTTTTTTTTTTTTTTGCACTGAGATAGGATATGTACTACAGAGGCTTGGAGAAGCTTCATTCAGTGAGTATACCCTTAGAAATAGGTGAGCTGGGAGGGTTGATTCCAACCATGCATGGTTATTTTGGTTCCAGGTGCATGCTCGTGTTAATAGGATTGTAAATAGAATTAATTGTCATGGTGAATAGTCTCGATGCAGGAGGCTCCTCACCTAACGAGGTATTAACTCAACTGATAATCTCATCAGTTTCCTCTTGCTGCAGTCCCTCTGGGGTTCATGTAGTCAATTTCGAAGATTAGTATCTCTCATTGGATTGGCGTCAGGAGAACCGAGTCCAATCAGGTGGATTGCAGACCAAAAGCTCAGGACATATTACTTCCACCCAAAAGAAAGGTATTGTAAAAGCCAAATCGGATTGATAAGAGTAGGTCACGCACGATATAGTATTTCATAGCGTGCACTAGCTCTGCATGTACCTCGAAGGATGACGACCTGCTGACTCGTTGAGAAATGAATCAACTCGTTACCAAAGCAGTCAGCTGAGTTCCAGTCAAGGTGGTTGGCGATGTTCTGGAGTGCTTCCTTTGGCACGATCGGAGAATATAGGCTCCGTCGTGAATTATGAAGGTGGCGCCTTCTACATGGACATACTCACTCCTGCATACTTGAATGACTTTCTACCTATCCTTATTCTTGCGATGCTCTCGAGACCTGCATGATACTTTCTTATGCAAGGGGGTAGCTGGCTGAGCTCGCCCTGTCGTTTTTTGTCATTTTTCTTTTCCCTTTTTTTTTTTTCTATTTTCTTTGATTTTTTACTTCCTTCAACCTTGTAGAATCGCTACCAAAGTGTTTGGGTATGACGCCAAGATGTTCAAAAGCCCCTCCCAGGTACATTTCTTTCTATTCTCGCCCCTGTCGGTGATTGTGCAACACGATGAACAGGACACGAGGTGACGCAGTGCGACTCTTTCAGGTCGGCTGAAGAGCGACCGTGCAAGTTTACATGGAAGTAGTGTTTATAGGCCAGTTTGCTATGAGGCACGACTAGTTCTTCAGGGCTTTTGGTGGGCTGTACGACATTATATCACGGTCATACTTAGGGCTAGGGTTAAGCAACTAATGGAGAAAGCCCTCCATTCGAACAGGTACGTACTTTTGAATTTCTTTCGTGCACAAAACCAATATTGATATACATAGCGACAGTCTTTAGGTATCTTTGACTTGGTTCGTTTGGGGAAGTCGGCAAGGGCCCGGCCGCGACTATTTTCTATTTTCGTAAGCTCTCCAAATAGTCGATATAAATGAGTTTGTGACCTGTCAAGTCAGAAAGTCCCCGTCCATCGAACAAACAAATCCACTCGGTTGGGATCGCTGTCCATCTGTCACATTAGTATAGTCTTTTTCTGATCTGCGTCTCTCCCAATTGCCACTAGTCCTGGCTCGGTGGCTTTCCAATTCCCCGTCACACTCTTCTCTGCTTCTCGATCCTTACGTGCCCAAGTTCGATTTTGGATTTCGTGGTTTTTTCCTAATTGGATCAATCCCCGGGGATAATTGACGTCTTCCACATAGTTGTCAAGGCGTATCTGGCGTTCTCAAAGGGGCTCGTTTCAGGTATGACCTCAATCAACCCCTCCAAGGAGTTGAGAGGGGCGAAGCAGTCAGGGCATCCCTTGCTTTTAACGGCTCTTGCACACTTTCTCAAGAGATCTTGTTTCTTTTCCGAAAAGGAGGGCATGCAAAGACGTCACACGGGAATGACACTAATGCTGAGCTCGTACCGTGGTTTCTCACGATATAGTCGCAAACGAAATTTCTTTGTTGACCTGCCGACTATAAGCCCAGAGACAAACTATCCTGACTCGCTAGTGCTGGCCCATCCATCTGGGTGACGAAAATCTCCAATGATTGCCAGTGTGATAGGATCATCCTGCGAACAAATAGCTTCCCACAGCTCGACGATGTATGGGGCGTCGGTCTGTCATTTGCGCCACCTGGGGCCCGATCGAATTACTAGCACGGACGGATCGTCAATCAACGTTTTTTTTTTATTTCCTTTTATTTACTCTTTTTCCTCCCCTGCGATTTCCCTTTCCTTTTCGGTTCGAAATGACTCCACTAGCCTTGCTTGCCTGGTGCCCAACTGGGGCTGTCTCTCCTCCCTCGGCCCTTGGGGCCTGTGGAATCCTGGCATGGTGGAATGCCACTACTTAGATTCAACTCTATCTCTCAATCTATCGAGAACGAGCCGGCTCTTCATTCGACAATGTCTGGGCGCATTCAAGAACTAGACAGAATGCTCCCCGACTATGTAGGTAGGGTCGTGACAGGTCCAGATGTTCATGGAACTCTCTTTTAAGAAAGGACCTCTCCCTGCGCTGCATCTTCCTTGGACGTAGGTTGATATCTCATTTTATTCTTTTCTCATATGTCTCAATCCTCCATTAATTTCCTGTACATACAATCATGCGTACATATTGATTAGACTTTCACCATCCTACCTCGTTCTTTCTCTACTGCCGTCCTTTTTTTTTTGTTTGATACCCGTGTGCCATTTCTTCTATCTACCTACGTCATTCCTTTTATAACCTGTCTCGAGGTACTGATCTCTCTTCATCAAGGTGGACAAGGCAATAGTGCTCTTGAATTACGTTACTTTTGTACAGGCAACGCACCACGAAGCTTCTTTCCTTGTCGACTCTCATTTGACATTTCATATGTCTCCTGATCGGTTTGGAAAGTCTTATATGGCTGAGGTCTAGTCGATTCCCTTATGTTACACCTGGTCGACCTACAAGAGAACTCAATCGCACCGAGTCCAATAGTACCGACCTGCCGCCTCAGTCCTCAGTTGTCGAGACGAGATCACTCCAGCATGTCGAACATACCAGGAGATATTCAACTTCCCGGTTTGTCCAATATCCAGAACAGAAGTGAACACGTCCCCGATCTTGTACAGTTCTTCCAAGCACAGGATTCCTTGTCGAACACATCTTCGCAATCTGGTAGCGCTCGGGATATCTTAAAAGCAGGCCAACGACGCCTGCGGCAGCTAGCTCAACGTCCCAAAAGGACAACAGACCCTCACACCAAAGCCGAAGAAGCGTCTCGCCAGCTACTAGCGCTTCAGCAGGAGGGATTCCTGCCTGATTCTCTCACTCTCCCAAAGCCCAAGAAATCTGCTCCCAAGCAAAGTATTGACTCCACAGTATCCTCTACCAGATCTGCTTCCGATCTCAGCTTTCAAGCAAGTTCCAGAAGAGACGTGGAAAGCATTGGACGACCATGGCTGGAAGATTCGCTTGAAAAATATGAAATGAAAGGAGGTCGTCTGTCATCGCTTGATCTACGAGAGATTACGTCCCTGGTCGGCGCTGCGTTGCCTCGACCCCCTCAATTTGAGGACGTGACCCCTCCGCCTTACCAGGCTTCAACCGACCATGATTCGCAAGGAAAATCTTCCCATCCCTCAACTGGTCATGGCTCAAATTCTACGCCTAGTGAGCCAATGGATGAGATAGAAGCCTTGCCGAAAGTTCCGGAAATACCAGACCGAACGAGCAGTCAACCCCCTGAGATGTCGACCAGCACTTTGGACAACAAGCAACAGGTAGGCGGGCATCATTGAACATATATATTATACGTAATACTGACTTCCAACAGTCGAGTCACGAGCAACCAGCGGAAGCCAAGCCAGCAGGAGCCAAAGATGCCCCCGAAGCAGCGGACAGCAAGTCATCATCAGCTGGTACATCCAACGCCATGCAGAGCCATTCGCTGAAGCTTTTCCCCGACACTGTGCCTCCACGTATGCCTAATAAAGGAGCCTGGCGCATATCGAACGGTTGCCCACCCCCGTCTCTCAGATCCTTACCAACCAAATCGGCGCAGCAAGGTTCTTCGGCTCAATCGAATGATAAAAACACTAAGCCTTCATCTAGCACCCAGAGTTGTGACGCTGGCCTTGAAAATCTCGGATGTGTGGACCAAATGCCGCCAGCGCAACCGACGGATCTAGGCAGAAATAACGGGACAAGCCAAAAACATGCAAAAATGCCGCTGGCTAGAAACGGCCGCCGTCCGGCATCCTTGCCCATGGGCGCAATAGATGCATTCCCTCTACCGGCACCTATGAGACCTCTGCCTGCGTTACCGGAAGCAGTTCCAGGGATTCGTCCTAGTTACGGACAAGACACTATTGCCGGTAGAAGAGGTCTCCGTGCCAACCAACAAGAGCAGGACCCTCAGTTACCATCATGTTCTACAGAAGAAGGATCCATGGGCAGTGGTGCAAGGAGAGATAATCATGGATCAATGAACGGTCGGGCTACACCAAGTCTTAGCATACCTGAGACAGCAATGGACGGAGGGATCAAATCTGCTAGGGCGGGTGCCACGTCTGTGAGAGCCAGTAAAAGCCGAGCCGATAGGGTTCGTGCGCTGAAGAAGAAAGATATGTCAGCGAGTCGAATTTATTTGCAAGACTCAGACGATCGCCCTTCGGAAGAAGGTCGGCAGTCTTTTTCAAGGCTCTCTCACAGGGCCTCATCCGAAAAGTATGATGGGACGACAGCTGCTTCACGCTGCACCGACGAGGGAGTTAGGAGTCAATACGGAAGGGGATCTCCAGATACCCAATTGTTTACTCCTTCCTCTTATGGCTCGAAATTTCCTGGGCAATCCACTGAAGCTCATGCTATTAGCACGCGAAAAGGTAGCTCACTCGGTTATATTGACGCTATATCATTGATGAACACTCAGGAACCGTCGTCACTACCTGCTTCAGCAAGGAATTCTCAGGTCTATCCAAGCGGTGGGACACGAAGCACAAGCGTCCTCAGTGAAAGGGTAGCTAATGACGAGGATCCTCACGGGCGCTCTGAGACCCCTCTCCCCTCTTCGGAAGATGAAGGCATGGATGTTGGTATGCGCAAGCTACAGGCACACCCCCCTTCCAGTAGGCGACGGCGACCAAAGTTGGCACCCATCAACGTTGATGAGTCTGCCACACGCAAAACGCGTCATATTAAGAAGCCATCGTCATGCGACCACTCTAGGCCCAGAACCCCCAGAAACCGCAGAAGCCATGGCCTGGAGAAAGCTTCCTCGCAATCACCACATTTGCAGGATAGCTATTACTATCACGAAACGCGAGGCGGTCGCCATCGGCCTTCTTACGTTCGAGAGCTCGAAAAGCGCATTGCGCATCTCGAGCACCAAAACAGAACACTACAAGCTGCTCTTCTTGGGGCTCTCGGTGTAGGAGGTAAACAGAACGTAGAAGGCCTTCTCGGTGGATCATCCACCTCCCTCTCTACTCCACCTACAAGTAGATCTTTCTCATCTATGACGAACTCTTCGTCCAGCCCAGATTCCCATGTCATGAGGAATGAGCGGCATGCGCACAGACGCCAGCCTCCGTACCATCCAGAGACTTGGATTGCCAGCCCAGGCTCCAGCCGACGCAGTAGCTGCGGTTCGGAAGAAAGTGCTGACATTCAGGAGTTGGAAAGTATAATTGAGGACTTCGATTTTGGCTGGGAGTCGGATTCCGAAAGAACACAACAGCTCGGGATGAGGGCTTGATGTACTTTCCTATGAATCATTGGGAGGCATTCTGAAATTTCCTTTAATTGTGGTGTTTCTAGGTGGCCGTTCTCTATCTTATATTCCCCCTTTGTCTTTTCCAGCATGAGTCTAATCCTCGTAAGGCTCTATAGTCGTTCTTTAACACTGGTCTTCCTATTTGCATGACTCTCGGATCTCCTATTCTGTCTTCGGCGATACCATTTTGTTTTGTGCGTTTTGTATGACTATTTACTGTTAATTGGGATACCATCCAAGACCGTTAAGAGTTTTGTCAGATCATGTAGAAGTTCTATACGGAGTACTTATACTAAATCAAAAGAGGAGGCATACCTCCTGATGGTTGAATCAGGGCATGATATCGCTTAGTCATCCAGTCCGCGATGCGGTCGGCGTTCATGGAAGATCGTCAACAAAATGCCAAACAGCTTCAACCTTTCACATTCCACAGACATTAGCCTGTACGAGCTAGAAAACGGCAGCGGGGCATAAGATATAGGTCTCAAGAGTTTATTATGAGGAGAATATAGTTCTTCAAAGCGGTCATCTATCCTACGCTCACTTCTTAGAACTCACTTCAAGCTATCCCGTACCTCGAACATGGCGCATACAACAGCAGTAGTCGCTCCTTTCTCCTCTGTCTGCTTTTCAACAGGAAAAACGTCCGGATATTTACTAATTTAATTAGTCTGCACAGATTCCGCAACATGTCACCTCTCTCCTTTCGCATCTAACATCGCGCCCCGGAGTTCAGTCCACTTTCATCCTTTCCCGCAAAGATGGGACCATAATTCAGAGCACTGGGCTGCTAGCGACGAGACCAGCGGGCAACAGTAGTCCAAATGTCTCTCAGGTCGACTCAGCTGCCGAGGAACAATCGGTAGAGACTATGACACCTGCCGAATCACCCACCCCTTCAACACCGTCTAGCGCCACTACTCCTAACCGTCAGACCTCCTATCAACCGTCCCAGGCAGAAGCGCTAGCAGCTCGCATTTTTGCTTTTGTTTCCAGCGCGTCGGATCTAAGTTTGTCGCTCTCGCGACCCCTGGACAAAAACGCCCACGGTTCCAAAACAGACTCGAACGGCTTACAAGAAGGGCTGGGCAACGGAACATCACGGGACGATGGAGATGGAGAGGCATCGGAGAGAGAGGACGACGATGAGGTCAAGCTCCTGCGACTGAGAACCAAAAAGCATGAGATTGTCGTTGTTCCGGATAAGAAGTATCTGCTTTGTGTGGTACATGATGCGGCGCACCCTGCGGGGAACGCGAGTGCAGGCTTACGCTCGAGGTAATGGATGATGATGTTATTAGCTTTTCGGCTTGCCTTCTCTTCTTTGGACTTCTTTTCTACTGTGCTATTTTAATGTGCTCTTATTTGGACATATCTTGGTTTGCATGGAATATACCCGGTTGGAAGCAGAGAGCTTTGTCTGTTCGCATGTTGTTTGCGGTTTTGTTGAGCAGGTAGTTTTGGATAGCAGTTCGCATATGGTTAACACGACCAACTTGTGGAAACCATGAATATAGTATAGATTTCTCTATTCGACCATGTGGCTTACCTGGGAATGTGGGGGATGTGGTGCCTTAGGGCGCGCTGTGGACCGCTTAGTACTTACCCCTCTCACGCCTTATCGTCACAGCAAACGCAATCTGCTATCATACTTAAGGTCCGATACATCAACCTCAGCTGAGTTCATCGTAACATATTCACCATTGCCTTCAGAATGACTCTCGATATCGCACAGGTCCGGTCTCGCTTTCCTGCACTGAAGCAGGAGCAGGTCTTCCTGGATAATGCAGGTGTGTCAAGTTTTAATTGCAGTCTTTGTGACTTCTATCCAGTATCTAGCGCTTTGCTAATCAGCTGAAAGGGGGTAGTCAAGTACTGGACACCGTGATTGAGTCGTATGTCTACCCTGATTAAGATCGGATTGTGGCTTACATGGCTTTCTAGCATTGCATCTTACCTCACAAACACCAATGTCCAATTGGGGGCAACATACAAGACCTCCAAGCTGTCCACTGCTGGATTTGCGAATGGCTACGAAGCAGCGGCGAAGTTCATCAATGCAAAGCCCGAGGAGGTAAGTAGTCCTACTCAAGGAATGTAAATCCCGCTAACAGTCCTATAGACCTGTCTTGGTGTATCAACTACACAACTACTGCACAATCTCTCCACGGCATTGAAGTTCCAGCCAGGGGATGAGCTCATTCTTTCGAAATTGAACCACGAGGCCAATTCCGCCGCCTGGGTCAGAATCGCAGAACGACTAGGTTTAGAGGTGAAATGGTGGTCCGCTTCCAACCCTCAGAATCCTGTCTGCGATCCGAATGACTTGAAGCAGTTAATCTCGGAGAAGACGAGACTAGTAGCTTGCCCGCATGCATCGAATATACTTGGATCTATCGTGGATGTTAAGGAGATTGCGAAGATCGTGCATCAATACCCTCGGGTAAGAACCTGCTAACCTAAAACTGATGTAATGCTTACTTTTGACCTTGAGGCCCTTCTCTGCGTGGACGGCGTTGCACTTGCGCCCCATCGACAAGTCGATGTCAAGGATCTTGATGTCGACTTTTACGTGAGTATGCCTTGCATATCTAGCAAGGTTCCAGAAGCTAATTATCCCAAACAGGCCTTCTCATGGTACAAGGTCTATGGACCTCACATCGCGCAGCTGTATGCCTCATCACGCATTCATGATCAGATCGACACCCTAGGACATTTCTTCAAGGGCACGGACACCCTCGACTTGAAGCTCAACTTGGCATCCGCCAATTATGAGCATGTTCAGAGCATTCCACGAGTAGTCGAATACTTCGAGCCTGATGTATCTGCATCATGGGAAAAGATCGCCGTCCAAGAGGAAAGACTGCAGCAGATCATCTTGGATTTCCTCAATGGTAATGATCGGGTCACTGTCTACGGAGAGCGCTCTGCGGATAAGAACCTCCGTGTCCCTGTGATTAGCTTCACGGTGCGGGGTACGAAAAGCCAGAAGTTGGTAGAAGAGGTTGAAAAGCGATCTGCGTATGGGTTCCGAAGTGGCCATATGTACAGTCATAGATTGATCAAGGATATCATTGGCTTGGAGGACGTTGAGGATGGAGTTGTGCGGATCAGTATGTTGCATTATAATACAGGTAAGTGCTTCTCTTCGCGTATTTCATCGGGGTTCAAGACTAATAGGCCACTACAGAGGAAGAGATGACCGGTTTGGTCAAGGTTTTGGAGGAGGTTATTGCGACATTGTAGAGTACCGTATACTACCTAACCAGCAGCACGTCTGCTAGTTTGCTCTTGGCTAATATAGCTAAATTACAAATACACAAAACATCAATTGGCCGGATGGTGTAGTTGGTTATCACGTATCGTTAACACCGATAAGGTCCTGGGATCGAGCCCCAGTCTGGTCATTGCTTTTTGCTTTTCTTTTGGTCTCTTATCTTTTTATCATTGTATACCATCGCATTTATTTTTCTTGCTGTTATCATGGATTACAATCTAAAGCCAGGCAGAAAAAGCTAATCAGCATCTATACCAGACTTGCAGCTCCTGCTATACCATCCGACATAATTGTATACAGATAAGTCTCTCTATACTTAAGCACACACATCCTGTCGGGATGACGTTAGTAGATACTGATGTATATATATAATGAACCCTACCACTATAACCTCTAGTCAACCATCCCAACAAACAAGAACCAGCTATCAATACACACCACCCACAAGGTACATATCCTACATTTTATCTTAATACCCTAAACCCAGCACCAATGGCCCAAACCCTACAAAGATACCCAAGCCCGATTCCAATACTCCACTACATAAAGAAGCTTACGCTATATGAGCGAACAGGGATGCTTTTACTTACTATAGGGTGGAGGTATAAAGAGGTGAGATTTGCACGATATGATCGCTATATGGAACTGATATTCAAGAATAACACCTGTGGGGGGGGGGTGTGGTGAGAAGGAATAAGTCTTTGGAGTAGATTATTTGACTTGTTGTGAATATTTGAGATATTGTGTTGTATATACTTGTTACTATAAGTAGATAGATATAGACAGAGTCTATGATAGCAATTCTGCAAAGCCTCATTCATAAATAGTACAGGAACAACCACCATCATATACCTAGTGCACACCACCTTCAACTCCAATTGCCATCCAGTAGCATAAAAATAGTAAAATAAGAAGGAAAAAAAAAAAAAAAAAAGAAAAGGAATCCAATTACCCCCAAAACACCACCCAACCCAATAAAACACCATTTATACACATAAACAACCCCCCATAAAATAAAACCCATTCATTGATCCAGCATCACCTCCCCCCAACATCATTATCATTATCACTCTTCTCCCCCCCAACCCCAAGCGACTCCATAACCCTCTCAACCTCCCCCCTACACCCCGGAATCGCACTCCTCACCTCCCTCGCCAAAACATCCCGAAACTCCGCGAACGCCTCCCTTTTCCCCTTCAAATCTTGATTCCCCCGCTGCACAAGCTCCACGAACTCCCTGGTATAGATATCCGGATTCCTAGCCGCGTCCACGTAGTCGATGATCTCGGGGGGGAGTTGGATGGAAGCGAGATTCGGGTCTTTGGGGTTTCCGATGGAGATCTCGGGATTTGTGGCTTGGGTTGGGTCGGTTGGGTCCGGGGTGTTTGTGGTGTTTTTTTGGAGGGTGGAGAGGGTTTGGGTTAGGGATTTTCTGGGTTTTGATATCTTGTGTTAGTTGGGGATTTCTTGGGGAATTTGTTGGTGGCGGGTTTGTGAGGTGATGGGTACATTTTCCGGACGAGTTCTTGTTGGGTTTCCGGGCCTAAGTAGCCGTGTACTGCGGATTGGATTTCGAAGAGATGTTGGATTGCTTCTTTTAGGTCGGCTTTTTTGTTTCCTCTGTTAGTTGAATGTTTTGGAGGGTCGGGATGGGGAGGCTTACCGTCGACTTGGCTGAGGGTTATGGGAGCCATTTTGTTGTCTGGTGTGAAGTTGATTGATTGTAACTTGGAGGATGAGAGTTGGATGAATCTAGACTGTTTGAGCCGCAGTGGGGACTCTGGGGTGGACTAACCTGTTTGGGTAGTTGGTTATGATCTCACTAACTTAATAGATTATACTATATCTTATATACTTGTAATGCTGCAATGCAATGCTTTGTCTAATATTGACAATATATACGTATAGAACAAGATTAGTCCAGTGTCTATAGAACCATACACCCCCATTACCCCACTTAAATCAATAATAATTACACCTCCTTTGTCCGGAGAGGGATATTGGGTATCTCGATCTCCGTCTCCATCTCTAGTCCTGACAGGCTGGGGAACCGTCGGCTGAAGTTGGCCTCCCAATCCTCGCTCGGCGTAGTAGGTGTGGCCTGGCTGCGCTCGTTGATCACCTCCGACCCCCTCACGCGCAGGCTCTTGGGCTTAGGAGGGGCCGCTGGCCGAGACGGCCCCGTGCGCTGCGATTGCGCATAGCCACTATTTGCCGTCTCTTGGCTGGGCAGACCTGGCGTCTCCCACCGGTCCTTCACAGGCGACGATTGTCCCTGCGATCCGTACAGGTGCCCCGCCGCGCGTGAGTTGATCCGCGGCTCCGGAAGAGGTTCGTTCTGCTTTGCCGGCAAAGCAGGGTTCGTCTCCTCCGTGAACCGGCCATAGCCCGTGGCCGTCTTCGGGGGAGGAGCCGACTTGTTACTTTCCTCTAAGAATGACTGCACCCGGTTCTGGATCGACGACCGTGTATCGGGCCCGGGTCGGAAACCCCCCTCTCCTCGTTCCGCCACCTGTCGGCGATACTCGGCAGCAGCGTTGGCGACGCGTTTCTCCTCCTGGGAGAGACGTCGGCGCTCCAGCTCCCGACGCATCTCCGGAGAGATGTCGTCCTCCTCGGCATCACTCATTTCGGCAGGCACCTCTACTAATTCCGACGAAGTGATCATGACCTGCTTCGTCTCTTCGGCGGCGGGAGACTGAGCTTTGGATTCTTGGTTGCTCTGTTCGAACCGCCGGAATGCATCGCCAAACCGACCAGCAAACAATGTTTTGGTCCCCGACAGCGATAACGTAGAAAGACTCGACCGCTTGGTGTGTTTGGAGCTGCCACTGTACCGCTTCTCTTTCTTTCGGTTGCTCTCCTCCTCCCTCGCCCGGAGATAGTCAATGTCGGACGAGATATTGGCCCGGTCCGCCTCGGTCCGCGCATGTTGTAGCGGCGCGCCCATGTCGTACGAGGGCCTGGGGATGTCGAGCGAGGAACGCGCGCTCTCGGAGCCTCGGCCAAAGTCATACTTGGAAGCTGCCTGAACGGACAATGGGCGAGTTTTGCTGTTGGCCGATTTGGATCGACTCGTGAGCTCTTCCAACTCCAAGTTCGATGGTCGCATACCTTCCAAGGAAGGCCTCGACGAAGAGGTCGACAGCTCGGAGATGCGGTCCGCCGACGTTCTTGGGTCCGCCGAGGGCTTTTTAGGAGACGGAGGGTTGAGGGGCCGGGAAACTTTCTTGTCGCCGTCCGCGGGCCACGGTTGGCTGGAGGGCCGGCGTTGATGGTCTGACGAAGGGAATCGATAGATGGGGCGGCTAGGGGGCTTCAGCTCCGGCACTGACGGCGTCTGGGGTGGCGACGTCATCGTGCCTGTGGAGACCATGGTCGGCTTCTGCGGCACCGGTTGGTACAGGGGCACCTGCGGCTGCTGGGGTTCCTCGCGGTAGTTGAAAGACTCGGAGGGTCGACTCTTGACGTGCGACGTGTGGGGTTGCTTCTGGACTGGTGGTTGGGGAGCCTGCTCCGGAGAAGGACGTTTAGCGAAGGCCTCATCGGCCAAGGCGTTTGTAAGCCTTTGCGCAAGATCGCCATCCTCTTGTTTCGTCTCGGCGAACGCGGGCTCAAAGTCGAACTTGCCACCCTTCTCGTGCAGGATATCAAACTGATCCAACGAGGGGAACCGATTCGAGAACTCGTCCGTAGAGTCCCGGGACTTCTGGCCGCCATCTAAGACGGCGAAAGGGTCTGTGGAGCCACCACGGAACGGGGAGGGGCTTGGCTTTGCGGAAGTGTGCTGAGAACTGGTCGGTTTGGTTGGCCGCCCGCGCCGCATGGGAGCAATCTCTGGGATGATTTGGGTCTCCTGGACTGGTGGAGAGAACACCGCGCCGACTTGCGCTGTCTCGGTCGGGGACGGCGGAAGTTCCTGATACCGGCGGGCTTCCGACGTAGAGCGATTCGCGTAGATCTACACAAGTAAGAAACCGAGCACGAATCCAGCCATTGAGTAACTCACATCTCGGATGGGAACTTCTTTTCCTTGCATGTGGCAGACTTCCTGCACTACCTCATAGATATTTGGGCGCTTTTGTGGGTGCTCCTTCAACATCCATGCTAAGTCGAAGTTAGTACCCCTCACGACCCACATTCAACTGAACTTACCGATGAGCATCCTGAGGCGATCTGAGAAAACAGGGTACGAAGGGAATTTGTAGGTCGCATTCAGGATGGCCATTTGGCCCACTTCTTCAAACGGAGTTGTATAGTAGCAGAGCTTGTATAGAAGTACACCGAGCGCCCAGATATCGCTCTTCTCGTCGATCGGTTGCTTGCGATAGACATCGATCATCTCCGGACTCCGGTACTGCAGTGTCGTGTGCCTCTGCACATCGTCCTCGATCAGGCGGCCCTCCGCAGCCGAAGTCGCCGCTGGACGAGGGGGTGCCGCAGAGCCGAAATCGCACAGTTTATAGATACTCGAGGTCCCGTGTCGAGATATGAGAACATTCTCCACCTTCAAATCGCGGTGCAGTAAAGGGGGTTTCAAATAGTGCATGCAAGCCACGCCCTCGGCCACGTCCGAGAAGATCTGGATAATCTCCGGTTCTGTCAACCGATGCTGCAAGCGCGTGTTCATGAAGTCGATCAAGCCGCCGCCCGAACAGAACTCCATAAGCAGGAACACTTCGTAGCCCCCACCCCGGAGCTGAGACGCATGGGAGTCGATATACTTCACAATGTGCCGGTGTCCCTTTAATTTCTTCATTGTCTCGACCTCGGTCCGCATGTTCGCGAGCGCCGCTTTGTCCGGCACGGCGACCCGCTTCAACACCGCCCTATCTGAACCCTCGACGGGTTGCGGCAGACGCACGACGTAGACATGGGCAAATCCACCTTCGGAGAGGTACTTCTCGATGACCACGCGGTGATTGCCGACCTGGACTTTGGTTCCTGGTAAGAAGGTGCCTGCCGGGGCGTTCACCGCGGCCAACGGATTGTACGACGGGATCGGCCTATGAGAGGCCGCATGGCTCTGATAGGATTGGGGGTTCGAATGATAGGACATGGTGACTGGGGAAGCCCTCGAGGGGCGAGATTAAATTGCCGGTCGTAGGATAACTATCGTCGCAGCATAGAGGAAACGGTCAGAGACGAGGAAAGGCCCGGAGCCGGAAGTCAGGAAGGGCGACTTATACAGAGGACAGTTGGCGGCGGGGAGGGAGATAGGAGGAGGCGGTGATTTGGGGGCAAAGTGGTACCTGACTGGACTCCGGTGTAGTGGAGGACAGAGGTGAGTTGGCGGGAAAGGAGGAGGAATAGGAGACAGGTGGATGGAGAATAAAAGCTCTTCTAAATTGGAACCAACACAGCGTGTAACTGGGACTGAGGGAGGGAGAAAGAAGAGCTCCGACTGACCAGCAGTTGACTTCGTAGTTTGAGAACTGGGCTTTGGTTGGTTGGCTTTCAGTCACGGGCATTTCCCCGATCGCTGAGTCAGCCGTGAGCATCTCCAGGTTTTCTTTGTTTCCCCATGTTATGTACAGTAATATGTCTTCTTCTTCTATCTTCTTGTAGAAACTTTGGTCGCATATCCATTGCTCTTGTCCTGATTACAACTCCTCAGTACAGATTTTCCAGGATCATCGTGACTATTCTCCCCGATCATCAGGAACAATGCATGACCTCGGGTCACGAGAACCCTGGGAATGCCGACGCTTCGGCCATGGAAACCGTGTCGGCATAATAATCATCCAGCGAACGGCGTCAGTACGCTAGAGAAGATCCTTGATGATCGCTGAAGTATGTATGTACCATGCTGCCTGTGGGTACGCATGTAATTTAACTCAATCTCTCCCATAAGCGCATCCAATATAGGGCCATAAGCAAGTCTGGGCAAAACCACTTTAGACTGCAGTGCACAATTCAATCGCCACCCGAGGTCCAAAGCAAGGCATTTCGTCAAATACCTCCAACAGTGGTCATATACTTTCTGGTCATCCGACCATTCATTCCAAAAGTCACATCTTCACTCGGAACGGCCATCCCGAGGCCAAAACCTGGCAGTAATCATGGCAGACCAACAATGACGTGCCTGCCCAGATCTGCGCCGGCAAATAATCTCCGGCGCAATCAATGCCCCAGCTACCGACGGCCCTGTGAGAGGTCCGACACTGGTCAGCGTCCATACTAGCACCTATCTTGCTGATGTCCTCGCTCAATGACGGCACGGTACTGATGGACAATATCGCTATTGCTCTCCACTGGCAAACACTCGAGGTGGAAGCCGAGTGCGCAAAAGCAGATTGATCATGGTAACCATAAAGAGGACAATAGATCACATGCGGCGGACAGTCCACGGAAACCCTAAAAGCACAGCGTCAATATAGCATGCCTATATTAGGAAGCAAGGAGCCAACCTATCTTTGGGGTCAAATGCCAAATCATTGCAGGGAATATCATTCCACCCGTGCCTACACCCGTAGCTGCACCGTCACAGCGAATACTCGCTTCTTAGCGAAATAGTATTTCTGACTTAAGGCACCGCAAATGAAAGGCTGGTACTAAGTGACTCAGGTATAGTATAATCCTGTGTTATTAAGACTGCTTTTTATTTCATATCCCTAGATTTTTCCCGTCCTTAAAGAACAGCATAATCCTATCTATGTTTGTATTCGAAGCTTGTTTAGCCCTGTGCTCATTTACCATCCTGCGGTCTTCCTTCGATGGCACGATCTTTACTGAATTGCCGTGTTCAACCGCGAACTCCCACCGCTCCACCCGGGCAATCTTCAACGCCAATGCTGCCTCCTCAATTCTCTGAGCATCACCAGCTGCTTCAACTTTCTTCAGGCGATGGCGGGCACGGACGGCCCTCTGCTGGAGTTTGGCCTTCTCGCTTTGAAACACGTCACCAGCCCGTTGTGCCTTGCGCATTGCATTTCGGCGGATATTCTTTGCCGACACAATACGGGGTGGTTTGGGCTCGCTCTCGGCTTTCTTTTTTGCTCTATACCCTCTTGTCTGGGCAGCTCTGCGAGCTCTGAAAGCAGTCCTTTCTACCTCCGTCATTGCTGCCTTCCGAGCCTGGATCTTCTCAGCATTCTCTATTCTATGATTTTGAGAATAGAGTCTTGCCCTTCCCCTTGGTCCAGGTTCCCGGCGTGCTGCATTATTTCTCCCCTGAGCCTGCCGGTGCAGTCTAGGGTTATTTCCCGCAGGTCACTGGCAAGCTCTAACAGACGGGATATTCGCCAGTGGTTTCCCCAGCCATCTCAGAGCATAGAAGTACTACATAATCTCCTCATCTGAATCAAGCGTGAAACCAGCAGATCCACAGCTCTCCCGGATGCGTACTGTTATCAAGACATTCAAATCTTGCAGCAGTAGTCTTGTCATCATCCCGAAGAGGTGCTAATGTGGCCCAGTGGTCATGAACCTGGATACCATTAACCCTCACCACCCCAGACACCGTTTCTAAATCTTCGAAGAGGACCTAATTGGGATATTCGGGTGACTCATAGGGTCTAGATTCCAGAAGAGAGTTCGAGTCCAAGTAGAACGAACAGACAGTCGGGCATGAAGACACTCAAGGCCATCGGTATAATATGTCCTCGTAGATGCACAGGACTCGGTATCTGTATCTTCCTGCTCCAAACAATGCCGTAAACGTCAACTAGCAATGCTTATCAAGCACTGGCTCACAGCCTGTGGAATCCCGTCACGCATTATGCTAGTGATATCGTGGATATAGATGACTGTGTGTTGATACTTCGTGTAACAGACAGCAGTAAGTGCTTGACGTTAGACAGTGCATTTTTGTCGATGAGGAACTCGACAAGGTCAAAGACCACTCACAGCGTTTGATCTGAAGTAATCCCTGTGATTAACCATGGTCTGACCATCGGAGACATGAGACCACGCCCTTTTCGATTTAGCACCTGGAGCTTTGACTCTGATCTATCCAGGGAGAATGTTTGCGAGCCCAATACTAAGATGAATAGACTCCACGCTGGAAATGTCTATCATCTTCCCAGAGTAGGTGAATTTCGAAGGCCCCGAAGATGTACGCATACATCGCCTCGGCGAAAAGACACAGATGCCTTATCCTCGCCTCTTTCTTGGTGGAGAGGAAGAGGCAGCCCATCTCCACTTTGAAAAGCGTGCCGAATCTCAGCTTGCGCTTGACCCTTCCAAAGACTAGCTTGTAGTCATTTGGCCTCATACGCCAACGCCGTTCACTTTGATGTGCCGTCAAAACATGTCCGCCATTTTTTGCAGTTGATGAAACCCCAGGCGTGGATGCCAGAAATCCATGGCGAGTAAGACGTTCCGATGACTTGTGGTGTATGTCCGCTTCGAATTAAAGCCACGGTGGTTCGTAAACGGTAGTAGTATCGTGATATATATGATGTCAACTTTGGCCCTGGCTTGTTGTCATGCTGTCGGCGGCACCACCAGTATAATACCACACAATGGCACTCCCAATGTAGACGAAGTGGCTGAATGCCGTGGGGTTCTCGAGATTCTCGAAAATGAGCTTCAAGTAGACTCCAAGCTCATTAATTGTCTTCCACGGGATATCCAGCAAGTCTTCAAAGGTTGGGGGCTCCTCTTTGTTCATCAGGTCCTTGACTGCTGGCATGATCCGTTTCGTGATGGATATATATATCCTCCGCGACAATATAGTCGTTCGTTCCAGGATTTGAGGGTTTCCTGTCACGCCTCACGGTATTGTGGCCCTTCATCCTGCGGATCATCTTCCGAATTCTCTTCTTCAAATGAGGTCATGATGAGGAGAGTTTGAATCCAATATAAGTAATGTTGGGGAATATGGTAGTCAAGGCGCGACCTTGATGTCATGGGCATTTTGGTCGAGTAGGATTAAGATGTATTTATAGTGAAGTGAGTAAAGAAAGATGGAAAGAGAGGAAGGATTAGGGGAAGATGTTGGCTCTTTATATAGGGTGCAAAGGTATTAATGAATGAAAGAGTTCGATTTCAGCTGGGCTCAATTCAATACAATACTTTCATACTCCACTGGATAGACAAACACATGACAATGATTAGTACTGGCTATTATCATTCATCGATGCCTAGCCCTACCATACATAACAAACAGTTGGAGGTTGCAGTCTTTGTGGGAATGATAATACCTCCAGCATGTATACTACGTTTTACACTGGACTTCAATGTTTTCCCATCGTCTTCTAGTCAAGTACCATTAGAGATATTGACCATTCCACTGGTAGATAAACGCGGCCTTGTATGGATATTCCCATGGCATTTGGAGCCAATCGTTTCAATATCAAATGCGGAATGCAGCCGAGTGGGGGTCTGCTTCTCCCTATAGCATATCATCGTTATAAGTTCATGCAACGATGTAATTAGTGGTCAACCAGTTTCAAAAAAAAGTAGGGCATTTTGGACACGTGATAAGAGTTGTCAGCATCTTGGTTGATAATCAACTTATGATCTGGTTTTTGTAGTTTGAAGCATCATGCTAAATGTTGTGTAGATAAGGCAAGTACAATTAGGAAAAGTCGTGAAAAGTAGCTTGTTAATATGAACGTTTGTGCTGCATTATGTACAACTAGAAAAACGTGAATCACAATAAATCGTCAACATCATAAGCAATCAACAACAGGGGGAATCTCTGTACAAACAAAGGTCTAGCCATAATGACACTATGCAAGGCTGGATCTTGAAACAACATCTCGCTATGAGCGGTGAGGTAAAGAGTTATACCATGTAGCAACCTAAGTTGGATCGTTGGAAGCATATAAGCTAATCAGATGTATCCAAGGTTCCCGAGTATCGAGCGGCCTTCATTGACCGACATGTTCGTCACTCCCAGAGATCGTACTAGCGCCCCCTTGCGCAGTCGCTGAAGCCCGATGCCCACCTTCCAACCTTCTGTCTCTTCCAAGACAAAAAGATATTTGCGACCCTCCTGGTCACGAATGCTGGCTCGCAACACATGGAGTCCCTGGATCTCGGACTGAGACCCTGGCGACGCAAGGCGACATGTATTCTTGCATACCTTGAGTAGATTGATCAGGTATGCATCGGACTCCGCCGATGAAGGTCCTTCGTCCCGTCGACCAAAGAACGAACTCTGCTTGGGAGGGTTATGCTTCTGGGAGGCATATTGTGGGCACCACACCTCGACCAACTTCATAGTCCACGCCTTGACGTCCCATTCTCGCTGACCCACTCCCCGAATATCGTCATCAATGAACAGTCCTTCGGTAGTGATGCGCAGAACTAGTCCGTCCGTCACCATTCCCTGTCCAGAGACCAGCTGAGCCGCTGGGCTTTTAATAAATGCATTGTTAAATTGAAAGACACCCTTGATAACAATCTTATCAGGGTCTTTAGTTTCATACCGTCCTCTGTTCGACGGTGCAGGTGATGTTCGAGCTGTGGATTGTGAAGGGGCGTAGGATGATTCGGAGTATGCTGACGAGCTTGACGTGCCCCCATATGGCCGTCGGGGTCTGTCGTACGGTCGAAAGGAATATGCATCGTCTTGATCGGCAGACATTGTAGTTCGTGCTCCAGATGGAGCAGGCTTCTTCGGTGATGGACTTCGGGGAGGGACCGATGCGCTCCCAGATTTCTCCTTGGCGGCCTTCGCCGCGGCGTCTTTTGCTGCTGCTGCCTCCTTGGCCGCTGCCTCTTGAGCGTCTTTGGCCTTCTTCTCGGCATACTTTTTTGCAGCGGCCTCCTTGAGGGCTGCAAATTTGGCATCAGCCTCCTTCTTTGCGGCTGCTTTTGCGGCTGCTTCTTTCTCTGCAGCTTCTTTTTCGGCCTTGGCTTTTGCTTCAGCGGCCTCCCTTTCAGCCTTTGCTCGGGCCTCCGCAGCATCGCGTTCGGCCTTTGCCCGAGCTTCAGCCGCTTCCTTCTCGGCCCGCTCTCGTGCCTCCTTTGCCGCTGCTTCTCTGGCAGCGGCCATCTCTTTCTCGAACTGCTCTCTCCGCTCACGCATTTCCTTCTCCATCGCCTCGCGCTCCTGCTGTCTTTGTTTTTCTTGCCGCTCAGCCTCTCTCTTTCTCTTGAACTCTTCCATTTTCCGTCGAAGCTCTTCCTTCCGTCTCGCCTCTTCGCGTGCCTTTTCTTCCCGTTCTCTTTCTGCACGCGCCTTCTCCTCCCGAGCTCTCTCCTCCCGAGCCCTTTCCTCCCGGGCCCTTTCCTCCCGCACTTTTTGCTCTCGGGCCCTTTCCTCTCGGGCCCTCTCCTCGCGAGCTCTTTCTTCCCGAGCTCTCTGCTCCCGAGCTCTCTCTTCGCGCGCTTTCTCTTCGCGGGCCTTTTCTTCCGCTCGGGCCTTCTCTTCGGCCTTAGCCGAGTCGGATTTATTTGGTCCTGGGCCAGCGTTAGGAGGAGGCGTCTGAGGCGGAGGGCCGGCACCATACTGATTTCCAGAGTACTGGCTCCCTGGCGGAGGTCCATAATTTCTACCATAGTTCCCTTGCTGTCCACCAGCATTACCTGACCCTCTCGCATATTCTCCTCCAGCACCGGCCTGGCCAGTATTGGCTCCGGCACCTCCCGAGGCAGCACCACCCCCAGGCCCCTTTCTTCCAAACCCCGAGCCCCCAAACCCAGCTTGATATACACCAAAGCCCCATCCCGCAATCCCAACCCCAATACCTAAGAGGCCAATACCCATCCCTCCGGCGCCACCGCCACCCGCAGCAGCAGCTATATACCACGTCTTGAAAATAGGCGATATAAAAGACCACACAAGGACAACGAACAAGGTGCAGACCGACCCAGCGACGAAACTATTCCGCTGACATTGCAGCGAAGGCAGATAGAGGAATCCCGATCCGGACGAGTGCGGCGGTATAATGAAGATATCGTAGTTCCCTTCTGGCAGGTCCGATGCCTTCCGGTATTCTTGGCCGCCGGTGGTGTTCGGTTTCTCACCGTGAGGGGGAGGAGGAGGGGGTGGACCGTCCATTGCGAGATGATTCGGTCAATTTGAAAACGGACTGGTCGTCTGGGGTTGTCGTCTGCGGGCTATCGGGGAATTTTCCCCTGCTGATTTTGTAATGGGCTATAGTAGATGTAATGATAGTGTCTGGCGCGTGGACTGCGATATATAGAGCATGTTTTCAAGGTGACATGAAATCGGCGCTGAGGTACCGGCTCTCAGCGCTGGCCTGGCGGAGGTCTGGTGTGAGTGACTGGAGTGAAGCGAACGAACGGTGTTTCCGGAACCATACCTAATCTCAATATTCTAAAGAAGAACAAAAGAAAATATACAACAAACAAAAGCGAGACCGATAAATTAAACTCCCAGGTCAAGGCAGCGATATGGGAAGCGGGATGGAAGTGAAAACAAAACAAGCGGCAAAGGGAAAGCCGAGAGGGTGTGATGATTGACCCGGGTTTCGTATTAAATGAGCGGCAACAGTCGCCGTCCGTTGAACCTTGCATACAAACAGTCACCACAAACGGCAAGTGATTTGACGGTCAGAAGAAGAAGTTATGCTGTGTAACGTGAGTTGTCTTTCCTATTCTTCTACTAGACATCTATGGAGTATTCGAGAATGACAGGTGTTGCTATTGTGATTGAGTTTGTTTATCATAGTCTCTGTACTATAGGTATGGATGGGCACGGACTACGATGTACATACATCGCAGCCTTGCGTTACTTCCAGGCTGAAAGTGACTATTAGAGAATCGATTACTTGGTTCTAAGCCTCATACTGCGTACGCCATACTTCAAGTTTGCTAATTTATTGATCTTTGGCTTTTCAACATTCCAGCGGAATGAGCTAGATGCGATTCAGTTCCACCCGGAATCTGTTACCCGCACGTAAATATTTGGCTGAGACATCACGGTGCTTTTTCCGGATCGCTTTTATTGGATAATCGTTAAACAAAGCGGAATGGTTTAACCTATACTCTTATAGTTACAATTACATGACAGCAATGATCGAGGTTCAAGGTTGTTGGTCGAGTATTACTATTGAGAGTCAGTGTACATTCATTTCTTCCCCATAGATACAACTCCACTTTGTTTGTTTTGATTTTCCTGCTTGAGTGTTAGCGTGGATGTGGTCCATGCGGAATTGTCATTGGTCAGTGTTATTAGATCCCGTAGATCTCCTTATGTAAGATCGACGGATGGAAAAGTAATTCTCCGGGTTGTCGGTCGGGCTTAGTAGTACGTACATCCTCAAGTAGTTCGAGAGGTTCAATTCCTTGGTACTAACTCGCGACGGTTATATGAGGATTTAAATCGACAATCTGTGATCAGGATCCAACACACAAACTAGTACTTAGAATAACTTGAAGAGGGAAAGTTGTCCGCAAGACGCTTTTCTGATCTGTGACGGAAGTGTACTGTTGTGTGGAAGTCATGTAATTTGGCGTAAAGCTACTCGCTAGTGGCAAGCTACGATATATATCTCTCACGATAGTTTGGTCACTGCGCCACCAGGGATCATATTTCGCGCCTACACATTTCCATCAAGACTTTTCTGACATGGACAGTGTTTTAGTATAAGATATAATACAACATTTGTACTATCCAAACACTTGTCGGTGTGCCACGCCAGACATGCAGGGATTGATGATGTTACTTGTACAGGTTGTTGGTGGTAAACTGAAGAGATGGATCAATTAATATCGAGCAGTCAGGGAGGATAGGCACTGCTATAAGGGAGAGGCCTCCAAGCATCATGGATGGCTCTAAGAATTATGATACGTGTGCGTTGAAATGGCCCATCAGGAACAGAGATACATTGATCAAGTGCACCCATACTGTCATTGTATCCGCCGGCAGGAGCAGTTGAACGTGATTAAACTAACGGGCTTCGTGCTAATAAGTTATTCAGTTACCGAACAGTGCACAGTCTACAGATGGCAACAAGTTTAACGAATAAAATCATGATTCAAGTTCTGTAGAATCAACTACATAATTGAAGTCTAATTTCATGAGAATTCCATATTTTTGTGCTCATAAAAGGTTCATAATTGCATCCCCGCACATATTAACCAGCTTATTTCTTGCCAGCCTTCTGGGCGGCCTTGGTGACCTTGCCAGAACCGCCAGTGTTCTTCTCAACCGACTTGATAACTCCGACGGCAACAGTTTGACGCATCTAGACATCATGTTAGCTATAGAGAACTTGCAGGCAAAAAGGGGAACCAAAGAGGAAGGGAGGAAAAAGAGTGGGACGAGGCGTGAAAATATGTGAAAAATTGTGAAGATAGTCAAGAGGGAAAAACTTACGTCACGGACAGCGAAACGACCAAGAGGGGGGAAGTCAGTGAAAGACTCCACACACATGGGCTTGGAGGGAATCATCTTGACGATGGCAGCATCACCAGACTTGATGAACTTGGGCTTGTCCTCAACAGATTTACCGGTACGGCGGTCAATCTTCTCAAGGAGCTCAGCGAACTTGCAAGCAATGTGAGCGGTGTGGCAGTCCAGGACGGGAGCGTAACCGTTGCCGACCTGACCGGGGTGGTTAAGGACGATGACCTGGGCGTTGAAGGAATCGCAGCCAGCAGGGGGGTCGTTCTTGGAGTCACCGGCAACGTTACCACGGCGGACTTCCTTGACGGAGACGTTCTTGACGTTGAAACCAACGTTGTCACCGGGGTTACCGGCCTGGAGCTGCTGGTGGTGCATTTCAACGGACTTGACTTCAGTGGTCACGTTGGCAGGAGCGAAAGTAACGACCATACCAGGCTTGATGACACCAGTCTCGACACGACCGACGGGCACAGTACCGATACCAGAGATCTTGTAGACATCCTGGAGGGGAAGACGGAGAGGCTTGTCGGTGGGACGGACGGGGGGCTCGATGGCATCGATGGCCTCGAGAAGGGTCTTACCGGTGGACTTGCCAGCCTTGGTCTCCTTCTCCCAACCCTTGTACCAGGGGCAGTTGGTGGAGGCCTCAATCATGTTGTCACCGTTGAAACCGGAGATGGGGACGAAAGGAACGCTCTTGGGGTTGTATCCGACCTTCTTGATGAAGTTGGAAGTCTCCTTAACGATTTCGTTGTAACGATCCTGAGACCACTTGCAGGTGTCCATCTTGTTGAGGGCAACGATGAGCTGACGGACACCGAGGGTGAAAGCGAGCAGAGCGTGCTCACGGGTCTGACCATCCTTGGAGATACCAGCCTCGAATTCACCAGTACCGGAGGCAATGATGAGGATAGCGCAGTCAGCCTGGGAAGTACCAGTGATCATGTTCTTGATGAAGTCACGGTGACCGGGGGCATCTATTGAACTTTGTTAGATGACTGTAAATGTTGGGCAACGTAGGTTGGAACTCAAATGCTTACCAATGACGGTGACCTCATACTTGGAGGTCTGGAACTTCCAGAGGGCGATATCGATGGTGATACCACGCTCACGCTCGGACTTGAGCTTGTCAAGAACCCAGGCGTACTTGAAGGAACCCTTACCGAGCTCAGCGGCTTCCTTCTCGAACTTCTCGATGGTACGCTGGTCGATACCACCACACTTGTAGATCAAGTGACCAGTGGTGGTGGACTTGCCGGAATCGACGTGGCCGATAACGACGATGTTGATGTGCTGCTTGTCTTCCTTACTGTAAGGAGGAAAATACTTGTCAGCCATGATCTGAGATGCAACACAACTCGACGGGTTGATAAACTTACCCCATTTTGAAGGTGGTGCGAACTTTGTAGTTCTTTGTAAGATACTAGAAAGATTCTGTAGAAAAGCTTGCTCAGATACTACGGCTGATCGCGTAGAGGTACTGAGCAAAACAGATGTCAGTAAGGAGAAGAGTTGAATGAATGGAAGAAGAGTAGGAAAGGAGGTATGGGGGAAAGATATACGTACTGATGCGGACGAAGAGAGAAAGAAGGAAAAAAGTTGTGGGAGGGGAAGGAGGGGGAATCCTTATATGGAGGGGCAAGCGAGAAGGCGAATTAGTGGGCGGGCTTAAGCCCTCGACCGCCGCCCTTATCATTGGACATGGAGGGGTAATGCCCCCACCACGCATGTGCGGGACCGACGCAGAATCTGCACGGCGGAGTCTCTTCCAGACTGTTGACTTTTGGGCGATGACTCTTGTTGCTGCGGCCTTTTGGGTACACCAACCTCGTTGATCTTGTTTCCTTGGTTCTCTTTCGCTCGGAGACCCGACCATGACCCCACCATCAGTCACTATCCTGCCTCGTCGATAAAAATTTTTTCTTCCCTCTGATTGTTACATAGTATGTTTCCACCTTTCCGGTGGATTTCGGACAGTCAAACTGGGCATCAACGCAGTGGTGGGCTGCTTCGTTTGCTGCGTGTTGTACTTGTTTGCATTTGAACCCCGCGGTCGTTCGAGTCCTTAATTGGTCCGCTCCCGGTCAACACCCAAGCAGCTGTGGCCCGGCCGAGTGGCGCCTGTCTGGTCCACAGTGAAAATCTTTTTTTTTTTTACTCTCGCTATCTAGAGGTACGTACAGATACTCCGTACATATGCTGTTAGGAGGCAAAGAGGCAATGTTGACAGACTACGGATACCTAGGAAAAATTTTCTTCTCTTTTTCTTTTCTTTTTTTGCCTTTCTAGTTTTTCTTTCACATATGATCGCTGCTGTGTGCCCCTCATTTAGATCAATCCCTTACTGTCTCGGACCTTACTAGTGTACTTAGGTAAGATCTGTTGTTGCCCCTCCTGAGCGGTGACAATCTACGCAGTATGTAGATGAAAATTTTTTTCATATAGACAAGGAACAAAAAAAAAAAAAAAAAACAAAATTTAAACAAAAAATCTAATAGAATACGTAGAACAAAAATCATAATAATCCCTATCTAAAAATTCCTTATGGCTAGCAGGTCCCGTGTTTGGGAACAACGCACAAGCTTACCATGGATGAAGGTGTTCCCCCAATCCCAAACGGGCGATTACCTGCCGCCGCTAAGAGAAAATTTTCTGTTGATCTGCCATAGCTACGTATCCGCATATAGTACGTAGTAATTGATAGCATAGTCATCATAGTAACCATTGAGGGGTATCGCCAAGCTAGTAAATCACCATACTCCTGGAAAACATTCACAACCACCAGCTAGAGTTGTAGCCAAAAAATAATGATAACACCGCTTTTGTCTTTTCCCACCAATCTAAAACACATTTATCATAGAAATATTGAATATGATAGTTTCTCTTCGGGAAACTTCAGTTTTCTCTCCATCGAGCACCGCAGCTGGTACACTATTGACGACCGAGTCAGTATGCGAGTTAGATGCAAGCCGTCCGCATGAACTAGTAAAGCCACCCACCTTCAAGAATGTAGTCATAGGCTCATCTGCACTTCGAATCTGCAGCTGGAAGAAATATGCACGGTCGCCATTACAGTTCTCTGCGGGGCACTGGGCTGTAGGTGAAAAAGAGGAAGCATATGTTAGCCTCAACCATGTCACTCACGAGAACTGAACATCACTTACTAGCCATGCTATCGGCATTCGCAAATTCTTCCTTCCCGCCAAAGACATCCTCCACTTCTTTCTGCTTCATCTCTGTTTTCTCGAAATAACTCTGTTCCAGGACATACTGATAGGGGCAGGTCCGGCACTCGAATCGATTGACCCCCAGAGGGTGTCTTGGAGTCGGGTCCGCACGGGAGATCGTTAGTGCATTACTGCAGTTGGGACAGACTGCAAAAAGAACATCCCAGGATTAGCTATGTGCTGTATTGGACATGGCAGTCTAAGGGGTGAACTAACAGGTCAAGGGCATTTCGAACCGCTCTCGCTGGAAACCCGAATGTCAATAGTCGGAAGAGAGCTATTTCCAATCAATAAAGACGTAGCAGATCTTCTCTATTACGTAGCCTTCAACCACGGCACTTCGATTAAGCTGTAACTACTGCCACAGTTCCGCAGCAAGGGCTCATGCACCTTGTAGACCCTTATCGGACAAGCTTGTCGTTGGCGGGGAGAAAATAATCTCACCGCCTTTGGACCTCTTGTAGTTTGGTTTGCGGCTCTGTTGCAGGAATTAGATAGCCTGAGGTATGTACGCGCCAATTGGACGCGGGGCAAACTGAGTACGGCGGACCGGCGCATCAATAATCCGAGCGGTTATCGCAGCGGGAGACATGCATTTACCCCGTAGCGCGGCGGGGAATCTGTCAGGAGAATTGGTATACGAACAAAGCCAAAGATCTTCTGGTAGGTAGCCTCCGATGGCGATTCAGTGAGTTCAAGCGCTCGGAAACTATACCCAGAATCTCCCTATAGTTGTTCCCTCGTATGCTAACTATAACTTTCCAGCTCTTAGTTTCCGGAATCTCCGCGTGAGCATACACCGCCTCCTTATTACCTCCGCGGTCGACTTAGCGCATTATTGTCATAGCATTTACATCCACTGTTCTTCGAGCTACAGGTTGAAGCGGCTATAGATATCTTATTTCACTAGTAATAGCTCCAATCACGCAATCATGGCGGACGAAGTACGTTTCTTTGTTGACTATGCAGCATTCAAATCGGCCGCTTATCATTGATCGATTAGGGTGCATCTCCTCGTGAACTAGTCATTGAGGCTTGTCGTCGAGACCAGCCTCATTTGATTGAACAAGTTCTAAAGGGCATGGAAGGCAAATCGAACGAAGAGGTGGCCGAGTTCTTCAACGGCGTTACAGACTCAATGGGAAACCATGCTCTTCATATCTGTGCTACATATGGCAGCGGTAAGTAGGTCGGATGACGAACAGCCCCCAACGGCTACTCTTGGGTCTGGAAATTAGCAACCGAGGAATTCATTCTAACCGCACCCTACGACAGGTGACACGATGGACTGTCTCTTTGATATACAATACTTTGAATGCGACCCTCTCACCCGCCTCGACAAAGATACCCCCCTCCACAATGCTGTGCGCTACGCCAACGAGAAGGATCGTGAAATCGGACTGGAGATGATCGA
The DNA here is from genome assembly GCF_009017415.1 of Aspergillus flavus. NCBI lineage: Eukaryota > Fungi > Ascomycota > Eurotiomycetes > Eurotiales > Aspergillaceae > Aspergillus > Aspergillus flavus. The sequence continues at coordinate 2,911,826 of NC_092408.1, read as the reverse complement.
GATGATGTGCGAAGCTGGCTGTGACCCACGAGTCAGGAACAAGCATGGTCAAAAGCCCGCGGACCTTGTTTACAACAATCCAGAGATTAAGTCGATTCTTCAGAAGACCGAATACGTTCTTGCAGAGGGTCTAAGAGATAACTCGGACAATGGCTCTGTTCATGACAGTGCAAGTGATAGCGAGTAAGGACTACAAGGTGACTTATAGCGACGTTGCCTTCTTCCCTTCATAGACATACGACTGTGATGATATGCCATTTCTTACTTTCACCCATGGTTCAATAGATTGGTTAAATAATATATGCCGGAGGCTTTGTACAGAGCGGAACTCGACCGCTGGGTCCTGGTCATATAGTGACTTTTCTTGGCCTTCATCGCATTACTTTTCTTCTGCGCCCTAGGGGCTGACGTTGCCTTCGAGGATAAAATACTATAGAAGCGAACACATACTGATTATAGTTTCGAGATTAGTACATTGGCTGCTAAAAAGGTTGTATTAGGTTCCCGAAAACCCGGGCTCTGATAACCACATATGGTCGGTAATCCTGCTAGTTAGTCTCTAGCTTCCAAAAACCGTACGCTTGTAACTGCTAGCGCTTACGAGGTTGATGCGTAAGTCTAGCTGCCTACTCTATACCCCGGAAGCGTGAAACCCCGAAGCCCGAACAACATTAGGCACATCTATACGACTGACACGCAAAATATCCTTATAAAGCTTGGGCGTCACCGTCGGGGGAAGATGCGATATTTTTTTGCGCGTTCAAAATATCTGTGCAGCTACTGAGTCTTGCCTTACCTTGAGATCTGATTCGCAGAATCAACTCTTGCCCATACTGTCGTTGAACTTTAACTTGAGAACGAAAGCCGCAGAAACATGGCGACGGCGGAGCGTCGGAAAATTGTTGTGCTCGGTGGCTCCTACGCAGGCGTGTCTGCTGCCCACTACCTTCTCAAACACGTGGTACCCAAGCTACCAGATCCAGAAGGATATCAGGTCATTTTGATTAGCGCGTCCTCGCACACCTTATGCAGGTCTGCTTGTCCCCGTGCGCTGATATCGGACGAGTTCTTTGACCAGGAGAAACTTTTCGTCAGTATCTCTAAAGTATTCGATCAGTATCAGGACGACCGGACTCGCAACTTTCGCTTCATCCACGGCACTGTAACCCAGCTAGATCATACTAGCCGGAATGTTACCGTTAGTTTCACCGCGAACGACACTATAGACACGATCGATTTTCACACGCTTGTGATCGCGACGGGTTCATCAACTCCCTCTCCCCTCCTTGGTCTGAATCGCGACATCGGGGACTTACGGGAAAATTGGACTGCGTTCCGAAAAGCCCTGCCAACTGCCAAGAGTATCATCATCTCTGGCGGCGGTCCGGCCGGAGTAGAGACAGCTGGTGAACTTGGCGAGTATTTGAACGGCCGCGCTTGGTGGTTTCGCTCCAAGTTGGCAAACCCTAGGGTACCGATCACGGTCGTCACGTCTGGGCCACAGATCCTCCCACTCTTGCGTCCTAGTCTCGCCAGTCTGGCAGAGCAGTACCTTGCCCAAGTAGGTGTGACCGTCATCAAGAGCGCGCGAGTCCAAAATGTGGCACCTAGTGCCGACAGCAAAGATGCATTGACCGCTAAGACGACAGTGACCCTTGAGGATGGGCAAATACTTGGAGCCGACCTGTACATTCCGGCAACTGGCACACGAGCGAACGCTGGATTCATTGACCGATCTCTCCTGACACCTGATGGCCGTGTTGACACCAATCCCTCGACTCTACGGGTTGATAAAGCCGGACCCCGTGTTTACGCGATCGGTGATGTTTCATCATGGGCACGGCCGACTGTTCACTTCATCGTCGAAGCTATCCCCGTCCTCTGCGCGAATATGAAGCGCGACTTACTCCTTGCCGCTGGTGAGGATGAGGGCTCTGTGGGTGAGGATCGCTTGTTCAAGGAAGATACTCGCGAGACCCAATTAGTCCCGATTGGCAAGAGCAAAGGTGTCGGGGCGGCTATGGGGTATCGATTGCCGAGTTTCCTGGTATGGTTAATGAAGGGACGAGATTACTGGTTGTGGACAACTGAGAAGCTGTGGAGTGGGAGGCAGTGGAGTAAGGAGCTGTGATGGCGAAGCCTTTCCTGAGTTCGTAGCGCATGAGTTCATTTAGTACACGTAACGTACGGTATAATGCATTGGCTCCATCATTATCATTTAAACACTCCTCGACGCCTATACGGTATGAGTACTTGATTGCCCTACTTCACAACGTCAATCAATGGGATATAAGAACATACCTCCTAGAAAACTATCTCAGCGAGCTATGACATCCACGGAAACTCGTCCATTTCGGTCCAACAGCCTTTTCTACCTCCGTCGCAGTTCTTCCCATGAGTCCTTTCCACAACTCGGACGTCCCAGATGGAACAAGTTCCTCCACTTCAAGAGCGATCAAAGCACTAAAGACCCAATCCTGGCATCTTCTCACGCCGTCCTTCGGGGCCGTTTCATCTCTAATCACACTGATCGCTTGCAGACGCTGTGAGCCATCCAAATCTGCGATCTTCGCCAATCCTATCGCATCCACAAGAATGAGGTCCGAGTCCGAGCGATGTTCGAATTCGTACCACAACCGCCCTAAATCAATGGGCCGGACATGCAGAAGATCGCCGATGACTTGAGCCGGCTGGTGGATTGCGAATGCCCAGTGAGATCGATGCCTGGGGTCTTTGCCTTCGCCGCTTATTACCATGGAGAGGTAGTATGACATGGTTTGTTCCTTGATCTTGCAATGACCCGTGGTGGTAGGAGATACATTGTGGGATGCCGCTTTCCCCCGCATTTCGTCGGCGTTACTTCGGCAAATACGACCTTTCCTGTCAATTAGGGCTCGCTTTCCACCATTGAGGTCTTTTCCATCCAAATTGTGTATGCACCGTGCAGATCTCCTCCACTTTCGTCCACCCCGCATGGTTTATCTTACTTGATCTCGAGATTCAGATCAACCTCCCCGTACTCGTTTTCGGTTCAACCTCAGCCGAAAGGAACGGTATGATCTCATTTTTTTTTAACCGTTGATTTATCCGACTGAGTCGTATCTCAACGCTGCAGCAATGGGTGGGCCGTATGGGAATGAAATCCGTTAATTGCGCAACAGGCTGTTAAACAGTTACGAGGTGTCCATAACATACAGGGCACCATGGCTGGAAGAGAAAACTTGATGCTCATAAATTTACTCGTACGCCTTGGAGGGTAAATTCGCTGCGTAACGGCAGGAATATTTCCTTTCCCTGACCTGCAGACGTTCAAATCCCTATATGACCGTGAAGATGGATTGGATAGATACACTACACGGGAAGCGTCCTCCATAGCACTAGATGGTTGTCACCCCACAATCCGAGTGTGGAGGAGAACCGGATTATCCGAAGATGTCATACGTCTAGTCCGAAATTCCCTCAGTGATCTGCACATATTTAAGCTGCGAGGTGCCGGAGAGATGCATCAGCACTCCACATTGGAAACCTGACACACTCAGCATCATGGCCACATCCAGGAATTGGCTGGTAACGGGATTCATTGCCCTCGATTGGGTCAGCATAGGCTTTGCTAGCCCTCATATCGCTGTGTCTACCCAACAGACTTACTCTTCTTTTACATACACGCAAGTAACCTCAGATGCTTATGCCACGCCGCTATCGACGTCTGTATCTTTTCCCACGCCAATTGCGCCACCATTCAGCCAGGCATCTACTCTGCTACCCAGCGACCTCACCTATACTACGTACTCATACGACCCTTCAGCAACGATCACGTCGGACGGCCAGTATGGCCAGAGTGCGTACGTCAATCTCTGGCAGAACTATTCGTTCGTGAGCTCCCCGCCATTTACCACCACAGCGTCTGCCACCCCGGTTGCGAGAGCCGAGCTCGTGCTACCCCCTGCGCTTTACAATGCGCCTTCGGATACAGGGTTGAAGCTGCCAGCAGACTTTATCTGGGGTGTCTCTAGCAGTTCTTGGCAGATAGAGGGCGGCCTTCAACTAGAAGGTCGCGGTCCTAGTGTCTTAGACACTATCGGCAATGTGTTGTCGCCGGAGGCCGCTGATAGGAGTGACGCTAATGTAGCGAACATGCACTACTTCATGTACGAGCAAGACATCGCCAGATTAGCAGCTGCGGGAATACCGTATTACTCATTCTCGCTGTCTTGGCCGCGCATAGTACCCTTTGGTGTGGCTGGCTCACCCGTCAACACCCAGGGTCTGGACCACTATGACGATCTCATCAACACCTGCATAAAATATGGTGTTACACCGATCGTCACTTTAAACCATGTCGACGCGCCTACCGCCGTCCAGGCAGACCTGGACTCGCTGCCCGAGCATTTCCTCTACTACGCCAAAATAGTTATGACCAGATACGCGGACCGAGTCCCGTACTGGGTGACATTCAACGAACCCAACATCGGTGTGGGCACTTTATTCCAAAAGTACCAAGACCTGACAAGTGCACTTATCGCCCATGCAGACGTGTACGACTGGTACAAGAACACACTGGGCGGAACAGGCAAGATCACGATGAAATTCGCCAACAATCTAGCCATGCCCCTGGACACACAAGACTCCTCGCACATTGCAGCAGCATCCAGATACCAAGACATCCTGTTGGGGATAATGTCGAACCCACTCTTCTTAGGAAAACAGTATCCAGACGCAGCCATAGACACAGTGGACATGATGCAGCCGCTCACAGACGACCAAATCAAGCATATCCACGGCAAGATCGACTTCTGGTCCTTCGACCCCTACACGGCCCAATACGCGTCTCCATTGCCACAAGGCACGGAAGCCTGCGCTTCCAACTCCTCCGACCCCTTCTGGCCCACCTGCGTAACACTAAGCAACGTCCAAGCCAACGGGTGGCTAATGGGTCAAGCGTCAAATGCCTACGCGTACCTTGCGCCGCAGTACGTTCGCCAGCAACTGGGTTATATCTGGAATACGTTCCGTCCGTCGGGTATTCTGATCGCGGAATACGGGTTCAACCCATTCCTTGAGTCGAATAGAACTCTTGATGCACAGCGGTATGACCTGGAGCGGACGCTATACTATCAGGATTTCCTTACGGAGACTTTGAAGGCCATCCACGAGGATAATGTTAATGTCATAGGAGCACTCGCGTGGAGTATAGCTGATAACAATGAGTTTGGGAGCTATGAGGAGCAGTATGGGTTGCAGACTGTTAATCGGACGAATGGGAAGTTTACGAGGACGTATAAGCGGAGTCTGTTTGATTATGTCGATTTCTTTCATAGGCATGTCCAGTCTGCGTGAGTTAGGGCAAGTGTTAGTCGCAATGGGTTCACTATATTAGCACCCTGATATAGTTTTGCTTTCCACGGCACAGTCCAATTGACACCACCTTCTTAGCCATACTAGCATTTTGTTGGCTTGGTAGGTCAATGACTCATGACATGGCCATGCTTTCATCTTCACATAGTGTAATGCCCCGATCCTGCGGAGTGAATTCACCAAAAACATGGGCGAGTATAACCGGAAATATACTGAGTTTCATCTTGCATGGCAAGCAACACCATAAGGTTCATCTCGCCTTGTTTCAGTGGCGACAGTGCCAAGGTTCAAGTACAGGAACGGTTCGCTGTATGGTGGTATATACGCTCTTCCAAGATGAAAACCTGCCAATTCATCTTTTAAAAGCCAAAACATTGGCCACAGTGGAGATAGTAACAAATTACAAAGACGTGAACGACAGTTAAGGGCGCCCCTTGTTTGACATGGATGCCGACCTCACGACACCTTGAGCACATCGGAAACTATATATAGGTAGTCTATGCTCCTCTGTCGACTGGCTTGGATGCTTCTTGCATGCTACCATCATGTGGGAGTACTACTCAGGAAAAGTTTTATTCATCACAGGTGCCTCGGGTTTCCTGGGAACGGCGCTGGTGTACCGCATCATCTCGCAAGCGCCTGTGGCTCATATATATTTGCTCTGCAGGGGTGGTCTGCCGTATGTATAATTGCAAAACTATGAGAACTGGACGCAAGCTTACATAGAACTAGACTTTTGGAAGGAATATGGCGTCAATACCTACCCTCCAAGTATATCGAGTGCCTCTATGATACCGGGCTTGTCACAGTGATCGAAGGCGATATCCTCGAACCAAACATTGGTATCAACGACGACCATCTTCAGGCATTACAAGAACACGTCAACATCGTCATTCATACGGCTTCGTCCATTAACCTGATGAGTTCGCTGGAGAAGTTAGCAAAACCAGTCATCCACGGAAGCGAAAATGTCGCCCACTTTGGCTTACAATGCCAACAACTCGATCGCTTCGTATACGTTTCAACGGCATATGTAAACGCCTTCATTTACCAGGAGTCGGATGATACCGACCCCTACGTGGAGGAGAGAATCTACCCTCTTGGTCGCGAATGGATATCTGATGCACGCGACGAGTGGAAACAAGTACAACGAGAAGGCAAATCCTTGGAATACAGCGCGCACAATTTCCCCTGGCCGTACGGCTACGCCAAACACCTCACGGAGCGACTCGTTCTCAACATATTCAGCGCCGCCGGTAAAGCAGAGAAGCTTCTCATTCTGCGGCCGTCGGTGATAGCGCCCGCGCAAACCTTCCCATACGAGGGGTTCAGCGTACCGAAATCAACGCCGACGACTGTGTTTGCGGCGTTTTTTATTTTAACTCCGACCCTAGTCGTGCGTGTGACAAGCCGGGCTGACGACCCGGAAACAGAATCCACGATCGACGAGGTCCCCGTTGATGTCGTCGTGGATAGACTGCTGGTTCACCTTGCGAAGGGAACCACGGGTCCTGTTCATGCTGTGGGTGGTGTAAGAACGCGGTACACCTTTCAAGCCTTCTGGGAGCAGGCGATGGCCTTGCGGAAGCTTCCATGGCCTCTACGGAAGGAGTGGTTGGATGTGGATTGGCGGTCTAAGTTACTGCACCCGATCGCTCGGGTGTATGTCATCTATGCGGCTTCGTATAGATTCTCCGAAGAGAAGACTGTTTCCCTGTGGAAAAGCTTGAGTGAGAAGGAGAGTTCGGAACTGCAGTTGTTCTCGTCAGGGTCCAGGAACGGGGTGGACTTCGCAGCGAGGGCAAAACAGATCCGGTTCGTTGCGGAGCAGTTCGCTGCCAAGGGGTTTCTTAGTCGGATCTTGTTTTGGCTGTTTTATTCATCGGGATTCTTTTAATGCTGATAATCTGGTACAGTACGTTTCGGGAGGTCTGGATAATAGCCTCACGCCGGCATAGCCGGAAGCAAATATCATCAGTCAATTGTTATGCAGGAGTATTCTTATTGCAAAATATAGAATCGTCTTTCTATCAGATACATCGTATGATAAATAATTAGCCGAGGTCGAGTCCAAACCCTAGTAGAACTAACCTATCATTCTACCCATAGACAACGATCCATGGGCCAACTCCGCAAACCGCGCTCTAGTTTCACAACCAGATCTAAGCGAAGACCCTTGGAACACTAGCGTCGATAGAGGTAGTGAGAGCCAGTTCAATGTAACATTAAGGGAGTTCTCGTGGTGGAGATTCCAACGGCCCCTGACACCGTAGCCGAAGTTGATCGGCACGTCTGTCAAATCATAGCGACGCTAATCTGGAACCCGAGGGAATTGCTTGTTTCAGCTTGAGTACCGACAGGAACAGGAGGATACTAGGGTTGCAATGGCATTTGATCGGTATTATCAATCATAATTTATTGGGGTGGTGAAGACGATGGTACGGTATCTTGCATGAATATGGTGATTGTAACGATGGGGATGGGGTATAAATAGGGATTGTTGGACGGGCCTGTAGTTGAAGAGGAATGTTAGCAGAGCTAATTCAGCATTCCAATCTCGCTTCCTGATTTTATTCTGTTTTTCTTTTGACTTTCTCTGATCGCTGGTCGATTGTACGTTCATTGTAACTGTGTGTCTCCTGTTTTCCTGGATGAGGTCGTGATCGGAAACTGTGAAGGAATGACACTGACGCATTGCCCTAATTGCTAGTATTCAAACCACACCATCACCATGAAGTCCATCTCCGCTCTGGCAGCCATCATCCCTCTCCTCCCCGTGACCGAAGCCCTCGTCGGTCTCGACTGGAGCGCCACCAACCTCCCCTCAACAGGCCTGAAGGATATCACATTCCCCATCTCGATCGCCAACGCCCCGCGCGAAGAAGGCTTCTACTTCGCCCAGCAATTCAGCTTCAACGGCGTCACCGACATCGGCTACACAGGCCTTCAACCTCGTCCCGACGCCAACGGCGCAAGCATCATCCACGCCGTCTTCTCCAGCTTCATCCCCGGTAGCACCAGCACCGACGAGAACTGCAGTGATGGCGCCGACGGCGGTGCTGGCGTCAGCTGTGCCGTCGAGATACCGGCATCCTATGCGCCCATGTATCACCTCGTTATAAAGAACACCGAAGGAACAACCTGGACCGGAACCCTAGTGGATGCCGTCAATAACAATGAGACTCATATCGGAGAGTATACGCTTCCCTCTGGAACGGGTGGTATCAAGGAGTCCCAGGTTGGGTTCGTCGAGTATTATCCTTGGAATGCTGTTGCTAGCCATACCTGTGGCTCGTTGCCGTATACTAATGCTACTTTCTTGAACCCTATCTCCTCTGAGTCTGGTGTTACCGCTACTGTGGGGAAGCCGTATGAGTATGGTGATTGTGAGGGTCAGGTTCGGTTTGATGTGCAGGAGGTTAAGGATGGGTTTGAGGTTTCGGTTGGGTTTTAAAAAAGGATCTGGGTTAGTGGTTGGTAGGATGTGTTTGTGAGTTGGTGTCTTGCTTGGTTAGGGGATGGGATGTCTTACTATTTCATATGTATACTCGTAACCATTCATGTCATATCTTTGCGAGAACCGTCTTAGTACCATGGTTATCGTCTCGTTGGAATACTGGTACTCACTTATGTTGACTCTTCTTTCAATAGTACAACTCGACTACACCAACCTAACCCAGAAGTATCTCGCAGAGTAGTAATTATTGATTTGATCCCAAGAAAAATGATCGTCAGTGACGCATCTGTGACATACATATAAACCAGAATACCACTTACCAAAAACAAGAAGTAATATTCGTATATATCCCAGGCCCGTCCCTACCACCCTTCCAAGGCCGGGAGTTGTTGTAGTTGTTAGTAGCTACAGTTAGTTGGATAGCCCAGGCCCTTCCCAACCTACCCAGCCGAGGCCTAGGATATGGGGATATATACATACATGATTTTGAAAGAAGTTGTGTTTATCCCTGGCCCGTCCCTACCACCCAACCAAGGCCAGGTTGATAGGCGATAGCAGATGGTGATAATTGCAACAATCGATATCATCGGCTCAGTAATTTGTTGAATCCCTGGCCCATCCCAACCGCCCAACCAAGGCCAAGTCATCTTACTGTCCACCATAGGGTGGGATTGAGGTTAATATGTAGGTTAGTAGGATAGCCCAGGCCCTTCCCATCCTGCCCAGCCGAGGCCTGAGGATATTTGGGAAGTTGATACTTACCTGATTTTATCCCTGGCCCATCCCTACCACCCATCCGAGCCAGGATTTGATAGCTTGGTTGCTTGGAGTTAGTAGTGATAGCCCAGGCCCTTCCCATCCTGCCCAGCCGAGGCCTAGGTTGTTTGGGGAGATACTCACTTGATTATGTCCCAGGCCCATCCCAACCACCCATCCATAGGCCGGAGCGGTCGTCGAAATCTCTGTTATGTTTCTTGTCAGGAGAGACTAGCATGTGTTAGTAAAAATTGTATGCAAGCCGTATTTTCATGTTGTTTTGTGTCTTACTGTCAAAGAAATCTCCATCCTTTGGCTCGAGTCCGTCACAGGCTGGTGATGCGTGATTGTTGAACGCATCCAAAGTATCGAATAATCGTCTTGTTGAATATGTGTCTGTCGTATCCCAGGCCCGCCTCAACCTCCCTTCCATGGGCTGGGTTAGTCGATGTAAGAGGGCTATGTTAGTAGTATAACCCAGGCCCATCCCGACCACCCATCCGAGGCCTGGATTGCTTGGAAGGAGAGACTTACCTGATATATAGAAGAAGCTGTGTTTGTCCCAGGCCCGTCCCAACCACCCATCCGAGGCCTGAATTGTTTGGGGAGATACTTACTTGATTATGTCCCAGGCCCATCCCAACTACCCTCCAAGGCCGGGAGTTGTTGTAATTGTCAGCTTGGTTAGTTGGAGAGCCCAGGCCCTTCCCAACCTTCCCAGCCAAGGCCTAGGTTTGGGGATATACTTACCTGTTTGTGTAAAGACGTCGTATTTATCCCTGGCCCATCCCTACCACCCATCCAAGGCCAAGTTGTAATGGATAGTCGACAGTCGAGATAGTAGAGTGCTGGTTAGTCGATGTAGTCGATTCCCAGGCCCGTCCCATCCACCCAACCATAGGCCAGGTGATATGATTGGAACCTAAAGTTAGTAGCAAGTTGCCCAGGCCCTTCCCATCCTGCCCAGCCGAGGCCTAGGTTATTTGGGGATATACTTACCTGATTATGTCCCAGGCCCATCCCTACCACCCTCCAGGGCCAGGTTGATAGCCGAGATAGTCGAGATGGTTGATCTAGTCGATTCTCAAGCCCGTCCCATCCACCCGCCCAGGGCCAGGTCATTGGCGATGCTGTTGATGTTCGTTGTGCACCATGATGTTGCTTTGTGTTGTGTTGTCGACTGCCCACTCACCTCTACCCAAGGTGGTGTTGCGTCAAGTGACGCCTATTTGGCAAAGTCGATGTTATCCTGAAACCCGCGTTAGTCAACTGTATGAAAAGAACGAGATACAGACCTTTTATTAGATGAATTTTCTTGTTGCGTTGATGGAAGCGTCCTGTTTGGTATTTGTAGAGGAAGAAGAAGAGGCAGGCTGGGAGACTCTGTGCTGAGGGGGGAATTGCAAGAAGGAAGGAAGGTCCTGGAAAAGGAAGGAGGGAAGAGGACTGCTTACTGAAAATTTCGACGTGTATTTCGTCAGGATTATCCAACTATTTGATGGCCGTCGTCCTTGCGGTCTACGCAGCGGGAAACTACGTACTTTGATGACGGTCTTCTGTGATGCAATGAGAATCTCGATACTTGGACATACTGTGAAGAACATTTAGAAGGATACTAATACCAAGGCAGTACCATACGACGAAGAGTAGGCTTGCTGATCTACGACAATGCTACTGGCTGCTATGCTTAAGATGCACCATTGTCATGACGATCTGAGTCCCTAGTTACACTATAAGTTTAGAACCAACCCCGTGGGGATCCCATATATTACGCTGCCTAGTCCTACAAGGGGTCCACCGATGGATAATGACCCATAGTGTGCTGGTGTATATTATATATAGTATACGGGACAGGACCGTACACGATCTTTTCACCCTTTGCACAAAGCCCAAACGAATGCATTGGGTGAGTCAGTGATGTCTTCGACTGACAATCCTTAGGTATGTATGACATGATGGACCTCCTGCGTTTTGTCAAACTACTCCAGGACAGACAGAATATGCTACTGTAGTAATATTTTGAATCTATACCTTCCTTTAACCTTTGAGCCATCGGCTCGGATCCTAATCCCTGCAGCCCTTTTCCCCGACCCGCTGGGTCACTAAACCCATTTTTGTCACGAAGCTCATAGGGCTACTAAGGAAGACTCCACGTTAACTCGCCTTCGAGAAGGGAAGGAGCTCCCAACATCGTGGTTACTGATTTGCAATCGACACATCTCCTGCTGCCCCCCGATCTTCACAACTAGTACCACTAGTAAGTCTAGTACCGATATGCTTGTCTACTCCCTGCTGGTTGAGTCGCAACGTCCCTAATTCGTCTAATATTTCGAGAACCACGGTTCCAATGGCGGTCGGCAGTTGATGATGTGCCTGACTCCCAAATGATCTCAGGAATGCCGCCAGGGGTGGATGACGACGGCATCGCCACTTGTATCGGAAAATCCGAAGTCAACGTTGAACAACCCCGGCTAGTCGGACCGGCGGAATCCGTTAAAATCATTGATTGATATGATTGTACATAACTAACTAGGTTAAATGAGCACTTCTCCACAAACGGAACAGCCAACGTCTGGCACTCGTTGTCCGTCCTTGTCTACCGGAGTGGGGAGGTGTTGTCTCTTTTAGGGCTCATCATCAATAGTCCCAACACTGACCCACCGTATTTCTCGACAACCAGCAGAAAAGGCAAGGCGGAAGTACTCGTACCTGGCTAATGACAATAGTCTCGTCTTGACTTCCGCTTAGATAATAGACGTACGTATCGCGGTGTTAGCAAGTCGCTTGCATGAAATGTGGAAACGCGGGGAATCCGCCAACCTTCCTTTTTCCGCTTATATATCGATCGTCGTCTTTCGGAGAAATACTTAGGAGAATCGGACCTATGCGACTAAATATACTGTGTATTCGCAGGCTATGCAGGATCTGACCGAAAGACTGAACAGAGATTGCGATGGACAGGCCACACTATTGTTTCAAAAGCAAGGCCAAACAACCACGACCCACTAGTGAGGAAGAACGGAGCCACAAAGATTATGTACTGTGTATATCGGAGGACTTTTTCTAGAACCCTACCGTAACAATCGAACTGTCGGTCTACTTTGTTCCGAAAACCGGCAGACTAGCATGAAACAGCACGCGGAGTGCTTCAGACTGAGGAGATTAATTGATTTAATTTACTCGCCATCACAGTGAAGAAGGGAATATGACGCAACTGCCGATGGAGCATCCGCGAAACGGCCCAAGACACTAGTCTGAAGATCGGCGCTGATCGACATTCGTGGATAAAAATGCTCAGGGACATCCGGGTGCGCTTCTGCTGGTTGTGAGGCGACATCTTGGAATAGGCTGGACTCCATAACACGGCTCAATTTTATTAACGTGGTGTTGAGGGAATATATTTTCAAAATACTGGAGGAGGAAAATCTGGGGATTCTGACTGACAGGCAATTTAGGTTATTAAATTTAATGAAGCAATGACGCCAAATTCGTCAGGATTCTTCAAACAGTGGAGATGCCGATCCCAAAATGGTTCGGAAAATCCGAGCATGATTGATATTCTCGCCCCTGTAGGGAGGATAGGAGGACGTTTACATTGTGATCCGTTCTGATTACCGGGTATAGACAGCGGATTTCCCGAGTATGTCTGCTCCTGTCTGCTCCTGTGATGTGAGAGTATAAGTAGAATTGTCAATGGCCCGACGGTTCCTGGAGAATGGACTCGAAGGTAATATCTACGCCAAATCCAACCTAAAGACCGCCGACCATAATGAATCTCCTTCTCCTAGCGGGCTTGTTGCCCCTGGCGGCTTCCCAATCTGTGTCGGATCTCTACCTCGAGAACGCCCCGTCCTCTCCTCGGCCATATATCATCCCTCATTACGCCAACTCCCATGCAGTCACGATTGGCAGCCAGCTCTACCGCTTCCCGGTTACCGGACCATCCTCCGACTATGCGTTTACGTTGATGAGCACCAACGCCCCCTACAGCGGCAGTCTCGGAGTGCTCCCGCATATCCACCAGAAGCACTACGAGAACTTCTTCAATTTCAAGGGTCGCTTCCAGCTGTGGGCGCAGTATGGCGAGGAGGAACAACAGGGACGGTTGTTGACACAGGGTGATTATGGATCGGTACCGAGGAATACCACGCACACCTTCCAGATCTTAGACCCGGACACAGAGATGGTTGGAGTGATCTCCCCGGGCGGTTTTGAGTGAGTCTAGAAGCCTCCGATGGGAGGAAAATGGATGATAAGGACAAGGAGCTAACCAGGATATTTGTAGGGACCTCTTCTACACCCTCGGCACCAACTATACCTCCGCCACCAACACACCCTATGTCCCACAGGCGTCCAATGATTCTTCGGCTACCGGACCGGACGCTAGCGGGATTTCCGGTCTCGAATCATTTGATGTCTACGCTCAGCTCTCTTTCGAGCCGCGTCGGGACTTCGTCAATGGCTCTGCCCCGTCGGATGAGGGCTGGCACACAGAAGACGCCTCCCTCGGCGAGCCGGGAAAGCCCTACTTCATCGCCAACAACTATGGCCCGAAGTACCTCAACTCCAAGCACGGAGCCTACCAGATTATCCAGCCGCTGGTTACCAATAGCCAGGCACAGGATACGAACTTCACCCTGTCGACCATTATTTTGAGCCGGCAGCGGACGTCGAGTTCGGCCCCGACGTGGTCCACAGTCGGAGCCACAGCGTTTGAAGTCCTGGAAGGATCAGTTCAAATTCAGATCGGCGACTATCCAGTTGCTCAGCTAGAGATGGGCGATGTGGCCTTTGTGCCTGCAACGGTGTCGTATAGCTATTGGACGGAAGGATCATATGCGAAGGTGTTGTCCGTCAATGCTGGTCAGGATGGACTTAACCAGCAGTTGATTGCCGAGGGGAAGGACTGGGGATATCCGACTTTTCCACGTTATTGATCGACCGTATGGAGTACATATTAGCGATCTATGATTGGTGTGAAAACGATGTACTGTAGTGTATATAGTCTTGATATTATCACTGAGTTTGAATTGTCTAGCCGAAGGAAGGCCACCGGTCGCATTGGGTGGGAACGCGCCCGTTCGGAGTCTAATCACTTCAACTATCCCTGCCAGAGGCGCGGGGAAGCTTTTAGTGCTCGTCAGTAGTATCTAATTAGCATGGACGTTTGGATGCATGTCGACAATTTCACCAGCTGCCAAGGAGCGGGGGTTGCTTGGCAAAGAGAAGGAGATTGATCTCTGCCATGCCAAAGGCCGGGATAAAAGTACAATATTGAACTGAAATAACAGGCGAAGGACGCCGTCAAAAGACTATATGCAAGGCCGAGCACATCGTCTCACGTCCCACATTCATAGCTGGGAAAAATAGCCGCCGCCTTGGCTGACAATCAGGCCAGGATCTCACGCCATGTGCTGTCGTCATAGGCCGTTGGACTCGGCCGGGAGGTGGACTGCGCCATAGATGGATTAATTTTGGAAGGAATATTTGAGTTATTATCGTATCCTTGCATGTATGCACCGGGGATCTGGACAGGAATGAACGGATGGGGAGGTGGACGGCACGATGGAGACGGTGTGATAATGCAGTTGCACTGCAGTAGTTCTGTTTATATATAGAATTAAGTATGTCTTTTAATTACTAACCAACAGAACAGCAGGGGAGGACGTGGGAGTTAGCTCTTTTATTAGCTATCAACGCAAGTAGTTGCATGGTCGAGAGGGGAACGGGAGCGATATTCTATTAGGGCTATCCTTGCACGGGACTGAGTGCATATGCGAGAGGATCACAGTCTACGGAGTATCATACCCAGGGTTGTCGCATTACAGGACTTCGATTTACACGGAGTTTTGCATTTGATAGATTAAATTCAGGAGAAAGTGATCCAGCCAATATTCTCGAAACGTCTCTGGCATCAGATCGGGATGAGGCCCGTCTTCGCCGACCCACGCAAGGGGCGATCAAACAGGAAAAACCTCCCTTGTTCTAGGCCAAAATTCTGAATAAGATGGTGGTTGCAACCGAGCGAAAATGCACAGAGGTATTGATCATCGAAGCGACTTGCTGGGGGGATGCTGCCAAGAAACCAGTCAACATTCTCATCTTATTAATCGGTGGAGCATCTGAAGCTATCCGACTAGTGACATTCTATTACCAAGCATCGCGAGCCGAGACCTTGTCGATATGTCAGGCCACTATGCTTGCTGCACTTCGTCGAGCTTCGCGATCATGACACCAATCCAGTGGGAGGCTGGGGATTTGTGATATCACCCAGGGAAAAAAGCTTTCTCTCATACCAATTATTGGGTTTTCAGGCTTCTGCGTTCGGTCGTATCCACCCTACCGTGTCCGATTATGCCGGTTATGCATTTTATCTCCTTTATTCGATTCGCCAAGAATGGATCTGCCAATCCTCCCGACGAATGGGCGTTTGAGACTGCATCACTGTGGCTGTAGGTCAATAACAGGTCCCCTTCTATCGCCATACTAGAGAGCAAGACCCAGTAGCCTAAGACAGCTCCACCCGTATCACATCGTTTTTTTTCTAGGCTTTCATGTTCGAGTAAGCAACAGGTGCTTTTGTCCGATTGGGGCTACGACTGGCGTCTAGGAGGAGATACCTTACGTACCTTCCTGTCTTGGGATGCGAATGAATTCCTTGGCTGCTTAATTAAACGATCTGCACGTGCATATAAGTACCTCGCAAGTGTACCTGCAAGCCAGGAACTTCTCTTCTCTTCCCCGAGTGCTGATCATCCCACTGCGAATTGGTGAGTTCTATAAGTTCCTTGCATTTTCCCCTCCCCTTCCTGCCCTTCTTTCCCGCTCACCACCAAATCCCTTTGGCTGTTGCTTATTTGTGTTGACACTTAACAGTTAGCAACACGATGCGCGCCCTCTCCCTTGCCAGCGTCATTGGCATTGCCAGTGCGGCGTGTCCGTACATGACCGGTGAGCTTGAACGTCGCGACACAGGAACCAACGATGCCACCGCCGCGACAGAGGAATTCTTGTCCCAGTACTATATGGCCGACAATGACACATTCCTGACCTCCGACGTGGGCGGCCCTATTGAGGATCAGAACAGCCTTCAAGTCGGAGACCGCGGCCCGACATTGCTGGAGGATTTCATCTTCCGACAGAAGATCCAGCGCTTCGATCACGAACGTGTATGGGGGAATACTATATGATATGGAATGTGAATGGGATTTGGCTGATCTCTAGTAACAGGTTCCTGAACGTGCAGTCCACGCTCGCGGTGTTGGTGCCCATGGTGTCTTCACCTCGTACGGTGACTACTCTAACATCACTGCTGCCTCGTTCCTTGGAGCTGAGGGCAAGGAGACTCCGGTTTTCGTGCGATTCTCGACTGTCGCGGGTAGCCGTGGTAGTTCGGATTTGGCTCGCGATGTTCATGGCTTTGCGACTCGTTTCTACACTGATGAGGGTAACTTCGGTATGTCCAATTCATAAACAATTTTTCCTCCACATGGAGTTTTCATTTAACTAATTCGAATCACAGATATTGTTGGCAACAACATTCCCGTCTTCTTCATCCAGGACGCTATTCTTTTCCCTGATCTCATCCACGCTGTCAAGCCTCGTGGTGACAATGAGATCCCTCAGGCTGCCACTGCCCATGACTCTGCTTGGGACTTCTTCAGCCAGCAGCCCAGTTCCCTGCACACCCTGCTCTGGGCCATGTCCGGCCATGGTATCCCGCGCTCTCTTCGCCACGTCGATGGCTTTGGTATCCACACCTTCCGCTTCGTCACTGACAACGGTGACTCCAAGCTCGTCAAGTTCCACTGGAAGTCCCTGCAGGGTAAGGCCAGCATGGTCTGGGAAGAAGCGCAGCAGGTCTCTGGCAAGAACCCCGACTTCATGCGCCAGGATCTCTTCGAAGCGATCGAGGCGGGCAGATACCCTGAGTGGGAGGTGAGTGTTTTCGGCCATCCTTCAATCCAGCGTACTAATTTTGTAGCTCGGTGTTCAAATCATGGATGAGGAAGACCAGCTGAAGTTTGGCTTCGATCTGTTTGATCCCACCAAGATCGTCCCCGAGGAATACGTGCCAATCACCAAGCTGGGCAAGATGACTCTCAACCGCAACCCTCGCAACTACTTTGCCGAGACTGAGCAGGTCATGGTATGGAGCTCTGACTAAGTATTGTTGTCGTTCTTTGACCAGTGACTCACGAATGTTGTAGTTCCAACCTGGCCACATCGTCCGTGGTGTTGACTTCACCGAGGATCCTCTTCTCCAGGGCCGTCTCTTTTCGTACCTCGACACCCAGTTGAACCGTCACGGCGGACCCAACTTCGAGCAGCTGCCCATCAACCAGCCTCGCGTGCCTGTGCACAACAACAACCGCGATGGAGCCGGTAAAGCCTCTTTGAGGACCCGTTCTATGTGTATATCGGTGTAGGATGCTAACCCCATTTAGGCCAGATGTTCATCCCCCTGAACCCCAACGCCTACTCTCCGAACACCCTCAACAAGGGCTCTCCTAAGCAGGCCAACCAGACTGTGGGCAAGGGTTTCTTCACGGCTCCTGGACGCGAGTCTACTGGCCGTTTCACCCGTGCCGTCAGCCCGTCCTTCGAGGACGTCTGGTCGCAGCCGCGTCTGTTCTACAACTCACTTACTCCCGCCGAACAGCAGTTCGTCGTCGATGCTATTCGTTTTGAGAACTCCAACGTCAAGAGCTCGGTCGTACGCAACAATGTCATCATCCAGCTGAACCGCGTGTCCAACGACCTCGCCCGCCGCGTCGCTCGCGCTATCGGCGTTGAGGAGCCTGAGGCTGACCCGACCTACTACCACAACAACAAGACCACTGACGTTGGCACTTTCGGACAGAAGCTGAAGAAGCTCGATGGACTGAAGGTTGGCTTCCTGGCTTCGGTTGAGACCCCTGCCTCCATCGAGGCAGCCTCTGAGCTCAGCAAGCAGCTTTCTGAGGACGGCGTTGATGTTGTCGTCGTTGCGGAGCGTCTGTCCGACGGCGTTGATCAGACTTACTCCGGATCGGATGCCATCCAGTTCGATGCTGTGGTCGTCGCGCCCGGCGCTGAGGGTCTCTTCTCTACTTTCTCCTTCACTGCGCCTAGCAATGCCACCTCCTCGTCCACTCTGTTCCCGGCCGGCCGGCCCCTGCAGATTGTCATCGATGGATTCCGTTTCGGAAAGCCTGTTGGTGCCGTCGGCAGCGCCGCTACTGCGCTCAAGAACGCCGGTATCCAGACTTCTCGCGACGGTGTGTACGTCGACAAGTCGGTGACTAGTGGATTCGTCGATGGTATCAAGGACGGTCTTCGCACTTTCAAGTTCCTTGACCGTTTCAAGCTGGACCATTAAGCCGGCGTGTACTATTAGCCAGCGGAGGATTTGTAACCATCGGGGCATCTTTTACTCAACATTGCCCGATCTGTGATTTGTTTTGTGGCGAGGCCACTATTTCTTCTATGTATATTTGACTAGTAACATATTCAATAAACATCTCGCAGAGTATTATAATCAGTACATGTGTGAGCTGGTAGCCAACTACCTTATTCCACACTTTTCCCACGAAAAACGTACGATAAGCCAGCTTCTAGGGTCAATTCTATTGATCTCTAGACAAAGAAAGCTCAATCAATTGGTCCTTCTACATCTTCCCTGGTAAACAACAATTTCTCTATGTGAATGCCCAATTTCAGCTTAAAAATAGGTTATCTGATAAAAATTTACTCACAAGACCCACAATCCCACTTAACGACAATATAAGAAAGGAAAGACGCTTCCAAAACAAATATAAATTAAATCAAATTAATATAAATCTCTATTATATTAATATGCATAGTATCCCCTCTATTAATATCTCCTTAACAATAGTACGAAGCATAGTGGGTACTTGTACCGTGTACGGAGTAGTTAATTTTAACCTCCTACTAGCAGTGTTACTATCGCTGACCGAGACTGTGCGAACCGGTATAGCCTGTTATCTGAGCTGGACAGAATTCTTCTTGGTGGGTTTAGTTGTTTTACTGTGTATATTTTTGCGAATTTGGGTTTTGGATGTGTTGTGTGGACTGGGTAGGTATTGTTTTCTGGATTTTGCAATTTACTTGACACTTGGTAAGAGAGGCAAGAGAGGCAAAATAGAGAAGAGATAAGAGAGGGAGGAAGAGTATATATAGATGTGAAGAGTCAGATTATCGGGTTCATTGAGTTATCCCAAGCCGAACAAATATTGTACTTTCTCGCACTCTCAAAGCTCTCCTACTCCACGACCAAAGCGAGAGAAAGCAGGTACATACGCCGTGACTAAAGTCCAGCTAATATCACCCTACAGGCAATCACCGTATCAAAACCCTCACACCCTTAGAAGTGACCTTCGGCATGGGGACCATGAAATCATGCGCTATCATCACATCTGTTTCATCCGTCTCGTACAGCTCCAGCTTCAGTCCATTGGGACGGTAGAGAACAGCCAGAATGAGAGAAATCTCGGCCATGGCCAGACTGTTTCTTTGCATTAGTTATTCGTTTGCTTTGACAGGGGAAGGGGGAGCATACTTCATTCCGAGACAGTTTCTTGAACCACGGGTGAAGGGAACGTAGTTCCGATGCATGGCTGGGTCGATGGCACCGAGCCAGCGCTCTGGGCGGAATGTCGTGGGGTCGGGGTAGACGGTTGGGTCTGTGTGCATGAAGTAAGAGGACATGCCGACTGGGGTCTAGTGTTTGGTTTGTTAATTCTGTTTAATAATTGGTAGAATCAATAATGTAGATAAGTGACTTACCCCAATGGGGATTGTAAAATCTTTGTATTGAATTGGCAGGTCAGGAGAGACCCGAGGAAGACGGTGCATGATGCCATAGCTCAACCTGTACAGACCTGGTCGTTAGATCCTCATTCATTTCTCTTCCACTTTTAGTAGTTTTAATTCCATGGGAAAGTAAATTACCGGAGAGACTCCTTAATAATGGCCTGAAGATACTGCAACCGTTCTAGGTCCATGAATGTAGGAACCTTTTCTGGCCAACCGTCCATCGCATCCCTCAATTCAGCCTGTAATTTTGCCTTGATCTCCGATCTTGCAAGAATATAGAATGAGGCGAATGCAATTGTGCGGGCAGTGGTGACTGTACCCGCGCTCAGGAGAACCTGTGCTTCCTGGACCAGGCGCTCGGGGGACCGTTCGGACTCGGGCATATCACTTTCGACGATATGGTGGAAAAGCGAGACTTCGCGGTGGGTATCCTTGAGTTCGGTGGCTTTGGAGTTCATGACGTGGGTGATTCTCTGCAGGGCTACCTGTATGGATATATTTTAGTTTCAGCCACGCGTATATTGTCCTAATATAATCATAATGAGGAGGGAGAGAAAACGCACATCCTTAAGTCGATTTAGAGATTGGCCTTGAGGGAAGGCCTTGAGCAGGATGGACTCAGGGATATAAGTCACAATCCTATCCCACTGTATCAGCGTACATTGAAGAACTGCGTAAAACGGGAAGAAGATGAAGAAAATACAATACAACTCACCTGGCAATCAAAGGAAACCCAGTAAACACAGGGAAATGTCTTAAGATGTTGTGGATGAGGTTGTACCTAATATGTCCGTTAGCTATATTATCCGCCACAAGACACAGAAAGACAGCCACCAATCTGGCGAAAAATCAGGATGATCCATAAAAAGATCTCCGAAATCATCCTTATTAAAACAGACCCGTCTTATGATATCACCTGAGAAGGCAGAGAAAGCATGATCCAGCGTGATCACCGTGTGCTTCCCCTCGTATTGGCGGAGTCGTGATTCAAGCTTCAGAGACATCTCCACAAGTGCTGGCTCCAGCCGAGCAATGCCTGCTCGGGAGAAGAATGGCTCTAGAGGTTTTCTTCGCTTGCGGTGGAGGTTGTGATCGACTGTTACGATGTGGCTTTCTACTCTCGCGTCCTTAGTTACCTTTCCGCATGGATAGAAGACTCATACCGTCCATTCCAATTCCTCGGGCGAACAAATCATAGTGGTTGCTTCGACGTTTGCTTTCCGTGACATAGATTTCATTATAGAAGTCCGGATCGCGGATGGATAGCTCGTGCGGGTTAATTCTAATGATGGGGCCTTGACCCATGCTGAATGTTATTCTTCCTATTCTTGTTCCTTCGCGGGACCATTTATGTACCGTATACTTGATGCATCCGCTCAATCTCGAACACGTATTTCCCACCTATCCAGTAATCGAAGTAAAACTCGTACCATCCCGTCGCGGCGGCAAGTTTAGAGCCTGGGAATTTTGCCAGTGGAGAGAAATACAATCGGTAAATAACCAGCCCTAAGCTGTACAGGACAATAACCCCACCTAGGACGGTCAAGTTAAAGGTATCTTCCATTGCGACTCCCAGCATGTAAGCGCAGATGTGGTGTTCAAGAGTTGAAACGAAATCTCCGTCAAACTACCATTTAACAGAGGACAACACGAGAATGGTTGCGTTGGCAATGGATCTAGAAAGGATATGAAGAGGGGAACTGGCGCGTGATAAATGTATTGGCACCAGCCTTCCCAGCATCGTCGCAAGCCACGGTGTCATATATCTGTAATCAACCTGATGAGCGATAGTGTTGAATCCCGAGTATTTCGGGACATGAAGGCATTATCCTTGACCATGTACCATTACCGCTCAACTATATATCCTGTCTCTACATTGGAGTCATAAGGATAAGGCATTCAATTTGTAATTAAGCTGGTAAGACACTCCAGACCAGTTGATGGCCAAGGGCAATTACGGTAAGACAAACGGGGTGGATGCTGATCGAGGCGGGGTAAGAACAAGAGAGGATTATTAGTAGAACTTCTGTGATACTTGGATCAGGTTAATGACCAATATGGAGTCCCCCCTAGCTTTCCTACCAGTTTAATAAAATGAACAAATTTTGAAGCTATTCAATAACAATGAAATCAAAACATCTAAAAAGTGATGATATTCGAAACGGTGCGATGCTGACAGGCCTCGAATCAAACCTCTTTAGGAAACGGTAGGGGCGGTGAGCGCAGTCATATGACTTAACCTGCTGCCGTGGGTCCTTATTTCCGACGGCCCACACAAGATCTTGAGGCACCCTCTGGGCCTCAAGGCACCCCAGCTGAACTGTAGTCTGCCTATTGTGCCTGCCTCAGGCCCTCCACTAAATGCAGCCGGCTGCATACGGAGTCCATCACGCGATATATGTTGACATATGTGGGGATGTTCTGGTTTATATCAACCAATCAAAGGCATTCTGTAATCCAGACCCATCTTTTTTCGCGTTGCGATAAACAGTAGAATTAGCAGGTTTTTATACTTATATCTCAACTACCACTTCAACTGATACTTTCTATGTATCTGAATCATGTAAGACACCTTTACCAAGCTTTTGGGCCTCATTAACTGACGGGGGGACAGACTCACGGTTATGTAGTGTGCGATGATCTCACTATTTCTGCGACTGTGGAAGACAACGGTATCAGCGCAGGACCCGCTTATGGGAATCTGAAGGATGGACTTAAGCTCAACTTTCAGCTTAAGGACAGGAAAGAGTTTAGATTTGACTTCAAAAATGGCAGTGAAGTCTGGGTGACGGAGCATGGCCATGACCACATGTTGCTGCGCCTCTAGAGGATTCGGTTTATTCTTTTCAGACTCGCTAATAAGAATCTGATGATTGATTGAACCTTTGAGGAAGAGGTTTGTAAATTAATGTTACCTGTCTGCTATATTCCGCGTATATTCAGCATCGTGTTCCTTTTATCTAGTTCATCCCACGCCTTCTCTTACACTACCCAAGTGAGTTTTAATCTTCTTGCTTACAGGGATTGTGCCATCTCTTACCTTTTCAACTTCGGACATCTAATAACTGGCCAAAATATTCTTAATAAGCTCTTACAAAACCCCAATGATACCGCGTCGGGCTATAATGTGCTGCGATAGCAACACATTATGATAGTGCATTGCTAGCCGATGATCTTTATCATAGACTTATTTGATTCAAATTTGTTTAACCCAGTCTAACTTTAAACCCTTACCAAAACTATTCGGCTACGCTATGTACTGCTACATAGAGCTCTTCTCAGCTTGAGTGTTTTGGGGGTAGTCAAGCCATGGTTTAAACAATACCGTGTACGCCTTTGATAACATTCCATTATCCATTTGGGAGTTATTCGATACTTAGCATATCTTATCCATCAGCTAAGGCTAGAGACAGCCTACCCCACGCCGATACACCGTCGAGTAACCCAACCTCATCATAGCAGCAAGGCCCCTTGTCACACTCACTGAAGTCGAGCGTAGCACCACCTTGTAAATCGTAGGAACAATGAAAAACCCGAAACACCAGCCAAACCTGGTCAGCGATTTTGGCCGAGACCTGAGTCACGAACACTCAGACTGTGTCAGGTGTGGCTTGTTGTGACAAAGCCAAGGGACCGCTTGAGGTGGGTAAGCATAATCCCAGGAACTCAGTCACCGTGGAGTTCAGGTGAGATGCTGTCAATCCTTTGGTAACCCGGTTACTTTGCAAATCTTTTCGAGGGGTAGTGGGTCCTTTGTGTCGCCTATGGGTCTCAGTCTACTGTTGATACGATTGGTAGATGTATTGGCAGTATGGTTGTGCATGAAATCGAGATATCTCGCGTCGTACAGGTTTTGATGCTCCTATTGAACAGAATAAGAGCAAGCAGAAGGGGGCGGGAAGTTAACTAGAGGCTAAAGGCACGTAAGTATCCACCATCTGTGATTACCCATCATGTGTATGTGTAAGTTATAATCACAAATCGCTGGTAGAAGGATAGTGGGTAAGATAGAGTTCGTGTCTCAGAAGAGCAACCAAAAGAAGTGAGACCTCGGCAGAAGTGTATTTCCGGCTCCAGCTGAGGTGTAATGTAGCTGGGTCGTAGACTCCGAGACTCAAGCAGCTCAAAGATCAGAACGACGGAAACAATCGAAGTGGACAATACACGACCAAAATATCATCATACAAGGAAAAGTCTCTCAGTATGCCTGGCATGTCGCATCCGTTTCGATGGCAGATATGGCGTGCGTTCTGGCTTTTAATGTCATCTATTGCCCAGGGTGTCAGCTCACTCCTACCCCTACCTGCACTTGGTTGGTCAGCCACAGAAGTACCTTATGATGTGAGAGGGTTTCTAAAGCTGCCCCGATAGATGAAACATGACTAATGATGTGAAGGAGGAAGTACTGTCTCTGGATCTCGAGGAAAATGATTTCTTATACCGAATTCGGAGAAATTCACGAATTGTATATGTTTCCGTCCTCGATGGGGGTATACTCCCGCCCGATTATAGAACAGATGGCTTCCTGGTTCTTGCGAAGCTGCAAAACATTCCGAAGTGGAATGATAAATGGAAGACCCTCACTGTACGAAATACCGCGCAGGGTATTGAAAGCAGTCCAGACGAGTTTCCGCCACACGGGTTAGATCTCGGACAGCTGAACCATCCTTCTGCTATATTTGTCAACATCCTAGATCTCACTACAGTATCCAGGATCAGCTACCGTCTTTCTCGGGTAAGGCATGGTGATGAGACATGGGTGCTAAAGATTGCACGGTTTAAACACGAGATCCGATCTCTACAACATGAAGTCTCTGTATATTCTAAGCTAATGGAGTCTGGTTTTTCATTTTGTCCGAAGTTCATCGGCTTTGTGTACGAGGAAACTAAGGATCGAACAATTGGCTTTCTAATGGAGGAGATTTCGGGTAGAACCCCGGGTATACAGGATCTCAAAGACTGCACGGAAACTGTTCGTCTGCTTCACGAACATGGAATCGTTCACGGGGACCTTAATAAGTACAATTTCTTGGTAACAGAGGAGGGTGTGAAGCTATTTGACTTTGAAGTTTCTGCCGCTCAAGAAGACGCGGACCCAGGATCAACTGAGGATGAACTCAAAGGGCTTGCGGCTAGGCTGGAAGATGAATCGCGCATTGGCAGACGCGGGTCCTTATTCTAATTATTCATTGCAATCCATACAGCTAGAGAACTACCCACCTGTTTTAGTCTCTTAATCGCTTCTCAGGCATTCCCTGCATTTGTGTGTTGACATCAGGACATCTATATATTGTATCTTGCCACTTGAGCACCTGAGGTCTCCACTACCGATGTGCTTTGCACACCTCACGAATTGTGCAGGCCTTGAATGGCCGCAGGTAAAGCGTATAAGCTCCTGGGTGCAAAATTGGTGAGGCATCGGCCAGGATGATCTATAGTCGAGTCAATTTCGTTCTTTGTGATAATGAAAAATGCGTTACCGAAAGTTAAGTCTCTGCTTTAGCTCAAACAACTCTGAGAGTCGTGTGTAGCCAGTAGAGTTCTTCGAAGGTATAGCTATAGATGAGTTCTCAAATCTATCAGAGGTAGCACTTAAACTCGTATGGACATCCTCCAATAGCCACTACTTGTAAAATCAGCCGCTAAAGGAGGAAGGAAGAGATCGGATAGAACTCTGGTGTTTATGCATTGGTATCACTTGGGATCATTCCACAATAGGCAATATTTCATGGTCCAAAGACCACATCTGAGTACGGAGTGCATCGCTATCGCACCACTGCCTGGCGGCTTTCTAAATATGGCCAGTGCCTACTTCCGCTTTGGAAAGATGGCAGCCGATGGGACCACACCCACACTAGGTAATCTCTTTACCTTTACAAACAAGTAGCTAGCTATGCTAGCGGAAAGGCTCGTTACTTAGCCAATGGTCAAAATAGTTGTGATCGACGAAACAACCTCTGGACTGTCATCTTATATGAAACTTAGGTGGCGCCATGATTGCCTCTTTCCCCTTATGACCCTTTGACTTTTACCATCATGAGCCCATGTGAGTAAGATGTCACCGGCAACTTAATGATAGTCGGTCCCGGACGCGTAGGTTTTGATCTTATTGGGTAAGTCGAAAGATATTTTCAACCCCCTGTCTTTCTACCACTCATTTTGAACACACGGGAACTTGCATATTGAATAGTAACATGAGACCTAAGGCATAATGCAACAGTACGATTTCATAACCTTTTCGGAAATTCTATAGCTGCTACTCAAAGGAAGACGTTTTAAGAGGAAATGAATCCAAGCGATATATGTTTCCAGGTGCTTCACTTCCTATCTAGCCAAGTCTCTTATATGATTCAAGATTAGGTTACGGGACTGTTAACCTTATCTTTTAGGGCTTGGGCTCCACAGTAACACAAGCCCAGGCTAGTATTCGTTTATACCCTTTGCAGGTTGGATTCTATAAGACACTGTGTTATTGCTTGCGCTATTATTGTACTGTTCACACAGTAACATGGGAGCGCACTTGACGCGAATAATTGTGCGAACATGCTATCAATTTTCCTGGCTATGCTTCGACAAAGTCTACACATGCACGCCATTTATATATGAACTACGCGAATATGACTCTAGCGCACTCAGGAAATATTAAATAAGTAACAGATATATATAGTAGTGGATCTCTATAGCGGAGAATAGATGTTCCGAACCGAATAAACTAGAGAACGCCGACGTCGGCATACTTTGATTCGACCATTCATGATTCTATATTGGCCTTACATTTTTATATCTCAAATTATTTACCCATACCAGAGAAACCCAAGGGTTCTCACTAGGTTACTTAAAGACCTTGTACAGCTAATTAAGCTCCCGGTCTCTACAGCCCAAGTGACCGTTAAGTTTGTCAATTTTTATTTCTTCGCGCTAGGACAAGCCATTGCATTCGTTTCTCAGAGGGATTGTCAAAACCAGTACCGCAAGGTCTTCATATCAAAATGGCACAAAATCAGCCGACTATTCTATCACCAGATATCATGGAGTCACAATTGTCCATGATTGACCTCATTACAGCCATGTTCCCCTCACCAGGGGAAGTTGAAATCCCAGCATCCACAGCCCAATGCATCGAAAAGCTGCGCGACTGGTGCCAGGACCCAAAAATTGAACCCTCTGGGATACCGTCAAGCTTACTACTGGCCGTCCATCTACCCATTATAGAAGGAGAGAAGACCATCCAAGTCAACATCTCAATCCCCCTACAAGGCGAGGATTCAGAAATTGAACAGCCACCACCATTAAGTTATACACTTCGACAACCAGACTGGATGTCCAAAGCCGAAGTTGCGGGACTAGCCGCTGCAATGCCTCAAGATGATGTACTCGAGGCCTTTGAATACATTCGAGAGGAAGCTCTCCGTTTCCTCGAAACAAGACAGACTGCCGCTTCCGAGACTGTGACGGGTGATTCTGAACCGATTGTGAGAGTGTGGTTCTATTTCCCGTCTTTGTCGACCAGAGAAAAGAGGGACGATTTGGTTAACCATGCGCCTGGCTATTCTCTTACTGGTTTTGTGTTGGCGGGTAAGCCGGGTGTGCTGTGTCTGGAGGGTGGGTCGGCGGATATCGATGCTTATATGAAGTTTATTAAGACACACTCGTGGGGTGATATCCCCAGTCATCAGAAGAAGGTCAGCGAGAGGTTTCGGGAGACGGAAGGTGTGCAGAGGGTGTTTCCGGGGATGCAGGAAATTACGGATTCTCTGGGGGAACGGAGTGGGCAGAGAGCTAATAGGGGTGATATGCAGGCGTTGGAGGCATGGTTACGGGATAGAGGGTTGCAGGAAGCTTTTGAGAAGGTAATATTTTGAATGCTTTGAGAAGTTATGATTAATGATAATTAAGATTCTGTGAGCCCCGTGGCCTATATTATATACTTGATAGAACTTTTTTTTCCGGAGCATAGAAGTTTACCATTGGTGTGGGTAGCTCGTTGGTGTATGTTACGCCCAATGCATGGACCGAGGCTTTAAGTTTAATAAGGTTATGTGAAGTGGAAGGATTCGACCTATATCACCATCAGATCAATAGACTCTTAGAAAACGAGTTATTTGCGAACTATTGAAGGATTCACAGAGGATAGCATTAGCCTCATGTCAGATGACACGACGTGAACTTTATGACTCTATATGGCTAAGTTGGCTTGGCGCAGCAGCACTACTCGACATGGTCCTGGCTATATAAAACTGTATTACACTCACACGGCTGGTTAAGAGACACAACACAACGCAGGTAACACTGTTTACACCATTTCACAATGAAGGTACGTCCTTAGATCCACTCCACTGAGCCATCATCATAACTCCTTAGCAGGTTTTCGACAAAAGGTCAAGACACTGATACCTCGCTACCTTGGAAAACGAACGCAAGCGGATGGGCCCTCGTCCTTTGTTCGCGTGGAGGAATCCATTCAAGTAGATATCCAGTCAACAACCCTCACGGACGATGAGAAAGAAAAGGTGGTCTCCAACAAACCTTGTGTGACGAAAACCGTGAATGCTGATTATATAGATTGTAATAGATCCTCACTGGTCCGCTCGACTATCTAAGAGAAAACCTTGGCAAGGACATCCGAAGCAAGCTGATTGACGCATTTAACGAATTCCTCGAGGTGCCAAACGACAAGCTAGACGTGATCAAACGGATCATCGACCTTCTGCACAATGCTTCTTTGCTGTACGTCTGAAAGCCAAGATGTCTTGAGAATCCTCGGTCGGGATCTCGCTCACATTCTCCAGTATTGACGATATCCAAGATTCATCGACGCTGCGGCGCGGTGTCCCAGTCGCTCATAGCATCTTCGGAGTAGTCCAGATAATTAACTTAGCCAATTATGCCTACTTTGTCGCACAACGAGAGCTGACGAACCTTACGAACCCGCTTTCATTGAGCATCTACACCGAAGAGCTACTCCACTTACATCGGGGCCAGGGCATGGAGCTGCACTGGCGCGATACCCTGCAATGTCCGTCCGAGGAGGAATACATCGAAATGGCCTTGGACAAGACTGGGGGCCTCTTCCGGCTAGCAATCCGGCTTATGCAGGCTGAAAGCGCCAGTGGTACTGACTACGTCCCGCTTGTGGAGACTCTCGGACTTCTTTTCCAAATCAGGGATGATTATCAGAATCTACAGAGCGATACTTATTCCACGAACAAGGGGTTCTGCGAGGACATTGGGGAGGGAAAGTTCTCGTATCCGATTATTCTTAGCATCCGGTCTCGGCCAGGGGATCTTCGCCTGCTGAGCATATTGAAGCAGCGCAGCGAGGATATCACAGTTCGGAAGTATGCAGTTGAGTATATCGACTCTACCGGAAGCTTTGACTATTGTGAACGCAAAATCACTTCACTACTGCAGCAGGCCAGAGAGCAAGTAAGGAGGTCTACTGGATATTAAACACCGTGGATCACAGATCGAAAAGATTTTGAACATGCTAGAGATCGACAAGAAATGAATGGTAGCGAGGTTAGATAGTGCACTAGTGATTCGGCACCCATGAATTGCTCAGTAAGTAGGGTTAGGTTTGCTGGTGTATATAATAGAGTTATAATGGTCAAGCTTTGTAAGATAGACATCCAATGGTACAAAGGCACCAGAGCGTACTAGACATCTGCATAAATGTAGATCTTTGATCCCAACTAATTTATACTGGCTGGAAATTAAGTTCCGAAGCATTGAGCGGTGTGAGGTTGACGTTTAGCCCTAACCTAGGTAATACTATTGTAGATGGGGATCATCAACAACCATAAAATTTGTTGAACTATAAAGCTGCAGCAGAAACGCACAGATCACTAGTTAACTATTGAAGTTTATTAACCATTATGGCACGACTAGCCGACATCTGCTCACAACTGTTCCGATCAGCGGTGCGCGCACTGCACCGAAGGCAGCGGAAGTAATACAAGACCCTCAGCAGGGGGAGAAACTAGTCAATGCACGCTTAGATTTTCTACTATTCAGCCAGCTGAAGAGTGTTTACGCAGGATCTCGACTTCTTGCAAAGTGTCTGGCGCGTCTTGCATCATATGACTAATACATCTTGGGCCTTCACCACTTCATATCCGATGATCATCGAAACTAAAGTTTTTGGGTGTAGCCGAGACTTTGTATAGTAGCCAGTAGTTTATGGATACTGTTTGGAATGCTGTTCTGGCCTCCATGCCGTATTCAGGAGCCGAAGCACTTATATTTGAAATGTTGGTGATAGTATTTCGGAGTATAAAAGAGAAGGAAAGAATAAGCGCAAAGTTTTGTAGCTTGTAGGTCCCGAAGCTAGTTAAAGGCAGTTGTTACCAGCCTAGAACAACCTATTCTCTGTTCGTAGTCCAAACGACAGAGTACTCTCGAAGTCTTCAAGAGCATGGCAAGGATGGATGCTTCGATAGCACAATCTTCGATAGCGTTCTACGATCATTTGCTGAGATTCAGGAGGGTTCAAATTTGACCAAGGTTCAGACCGAAAACCTTGTCGACGAGGCTTTTGCAATCATGTTCGCGGGCTCAGACACAACAGCTCTCTCACTGACCATAACGCTCGTGTATCTTTGCAAGTATCCGGAGAAAATGGTCAAATTACGTCGGGAAGTGCAATGCCTCAGGGACTTTAAAGTGCAGGACATACAGCTGGCAACAATCTCGCAGATGCCGTATCTTGTAAGTAACGAACGCATTCTTATCTGAAGTAAAATACTGACTTGGGAAATAAAGGACGCTGTGATCCGTGAAGCAAATAGACTCAGCTCGCCACTTTCTACGGTTTTGCCTCGCGAGGTTCCCAGTACGGGGTGTGTTATAAGCGGACATTTCCTCCCGAAAGGTGTAAGTCTCTCGAATCATACCTCTTATTTAACTACGAATACCCGAGATAGTTATACTTACGCTTCGTGTAGACTGTAGTTGGTTTTCACCTGGATGACATCAACAGAAACCCGAAATTCTTCCCCGAACCAAATGACTTTATCCCGGAGCGATGGTCTGGAGAGGAAGGAAAGAAGCTGCAGAGATGGTTCGTGCCTTTCTCTAAAGGTTCTAGGAGATGCATTGGAATGGACTTCGCTTTTGTCGAAATGAAGCTGGCTGTCGCTGCGATCATCTCCAGATTCGAAATCTGGCTAGACAATCCGAACGTCACGTTGAACAGCCGGGAGATGTTTGTTAAGATCCCTGAGGATGACCTGAGGATCAGGCTCCGAGCGATTACCGTTTGAACGAGTTTTTCATTTATCGCGTTCTATGCCTTTTTGTCTCTCGTCCAGGCTTATGACGTGTATATACAAACGCAACATATTAAATTAGCCAAATCGCGTAGGCTATGGTGAACACTGCAGTAAAATACTAAGTCAATCAAACACGCTGCCTCATTTACGAGGTAGGCAAATCTCTACCAAAAGGAGGAGTTGTGTTTCAGTCTATTCCAAGGGTCATTTCAGTTGGTGCTGTCATGCAAAACTTTAAGCTTTGATATGTGTTCTTTCATCCACCTCAGTGATCTACAGAGTGCCGGATAACAACCATTACTAGTTCGCAGGGCTGCTGTAAATGGTTCCGGGCTACGTAGAGTCTCACGGGTTTAGGATAATAATTTTACTAGTCGAATACTGCTACTTTGGTTGGTTGCCTTTTTGCTACGTTCTATATAGAGACAACGTCCCTACTGCCAGCAGCTTCTCTAGTTCATCGGGCCAAGTAAACTGTCTCTAACCTGAGATTTATTCTAAACGATGTGTGATCTAACAAGGAAATTTGTGCATTTACCACTCCGCATCACTGGTCCAATCCAGATAGCAAGAAATGCAATGAGAAAGAAAGAAATCCCAGACTTGGCTCTTACCACCACTTTGCACTACTAATGCATTTTCCGGACACCCGCAATCAACGACAGACACTTTACTCAATTCGCAGTTCAATCCACAGTTCAACTCTGATTGTACATCTATAACGCCTTTTCAAAAGCCTTGACATACTCGGCGCAGTCGTTCCGTTTGCCTTGCCATCTGTTGCCGTTTTTCGTGCTAACCTCGCTAGCTGAAATGAACTGTTAGCTTTCAAACTCCTCATTCTCAAAACGGGAAAGACTGCGGAAAATCTACCGGCCGTGTTGGCGTGAACAGCCTTTTCCTCCCACTTTCCGCTGACCTCTTGGAGGTGCAAGGCCGTCACTGTCTTTGGAGTAGGCTTGGGATCCCAGGGTATTGACTCAACCCAGGTTTTGTACCATGCCTTTTGGCCGCTACCCTCCAGCTTGGCACGCAAGTGGTAAAGGTCGCCCTTAAAGTCCAGCTCATACTTCTGGCCGACAGGGACCTTGACGACCTCACCAACGACAATACCAGTATGATCAAACCCATACCCCTGTTGTGTTTTCTTCATTTCTCTCTCGATCGGCGACGTGGTCTTAGTCGTTGAGCCAGCCGCGCCCTGGGTCTAGGTGACCTGGAAGGAATAGGTTTTGCCCAGCTGAAGTTTTTGCTTCCCCAAATACTTCTGAGTATTCTTGAAGCGTTCAGTTTCCTCGTGGCCCGCGCGTTTTTCGATGTCGACAGGAACTTTAAAAGGTTCGTCCCTGATGTCCGCAGGGACTTGCTGGACGTTGTTGGAAAGGGTAGTGGGACGGGAACTGACACCCACGGAGAGGGTGGCCAGAACGATGGAGAGGATCTTGGAGGGCTTCATCTTGACCGGTGCAGACTGTGATACTTTACGGATGTGATATTGTCTTGAGAAAGATGAGGAAAGAAATGAGGAAGAGAGAATGGATATTGCGGTTGATGGTACATTGACTTCTGTGCCACTACACGTCTATTTATGTCTTTTCGTCCTCCATATAACTGTCAGCAAGATATATACATGTTCTTCCCATGGAAGGCTAGACCACCAACGGTTGACAGGCATTGCGTCTCTCCGACCGAGTGTTGCCTTCCTGTTGCTCACGGTGATGCTCCAGGTTGACGCTGTTCAATTAGTACTTCATGGGGGCGAAAGGAATAGAGTCTCAGATAGCATACAGATGCTAGTGTTATATCAGACTCATTTAACAGCCTATTCTTGCTCCAGTTGAAAGGCCGAGACATGACAGCGCCCAGGGACTCCGTAAGACGTTTGGCCCCACGAAAAGCACTAGCGGATGAACCATGATCGCCAGGGTCTCTCATCATTCCATATGAGGTCCAAAAGTGGAACAACAACAGTTGTATGGCCTAGAGTGTAACATAAGTGAGGGCCAACAACATTAGTAGCTAGGATGTCGCTCCTCAAGTTCTGTATGATCAGCACAAGAGGCCGTTGTAAGCTTACCAAACACCCTGTTTCATTAAATTCGTCTTCATAACCTAGACCTATAGAGCCTACTTGATATAGGGAAAAGTGGGGGTTCGAGTCAGGGCTTTTGACCCCCAAAGCGGGTCGGATCGCGGCGCTCGGATCAGGCAGAGACGTTGTTACTTTAGCTAAATAAAGGGATCATTGCCCTTTCTTGTCATCCTCCTTTCTTTTTGTTCCTCATACCTGTTCTCTCACAATATTCGTGTTTTGTTTTTTCCTTTTTTCCACCATCCAACATGGACGAACCCATCGACATCAATAATCCTAATGATTACGCGAAAATTGACGAGTTGACTGCTCAAGGTCTCCTGGATCGCGATGCTGTTTTATACAAGCTGACCCGAAGAATCTGCAAGTTTGGTGTGATCAAGTCAGAAAGCGAGTTACCCCATCTCCGCAGAACATTTGACTCTCTTGCAGTGCAGGAAAATGGCACCAAGACACTCACTCAGACTGGATTCCTGTCCTTCCTGGAGTCCACCGGCTTTCTTCCTCCATCCATGAGAGACACTGGCGCCCTCGTTTATCGCAGTCTTCTATACCTGTCTCAATACCCATTTCATCAGCCAATCCCCGATTCTCTCACCTACATGGGGCTAATCCGTGCACTAGCATGGACCATGGCTTGGCGGACGAGGCCGATCCACGAAGCATGCAGATGGAGCCGAACCCGATCGCCGGCAGATTCTAGAAGACAGTTGTTCCAGAGCTTTGCAACGGGCCGAGATGGCAAGTCTGTCCCGTTTGATGCGGAATACGCTAAGGCCCAGGCACAGCGGAGAGCTTTTGACTTTGCCTGTGCTAGTCATGATTCCCTTACCTGTATATTCCCTAAAACGAACTATGATGATCACGGAGATGAGATGTTCCACGATATTCTTGATGTGCTGTTCAGCATCCAGCCTCAAATCATTTGGCTGGCGCCACCTCCTCGAGATTGCTTCCGGGCGACTGCGAGGAAGCTAGCCGGAGATGAACGCCTTCATGATCTAAGCATTCCCCAGGACCAGTTTCGATCTGTTGTAAAGTTGCTGGTAACGGCATCCTTTCGAAAACCCACAGTTCCAGTCGAGGGGCTGGTTGACTTGGACCATGTTGTTGATTGCATGGTCCGTCCCGCTATTCAAAGACCCGATATCGGAATTACTTGGGATATGTATGACAAGGCCGCTCGTGGTGGGATGGTAAGTCCTCTGAAACTTGAATTCAGCTGTGAGTGAAACTGATTAGTTCAGCCGATGCTTGTTAGTAGTCTAATGTGCCTCTTAACCCCATTCTACAAAGATCCAGAGGATGAAGACTACACATTGACCATTCCACTGTCAGGGAAAGTAGCGACCCTCCCCATTTTTGCTCAGATGGGCTCGCTTAATATCTTCGGGATCTGCCAAGGGCTTCAAGAATACAAGTACTACGACTTGAGGACTACGTCTGTCACGGCTTCCACAATCGCAGACGATCTAGATGCCTTTCCCAAAGCACAGATCATCCTCCTTCTGTCTGGGAAAGACTCACGGACAGAAAAGAAAACCATATTTGGCTACTATGTGCCTCTTCTTGAAATAAGGCACGCACCGTTCCTATTCCAGCTTAGTGATACTTCAGATAGCTTCCGTGGAAATGGTCCCCGACCAGGCCATGAGTTGGATGGAGGCGAACTTATTATCGGACAACGAGGAAACGGTGCTGCACTAATGTTGCGGCAAGACTCGAAGAGGGCAATTGTATCTCACAGCGTATCTACACAATTCGAGCCAATGTATGCCGCTAACACCTGGCGGGGGGACTGGCAAATTGAATTTGATGTGGAGGAGATCGAACTTTGGATGTTACCTGAAGATGAAGAGGAGGATGAGGAGGCGGATGAAGAGGAGAATGGAGAGAAGGTTGAAGAGGAGGACGAAAGCCGGTGATAGTGTTCTATAGTATCCCATTCGTTACGCAGCTCGATATCGTATAACGGGCTCATCTACACCAGCATGCAATCACTGCTCCTTTTACTGTAAACCTCGAAGATGTTAGGCACCGTCCACAAGTGATAAGGGAGCTATTAGGCCACCATAGCAGCCAGATTCTGTCCCATTAATGCTCATGTGGTACTTTCATTTTCATCGCGCAAGTGAGGCTCATACCTGCGCCGATCATCTTCACCTGGATATCATCCGTGGGTCATACCAGATATGGCTGTCAGCCAGTCACTAGTGATCACAGATAACAGGAAATAGGTATCAGATTGAATAAGCTACAGTCCCCCAAACGAGGCAATATGGAATTACATAGAGGAATGATGGTGGCGGACTATGAAGAGGAAGCGAGAACTTGCTCCCTACAGAACGTTACTCATATTCGATCATTCCTGGATTTCTCCTAGTTCTATCTCTTGCATATTACCACTGGACCCCGACTGACTGCTATACGCAAGTGTTCATCGTTATGTGTAAAGTTTGCTATATTTTAAATACTATCACTGTATCTATACTAATCCTACAACATAACATTATGACTTGGAAAATAGTACGGTAGTTTTATCTTGGGTAAGAGGCCCTGGGATGCCCACTGTCACGAGACTGATTGTCAATGAGGGAATATCGTAGCCCGGGCCCAGGGTTTTCATTTTATATCATCCATGCCTTGTCAAAGTGCAGTTATCATTTATTCATCGAAGATGTGAAACAAGCAAGGGGGCAAAAGAATTGATTTAAACAAAGAACCTTCATTCATTCACCGACTGCCTTCTTGTCATCTATGGGAGGAGCACACCTTCTCTTCTGACCTTTTCTCCCTATCTTTCTTCCCCTACACTCATCACGATAGTCGTCCCTTAGCTTTCCCCGTCAGACGCACCCTAGATACCCTCTGGAGTTCAGTTACACTTTTACTTACAGCAGTTCTGATTTCTCATCCCGTCATCCTTCTTCGGGAAGAGAATAACAATACACACCAGTGCCACCAAGCTTCAAATCCTGGAGTTCAAAGTCGACAGTACTGAGTCTCTGGTAAGTCAGACTCATATTGACTTGGACTGGCAATATCTCTACTGAGGACTTGGAAGACTCGCCAAGAGAGAAGATTCAGGCCGTTGAGGGTTCATCGTGGAGGAATCCTCCTATGATAACTTGAGCGCCTTCGTTGGATGATGGGTGGACCACAGCACTCTGAGGAACAAACGGAACCAAACTTCTCCTCTTCTCTTGCAATAGAAATGCCACAACGATGTCGCCTTTGGGAAAGATACCGCAGACAATGGCTCTTCGAGCAAGCCTGCTTTGCCAATCCGAACAAGGAGCCAGAAAGAAAAAGAAAAAGAAAAAGAAAAAGAAAAGGTTAAAAGGGAAAGGGGTATAGACGCAATCAAGATGGACAGAAATCAACTGAGACCGCGAATAAGCCCGAGCCTGATTATGTTTCCCTAGCTACTATCTGCCAAAAATTTCCGAACGTATCGCTTCCTCAGGTGCAATACCATGAAGCTTCCAGACAAGCTACGGTGACAGCAATTCGCAGTGCTGCTCAATCATACCCAATATTCTGTCTACAGTTGGCTGAAGAGAGTGCTCATAAGGAAGTTGGAGAGAATATGAACAGCAGAGACTTTACTTCAAAACCTTCTCTGCCTTGACCTAGCACATCCTTTCGAACACACCTTTCTCTGGCCGGCGGGATGTACGCACCTCACCTGCAGTTAGACAGTGGCGGATCCTAATTAGGTATCAGCCGCACACAGGACCAAGCTAGGGTAAGAGCTTTGATTGTATCCCCATCATCCTAACCAAGAGCGTATAGTAAGCCGAGTGACGATCCTTGAGCGAGGTTTCCCACATAAACGATAAGGCCGAAGGTCACCGTGACAACGCAAAAACCGCCGAAAAGGATCGTTTTCTTAGTACCTCTAATGTTCGCATCTTGATGGCTAAATCGGACATAGCTTTCAGGTCATGATCTGGAAATTCGCAATTGAAGAGGCGCTTCACATGGGCGAAGACACTTCGAATAAGAAGCCTAACGAACACAAAAGTTGAGCTCTGAGACTTTAATTGCCAATGAAGAGACTGAAAGGTGGATTCAGGGAAAGCTGATCCGGCGAAGAGATTTCAAACAAAAAGCCGAAAAATACACAGAAACTGGGCTCTAACCAGGTAGCCATACAGACGTCCAGATCGTGGACAGCAGAGGACAGTGAACAGATGTATCCCGCAGCAGAGGGAGTTTTATCATACAATGAATCACAAAGCGCCCAAGCCAAGTCACAATTCTCGAGCATGTCTTTAGGGATAGCGAAGAGGCAAGCCACTCTGAAGGATGCCTGGGGAATACCACAAAAGCCGACAAAGAAACGGGTTTCAGACTGCTTCTTGGACCCTGGAGGAGCGGCGAACCATCAGGATGGTTTCATGCGACTAGGATGGCATAGTGGCGATTGATGAAAGACCAAGGGACATGAGAAAGAGCAGACACAATCAGAGATGAACAACCGGAGTTATGGTGGGGGCTTCCGTACAATCGACAACGAATGATGTATTCGATATACTAATCGCATGTTTCTCAGCGGCCCGCTGGATCTGTATATGTGATACCATCTGAATAACAAGACATACAACTCGGGATATCCCGAATACCGGCTAGAATCTCTGCTGCGAGTAACATTTGGACGTTGACAGCGAGGAAGAACAGAAATATCACACCGACCATGGCTTTTACTGCAGAGACCATGGTTCATCGGTAGCCGAGTCGCTCCATAACTTCATTGTACTGAGTCACCTCACAATCCAATTCGGCTTCCTGATTTTCTTCCCCTTCAAAGCGACTGACTATCTTGGACTGTCACACGCCTACTCTAAACATTACTTATTCCACCCCAACTGACTACCTAAGCAGACGTTATCCGGAGTTGAATGAAATTAACTTCCTCTCGGAGGGCATCACACAACTTATCACACTGGAAGTAGAAAGAATTCGGGAGGGTTGAACATACAAATAATACTTCTTAATTCATCCTATCCAGCAGACGCACTCGTATATCTCTACGGATACCAATACTTTGTCGGAGTCTTTCCAATGCTTCCTAGCATATCTGCGTTGCGAACCGAAGTTGAACATCTCGGGATGAGCCAAGGGGGAACCCATCAATGCCCTGAAATTAGTTTAAGGACAATAACTAGTACACATTGGTTGTATATGTCAGGTGCTATAGATAGGCTAAATCTGTCCGTCTGTCTTTACGAGATAATTCACCGTATGAGTGACGTATAATCTTTCAGAACGGCTATCTTGTCGATTCGCCGGCTTCTTGATCCTTTCGAAGAAAGCTGACCACGAAATCTGGGACATCCATAACCTTAGTCTTGCAGCGCTCACACATTTGTCTTAGCATCGATATCTACGAGTTCAGGTTTCAACCTTCTGAGTATTCATAGCCCTCATGGGTTTTATCTCTTGGGAACCACTGCACTACCAGAGCTGACTACCGCAGACAGGAAGAGGCCAGCCAAGCTGCACCCACACGATAACCGATGCAGATCACCATCTATATTCGCTCATACTAGGGGGTAGGTCCTCGATCCTTGTGCCCCAGTTGCTCTCCTTATCGCCCAATGTAATTTCAAGGGTTCCGCCCTCGGTGAAAAAGTCATGGCCAATCCAATTCCTTGTCCACGGTTTGCCGTCCCGGGTCACATTTTGTATATAGATAGACTTATACAGCGGATCAAAATTGATGTTTCGAATCGTTGCAACGTTACCTGTGATCCTATTTCGGATACTTGCTTCCTTGAAAAATGGCGCAGAGATAAGATATACGTCCTGGCCGTGCACAGGATATAGACCTAGCATACTGAACACGGCAAAGGCGCCCATTGCTCCGCTGTCATCATTTCCTGGTAGGCCTCCAACACTTGTATTAAATAGACGTGGGATATATGAGTGTGCGCGTTCCGTGGACAGGGCGGGTCGTCCAGCGTAGTGGAATTGGAAAACTGGTAAGAAAGCTTGCTCATTTCCCATATTAAGGAGACCCGAATCGTGGAAGAATGATAGACGATCAATGAACTTGGACCTCCCACCGAGAGCCCTAATCAACTTGGCCATATCCTGAGGGACGTAGCTATTATCAGGTGAGATTAGCCACTGGGGTCAATACAACTGGGGAAGGGTCGTACAATGTATAAAGCCAAGAGCTGCCCTCATAAGTCTCCTTCGCATTCTCATCCATAAGGCACGCATCGGGTTGCAGGTATGGGCCGCAGAACATCGGATCCTGATATGCCCAAGTACCATCCGCATTTCGGGGCTGAAGAAATCCAGTGAAATTAGAACCACGCCAAGAAGATGTCTGGTTAGGCTTGAAAACATTTTCCCAGTTGGTGGCACGCTTCATATACTTTTTATAGTCGCCATCATGGCCCATGGACTTTGCCATCTGTGCAATACAGAAGTCATTATATGCATATTCAACGGTTCTTGATATACTGCGAGTGCGAAGTCCCTTGGCAGTGGTGCTGGAATCATGGATAGGGATATATCCAAGTGACTTCCAGCTCTGAAGGCTGCCACGACCTTCCACATTAAAGTTCTCAGGCTCGACTTCAGCATCCTTCACCACAGCCCTGTAGGCAGTGTCCCAATCCACGTCGGGAATGCCCTTGAGATAGGCCTCGGCAATGAGAACATCGGCATTAGATCCTCCCTGCGTCAAACCTTTACAAAAAGACATCCGACAGTCAGGGAGATAACCTTCGTGACGATAGATGTCTACAAGACTTCGAACCATTCGAGACTGGGAAAGGGGATCCACCAGTGTGATCAATTGATGGATACCACGGAATGAATCCCAGATACTATGCGGGGTTAGAAGGTTATTTTAGCCAAAGGCGCAGGAAAAGGCTCTCACTCACCAGTAAAAACTATCATAATAAGGCTCGTCACTTTTCCATAATGGGTTTTCGCCGGTATAGTCCTGTGGACTGATCATGGTACGATATATACCACTCCAAAAGACAGTTTGAAGCTCCATGGAAACACCAGAATTGTCAAGTCTGACGACATCCATCTTCTCCTTCCACGCGGCTTTAGCTCTCGCCACGGTATCTTCAAAGTCAAAGTTAGGCTGCTCCTTTTCCGCATTGGAACAGGCTTGTGTAGCACTGATAAAACTGATTCCAACTCGTACATCAATCGTGCCATTCGCCTGAGGTGGAGTGAATCGAGCAAACGCTCCTCCTGAACCACTAGCGTTGAGTGACACTGTGTTTTTACCCGGCCTGACCTCATCATCCAGCCAAATGCCAGTATCGCGAATACTAGGACCATGAAAATCAGCACAAAAATGAACTCTGTATGTTCCAACCCCGTAGCTAGGTTCGAAGGTCGCACTCCCAGTAAATCGACCAGTGTGTGGGTCTACCGATGTCGTGCCGTTATGTCGTGAATGATGAAGGTCAGCCATATCCACTAGGACAACCGGATTGAGGGAGTCAGGAGCAGCCTCTGGAAAGCTGAATCTATATAGAGCAGAATGGTTCGTCACGGTCATTTCCGCATGGACACCGTTGTTCAACGAGATGCTAAAGAACCCTGGCTGGGCTTTGGTCGATTCGCGGTCCCATCTAACGGATCTATCTGATTCTTGCCAACTGCATTTCGTGAGATTATCATCCGGACAGGCGGGGTGGATGAATATAGGGAAGTTTCCCATCGATCCGGGCTACAATCCATAGTTAACAAACCCGCGCCAATGAACAGAGAACGATGAATACACTTACACCACCTGTTCCGGAATCATGTGTATGTGAAAAGCCAGTGACGAACGATGCGTCGGACGCGAAGCCTCCTTGGTTCGCTCCGTCTGTGTCTGCTACGGCTTTGACCATGCCTGGAATCTTGGTTAGACGAGGATGGCAATTACCTTATGGACTGGAAAGCATACCAAATGGCAATGTTGCACCAGGGAATGAATGCCCTAGAATGCAGTTAATCCTTGGTTCGTTCACTTCCAGAAGAGGCTTGTGGGGTTATACCTCCGTCGGATGTGCCAATAAACGGGTCGATGTAATCGAAAACATCAAAGTTCGAGTTTCCATTTTCCCCTTTTCCGTAGGCAAGAACAGGGCTGAGACACAGAAGTGTGGAGACTTTCAAGAGCCGCCTGGATAGGAAGTGAGATTCCATGTTTTACATAAGTCTAGGGTATTGCGAAATTGGCGGCGAGGGGGGTCAGATACAGAGCTCGAGACGAAAGAGAAACGAAAGCTGATTTATAGCCGGTCTTATCTTCCTTGATCCGTATTCAAGTGTTAAATCGCTTCTTTTCTTTTCTTTTTTTTTTTTTTTCCTAGAATTCGACCAAGCAGGGCAGACTCGCGCGTCACCTCAGAAGCGGAAGAACTCCTTTGACAGTAGTCTAGTCAGGGCCGTGAGT
The DNA here is from genome assembly GCF_009017415.1 of Aspergillus flavus. Lineage (NCBI taxonomy): Eukaryota > Fungi > Ascomycota > Eurotiomycetes > Eurotiales > Aspergillaceae > Aspergillus > Aspergillus flavus. Next base: position 2,869,653 of record NC_092408.1, on the reverse strand, counting down.
GGGTATGACTTGAGCTATCTTGACGCTGTCCCATTCATGGCAGCGGCGCAGTGCAGGTGCAGGGATCAGGCACCGCACTTGTCGATCCCTGCTACGTTTGGTAGAACTTGCGCCTTTGGAAGAAGCCCAATATGAGCAGACCTTGTAAGTATGACCGACTTAATATCACAACCAGTGGTGTGCTATTTGTGGTGAAGTGGTTTTCGCGATTATCCCTCGGGCCTCACCTCATGTTGCCCCCCTCTTCCCCCACCCGTATCAAATATGACAGGGCCCTGATAGTGATACGCCTGCTTTGCGAGGGACAGTTGTGGAGTGACAGTGTGATTACAATTAATGTGGGTTCCAGGGTGGTGTATTCAATCTCGGTCATCAGCGCCCAGGACCATTGCGAGTCAGACATTGCATGAGCGGTTGGGATAATAAATCTCCATACACACAAGGCAGACTAAGGGTGTTTTGGCGTCGGTGTTTCGAACCCTTGTATTCTATGCATAAGCGCCGGTCCCTGCAGCGCTAAAAGCCCTAAAGTCGAACGGCGCCAGCGGCGATTCCCAGCCTTTTAGTCAGAGACAATCCCAATCATGGACTGTAAGCGCCCACTTAATTATTCCACATCATAACACCCCTCCCCATGTTTTGCTGAACTGACAGAATGCTACTCAATCTCAATACCTTACAGAAAGCCCTGTTGTGGCTCTTTATCCAAGTGGTCATTCTACCGTACACGATTGCTCGACAATGCTACTGGCGAAACGGCGCCAGTACACTGGGTGAGCAACAGCCCTGTTTTCCCGATAAAGAAAATAGCCCTTGCTGCGCGACCAATAAACAAAATGGTGACCCAAACGATGTTTGCACTTCAAACGGGCTTTGCGTCGCGCAGGTCGAGCCGTATACCGGCCTCGTTCTGCAAAATGGTTGCACGGATTCGAGATGGAATAGCTCTGACTGCCTCAACATCTGTCCTGACTGTAAGGAATTAGCTTCTTCTGCGTTGTTCTGAAAGACACTGAGACAACGGCTAACCATAAATCTATCACTTACAGCAATGAAACCAGACTATGGTATCCACATCCTCCCCTGTCCGGATAAGAGTCTGAGGCACTGGTGTTGCAGCCTGAGTGGCTCCGATTGTTGCGACAGTGCATTTGAACTAGATATGGGTACATTGATGCTTTCCTCGAACTCAACGAATCCAAGCAGTTCAGCTTCTGCATCGGCGACTGTGACCGCGACAGTCACGGCTGGCACGAGCAACGAATCAGCCACCTGTAATGGCGACTGTCATGCTACGTCCACTACAGTTGCCGTTGGAGCTGGCGTGGGAGCAGGGCTAGGCGCATGTCTTGTGGCGACGTTGTGCTTGCTTGTTTTCCAAAGACGCATGTATCGGAAGAAGGTACAAGAGATGAAGGCGCTACAAGCGAGCGCTTTTCCATACATGCAGCAGTATGGGCCTTTCGTGCCTAAGAATCCCGTGGAGATGCCTCTGAACCAACGACCTACGGTATTCGAGATTGATAGTGAGCGCCCGATGCGGCCGGAATGAATTTGGTTTTTTTTTTTCAATCTGTTAATTATTATTTTTTCTACTTTTTCTCTAGGGCCATAAAAGGGTTTAATAATGTCCTAGGATATTTCAAAAGAGAAATTGGACTTTCGGTGTGAACCGGAACACTGACAGCTCCTAGTGAAATGAACCCCTAGTCCGTGATTTTCTAGCTCTCGAGCTAACATATTTCCCCTCTTTAACAAACCGGGGTCTTTTCACTAACAAGACAATTATTCCCATTTCAGCCTTCTTGGCAGTAACGCTGCGCCTCTACAACAAGGGTCTAAGTCTCCACCCAAGTCGGCGGACCTCCGGAGTAGTCTAATCGCTCAGCACCTGTGGGGCGGCTTCTCAGGTCCTCCGTGTTAGGGCCAGGGCGCTTATGCCCAAGTTCTCATTGGCTTTATGGTTTCGCTCCATATGAATTGCATAAAAGGCCATGCTTGTTTATTTTTAGAGAAATACCAATGGAGTGGCGGCTCGAGAGGAGGTGTATCCTATTGAAAACATTACTGTAGACTATCATGAACCTGTTCATTAGTGGCCAGGTTCTTGATATCTTCATGTGGCTAAGCCGAATCCTGGGTAGCCAGGCCAATGACAATCAGACAATCGGTGCGTATCCCTGATATTTCTCTGTAAATCTTGGTTGTCGGTGTCGATCTTATGAGGCCCACGTGTATAGGGCTCTCTGGGCCCTTTTGTTGATTATCCTAGCACGTCCCATGTCACAGTTCCAGCGATGTGGTATATTAGAGAACGTAGTAGTAGTCTTTGTGAAAGATTGGATTTTGTACCAACCGTACATATATGAGATAATTCTACCCCCGCTAAATGCGAAATTCATAGCCCATTCTGAAGTTTCTATAGACCCAGATGGGGGTTTATCCGACCTTAAACATATTCAATCGAACGCATTCTCCAATGCTATCCTCGTCGTTTCAGGATATGTCCACCGAGGGCGGGATCTTTCCCATTTCAAGAGAGACTCATTTTATGACACTTTTGCTCTCTGCCTACTATAGCTATCAAGCATCCTATTATTATACGATGATCTCCCAAGGCCCCCAGGAAAAGGTGATACGAATACATTTATCCTAGCCGCATGTGCCCTTGGTGAGAAGTTCCAGACTGTCAGTGAAAGGGTAAGTGGACTTAGGGCACCCGGAACCTGATTAGTGTGTTAGTTACTGCCATGCTCCACGCAGATCCAATAGAGGACTATGAACTTACTCGCAAAGGCCGATGGCGAGCGCGAGATGAGTCTGTCGCTAAAGCGCCTCGCGGCTACTGAGTGCATGCCTATCGCCCATAGTTCAATGCTAGAGAAGATCTATTTAGCCAAACGAAACGAGATAAGGATGGTTACTCTGGTAAATTTGACCATTGATAACGTGGTGAACCTTTATCACCATGACCAAGGCGCGTAGGAGGTGCCAACTACTCCCATAAGGGGCCACATTGTAGCGAATTGTAAAAGGTGCGGTGGGCCTATTCAATGTAGTAGAGAAGTAGTTGCACTTCATATTCCTCGGTTGTGCTCACCGTCCAAGAAATATCAAGCTGGTTACATCATTATCTGAAGCGAATATGCACAAATACGAATAGGAGCGCAAGGGTTACGTAGAATACGACTGTAGATGTATGCAACCATGCATGCAAGAGAAAAAGCGAATACGAGCATGCATATCCATACCAGCCTGAGTAAGATAGCAGCCAAGAGTCATGATTTGTCGATCATAACAAATACGAAGAGTCATGTATTCCTATTCAGGAAATGATATGACACTAGTGATGAAACTTGTTTCTGGTGAGGCTGCTCGTATATGTCCCTGACAAGGCCCACATCGGGAAACTGCCCTATATATTGAGTAGATATATTTATAGACATGCAGAAAGCATGCCGATCATAGCTTATCCCCGCGATTCGATGGGTATAATGTAACCCACTCGCAGATTGATTCTTAATCTTTCTTAGTGCGGTGGATCTGTTCGTGTGATACTTCCATCAATAACAATGTTTATGCTGGATTCTATACATTCCTGTAGGACTGTTTGCTCGTATAGTTCGTGATGGTACTCTGCTATCAGGGAATCATGCCAATGCCTTGTCGCACTCAAAGGTATAAATATTGGTCAATACTCCCTGCTCTTGACAAAATCCCATCAACCACAATTTCATTTCACAGTTTCACTGTCATAGTTTGCCTACCTTATCTTCACCTCACCAATTTTGGTTATTTCAGGACCAATACCATCCCACATTGTATGCCCCTATCCCATTAGCTCAGAAGATATCACCAAAACCTAACTATTCACTCACTGAGCAGTCAATAACCCCAATCACAACAGCAACATGCAGCTCAAGTCCCTCTTCGTCGTCATGGCCGGCCTGATGGCCTTCGCCGCAGCGGCACCCGCTGAAGCTGAAGCCAGAGACACCGCGAACGTTCAAGCCAGAAAGTCCTGGACTGCAGAAGGCGGCTGCAAGACCGACTGGGCTGGTCGGTGTAACGCGCAATGTATCGGTGAGGGTGTGAGATCTCATGGATGCAAGAAGAGCGATATCAGCTCGGGCATTGAATCGTCGCACTGTTTTTTTGGCTGGAATATTTGCAAGTGCTCTTGCTAGATGGTCTGGAGTGTTGTTCCTACAGGAAATGAACTGGAAGTGAGGCTTCGGGGCTCCTGCTCGGTCCAAGTTTGGTTTCATAGTTCGAGGGAAGCGTTCCTAGATGGGACTGAGAGATCGTGCTTAGGTACCTGGGAGTGTTGGCCGGATAAAAGGATGATGTCTGGAATGTATCTAGACATATGAGTCTTGTCTCAATCTATATACTTCTATTCCCTACCTTTACTGCTCATAAAGCTATGCTCCTTATCTCTATTTGTGAGATAGTAATATCTCGGTCTGGGAAACAACTAGTGTGACAGGCAGCAATAGCCCGATTCAATAACGCATGACCATTTCAGGAATTCAGTTAACTCACTAGATGGAAGCCGAGGTCTAATACGCTCGCTCCATAGCTCGAAGCCACCTGCTATCCGAGGTGATTTAGTGATTTAGACTTCCGAATTGCATACTGTCATTAAAATAAGCTTTAATTGGACACAGCTCTGTCATGCAAATCGGGTTCCATTCATGACTGCAGATCAAGGACGTTGGGAATGGTCTTGTGTTCGATTTAATCGGCATCAGTCATCCAAGGGCCGTCTGCATAGGTGGTAGCCCTGCTATGTACTCGGGGACGTATTCAGTACTAATTGATAGGTTCACAATATACAATATGAACTTCCTACTAATTATACTTTTACTATTAATAGACGCTCTGATTACCGTCGGAATACCAGACTAACAGAACCGCATATAACCAGAATCGAATAGGTACTAAAGACGCAAACCCCTTCATTTCCCCCATCAGCGTTGCGTGGGGCCTATATATTGTCCATCTTAGGTCGATGAGCCCTGAATCGCTCTGGGAGTCACGATCGCAAACGCAGGGTCAGGCGTAGTGAGCAATGACACTAACGTTTCCCAGTATTTCACATCTCCGGCCGTGGTGAGGCCGCCAAGATCCTTTCTGTCTCCAGCAATCAAAGCAGTCAGATCCTTGTGCGTCAACCAGATCACCAAAGACGCGTCTCTCTCATTCGACGGCTCGCGGTACTCAATTCCATGGCCAGTCAAGGCACCATTGCTCAAGTTCAAATGCCATCCCCGACTCATGTCCGTGATCATAAAGTCGATCGTGAGTGACCGACCCCATGCTTTGGGTCCATCAACATGCATAGCAATAGTATCGAACAATTGCTCCAAATCAAGAGCCATCAATAACTCAGCTGACATGGCTAGCTGGGAATCGACAGGTTTATTCTGGGGATGCAGCTCGCGCGCTCCAGTAAGGTAAAAGTTACGCCAGACGCCATTTTCCGCGCCGTAGCCCAGTTTGCGATAGACTGATGCGAGCTCGCTTCTAGCCTGGTCATTGTTTTGGTCAGCATAGACAGCATGGTTGAGGAGTGTTGCGGCGAAACGAAGATCTCCCTCGTCTGTGTACTCTTTAGCCAAGTCGATCACTTTCGCTATCCCACCCATGCATTTCACGTAGCGCTTTGCGGATGCCACGGGTGGGTGTTCCCATAGGTGAGCAGGATTCCCGTCGAACCAGCCCATGTAGCGATTGTAGATCGCCTTGACATTGTGGCTGATCGAACCATAGTAGCCGCGGGCACTCCAGGTGTTTTTCAAGGATGGTGGAAGATGAAAGTTTTCGGCGATTTCTATACCTGTTTGGCCTGTGTTGAGAAGACGGAGAGTTTCATTGTGCAGATAAGCATATAGATCGCGCTGCTTGGTCAAGAACTCATTGACGTTCTCGTTATCCCATGTCGGCCAATGATGGCTAGAGAATACAACATGGGCATCCTTTCCATAGCGCACGATAGCCTCATCAAGGTATTTGGCCCAAACTCTGGCGTCGCGTACTAAAGCCCCTCTCAGCGTTTGGATGTTGTGGAGAGTGTGAGTAGCATTTTCAGCCATGCAGAGAGCGTTATACTGAGGGAAATACATGTTCATCTCCGCCGGCGCCTCGGTTCCAGGAGTTAATTGACATTCGATTTCCAGATCATCATCTACAATGATCTTCTCCCCCGTACGCTTGATATCGGTCGTGGGCGGAATCAATCCCGATACACCAGTTGAAACGGTGAGACCTAGTCCGCAGCCGATTTGGCCGTCCCGCTGTCGTGGCAGAGACTCGCCGTACATGTAGACCGCTCGACGGCCCATGGCGTTTCCAGCATAGACGTTCTCACTCACAGCATGTTCAAGGAATCCATTAGGGGCGTACACCTTCAGACTCTCGCCAGCAGCATCTGCGATGGCCTTGGCTCCGCCGAAATGGTCCACATGGGAATGGGTGTAGATCAAAGCTTTGATAGCCCTATCTGGGAACTGGCCTTGGTACAGTTCAAGGGCCTTCTTGGCTGTTTCAACAGAAGTGAGCGGGTCGATAACGGCCACGCCTTTTGTGTTCGGACACTCGATGAAAGTGATGTTCGAAAGATCGAGCCCCCGGACCTGGTAGATTCCAGGTCGAACTTCAAAGAGACCCTGCTTTTGGCAAAGTTGGGACTGCCTCCAGAGAGATGGGTTTGTGAAATGGGAAGGGTACTCTTTTGCCAAGAAGTCAAAAGAATCATTGTCCCAAATGGCTCGTGCCGGGTCGGTGTCTGAGTACACCACGCAGGGCTCTAGACTGGTGATCAGTCCTCGCGAGGCATTCGTCTTGTCGGTAGGGTCCTCAGGTGGATAGGATGTGGAAGACATGACTACAAGCAGATATGACTGAAATTGAAGAGTAGAGATGTAGGATTGCCAGATACGATTGTTTGCCCACGTTTGGTGACGTGAACTGGCTGTTGGGATATATCCGGCGCTCCTGGCCGGTATTTATCGCATAGATTCCCTCATCTAGTTGCTTCCTTGGACTTGGGATCCCTGTCAGAAGTCTATCAATGTGAAGTGGCAGAGTGGGCGACGTGTCTACCTGTAGCACCTGCGTATTTGGAGCCTGCAAGCAATTCGAAAGGATTCCACTAAGCGGATACCCCGCGCTGTAAAGCTCAATGCGTACTCCTTTCCGCCAACCATTTTGTCCGTGAACCAGGGAATGCATCGAGTGGTTTCGTCAGACTGTGCGGCAGGTGGAGAGTGACGTAGCATTGCCTTCCGCCCCGGCCCGACATAACCATATCAACAGTGACGGGTTTTTTATTTATAAAGGAACAGGCACAACTTGGATCTATCCTTATATTTCGCAGAGTATACATGCTTTGTGATTGTGTCGTTAGTATTGTGGTCTGAGAGACTCAGAAGAATCTTTACGCAAATCTCCTCAATCTGCAAAGGATCCTAGAGCAAAGCGGAAGTATCTTCCGGCAGATATTCTTAGTCAGAGACTGTAACAACACTACTGCAAGTGTGGTCAGCCCCGTGTGAAATCAGATGCACTGTTGCTCCACATGTAGAAGCACTTCTTGACCTGTCGTGTCATATTTTGCGGAAGCCGAGATAGATCTTTGAGCTACTAAGCTCTTTATCCGAACCCATCCACCAAGGCCTCAGTTTGACATGTCCCTTCTTATCCTGGTTGAAAGAATACGATTACACCACATCAATAGAGGGGGCCTTAAGGTGTCGACGTCAGTTATGGGATCAACCTGATAGTGCTGTGGCAGGCGGGGTCGGCGTTAGTCTGCAGGAGAGTTGCATTAGTAGGTAGGGTTAACGCTCTCAGAGACCAAAATCTGTCACCCACTCTGCAAGCTCATACTGGGACCTGGATAACCGCCGATACTTACATGCTGCATCTGGACGTCCAATAGCCATTGGCGAAATTGGTAAGGACGATGTTACCTTGTATGTAGCTCCTTGTCATGCTCCATATAGCGCCCCCTCTTTTACGTTACCTGGCACAGCTCCTTGGCTCTGGGTCCTGAGCACCAAGATTTTCGTTGCAAACAAGACATTTGACTAGATGTCTCATCGAACTGAAGCGTAAGGTATCGGAGATAGCTTCAAGAGAAGAAAATCTCGGCAAGTAAAGGTTATTCGTCACCGACTCGCTCCAGAAGCGTCCTTTAGTGATTTTATAATGTCATACAAAATACGCATGGAAGGGAATAAAAGAAAACACAGTCTGTATATATCCTTTTCAGAAAGCATCAGGCCTCCTCATCATCCTCATCCATTTGATCTTCATCCGGAAAGTTCACACCCAGACCAGTTAAATACTCAACAACATCCCTCCTCTCCTCAGCACATTCCACAAGTATAGATGTATCAAGGCTCCCAATATCAGCACCAAACTCGACAAGTAACTTTACTGTCTCTAGATCTCCTTCAACAACAGCAATAGACAGCGGCGTTTCTCCATCATCATCAACCGCCGACACACTGGCTCCGTACTCAAGAAGAGTCCTCGCCGTTTCAGACTCATCCTCAATCCCAGCAGCAACATGCAACGCCGTCTGCCCGTTCCCTGATTGTGCCTCGACATCCTCCGCCTGTTGGAGTAGAGCCTTAACAAAGAGACGTCCACCGACAATATGAGCAGCAACATGGAGCGGTCCATAACCACGCGGGAAATACGCCCAGCGCTGTTCAGCGCTTTCAAGCTCGTCGTAGCTGTCGTCATCCTGATACGGCCAGGCATCTGCTGCCTGAAGGTAGGAGTCGATGGAGCCGCGGTGAGATGCGAATCGCAGGAAGTCGTCGAGGGCATCCTGTTGGTGAGGTACTCTAGAGGTATAGAGTGAGATTATCCGTGCAGCGAATGGGAGGAAAGGGTGAGTTTGGAAGCGCTTCTTTAAACTCGCTGATGAAGTGCAGGCTCCCCTTTGGAAGTCCTCCTGTGATAGGTAGGATAGGGCGGCACGGAGCATTGTCCCTTTGGTATTGCTTTTGGAGACTTCTTCGCACAAATGGCTTTGGAGAAGAGGGGACCGGATTCGCATCGCTTGGGTGCATGTGCCGAAAGAGGCAAAGTGAGCACACATATTTGCCACGTCGTGAGTGGTGTAGTCATTGTCCTCTTTTTTATATAAGCCGAGAAAAGGTAGGAAGTCCACAATCTGGGGTATTGTTGGCTTATAGCCGATTTCTTCTAGTGTGGAGACTAGGTGGAGCACCTGAATGGGATTCTTTTCGTGTTCTGCTTTTTCTATATGACTTAATGCTAGCTGGCTAAGTGCCTTGGACTTTTCCGAAGGGGGTACGTTAGATAGCACTTGAGCCAATTCATTCAATGTATCTGAAATAGCTCTGAACCGAGGGAGCGGAGGAAAGCTTTTATAATATCAGCAGCTGTGTAGTAATGGTGAGGGCAATAACACATACATGCCGTCCAACATTTCAATTATATCGGACATAGCCCCACGAACGTCTTTTGGTATTGGATATAAATGTTTCTCGCCTGATACATCTCCTAATTCGTGCATGATGTAAGTCATGAGATCATCGTCGCTTGCCCTGGTTACTATGGTAGGCAGTTCGTAGGTTCGGATAAGTGAACGGGGCGGCGGGTAGCGACTGGTTATAAGAATGTGCAGACGAGAATTGTGGACGTTGTTACCACAGAGGTAGACGAGCATATCTTTTAATGCAGCTTCAGAGGCATTAACAGCATCAAATACCACGAAAACTGACCCGAAAGACGAGGTGATCAGGCTCCATAGTCCAGATTCACCTTCATCCAGAGAGTAAAAGGCAGAGTATTTCTCTGCTAAGTTGAGGATATCAGTTGGAGGGTCAATGGTTTGAGCCATGAGCTGTCTCGATACAGAACGAAATGCAACACCAAAGTCCGCGACATTGTATTGTGGATGGCTGTCATCAAAATAGAATACTGCAATTCCTGACCGGCTCTCCTTTGAACTTACGTGATCAACAACAAGAGAGCTGATATACGTCTTTCCCGTTGCAGCTAGTTGACTGTTAGCACTTCCATGCCTATAGAAATGCACCATACTTACCCGGTCCGTAAGCCCAGAGGAGCTGTAGACCAGAGCCGTTGATCCATTCTTGCGTGAGCCTGTCTTTCAGAAACCAGTTTCCTAGCGTCCCTATTCGCTCCCGGCTCAAGGTTTCCTGCCTCTCTGCTGTCGAGTCCCCGGGGCATATTTTACCAAGTATATGATTGTGATTATAGGGCGACATTGTTGTTCAAAGATGCTGACAAGCTTTGTCTCCGGTCTATTCAAGTACCAGACACCGATCCCCACTTTCTTGGCATGATAGGCGCCAATCTCGCTGCCTAATGGCTCACGGCATCTCAATGGAAAACAACCACGAAAGGGCCTGAATAGCCTCCCCACCTCAGCTTGGGGAGCAAATATAGTGATTCATGGCCAGGACATGCCAAGAGAAAATTGAAGAACCAATTAAAACAAGGCTTGGCGTGGACACGACATGTCGGCGAGCAAAACAATCACTGCAGACAACATTTGACTGTCCAAGTTAACCCCAAGAATGGCAACCCAAACCGCGCAAGCTATAGCCCTCTCAACATTCGAGCTTCTCGAATTAATTCTCCTACAACTAGACACGCAAACACTTCTCACAGCCCAGCGCACATGCCAGACCTGGCACAGAATAGTCCAAGAATCAGTCGCTATTCAAAAAGCGCTCTTTTTCATCCCAATGAACTCTTCATCCGCGAATATCAAAGTGCAAAATGCATTACTGGCAAAGAAGTTTCCTGGTTTCTTCAACTCGAATTTAACCTTGTTAGCCAACGTGGATATGCTACAGCGACCTGAGAAGCTCGAAGCGTATATTCGTCCTGAAGCAAGCTGGCGTCGCATGCTTGTCCAGCAGCCTCCTATATTCAGAATTGGAATCCTCGTTTCCTGTTTTGCTTTTAGTGAGAGTTACACATTCTATGAATTACCGGTACATATATTTCTCTACTGCCAAATAAAACTGTACTGATGTTAACCCGGATGCACAGACAAGAGAGGATGGTCTACGAATGGAAGAACTGTTCGAGGCCTTCCTATTCCATCGTGATGTGGTTGGGCTTGACAACCCGGCCACCAATTGGTGGGGCAACACTGATTCTCCTGGATGGCGTAAAATAGAACAAATGACGGGCAGAACGATGGAGACAGACCTTGTGATTTCAATTCTTGGTGGCTCGACATGTACGGACTATGATGACGATTGGGAATCCGAAGATGTCATACAAGGAGTTCGGATTCGGGACGTATACCAAAAGTTGAATCTACAACCTTATATACCAGTAAACGAGGCGAGGCTGAACGGGTGGGAATACTCGCGGTGGTATGATTGACTTGCTTCCAGGTTGGTGTTGCTTTTCTTGATATATACATATGGCGTTAATCTTTTGATTTCTTAATATTTTCTCCCCTTCTCACGCCTTATTGTGAGTAACAAACGGAAGTTCTATTCCAGTAACATTAACAACCCACGATATTCGTCAATGAAATCTGCCTGGCCTAAAAGGAACGCCCTTTGCTTTTTACTGTGAGACAATTACCTTGATTGTATGGAGAAAAAGGCATATTAACTGCTCTGAGCTGTAAAATAACAATTGAGAATCCTCAGACCACGCCTTAATTGCGCTTGAATAACTAGAAGCACCCATCCTCGAGATCAGTTTGTGATCGTCTTCTCCTCCACCCCATCTTCATACACTGTTCTACTTTCTTCGAACCACCAAGATTCGATTCCACTCGTGCATCATTGGGAGATGTGGCTACTGGCCCAAGAGTCGGGAAAGCTTTTGATGCGGTTAATGCAGCTGATGTTGCCAGTAGGATATAGCTAGGCTGGAACACTGAAAAACAACTACTTAGTAGGTAACACAGCAATCTGTCACAAATTCAATCCATCTGGTTACTCAAGAACTCTGCGGATAGGAGAGGACCTAGTTGAAGAGCTATCACGCGTCTTGCCAGGACTCTGCTGTCTTCGTCGCACGCTTAACGTCGTAGGCTGATTCTCCTGCTGGTGAAGCGCAGAATCAGAGATAGGCGGCCAAATTGGCTGGATACTTGAGGTACCACCAGCTACTCCAGGCGTTGGATGCTCAACAAGTCCCACATCTTCCGCCTCATCGCATGATTTGGCCAATCGGCAACTCGGCTGCAAATGGCTTTAATCAATTTGAGGAGCTTCTTGGCCACGAAATCACATATACATAGCAGCCGTAGTCGCAGAAGCTGACATGCAGTGTTTGAGGAAGACGATTGAATTATAAAATTATCGTAGAAACGTACATGAGCGACTGCGCCTGTAGAGTTCCAGTGAGCAGAAATTGCAGAAAGATTCGTCGAGCCAATCAATAAATAGGCGCATTAAGTGATGAAATAAAGACTTGCGGTAGACAAATGGAAAGGATAGGAATAACAGGTCTGATTCTCATGGCTAGCAGATAGGGTACCAAGACGCACTTGGTATCTGACTGAAGTACATGACTAGTTTCTCTCCCCAATGAAAACGAACATATCAACAGTCTCCCGATACTGGATTTGAGGAGAGTTTACGCGGATGGCCACGCAGTGTTTTGCCCTGGAGGTCGTGACGTTCATGCGACGTGACGAGAACATGAACCCCGGATATCCGCTATTCTTCGTGAGCATACCGATTGCGATCTTGGCCCTCTGCGCCCCGTCGACGATCTAGATGCGTGGCTTCGTCTCAGTTCCCTGGTATATTGCTTCCTATCTCTGGGCGGCTAAAGCCACCTGCCCCTTGTACGGAGAGACAATAAGAACATTTCGACAGTACCGATTATGACTCTCGCCAAGCGGATGGCAATCTCTGCTTTTCCCTGGTTGATGATCGACTTGGATGCGTCGCGGGAAGTCTGGCCCAACCCAATCCCCGAGGGAGACGCCATGTGCAATTGTTCCACTGCACAGTCACGGCGCCGTCAAACAGGCAATCTACGCTCATGGAGCAATTCATACGAGCTGACCGCACCTGTCCATCGTAGAAAGCTTCGGAAGTGGGAGCGTAAAGGCGAGCGTCGGAGCGATTCTGGACGTCCAACATCACGGACGGGTAACCAACGATATGGAGGCGTTCGAATGCCGAGACACTCCACATTCTCTGGCCCTCGAGTGTGAAGGTTAGAGGGTTGAGCTGTTTGTACTCCCTACCATGTGGACCCGGTTGACGCTGGACAGAATCGAAAGCGGGGGAAACAACTCTGGATCCCTGAAAAAGCTCGCCTCGTCGAAGATTACGGCGTTCGGCTTAAAGCAGCGCTTGTCCAACTCTCTGGCATTCATTACCGTGGTCACGACAATGTCAGTCGCGTCCGTTATCTCCCTGAGTACCTTCTCCTCCAATCGACGTGGTAGCAGGCCGGCAGGTGTCGAGGATCCTACCGGACTCCGTGATCTGTCTAGAGCGTCATCAGAAGCAAGCAAGGTGCCGACTGTCTGGCAGTCGGAAGAGCTGCTTCATGTTCCCCAGGTCATCGCTAGGCGACGAGACTCCAGCAAAAAGTATTACGCGGGTCTCATTGAACGACCGAGCGCACAAGAACCCATTTCTCAGTTCAGGCTGGGCAGCCACAAAGCTAACACTCTTCTCGATGACAGCATCTCCCGCGTTATTCGTCACAGAGACCTGCAAGTTTTGCAAGTCCTCTGCGACGCATAACTTGGGACAGAAGCACGGCAGTTGCGGCTGTGACTCGGGTTTCTGCCAATACTCGGAGAACCGATGCTTATCGATAGCTTCTAACGCAACGATTGCTGCGCTGCGATTTTCTGGCTGTCGTTGAGCCACCAGATCACGAAGTGAGAATCAGGACGTTTGTGTCCAGATACTGGCATTCGGGAAGCCATGCCTCGGTGCTGATGCGCGCCTGTCCGGGATAGACAAGGGCACGCAGTGCTTCCTAGCTAATACTAACCCTAATGTCCACTTAGCAGAAGGGTGCGGATGCGCTTATATTGAGTAATACGGGTTATAAACACAACGCACCATGACTGTTTAACCTCGTTGTCTTAAAATAGAAGAGATCAACTGCAGAGCTACCAATAAAACCGCTCCAGGCGATTATATCATTGTGCGGCCGTTCCAGTGCGCAACATCGTCCACATATTTGACATATTCGAGCTCCTTACGACAATATCCAGTCATTGATATACGGAAAGATTCCTTTTCGCAAAAGTCTAGGCTCTCTTAAGGTAAATAAAATTTAGCACGGTTATGTACATTCGTCTATAGTAGATTAGGATACCCCGAGTACCTCTATGCTCTATGATGTACATCATTCTACACCTCCTTAGTCGCGGTCGTCTATTTCGCGATCTCGACACCTCCAACCTAGTTAAAGAAGTTAGTAACACTCTATGCATAATTCCAAAAGGGTGACCTACAGCGCCCATAGCCTTCTTGAGGTCACCTGCCAAAAAAAATGCGTTAGACATGACCCATCAATCCTCGCCAAGTGATTAGAATCATCCGATACTTACCGTAGATGGCAAACTGTCCGGCAGTCAAAGCACCAACCATGACCAGACGAGCACCAATACCGCTGAAAGAACCACGGAAACCCAGCTCCTTAGCGATCTTGATTAATCTACTAGTCGTGCCCTCGCCGGGGAGACCCTTGGTCTTGTTGATCTTGGAAAGCATAGTATCGGCGGGCTGAGAGACAATGGCGGCGGCGAAACCGGCAATCAGACCGGAACCAAGATTGATGGCGGTCTGCATGCCGTCGCTAGTCTTCTCCTTATCGAAGAAGTTGGCGTAGGCGAACTCGGCGACCTTTTCGTAGACAACGAACTTGGACATGGTATATGGGACCCTATCTACGTGAGTCATGAGCCCAGATACCGAGCCTGGTTATACATACTGCTTGAACAGAATAGGCCCAAAGCCAGAATAAAACCCAGCAAGACCCTCCTGACGAGCAATCCTCCCGAACCCAGAAACAAGGCCACTAGCAAAGGTCGGCTCCGACACCAAACGAATACGGGTCGCCTCAAGCGGACAGAGCGCAATATCAGCGAAGAACTCCGCAAAAGCCGACGAAACACAGTAGACGGCGATACGGTTGTTTCTGGCATTTTCATAGCCGATAGTGTTGATCGACTGCTGTTTGAAGAACTCATAACCACCGAACTTCAGCGCACCCTGTAGGAAGTACCCGGCGAATGTAGGACCGGCACCGGTTAGAAGGGCGCCGGCGCCTTCATTCTGGATGACCTGGCGGAAGCCACCGATGAGGCCGCGGTTGTAGGTGACAGGGTCGAGCTGGATACGGGTTTTGACGCTGTGCAAAGGTATCTGTCAGTCACTTTGTTGCGACTTTTTTTGCTTGTAGCCGATGTCGTTTTGGTTGTTCGCGAGAATTGGCGCGACTTACACATCGACAGGGGTGAGACCTCCGTGGGTGACGGAACAGCAGACGGCTCCGGCGAATGCGAATCGCGAATACAGGTTCAAGCCGCTTAGCTTCTGGGGCTCGGTTTTGGCCTCCACGGGCGCGGCTGTGGTAGCGCTCATCTTGTCGGTATGATATGAAGGGACGGTTGATTGGTGGAGTGGAGAATAATACACCAGGATGAAGCAGAAGCTTGTCGGAGAAGGTGGAGAGAGTCGCAAAGTGGTTTTTATCAGGAACAACCGGGCAAGGCCGTCCCGAAATAATCCGGAACCTGCTGACGCCAAGTCAGCCTGCATTTGGGGGCCTGATCGATGATGTGATATGATTGCTATTCTATAGCACGGCGCTTAACCCTAACCCCTTTGGGTAGAATGGGGGCTGTCGGCCCGTCGGCATCTCCCGTTCTGGTGGATCCTCTATCCATATACCATATCCTTATACTATATCCATGTACTATATCCATGTACTATATCCAGCAAGATAGGTAGCAGAGGCTATACTACGAGGCCAATCTCTAGTAACAATCACGTTGAATAAACCTTCATAGCAAGATCACTCATCGGAGAGGAAAATTCATTCCTATTAGGAGTAATAAAACCAATCACACAGAAGCAAACAACCTACCTCCGAAGTCTCTCCAACAAAGCCCTATCCCTAACATTCATACCCCTCCTCTGCGCAGTAGCCGCCGACTGAGACTGTCCACCTTCCTGGCTCAGTATCACCCACTCCGCCACCGTGGCACCTGCATCCTCCTGCTCGCCACTAAGAGCCTGGTTCCCAGCAATCAACAAAGTCGCATACTTCGACGCCTTCACAGTCTCCTTAAGCTGCGTAGTAGTCGTATTCCCAACCGGAATGCGAACCTGGTTCTCCTCCTCCGCCGTGTATATCGTCGAGGGCTCAATACCCGTCAAAGTGAGAACAACTCTATACTTCTCATCCCCTTCAGCTTGAGCCTGGTCCTGAGTCCCAAACGCAAACACAGAAGCCGGATTGTCAATAACCTCCTCATGGAAAATGACCGACGCATTAACCGGCGGCGCAGAAGCCCAATCGAAATGGAACCCGGACACGGCATTCGCCAACTGCGTATCCGACAAGGTAACAGTAATAGAAGAGAGATTCGACGAAGCAGGCTGCCACTTCGTAGACGTCGCACCGTCATTAGCAGAGATGGGGAACTGGCCTGCCTTGTGCTCATCCGGAGACGTGATAGGCTGACATTGGATCTGGTTTCCTTGCATGGTGGGAATTGTGCCGATTTGGCGGTTCTCAATGATCAGGGGACTTCCGGTTGGTTGGAGGGTGTGGGTTTCCGCTTCGTCGCTGCCGACGTGCACGGGGATTGTGGCGTTTCGGAAGCGTTCGTCGGCGGTGGAGAGGGGGGCGGTCTTTGTGTCGCGGCGGATGGTGGTGTGGGTGTAGTTGGATTCGGCGGCGATGGGCCAGCCGCGCCAGTAGAAGGTTCGGTATTTGACGTAGGGGATTTGTGGGGGTAGGTTGGGGGTGATGTAGATTCCTTCTTCGGGGAGGAGACGCAGGCCGAGGTATCCGAATAGCACGACTTGGTTGGCGCCGCCGTGGCCCGTGAGGAATGGGTAGGCGGGGTGGGTGCCGCCGTTGATGCTGGCGTTGTCGAGCATTTGTTCAGACAGCTGGAAGAAGGGACCTCTGGTGTAGGGATCGTAGGAGTATTGGTGGTAGGTCCAGGCTGAACAGCCGGATGGGGAGACGTCGCTCGCTACGATGGAGAAGATGGCCCAGGTCATTGCGGGGCCGTCGGCGGATTGCTTGTTTGCGTACTTTTTGGTTATCAGTGTTAGTATGCGATGATGATGAAGTGGTATCTCAGGTGAGTAAGGAACTTACGTAGTCGAGGTCGGAAAGAGCCATTTCGGCTGTGTAGTTGCTCTCGTAGGCCAGTGGGTAGGTGACTAGGACGACATCCGCCTGTTTGACCACGGCCGTACCATTCATGGAAGTGTACTCGAGGGTTACGTTGTTCTGGCGCAGCAGAAGCACGTTCTCTGAGATCTCGGTCCAAGTGTCGTTGGGTTCGAGGTTAAATTGCTGGCGGAACGTGTTGGCATTCTCCAGAGTCTGAGCAATGAGGGGCATTGTGAAGCCACCTGCATCAACGTGGTTTGCATACTCGTCCTAAAGACTATTAGTATTGCGATGGGACGGTTCGGAATCGCAGTACCTACCGGGTCAGTCATGTTCGTCAAGGTCCAGCTAGATCCATTACGCTCAACAAGGTTGGAATACAGCGTAGCCACCGAGTCATAGATAGGGAAATGCTTCTCTTGGAAATACTCCGTATCACCGCTAGCGACCCATTGATAGATCATAGAAAGACCAATATCACCGTTCAGATGATACTGGTAGTCAAAGCAGGCGCCAGTCGCTGTGCAGTTTCCGGCACGGCCGCTGGTCCAAGGATAGATTGCTGCCGAGGGATCAAACCGAGTCTGGTTCTTAGAGCTGGTAAACGCCGTCTTGACATTCTCTTTCGCCTGTTGATATTTGGCGACTCGGTAGTTGGTCACACCCTGCGCAGCTTCGGGATGCGACGCGACAAGACCTGGTTGCATCCAGACGTCAGCGTCCCAGAAGACTTGGCCACCATAGGAATCGGATGTAAGTCCGCCGACGGAGAAGCTAGTCTCGTTAACAGTGGCGTTAGAGACGGCTGCGATGGCGTTCTGGCTCACAGTGTTCTGCAGCAGATAGTAAATGTTGGTGACGGCGATGACGGCCGAATCAATAACATGTTGGTCTTCAGGGAGCTTTCCGGTGGTCGGGTCGGTGAAGCGGTCGACCGAGTTCTCGTGCATAATATTAGCCCACTCGGAGGCGTGCGACTCCAGAGAGTTCTTGTAGCCCGCTGCCAGTGCCGCAGAAGCAGCTTCCTTGGCTGTCTGTTTGGGGTCTGCGAAAGCATCGGTCGAGGCTCCGCCGACGAACTTGGTGATGCGGACGGGTTCCTTCGCCGTAAATTTGACATTTACAGTCTGCGCGACAGATGACTCGTTGGTGTTCACGTAGGGCTTTCCGGTCACGAGAGCGCGGGACGACAGGTCGACGTTGGCCGATCCGGTCAGGTTCGTATAGATATATGCAGTGACGTTGGAGATTCCCCAGGGCCGCACAGCCGAAAAGAGAGCACCGTCATCTTGACCCGATTCCACAAAGTCGGTTCGTACCGCTGAGTACCCGTCGATCACATTCGCCACGGTCGCATTGGCATCGACTGACGGAATGATCTCCATATCCACCACGGCTTGCGTGATGTTCAACTTGTTGGCGAACAGTCGATAGGTGATCTCGAAGGAGCCTTTGTCCGCAGGAGACCAGGTATACGACCATGATAAGACACCAGCTTTGAAATCGTATGTGGATTGAAAATCGGTAATGGTGCTGTCATCCACAGTGGAGTCCAAATAGACATCATCGCCCAAGTCGAGGATCAGTCCACTCCAGTGAGGAACACCACTGATCGCCGTGTCCCATCCGTACTGAGACAACCAGGGGAAGTTGGTACCGTTTGTGGTTGGTTGAGAGTCAAAGAAACCAGCGATGGTTGCGAACGACTGTCGCCGTGAATAGAGAGGCCAGCCGTTGATGACATCGCCGTCTACTTCTTCGTCGAGCTCAAAGAAGGGGCCAACACTGGCGACATTGATACCCAGGTAACCATTTGCTACAGAGCCGCGCGACTGATAATGGCCCTGGTCTAAGGTAGTTGTCTTGAGGAGCCAATTCTCCTCATCCCAAGTTACGCCGTCGAATTTAGTCTCATACACGTTGTTTGAATCCTTGGCCTTCTGGCTAGAGCCTTCGTGTCGCTTTAAGATCTTAGCGACACGGGGATTATGTTTGTTTTGAGTCCCCTGGCTTGGAAGACCATGGACTGCTGTTAAGAGCAGCGCCCAGGGCGCGAGATTCTAGTGTCTAGTCAGTTTTTGGTCTTTTCTTTGGAGCCCTAATGAGGGTGGAGTGAATAGAAAATTACATACCCTGAGTTTCATTGTTAGTGCCTCCCAGACAGCACTAGAAAATTAGACTGAATGATTTCTTGCGGGAAAAATCCAGGACCACCAAGGCACTTAAATAGAGGCAGAAGCTTAAGTGTGGAGGAGTCTATCCCCGTCGTAGAATAAATTTAATCCCCACACTCGTATCCCGGACGGGGAAGACAGACGCAGATCCTGGAGCACCGGTGCGGAGTTTAACCAGCCGTACCACCCGTTCGATTCGAGAAGCCACTACTCAAAACAGGTACTTATACGGTCCTTGGGTCCACGTTGAGGTATTTTTCCCAAGGCAGGATTGTCGCACAGACTTGTCACCGTGACCCAAGGGTTGGATCGGCCAAGAAGCCAGTGAATGAATGAATGAAAGCAATTTGCGGGGTTGAATCAGCCACATCCGACTATACCGAGTCGCTCACTGTAAAGATCGGGATTGGCCGAATGGAAAACTGAGCCGACAGGGCTTCATCCCGAGTCGATCATTGCCTCTTGCATTGGGTTTTAGTGTGGCCGGTAATTGTCCGTTAAGGTTACATGGCGATGCCCGACTTGACATCATCTTTTTCTTGGTCTGGTCTTGGCCATCTTATCATCCAGGGTTCCGTGCAAAGCATGGCACCATTTCCACCTTAACAGTGACTAACATTTAATAGTATTAAAGTTGGAAGGATTTGAGGCTATTTCAATCATTGTGGCTGAGTCTTTCCACTTTTATGTCTTTTCTCTTTTTCTTTTCCTTCTTTGTGACGTGAAAGTCGTTGGTTGGTATTCCTCTTCAAGTCTTGCCCTAACTGAATTATGTCGTAGACTCAGCAGAGACCATGACATTGCATAGCTTATCACCCAGTGATACATAAGACATATAGACCTATTCATAAACATATCCGAGAGATTGCGAAACCCAAAACTTCGATTAAGCGATCGACGATCTATAGTCTATCGCCGGTCGTGGTACTAGCAAGGGGTAGCAGGCTAGCAGCATGATCTGATCCTTCCTGCTTAACCTATTACCTATAGAAATGTCACCTTGGTACCTTAATATAACTTTAAATTAGCATAAACTAGCGCGTCCGATTGAGGACATATATACGATTGTCGGTTTCCACGCTCAGGCAGCGGAATGCACCATACCAGGCATGCATTCTGGTGCCTGGCAGGCAACATTCACCACAGTATCACAAAGAGATTCCATGATTAACTAGTAATATGCCTTTATCTCAACATGATCCCTACATAACTTTTCTCTCCACTTGGTCCAGTATGATATATCTCTATCTATAATAATTCCTCAACCAGGGCCAGACCAAACATCAATAACCTCACACTCACATCATTCATACTCCTCACCACCCACAAGTCAAAAACAATGCCCTCTCTCTACGTCGCAATCTACTACCCCCGCTATGGCAACTACCAACACTGGGCTCTCCACCTACACACCGCAACCGAAGACCTCATCTTCGAAGTCGACGGTGAACACCCCACCTTCCGAAAGATGGAATCCCGCGGCAAGCCCTCTGATTCCGACTCCCTGATCATGTCCCTGCTGGTCAGCGAAATTGGAGATGTTGATGTACCCACCGTCAAAGCGGCAGTAGAGGCTGCTCGCGTCGACAATGAGACGCTGGAATGGGATTGTCAGGAATATGTGCTTGACATTTTGGAGGCTTGTGAGCAGGAGGCCGTGTTGGATGGAGATGATGAGCATTATGTAGAGGTTATGAAGTTTTTGAAGTCAAAGCGGGGGCCGGTACTTTGAGGGCTGATATTTGTTGTTGTGGTGATGTTTATGAGGGTTGTTTCTACGGAGGTGAATCCCGATTTCGGCTTTCGGGTCCGATATTGACTCGGGATGTGGAATCTATTAGTAACGAGGTCGCGTGCATGGCTAGCAGGAACATTAGCTGCGAGCATCCTTCGCTTCGTCTGTGCTTCAGTGCAACTCCACTGTTGGCACGCTTGGCAGATTTAATGGTATGCTTGTCGACAAAGTGGCGCTACTGACTCTACAAATTAAGCTGAAGTAGCCACATCAGGGTTCAGAATTGCATTTTTTTCTAATCATCTCATATAACACACATCTAACGTGCAAAAACTGCGAGCGCCTGCTCCAGATGCCGCTCTAAGAGGGTGAGCCGGGTGAATCAGTGGTCTGCTCACCCTCAAAGGTGACTCGCTATACTTACCTTATACTTACCCTAATCCATGGACAATTCTTCAGACAAGTACCCTTGGCCCTTTGGCAGAAGTCTTTTAATAGTCATCCCTGGGATAGGTGCTGAGCAGTTTAAGCAATCTGAGTAGTCTAAGTAGTCTACGAGTATCTGCCACGTGATCACTTTTAGCTAGCCGTGTTCGGGCTCCTTGATCTTCTTCCTCTTCGACAACCATTGAAATAGCATTCTCCCGTTGGCTTACGAGGAATAACTATGTAATGAACACTATAAAACCGTCCATTCCTCGTTTATCCGCCTTGCTTCGCAAGAAACCGTTTCCCATGCCTTCTCCCGGGCCACCTTTACCGCCCGGTATACTCATTGATGAAGAGATCTCGCCAGTATACAATTCCAAGTACTTCTATCCGGCGAAGCCTGGAGAGGTACTCGCCAATCGTTATCAAGCCCTGGTGAAGGTTGGCTGGGGCGTGTCTTCAACAGTGTGGCTGGCACGTGATCTGCAAGGGTAACCTTCAATGATTAATCTTTAATTTGAAGCTTTCTCTGTCTCTCTCTAACAAACATACAGGCATATCGAAGAGCCGGAGAGCATCGTGGTACTGAAAATCGCTAATAACAATGCGAGTTCCGCAGGTCATGAGCGCGAGGCTGAAGAGCATATTTCCACGGTAGACCCATCACATCGCGGCCGCTCACTTATCCGAACATTGCTAGACTCTTTTGAAGTTAATGGTCCAGAAGGTCCTCATTCGTGTCTTGTGTATCCACCTATGAGGGAGCCATTGTCGATGTATCAGCGACGCTTTGGCGATAGAAGAATGCCACTGCCCCTCATTAAAACATACATTCGTGCTCTCCTTACGGGGCTTGACTATCTTCACAAACAATGCAGGACAGTTCATACGGGTAAGTTCATCTTCGACCTTTCTTCTCCTCGCGATACTGAGCCCAGGCGGCGGCTAGATCTAAAGCTTGAAAACATCATGGTCTCATTCGAGGATCCAACCGTGCTTACTGATTTCTTGGAGTCTCAGCTGGAAAAACCAATGGCTTTCAAGATTGATTCGACGGGACGACCAGTGTATCAATCCCGTAGTGACTTCGGGCCACTCAAAAGCCTGAGAAGTATACCACAGCTTGTCGACTTTGGCTTGGCAACCAGACTCGAGGAAGACGACGACTGGGGCGTCTGGCCTATTCAGCCAGACCACTATCGGGCGCCAGAGGTGATACTGGGTATTGGATGGCAAATGCCTGCGGATATTTGGAATCTTGGTGTTCTCGTGCGTCCCGTTGTCCTTTATAGTTGCATTCACTAATAGCAGACCAGTTGTGGGATATGATCGAAGGCAAAGAGCTATTTCAGCATATCCATGATCAACAAGGTCGCTACGATGCTAAACTACACATCGCCGAGATGATGGCCTTACTCGGTCCACCCCCTCCAGAGATCATACGAAGATATCAATACATGCGAGAGTACTCGTGGCCGGAACCTGTCAGACGAGAAGACGACATAGTATGCGAGACTGCGGAGGAGTACTTCTGTGGGCCATTCTTTGACAATAATGGTATTTCTGAGTTTGCCTATCTTGAATGAATTATTCTCAGACTCACGAAACATCTTAGGTCTCTTTCTCTACGAAGACCTGATCCCCGACCGGAAACTAGGCGACACAGTTTCCTTCCTCGAGGGAGAGGAGAGGGAAGCGTTTCTGGATCTCGCAAAGGGGATGCTTCTCTGGCATCCAAATGTGCGAAAAACTGCAGGCGAACTGGCGGGACATCCTTTTCTTCAACCAAAGCAAACAAGCCCCTGATTTCTGTGAACATTTCCTAGCGGAATGACTCGAGATCATCCTTATTACCACTCAGCGCTACCAAGGTCCAGTAAATCAAACAAACTACTTACCAGGCTTGAGGGTAGTACGTAGTGCGTCGCTGTTGATACCAAATATAAGAAATCATTTTGACCGGGTGGTCGATTTAGTCCGCCGTTAAGGTAGACTAAATCGGTCGACCACCCGGTCAAAATGAAATACTTGAAGTCCGTTACATACTCACATACAGGGTATTCCAATTTTGACCATATCCCACACATTTAATATTAACTTTATATACAACAATCCATATCGGTAGTGGTATAAATGGTATGAAGTCATGGTGTTCAAAATTATAGATTGCCGTACAGAATCTACTAATAACCAGGTCGCATGCATAATGATCAGGGATCTGGTGGCCAACTTATCTCTATCTTGTATGATGATTCGCTGTAAGTCAATGCAATGTTATTGGGTTTTGATTTTCCAGGCTAATCAGTATCGGCATGTCGATCATTACAACATAATCCATGCAATTGAAATAGTCAAAGGCACGTCAAAGAAGACGTAGAAGGCATTCACCATCTTAATCCTATCCGACGCCATGCTTCCTTTCTCATCGCCGCTGCCGTGTCCTGCGTTCTCACCACAGCCCCTTGATTCTCAACCGCCCGACGCAACAAGAAATGAAGACACTCCTCGGTAGTCCCCCACGCCAGACACTTGAAGACCTTAGGGAACACAGATGCCTCCACGGGGCTTTTTCCGCTCAGTGGCACGTCGGACTCCGGTCGATATTCGGCCAATAGCCCACAGCTCACCTCATCTGCCATACCCTGCAACTGGCCCATCTCCAGGGGTATCGTGGGTAAGCCGTTGAGAATCCGGTGTCTCGAAATCGAGTATGCCCTCCGGACGCTCTCCGCATTATGTGTTGCGACGAAAAGCCTAGCATCCGGGAACTTTGTGTCATGTAAGTCCTGAAACGGGGATTGCCGCGAGAGCAGACTCTCCACGATGTGGTTGTAGTTCCGATCTGTGTCAGCTTTGTTGTCATGAATCCTCTCCCGAATATCGTGTTCAATGTACGCGCCCCGGACTAGCTTGATTCCCAGGGCCCAGCCTTCCTTTCCGGCGAGAGCTAGATGGCGATGGACGTTTTCGGCGGACGATTTCAAATACGCCTGAATGGTGTTGAGCACGACTACCCTGCCGTCGCGGTTGAATTGTCTCATGAGATCGATGGTCCAGGCGTCAATGGCTGGTTGGAAGATCTGTTGCTCGGCGTCGATCCAGAACCGGGATCCCTGGGCTGCAGTTGCTTCGCAGATTTCTGTAATAGCTTGCTTGATGCGTGGTGGTGGGACGGGGTCACCGCGGGCGAGTGCTTCAACAGCTGCAGGGCCGGCGCCGGTGAATCTAATCGTGTTAGCATACGTTGCGTATCACATTTTATTTTGGTTCGGTCATACTTGATATTCATGTAATCTCCTTTTCCGACCATTCTGAGTGTCCGTAAGTTGCCCTCTTTCCATTCGTCCACTGCACGGTCTTCGATGGCTTGTGCATTCTTCCATTCCTCCACGTGGGAGCCGGCTGCGTCGACCTTTGCGACGGATTCCCGCGCATATCCGAGGATGACGCCCTTGAAGCCCAGAGTCTTCATGTCCTGGACTGTTTTGCGGACTTCTGTCTCATTAACACCCGCGCAGAAGTGGTTGTAGATTGTTGCGCGGAGGATGTAGTTCATGATAGGGTTCTTAGAGGGACTAAGCAGGGGCGACTTTGAATCCACCACATATTTCAGCACCGCTATAGAGGGTTTCAAAAGCGGCGACGCCATCGCTGACGTCAGGAATAAAGAGCGCAGAAGTGTCTTCGTCGGTAAGTCCGCGAGAGGCGCCCTCTTCTGGGCAGGCGACGAATGGAGGGCCGCATTGTGAGCGGGCGACGCAGCATCGGCCAGCGGTTTGGACGCGGAATAGAACGTTTCTGGCTTTCTGGGCCAGAATACCTTCGGCTTCATTTTGATCGTCTTGTGTCTGATAGGGACTGGTCTGACCTCATGCTGGACTATTTATCTTACGATTCCCTCGCTCGTGGGAGGGGTATGCCTGCTATCTACGCTTATGCTCCGGGGGAAACGATGGCGGCTTGAAGACCGATTGGTCTTTGGGCGAGGATCATCGTGGATCTGGGGTGATAGTCGTGGTTGACCGAATAAGCTCTGGACAGATGGCTGTCGGAGGGGCATCCGCATCTTTGCTCGGTTAGGGTTTCCGCGCGGAGGTGACATGCGCTTTTCTCCTTGCTTCGTCGTCCACGTATACTGAACTTTCCAGGATGGAATACACACCGACACGAGGATTACTCAGTATTTTGAAACTTTATATTCATATCTAAATCAATCATGTAATACCCCACAGTCACATCCATACGTACAAATCCTGACATAATCTGTCTAGTTCTCTCCCCTCAAATGCTTCACCCCCCTAACCAACGCCTCAGCATACGCCCCCCGAACCCCATTCTTCTCCAAAGCATACAGTCCTTGAATAGTACACCCCCTCGGCGAAGAAATACTCTCCCTCAAAACCGCCGGATGAACGCCCTCCCTCAACAACCCAGCCAACCCCTCCAACACTTGCGCCGACACCTCCATAGCATCCGGCCGTCGGAAACCCTCCATAACAGCCCCATCCATAATCCCATCAACAGCAAGAGTCAAGAGCGCCATCGCGGCCCCAGAAACCATCGACCCAGCATTGACCAAATCCGGCGCCACAAACTTGACCGTCCCAATCTGCTCAAAGATCCAAGTCAGAATCTCCGCCCGATCTTTCGAAAGCGCCGGGTTCTCCTCGATAATAGTCATGGACTGGCGCAATCGCGCCGCCACATTCGGCATGGCCGTTACAATCACCGGCCTATTCATCGCCTGGGCTGAATCCCCATAGATGTACTCCATGATCTCGGCAGGCGTCTTGCCCGCCATAACGCTGATGACGAATTTTCCTTTTAACGCTTTCGCTACGCCCGGCTCGGACAGAATACTCTGCGCCAGGAAAGGCTTGCACGCTAGCAGGACGATGTCTGACTGCTCCATGACTTTAACGTTGGACCCGGACGCAACTAACACCCGTGATGGATCTGAGCGGTATTTCTCGCTAAGCTTCTCGGCTGAGGCCGCGCTCTTGGTGGTCGCTATGAAGTATTCGATTTTGGATTTTTGGGGCTCCGAGCGGGTGGCCTCTAGCAGGCCGTCTAGGATTGCGGAGCCCATGTTTCCTGGTTTCGTTAGTGGTTCTACCCATGTACATGGTAGGTGGTGGGCCTACCGCAGCCGATAAATGCGAGGGTTGTCATTTTGGTTGTGGTTGTTTTGTTTTGCTTTGGAGCTGTGGTGAGTGTTGTTGGAGGTGTTTTGTGGTTTGCGATGTGAATGTGTTTGTGTTTAAGCTGTCGGGCGGAGATTCCGAGCTTGAGTCATTGATCTGGTTATCTTCGGACGTCTTCGCCGCCGTTGTCTATCTGGTGGTGGACCTTGAGTTGATGGGTGGATAGTTGGGCCGCGCAGTTATCATCTTGGGCTGAATCATGTATTAGGCAATCTATGTTGATTTCTCCCGTCTAGGTGAGCTGCACACTTGAAGAACGAAGGTCAACTCTATAGGGCATCCTTTGTAGAGAGTCAACCAAAAATAAAAAATCAAAAACAATATTCTGCGCCGCGGATCGAACGCGGGGCCTCTAAAGATATACGGTGATTATTTCAGCTAAAATTATACCACTAGGCTACCTGGGCGGTCAGAAGTCGGCGGCAGGTTATTGAGCCCTGTAGGATAGGATCTCGAACTTCAAATATCACGAATATCTGGGATTCTAAAAATGGTCGATCGTGGTATATGTTGCGCAGTACCATGTATTTGGTGGTAATCTAGGTGTTCATGAAGGAATTAAAGCATCATGGGAGACCTAGGGCGATATTTCCTCTGGTTAGAAGGACTTTTTACGATTTTCCTTATGCGTGGTTGTGTTACTGATAATGCTAGTCGTTATATATAATGGTTACTACCGTATTCTAGGGCTTAGTACTCAACATGTCGACTCGGAATAATTTTGTATCCCTCTCGACCTCTATCTATACATCTAAGAGACTAAAAAACATATCCCACATACCAGAAAGACGATACCGAGCACCCCAGCAAGAGAGCTACATTTAAAGTCCCAACTTACTCACATCAGCCCTCGGCCGCACACCCTCTACCATATCCGCCACGACCCTCCCAGTCCCCAACGACAACGAGATCCCCCAAGGACCATGTCCAGAAGCCACAAAAATACCACCGTGACCATCGGTCTTCAGTCCATCTCCCAGAAAATCATCATCTACCCTGCACACAACAGGCGTTCCCCGATGGGTAACAGGACGGAAGCACAATCCCTCACGAAGAACCTCCAAATCATCCATGTTTACGTCAGTGACTCCAGCATCCTCATCCACGAGTCTACCCATTAACTGGGTAGACACGGCCTTTAACCTCCTTAACTCATCACGATCGATTAAATTCCGAGACTCCTCTGCTAGACCTGGTAGTGGCATATCTGGATCATTCAGACCAGCAATGTAGATCTCGCCGCCCTGTCGCGAGAAGATCTCCGGACTGAAGCCGCAGGAAAAGGGGTTTTCGGTGAAGATAGCGTGACATCTACCTCCGAATGTTTGTTGCTCGTGTTCCAGGGTATGTCTCGGAGAACGGAGGACGAGAGAGTACCCCGCCAACTGCGAGACGGGAATGGAGACCTGCGCGGAAGGAAAGAGATCCTCGAAGACACGCGACGTCCAAGCCCCCGCACAAATAACGAGATGGGTACACGGAAGTGTAGACTCCTCCTGCGAAACGAGATCGACCATCTTGACTCCAGTAAGAGTGCCACTGTCTGTGACGAGAGAAGTAGCCCTAGCCGGGTGATGAAGCTGCACACCACGGGATACAGCCGTATCCATCAGAAACCGACACAGTCTCAACGGATCACTAGATACCCATCAGCCTACCACCTCAACACCTGACCAAAGAAGAATACAAACACCTGCGCAGTATCAACATCACTAATCCTCTCCACCTCCACCCCCGACCTCACCGTCAACCAAGCCGGAGCCCCCATCTCACTCCCCAAAGTCGACCTAGAAGCCATCTCCGCTCGACTACCCCCTCTATCCATCCACTCATCACCTTGACTACCACTCCCCCTCTTAATAGTGGCATCGTAACTCAAAGCCATCCCCTTCATATACCCCCACCTCTCCACCCCACCATATTCAATAGCCAACCTCTCATGTAACCCAAACGAAAGCTCACCCAGAGAAGCAACATCCGGGCTAAACCAATCTTTTGCCAGAAAGCCAGCCGCGTACCCAGACGCAGAGCTGAATAGTTCCGTTGAGGATTCAATGATATGGATGTCCCCTGGTGGATGGGTCTCGGATAGGTAGTAGGCGATTGCGGAGCCGATTATTCCGCCGCCGAGGATTACGGTTGGCATTTTGGGTTTGTTTTTAGGTTTGTTTGTGGGGCTTGTGGTTTGTGTTGGGATTGGGATTGGGATGTGTTACTGGGTTTGAGTAAAGTAGATAGGAACTTGATATGTAATCAACGGGGAGGGTTACATTGGTGTTATCTTACCTCGCGGGGTATTGGGGAAGTGCGGAGATTGGGATTTCGGGGTTGATGCTATCTCTCGGGGACTAAGGAGATATCCGAGGCTGGGTGATAGGGAGCGGAGCAAAGCGTAGCAAGTATTATAGTATAATGCTTTATGAATAATTTTGAATGTGTTTCCTAAGGCAAAATGATGTCATAGCCTAGATGTTCGATCGATGCCCTGATTCTTAGGCGGCAAGTGAAGGATTCCGAATATCTTCGGGAAAATGACTTCGGGTCGGACGGTCGTCATTTCAATCCAGGGAACTCATCGTACATATACTTTATGATTGGTTAACTGTCAGGAATGTAGAACAGAAGGGAGATGATAAATAGCGAATGGTCTCCCCTAGATGAACGTCGCAGCCTTGCTACAAAGTATACATCCACTCGTCACTCAATGACCCAAGATGGTCGCAGACCCCAGACCCCAAACACTAGCCGGCAAAGTCGCCATTGTGACAGGCGCAACGAGAGGAATCGGCGCCGGGCTGGCTGAAGAATTAGCCCGTCGAGGAGCCAAAGTAAGTATACACTAATCTCCATTCACCGTCTCTTATCTAACAGTTCAACCAGGTCTTGATCACATACACATCAGCGAGCAGCGAACCCATCGCTGATAAACTAATCGAGAAAATCAAAAACTTCAACAACGGCTCCAAGGCAGCCAAAGTCCGCGCCGATCTCCGCGATCTATCAGCTGGAGAAACGATCGTCGAAGCCTCAATCCAAGCATTCGGCCCCAACATCGATATCCTGGTTAACAACGCCGGCGTGGAAGTAGTGAAGCCCCTTTCAGATCTCACGGTGGAAGACTACAACCTCGTTTACGACCTGAACGTCCGCGGGGCTATCTTTCTGACGCAGGCTGTTCTCCCGCATCTACGTGCACCCGGTCGGATCATCAATATCAGTTCAGTTGGCGCACGGGCGGGATTCGCTAATTTGTCGATTTATTGCTCGTCCAAGGCGGCCTTGGAGGGCTTGACGCGATGCTGGGCTGCGGAGTTGGGTGATGCTGGGCATACGGTGAATGCTGTTAATCCGGGGCCGGTGCAGACGGCTTTGCTGGAGAATATTCCGAAGGAGTTGGTGGAGATGCAGAAGTCTGCTACGCCGGTTGAGCATCGGGTGGGGACGATTGATGATGTTGCGCAGGTGGTGGCGTGGCTTGCTTCTGAGGAGAGTCGGTGGGTTTCTGGGCAGGCGATTGCTGCTTCTGGGGGGTTTGCGATGTATTGATTCTGGGTATGCTGGGATCTGAAGGTGGGAGATGGAAGTTAAGTAGACTGTATTGTTTATAAATGATGGGGTTTTGGGTGTAATTTAAAAGAGACTATGTTGATTATTCCATTTGAGTATAGCAATTATTAATGAGAGACAGTTATTGTATGGATAATGTATCCATCTATGTCTAGTTCTGATATGTACACGGCTACCTATATGTGCGTGCCTCTGTACCCCTAGTAAGCATTAGATGCTTGCAATTTCTGCAGCTTCGGGCTCGGTAACCATGTGAGCAACATCAAAAGGTTGGTGTGTAATGGTGCTGCAGTTTCCTGGAGTCTTCCAACCAGCGAAGCGCCCATCGATAAAAGCCAACCACTCAGGGGAGCTCGCAGTCAGCACATCAGAATGATCCATTCCGGGATACAACCTGAGGTGGGCCTCGTTCCCGTAACGGCAGGCGTCTTGGAAAGAACTAACGGTGATCTGGGGCAGAACGGCAGTGTCATTCAAACCCTGGATGATCATCATAGGCTCTCCAGCCTTGTCACCATTGGCGGGAGCGACCATATCTTGCCACTCCTGGAAGTCCGTGTTGTTCTTGATTGCCGAAGTAAAGAGATCCAGAGGTTTTAGTCCATAAGCCAGTGACATGATACCGTAATTACAGGCTTGCGCCATGTCGGCGATTTTTGTTCGATTCTGGAGTGTTTCGGCAAACGGCGCGCGGCTCATACCGGGGAAGACACGCTCAATGGCGAAGGGTAGCCAGATTGTCTCATAGAGGATATCGTACGACGCATAATTGGAGGTTTGAGAAAGTGACTCGACACCAAGGAGGGTCATGTCATAAATCTTCGAGGCAGGCGCCAATGCGACAGTACCTAGATACTTTCCGGCGGCCCCAGTTTGTAGCAACTTGCTCTCCGAAAGCTTCCAGACGGAGCCGCCTCCTTGAGAATGTCCAACACCCATCCACCCATCTGTGAAAAGCCCAGGGAAGGCTTTCCGAGCGGCAACCATACCATAGTAGAGATCATTGGCGTGCGCAGGGAAACTAAGATATTTATGCTCCGTGTAGTTGTTTCCGAGACCAGCATAGTCAGGCGCGATGATGGCGTAGCCCTTCTCAATGAGGATACTCCAGCTGGTATAGTCGTAGAGGGTTGGGGTAGTAGATGGTGGGCATCCAGCAAAGACCCCGATGGTACCGTGGGCGTAGGCGATGGTTGGGTACTTTTGGTCTTTTCGGAACGATGTATAGGGTATTCCGATGAATCCGGTAGCCGGAACGGGGGACCCGTCTAGATCTCGAGACGTATATTGGAAGCGGTAGGCAGACATTCCGTTGATAACATCCAGGCCATCTGGGTCAATGGCTTCAAACTTCAACAGATCACCGGGCTGGGATCGGGAGAAATTGGATGCCGTGGCATAAAAGCCAAATTCAAAGTCAGTCCCGAACAGCGTCCGGTCCTCGGCTTGCGCATAGTCAAAAACCGCCTGGCAAGTAGAATCGCAGCCATAGGTCTCAAGGGTTGCAATTGATAAGTTAAAGTTTGCAGCGGCATTTGCAGCAGTCAAAGATGGGACGGCCAAGCCGAGAAGTATAGTAAATGCTGTCATGGTTGGCCGTACAGAACTATGAGGATTAGGGACTACCTATAAAGAACGAGACATAACAGAAGTTCCCCGAGAAGGTGGGACGACCCTCATATTTTATAGCGATCTTAAACGACGACCAACGCATATGGATTCATCATCTCCATGTAGAGATAGGGCTTCGCTCTCGACCCCGGATGCCACTATTCCGCTTTGGGAAACGATGTCGCGAAAGTGGGGAAACAAACCCTAGGACAGGAACCTCGGGCATAAATTCTGTATCGACTTCGCATCTGTCTTCGTCTCGTCTTTCCGAACGACTCGTCGAAAACAGGTAAATTGACCACTGGATGGCGGTTCGTAGTTGTCGATTTCGGTATAATGCCCTGTGGTGCCCATGATAGCCGCCGTCTCGGTCACCGGTGCCAACGCTGCCGGAGAGATCATATCAAAGTAGGCAAAAGTATCCATACCCTCTGAACCTCACATTCACGCTGATCCACTTAGTGTGACGGATATCGGCCATGCCTCACCTGCAAGCGAAAGGGAGTGGAGTGTGCCTCGCCATTCACGTCGGGATCCTCGTTGTCCATTGTCCAAAGTTATCCTTCCCTTGACCCACGTCCATGCAAGCCACTATCCACGGACAGGTCTGGGCACTATAC
Source organism: Aspergillus flavus (assembly GCF_009017415.1). Classification (NCBI taxonomy): domain Eukaryota; kingdom Fungi; phylum Ascomycota; class Eurotiomycetes; order Eurotiales; family Aspergillaceae; genus Aspergillus; species Aspergillus flavus. The sequence goes on along the minus strand of NC_092408.1, from coordinate 2,836,931 downwards.
CAATGCATTCTTCTTTGCTCTTGGGCTCTCGCCAACACTCCTTACTGTGTTTTCTCTCAATACAATGACGTCAATGATCCAGGAGAACAAGATACTCCAAGATACAGTCTCGCTGTTGGGGGGTTTCTACGCCTCTTGTAACCCGAACTTGCTGACATTCTCGAAGAACGAGAAAAGAAACCTAGTTAGTCAATGGCACCAACTAAAGAAGTCGGTTGCACTCGGCATCAAAGAGGTGGCCAGTGATAGCAAACCGGATGTCCTTTTAGCCTGTGCTCTTCTGCTAAGTTTCGTTCAGGTAATGAATACTCGGCTGCACATAGTATAGAAATTTACGATCCTTAGCTTACAAACCCTAGATCCTGGATGACATCTCAGGCAGATCATGGTGTGAGTGGGTTTGCCAGTTGCATGCCTTCGTTTGGCGAAATGATAAATCTTCCGTACCAATGACACCTCTCTTGAGGTCAATGCATAGACTAGCCCGTATAATGAATGCCTTGAGGGCTCTTTGCCTAGAGCAAGACCTCGAATTTGCGCTATCATTTCGTTCGCACGATTTAGGTTCGAGGGTGGATCATCTGCCTTCGCATGGGCAGGATACATCAGCATTGTCCGATGAACAGCTCCTGGACTATTTCTGCGAGGACCTTGAGATGTGGGCTAGGTTACAGTGGTTGTAAGCAGTATATCCTTCTTAGGATCTGTACGAGAGCGAGACTGACAGATTGCAGGACGGCAGATTGGAAAACCAAAAGTAAAGAGTTGTGTCTGCAGTTGGATCCCCCAAACGGCAAATCCCCTAGGGGATTATCTGAACATGAATACCAGGGGATAGAATTGACCTGCATTGCGTCCCGATTCCAACGGGATATCATTGCCTCTCTGCTTTGGTACACTAGCGAAAATGGCAGGAACCTTACGAACGTCATGTTGGCGTTTTATCACTGCACCAATGTCGATATTTCGCTGATGTTTTGCGATTCAGCATGGATTTCTCTAAATTGTGAACTGCCAGTAATGACACACCAAATGAGTTATGAGCAAGCGACGAATGCTCTGCAACATGCAGAAAATGGTCTTCAAAATTCATACCTCGAGGCTATCTTCTACGCCCCGACTCTGTATACAGTCAGCATGACGAGGAGATACAAGTCTGAACGGAGACGCATAGTGGATTTTATTAGCACGCTGAAGCAGAAAGGCTTTCTCATCGCTGATCAGTTTTTGTCCGCGATTGAAGAAGCGTGGGCCGCTCGATGAGAGCATTTGTACGATACTCAAGTTAGAGCTGTTGTGCTTGTCCGGACCTTGAACATTATGAGTTTTGATCTGACTCCTGAGAATGGCCTTGGTTGATCTCTTCTTTCGACGAGGTGGAGATAGTAATTGAATTCCACGATTGGAAAGATAGGGAAGATAGCAACATTGATCCATAGAGTTGCTTATCGATGCAGGACCCCACATGGTGGTCGGTGCCTGAGGTATCAGCCCCTCATTTCGTGCAGAAATTACATCACCGCCAATGGGAGCTCGTTGCTTTCCACATCTTCGGCCTCGGTCCCTTCGAAGTCAATCCTAACCAAACAACTCCTCCCCTCCCTCATTCTATAGCCTGTTCTCATAAACTCGACCTCAGAAAATGTCTGCCAAAACAATTATTGTCACCGGTGCCTCGAGAGGTCAGTAAACCTACATCAGAACTATCAATACCCGCTTTATTAACAAATATTTACTGTAGGTATCGGTCTCGCAATCGCAAAGTACCTCCTCACCTCCCCTCAATCGCACAACGTCGTCGTGATAGCTCGCAGTGTTGAGCCCCTCCAAAAGCTTAAGGAGCAATACAACAAACAGGTGGAGGTGCTCAATGGCGATCTCGCCGATCTGTCCATCGGCCAGAAGGCCGTCGACCTAGCCCTCAAGTCGTTCGGCCGTCTGGACGGAATGGTTCTGAACCATGGTGTGCTGGGACAAGTCGGCAAGATTGCCCAAGCCGATCCTGAGCAGTGGAAGCACGGATTCGACGTAAACTTCATCAGCTTCGTTGCCTTTGTGAGTTCAAAGTCCCGAGCAGCGTTTCAAGGTGGATGGACATTAATGTGTTGGGCAGATCAAAGCTGGTCTTCCCGCGCTTCGCGAGACGAAGGGCAAGCTTGTCTTCACTTCTTCCGGTGCTGCCGTGTCGGCTTACCGAGGTTGGGGTCTGTATGGCGCAACTAAGGCAGCGATGAACCACCTTGCGCTTAGCTTGGGCGAGGAAGAGCCTGACGTTACGACGATCTCTATTCGGCCCGGAATGGTTGACACCGAGATGCAGCGGGAGCTGAGAGAAGACCATGCTACAACGCTGGAACCTCAGGTCCATTCCAAGTTTACTACGGTCCACAAGGAGGGAAAACTCCTCAAGCCCGAACAGCCCGGTCATGTCATGGCCAAGTTGGTGCTTGATGGCCCCAAGGAATTGTCCGGTAAATTTCTATCGTAAGTTTCTACAACCCTTTATCCTACGGCAAAGCTGACCCAAACAGATGGAACGACAAGGCTCTTGAAGCCTTCCAGGCGTAAATTACAAACTATCAGCTTGACAGACAGTTAGCACAAACCGCCATATGACAGGATGATAGACATAGAATAGCCAAGGGGGGTAGTAATCAGCCGAAAGATGAAAAGCAGGTACATTTTCATAAGCATTAGATGCAGAGCACCTTCATACTTAGCATGGAATGTGTATTTGTTCATCATACAAAGTTGTGGATATGAGAAAAAAGCTTGAAGCTTACCTTGTCATAGCAGGTTCATCGCAAGGTGGTCCGACTTATAAGCCATTGAAATTCCTAAATTACTTCAGGACTGTTAGTGAAGGTCACAAAATTTCTTCACGACACAATAAAGGAAGGTAAATAATTTTCAGTAGTCCGTTTGGCTTGGACAGTGTACGTCACCATGAAAGGTATGATAGGGGCGACAACGTGGTTCATCATTGTAGTAGAAGGAATGGAGGAAAGCAAATAAACATACCATTTATGTTAGTGCTGCACACAGCTGGAGTTTGAAACTCTGGAATTCCTCAACATCACAAGGACATTCTCGCTTCCCATTGTTGTGGGAAAAAGCGTGTGTGGAAAAGAAAAGGGAAAAAAAAAGCTGCAGAGCCAAGAAGTAGTCCCCAAAGCGGTAGGATTCTGCCGCCAGTACCCACTGGTTGTTCCGTGCCGACGCAGTCCGTGTCTGGCATTCGATCGACGCTACTATTTATTGTAAGTATAGTCCCCGCGCATTGGGAAAAAAAAGTGATCCTTCACCTTGACGACGTCTTTTTTGTGTGTGCGAGCGTGTTTCCTTTCCAACCATCTTACTTAAACGAAGGACATCATGTCAGATCGCGAGTTCAGTTGTAAGTATTGTGTTCCTGAGTCTTGGCGCATGCTGTCCGAATAGTGCTGACTGCCGATCTACTACAGCGAACGATGACCTGTCGCTTCCTAAAGGTATGCATCCGAGTCACTCAGTTTTGATTATTTCACGCTCCTCGCCCGAGTGTTGTTATGCTCCATGTCGCGACTACGCGTACCTTGTCGCTTGAGGATGGCGACGCAACGTCTCGACGTACCTACTGCCCACGCACCCCATCCTAACTGATCGCGATTGTTTAGCGACGGTCCAAAAAATTATCACCGAAATTCTACCTCCTTCTTCCGGCCAGACCTTTTCCAAAGATGCTCGCGATCTCCTTATGGAATGCTGCGTCGAATTCATCACCTTGATCTCCTCCGAAGCCAATGACATCAGCGAGAAAGAGGCCAAGAAAACAATCGCCTGTGAGCATGTAGAGCGGGCTCTGCGTGATCTTGGTTTTGGCGATTATATCCCGGATGTCCTTGCTGTGGCAGAGGAGCATAAGGAGCAGTTAAAGGTGGGTTGTATCACCATCTGCTGTCTCTAGTGGAACGGACCTGCTAACGGATGTATTGCATTATAGTCGCGAGAAAAGAAACAAAGCAAGATGGAGCAGAGTGGACTGTCGGAAGAGGAGCTGTTACGACAGCAACAGGAGCTGTTTCGCTCTGCTACGGAGAAGTATCACGCTGCCCCGGAGTAAATGTCTGGGTTGGACATGAATATGAAATGTGTTTGACTCTTGCTGGTCATAGAGGGAATGGGTTCGGAGTTTTGCCTTTCGGATGAGAAATCTTGGAGTTTAGGTTGTCTGGGATTGAAACCATGGTTTCTGAACGGGTTGGTTGGTCTTTTAGTTCTTCTCTTCCATAAGTATAGTTGCATTGATTTCTCGAGTTTCGCCATTCAGTTCATGAATACTTGGACGTATGTAATACTAATGGTGTATGGGTTGTAAATTTACGATATCACTGTACCTTTCATATTTGCGGTAGATAAAGAAATCCGTGATAGTGAGGCATGATCATTTTAGGGCCCGACATGCAATAATCCTATCAATAGGCACATTGTATGCATTGTCGTCCTTTGTGTTATACAGTAGCAATGGTAGATTGAGTTGTCTCTTTAAGTGGAAGCACAGACGTGACGGGCGCGCTTAGCCCAAACGGGAAGCAGCCCAACCTCCCGCGCGCAAAGTGTCGCCGGCTGCAAACACCGCGGAGCATCCTGAGGCCGCGAAAGCATTGCGACGATTCCCCAAGCTTCATCGTCCACCATGCCGCCTTTCAAAGATGAACACATTTTGGTACGTCACCCGCCATTCACTGTGGTCCCGGGATCCGGTATCACCTGGTACTAATCCCGTCCCTCTAGATAATCGCGCCAGGCTCGCAGGTGACCCTGGCGCAACTGGGTCTTCCCGAATCATTCACACCCGCTCGCTATCGCTTTCCCACGCGGATGTTCCCTGCCGAAAAGAAGGGTGAATTTGAACCATACAAGATCCGCGAGCGACGACAGGATGGGAAACCTAGCAATGGGACAAGCGCGCCCAAGGAGGATGTGGAGATGAAAGATGCGGAAACCTCCGCTCCAGAAGCCACAGGCAACAATGAGGCCGCCCCCAAGCCCGAGAATGGAGAACAAGAGGACAAGAAAGAGCCCGCTGAGGGCCAGGAAACCAACGGGGAGACGAAAAAGGAGGCCCAGCAGATCTTCTACGAGGAGGACGTTACATCGGATGAGGGGGCTATCTACCCCCTCGAGAATGGGCACATTGTCGACTGGCCGTGTTTCTTTGCTCTCCTAACACATGTTCACAATACCCTCAGTCCCCCATTTCACACGCCGATTATGCTTATCTCCCAACCGGCCTGGTCAGCACGCGACCGCGAGGCAATCACACAGTTTGTGTTTGAGAAGTTCAAGACGCCCGCCTTCTGCATGATGGATTCCGCTCTCGCCATTTGCTATGGATACGGTACCTCGACTGCGGCGGTTGTCGACGTTGGCAAAGGGAAAGTGGATGTCACCGCCGTCACGGATTTCCTTGTCAATGAGCATGGACGAGGGATTGCCCTGGAAGGTTGTGGTGGAGATTACATGACGGACAGACTTCAAGAGCTGCTGGGGTCGAAGGGCTTCACAAGAGAGATGTGCGAGCAGTTGAAGAGGAGTAACATTACCGAAATTCTACCTGCTGGAACGCCCTTGCCTGGCACCGCTGCCACCGCACGACAGAACCCTAACCCTGCCGCTGCAGCTTCTACGGGAGGACAAGACGGAGGTCCCAATGATGCCGTTCCCCGCGGCCCTGGTGAAGGCACTCAAACTGGCCCGGAAGGCACCAATGGAGAAGATGAAGATGAGGGCGTGCTGGATGTTGCAGCTATTGTCAGCGGCAACACCAGCGAGTTCCTAGCAAACAGAGAAAAAGAGAAAGCGGAGAAGTCGAGTTCCAAAAAGGGCTCGGTTGACCAAAGTGGGAAGCCTATTCGTCTTCCCAACTCCAAGAAAGAGAAGGCCTCATTCCAATACGAGGAATACGCGCGATTGGAGCCGGAAAAAGACGCGCCCAACGCTCCTCCACGATACATCCGCCAGACACGAGAGATCGAAGTCGGCGTTGAGCGTTTCCTGTCTGCCACTCCAAAGCAAAAAACTGGGGAACGTTTAACCAGCAATATCCTTGAAGATATTGCAACACAAATCCACCATACTATCCTTTCTGTACCAGACGCCAGCAAGCGCAGCGAACTGTGGGATTCGTTGGTCGTTGTTGGTAACGGCAGTAAGATCAAGGGTATGTACCTTGTTTTGTCACCTCGTATGGCTAGATTCGCTAATCAACGGATGTAGGATTCACCCAAGCTCTGCTTAACACCATCACACAAAAGTATGTTCTCTCGCCATCTGCCACCATTTTCACTTCTGAGCTCCCCTCCAATTTCTCCACCCCCATGCCGACGGGAGGTACCAACACTCCCGCACCTGGTCAAACCGGACCTTTTAATACTCCTGGCCACGGAGTGAACCCCCTGCTTGTTGCTGCAACACATTCGAACAACCCGACGGCTGGAAATATGCCAGGAACCCCATCAATGGATCCTTCGATGGCTTCCCACTATCGCTCAACTGGCCATTCTCAGACCCCAACCTCCGTCAAGACCCTGAAGCCCCCAGAGTACTTCCCGGAGTGGAAGGAGCACGGCAACTCCAACGTTCCTGGGACCAGCGGGTCTGCAGGAATGAACAACGGGCCCAACGCTGGGCCTGGTGGCCCAGGTGCGCCCAGTGGCGGTCACGGTATGGAGGAAGCGGTATTCCTAGGAGCCCAAGTTGCTTCTAAGGTTGTTTTCGTTATTGATCAAGGTCTCAGTAAGGGGTTCATGACCCGTGTGGAGTATAATGAGAATGGGCCCTCTGCAATCCATGAATATTCCATGTGATTGTCCTTAATAGAATTAGTATATGAATTCAGCACTTTGTCTTATGTCAAACAGGGTTGAATTCAACACGAAAATGTTTTCCCCATGTGCTTGTCCAATGCGTTGGAGCTTTGTTGAACATCATACTTGGTCTTTTCACAGATGGTTATTGTATTCTACGTGATGGCGTCCTTGATTAGAAAAGCAACCCTTCAGGATGCGGTAGGATAGGTGGAGTCTGGTCGGCATTCCTAGGTATAGTGCTAAACATGACTATTTTTTTAATCCAAGATTACTGTAATCGAACTGTTCCGCCACTACCAGATCCATACCCGACTAGGTCCTTTGTATCTCCTGCGAGTTACTGTGGCAGAGTGCGAAAAGATCGTGCTGATCCCTGTGGGAGTGTTCGTATATCGTTTCCCTCTACGAATTTTGCCGGCTATATGCAAAAATATAATACGACCTCAGACGGGCGGTGATACTCTTGCCACAGTGGTTCTGACAGTTCCACACGCGATCTTTAGGCACCCTACCACAGTAGTAGGGCTTTAATCTGCCCGGCATGAGGGCGTTTTAAACCAGATTTGAACTAACCCAATCGGGATAGCGACCTTTCTAGAGCACCACGTGACCAGGATAAGGATGCTTATCTTATTTCCGCCTCAGCCTGTCTCCGCTGTCGCGACTTTCCCATGATATTAAATTATACGGCCAAGAAAGACTGAACGAACAGTTGATACACACGCATTTCACCTGAGCCGTAGAGCTCTCACTGTATCTCCCTTAAGAATCGCAGTTTATTTGCAGACCTACGCTGCACAAAATCACCCAAAATGCCGCGCGCAGAAGCAGGAAGCACAAAAGCCATCAGCAACAAGATCAAATCCGTACGTCCCATGTAACCCAAAGCAATCATCCAATAATGAAAACGTACTAACCAAACACAGAAAGGACTTCAGCGACTCCGATGGTACTGTCAGATGTGCGAGAAGCAATGTCGAGATGAGAACGGATTTAAATGGTAAGTGAAACATCGCCTCCTTCTCGCATTGCCCTCAGTATACTAATCATCAATTTCTGAAATACAGTCACACCCAGAGCGAAAGCCACGTGAGAAACGCACTTTTAGTTGGCGAGGATCCGAGAAAATATATCGAGGAGTACAGCAAGGAGTTTTTGAATAACTTCCTTACTCAGTTGAGGACGTCTCACCAAGAAAAAGCTATCCATGCGAACATATTTTACCAGACTATAGTTGCGGATAAGACGGTGAGTTTCTTTTATTCTCTAACCTGCGGTTCGTGTTGGATGGGGCTAATGGATGCGTATAGCACATACATTTAAACGCTACGAAATGGAAGAGCCTTACACAGTTTGTGGCTTATCTGGGACGGGAAGGGCTGTGTCGCGTTGAGGAGACGGAGAAGGGTCTTTTTATTGCGTATATCGACCGGAGTCCGGAGGCGATGAGGCGGAGAGAGGCGCTTATGAAGAAAGAGCGTCAGGATCGTGGTGATGAGGAGAGGGAGCAACGACAGATTTTGGAGCAGGTTGAGCGCGCGAGACAGAATGCGGACAAGGAGGAAGAAATAGACCCTGAAGCGAGGAATTTGCAGAGGAAGGAGGGCGAGAAAGTCAAACTTAATATTGGCTTTGGTTCGAAGGCGAATGGCGACTCGAAGACCGAATCGCCGAAACCACAGTCTCCCGAGGAAAAGGATAACGCCGCTTCCTCGGCGACGCCGGAGCCTGCCGCTGCTTCTGCATCTCCGGACTCAGCCCCGACCCCGGCCCCGGCTGCTGCTGCTCCTGCTCCTGCTCAGGATGCGCCAAAGCCGGCAGTTAAGCTGTCGATGTCATTGGGTGACAAGAAACCAAAGAATGTGTTTGCTGCTGCAGCGAAGAAGAACCCACTTGCCGGGAAGAAGGGCCCCGTGATGGAAGCTCCCAAGAAGATGAGTGAGCAGGAGAGAATCATGAAGCAGGAAATGGAGGCAATGGAGAAGAAGCGCATGCGTGGAGGATTTGGAATGCCGAATCCCAAGCGCCCGAAGTTGACCTGAAGTCGACTTATCAGTCTCCTTTCTCCTTCACAAACGTCCAATAGCAACTTGGATTCTCGAGGAATATCGTCTCACAGGTCACACCGATCCCATGCATCCCCGTGGAATCTGATTATGATAGTTAAATGTCACCAGACTTGTCCGGACCGCAACCACGCGGTTGCGGAGAGTAATCACTTCCATTATGATATATGGTGTGACACTGCTCGGTTTGCGGAGACGTCCTTTTTGCCGGAAAATATTATATGGCAAACCACGAAACAATGATACCCAAAAAGATATTTATGTTAATTTACTCTGTTCCTAAGCAAGGATATACTTTGCAGCGACTTTATGAACGGTTGCTTTGGACCCTGGCATGTCTCTAGTCATTAGAAGAAATGATGTACTTTATGCTCTGCATGTTAAATAATCTCAATCGTCTTGAATCGTCCCTACTGTTCATATTTCTATGTACCAAAAGTAACTGATACCTTACATAGTCACAACACAAAATTAAACACTCAATTCAACTTCAAGTCCTTCTAGTTGAGCCCTAAGATCGCCATGGATCGGCGAGCGGTATTACAGCAGGTAAAACTCCCCAGCCATGACCACCTTCACGTACTTGGGCAGCATATCTTACCACCTTTCACAATCACGTACTTATCGTTAGGGGTAAATCAAGGCAGTGATAGGGCCAGGAAAAAAGCTTATACTCGAATACCATATCAAGTTTATTCCTCCGAAAAATAACTTCGGCATATAATCTATAATCATTATCACAATTACCTACCTTATTATTATATTAAGTAACTCTTCTAATCACTATGTTAAGTTCATCCTTAAGCCGGTGTAGCGATTCAATAAAACTATTAACCTTTTCAGTCATATCCTCGCCGGCGAACAAGGGCACCTGGAAGCCATAATACTAGAGTCGGCTTATTTTATCGTTGTTCAAAGGCCGGCGATATGATTTCATAGTCATAGTCTTAAACGTGCGGCAGTTGAGCTGTTCGGTGATCCCCGGCATGATCCACACCATAGAGCTCTGCTTGCCTCGGACCCTGTTCGAGTTATCAACCTTTTGCCACTTCAACAATAGCACCCTACCAACATCCCTAGCTCCGCCTATAAGTAATAAGCTCATATCATCTTGTAGTCCACTCCACGCTTCGCTCCATCCAGTCTCAACCACAAACTTTGGCGTACGGATGGTGTTTGGTTGAAGAGAAAAGTCTGGCTTCAACCAGGCTTATCTGTGTCGACTAGGATCACATATTCTTCCTCCTTTGGGTAGTTGAAGAGACGGAGTATCGCCTGGAAATTATCAATGTCTTTAAGGGCATTTGTGTTGTCATCCTCCCACGAGATTGACAGCGAAAGGGCGTTTGTGAACTGACGGTGATGTTGGTCAATGAGTTTCTTCATCGTATTCCCCCAGACGGTTCTCCCATTGCTGCATTCGTTGGTTATTTGAACCATTAATCAGGATGGACTTCAGCGCGATGTGATCAGTGTATATAATAGTGGACATATTCGCTGCCTGCAACAATCCATTGTACGTCCGCCAAACATCGGACGACTGCGAGACATTCTCTTTCCGGGTTTGAGTATGTTGTTTCCGCATTGTTCAAGCGAAAGGATAGAAACATGGGAATCCTCTCTTTAGCTCTGGTAGCGGGGCCAGCCTCCGCGCCAGCGGGAGTATCAACCAGCTGAAATAGCACTCCACCGATACCGGATATAGACGCATCAGTCGCCAAATGGAATTGTAGGGTGTAGTCTGCACTGCACGAGAGGAGTTCCACCCCATTTTCGAATTCAGCACCTGGAGATTTGGTTCTAATCCATCTAAGGAGAATGTTTGCGAGCTCAGTATTAACATGAATAGACTCCACGCTGTTCCAACCTGCTTAACTCAGGCCGATATTCAGGTAGGAAAACAGTTTCCGTTGCTCTAATCACCTTTCCTCCCCAGTCCACGAGTTCAATGTAAGGGGCCTTCGTCTTAGGCCGAAGTGTGACTTGCAGATATGCATTCGCCCACAAGATAGTTCCTGATTGTCCGTATACACAAGCTCCCGATATGATTACGTTTCGTATATCAAGTCAAAACATGTGCCTGAACCATAAAACCTGTGGCAAACTGTGTTGCTGAGCTTATTACCTCATGTGTCTCGGAGATTGACGACATGGTTGCTGTTAGGGATAGCGCTTCTAGGATACGCTAGCCAACAGGGTAGAATGAACACAATTTTTGATTGTTCCCTCAAACAGCATTCCCTAGTACCGATATATATAGTCCCTAGGCCTTGTAAGGTCTGTTCCTTACAGTTGCAGAGAAGGAATGGGGACTTGGGGATTTGAGGGAGATTTTACTAGGAGGGGGCGGCAGATGAATACTTCTAGGTGAATTTGTGCGGTGAAAAGATTTGCAGTAATTCATTTAAGGAATATATACATACATTGTTCACTTCCGCCTGTTATTGTCATGCATACGGAGATATTACGTAGATTAGATATTAACTCTTATGCGGGGGTAGTCACTACGTCAATCTATTGAATGACGCCAACAAACTGTCTTCAGTTAATAAAAATAAGGTAAGTAAATATTTCTTTATAAATGCTACAATCGAGAGCTTCTTGTTTAAGATTCATATTCTACCCCTCTTTGACCTGATCAAAATCCTACACTTGTACTGCCAATCTGAGTTACTGGGAACAAAGCTACAGGCGATCTCTCAACACCTCCACTATCCTCTACGAGCAACGCCTTAGGTAGACAGCCTAGGGATATTTCTGCCTGTCCACCATGGGAATACCTGTAAGTCATAGTGAACACCGTAGAACTACAAAACCGAGCCTGACCAGCGCCCAGGCTAAGAACATGCCAGAAGGGTGGACCAACGACCCATCTGAGCTTGAGGAATTTTTTTCTCCTGGTTCTGGAGAGGCCGATCTCGCCCAATGCCATGGACTGCGAGATATCAAACTTCTAGTGATGGGAACCCGAGATTCTGGAGATATGCAGCATATAATCAAGTCAGGACGTCGTTATTACTGGGGGTATCTTATGATCGACTATATCTTCGAGATTACGAACCCTAAGACTTTCCCGGCAATTCTGCGTGCTCTTGCCACCAAGGGGGATAGTGGTTTGAAGTATAGAAAACTTAAGCAGGTGGAGACAGTTGAGATGGAGCCCCGGGAGCAGAGGGTGGTTGAAGAAGAAGGCCCAAGGCTGTTTGTTCCTTACAATCCAAACGCTCCTTCCGTGTCAGACAAGTGAGAGAATAGCAACCGTCCACTATAATCACTGTCCTAATATAACCTCGTCAAATCAAGTAGCGAGTATGTAGATCTGACTTGATGGTGGGCATCCCCTAAATCCGATAATACCGATGCTCATTCCTATCACCGCTATCTCCGGTCTCTTGTTAAACCCTCAAGATATACTCCACGATGGGCATTCATAAATTAGGGTTTATGTCTAGACATTCGATACTATGCTCATGGTTAATCATCACTGCTTCCCAGTCCTCTATAATGCAGCCGTCATATCCAATCCCAATTAAACAAGCCGCCATGCCTCCCAACAACAGCGCATCATGGCTCATGGCCAAACAAGCACCCAACAGCGTCATAGACGTTGCACCATACACCACCCCCTCAGCCAACGAACTCGTTATCAAAACCAAAGCGGTAGCCGTGAATCCAGCCGACGTCGGCATCCAGAAACTCGGTGTTCTTTTGAACGACTACCCAGCAATTCTGGGCTGCGATGTCGCGGGGGAGGTCGTGGAAGTTCATCCCACCTTGGCTGAAGTGTATACCCCCGGTGATCGTGTCATTGGTGCAGCCAGTCCATTGGACAGGAAGGACGGCAAGTACTGTTATTCGGCCTTTCAAGAATATGTCGTTCTGAAGGTGCCTTCCATTGCCAAAATCCCGAATGGGGTGGCATATGAGGATGCCGTTGTGCTACCGCTGGGGATCAATACTGCTGCTAGTTGTTTGTTTGCGGAGAAGACTCTTGGGCTTGAAGTGCCCTCTATCCATGGTGTAAGGTCCCCTCGAGGGAAGGCACTTTTGATTTGGGGTGCTAGTAGCAGTGTGGGTGCTTGTGGTGTGCAAATGGCTACTCACGCTGGTTATGAGGTTGTTGGTGTGGCGAGTAAGAGGAATCATGAGATGGTCAAGGGGCTTGGAGCAAGTGTGTGTTTTGATCAGAGCGATCCGACGCTCGTTGATGATATTGCGACTTACCTGAGTGGTAAAGAGGTGGTTGGGGCTTATGGGGCCATTGCGAGTGATTCGGCTTTGAACGCTATGTGTGAAATCCTCGACAGGTGTAGTGGGAGGAAATTGGTGGCGTCAGTGATACCAGGTGCAGAGCAAAAGGCAACAAAAGGAGTGCAAATTGTCTCAAACTTCGCCTCTGACATAGGTAACAGCGAGGTTGGAAAGGCCATCTGGAAATGGCTGACTATAGCCATGGAAGAGGATTGGATAAAGTATATGCCGCGGTCAGAGGCTGTCGGGAAAGGGCTGGAGCGTATACAAGAGGCTATTGATCGGTTGGCTGAAGGTGTTAGTGCGAAGAAGTTAGTCGTGTCTATATAAGCTACTTGCTATGCTTTGCCATTATAGTGGATAGAAATATATCATCATGTTCAATTAGTTCTCTGCATCAACAGAAGCCCTTTGATAACTCAACAATTCACTCAAGAAAAGGAAGAACTCATAGGATGTAGAGTTAGTCACCAAGTAATATTTCCTTATACACATTATAGCTCTAGCCTAATCATTACGCCTCTTGATAGTCCACCACAGAATCAATCCCGTAAAGAAAAGAGAAACAGAAGCAAGTCCTATAAGCGCATGTAACTGCTGGCGCGCAGCCCCATTCCCAACCAGCCTCTCGCGCCCATCAACCTCAGCCTCACACCAAAGAATATTGATCCAAAGGCCTATTCCGTCGTCCGTCAGGACTTTATCCCATGTATGCGCCTTCGCACACGTGGACCAGTCCCTCGGATCTCCCTCCCGCGGCATGTAAACAATCGCACGATCCCAGTACGAGAGGACGATAATAGCGCCTATCCAGCCCAATGCACAAACTCCGTCAAGAGCAATACCCACCCAGGGTGTGTACGGCAGACAACAGGCAAAAATGGCCCAGGTGATATAAACCTGCACGGCCATGGATAGTCCCGCGATGCCGATTAGGACGCATTCGGCTGTGACTTTGTACATTTGGTGTGGGGTGACGGCGCCGTAGACCATTATTACGATCAGGGTCGCGAAGAGGAGGATGCGGAAAGCTATCGCGCTGGGCCTTGGACGTTGGCGTTTGCGGGAGAGCATGACTGGAATAGTTTATTTCTTTAATTCTGCTACTTTATGCAGAATGAATAAAATGATTACGACGAAGTAAGACAGCACCAAGGGGTTTTATTTTTTTGCTTCTCCTGCCAAGGAAAGCTCTAAGCTCTAAGCTCTAAGCCTCTATCATGAACTCGTATAAATCGGGCAATGTGCCATATATCGGCTGCCCCTAGTACTAGCCCCGCCAATGACAGTCTCCCCTAAACGCATGCGCAATCCTTCTTCAAGTTACCCAATCTTAGAGCTAAATAGGCTAAGTAAATTCCAGTATAAGCCTTGATTATCTTTGCCGAGGTATGTACGATATCTGGGGTATATACACTCCATTTACTGGACAATGCAGCCGATTATGTAGGCGTCATTCAGAATGAACGTTTCTGGTGACCTGCTTTGTGAGATTAGTATATGTTGCGAGCAGGATAAAGAATGGTACGGCTGTTGATAGCAACATAAAGGACTAAAGAATGGTTAAAGACGCCTATGAAACCCTTAACTCCTCTTCGACTGTACTATTATATATAGCCTAAGCAAGAAGGGTTGGGAGAATGTCTAAAGAAAAGGTCAACTCCTCCTATATATAAGAAGAATATATTCAGTGAATAAATGAAGTTCAATATAAACCCTAACTTTTTCTCATTGAAAAGTATGTCTAATGTCATGTAGAAAATATTCAACTTCTGCCACACATAGATTCAGTCTATTGTTTTTATTTTCCTTTTTCATAAAGGAGATCATGAACAGAACGTTTTATGACGCCGCTGAGCAGCTGATAGAAGCCCCAATTGTAATTCAAAGAGATATGTACGGTTTTTTCAGCTATTTGAGAGACCGAGCCTATCTGTACTTTATAAAAAGTATTATTAAATATTATCGTTGGATTAACAATCATCAATCAATCTGAGAAGCATGATTGCCACCTGAGGCGGAAACGTTAGTCAGCCGGAGATACACACGTGATCGAGCTATCCAGAATCTTCAAGGAATAGCTCTCTCCAGACATCTCCGCACGGTACGCGATCAACTTGTCTGACATAATCTCGTCAGGTCTTTTATCACCTTTACCTTCGATTCTGACCAGAAGTTCCTCTTGAAATTTTACACCTAGCTTAAAGACCCGATCGCGCGCATCGCCTCGTAACAATGGCCAACTATCTCGCCTCTATCTTCGGTACGGAACAGGACAAGGTCAACTGTTCGTTCTACTACAAGATCGGCGCATGCAGACACGGCGACAGATGTTCTCGGAAGCATGTCAAGCCTTCGTACTCACAGACTATCCTGATGCCAAACATGTACCAGAACCCGGCGTACGACCCGAAGAACAAGATGAACCCCAGCCAGCTCCAGAACCACTTCGATGCTTTCTACGAGGATGTATGGTGTGAAATGTGCAAGTACGGAGAGATAGAGGAATTGGTAGTGTGTGACAACAACAATGATCGTAAGTCGGAGTCCCCAATACTCAACTCATGGAGCTGCTACTGACGTCTAATTACCCCAGATCTAATCGGCAACGTCTATGCCCGATTCAAGTACGAAGAAGATGCGCAAAAGGCCTGTGACGCTTTGAATTCCCGCTGGTATGCAGCTCGACCGATATATTGTGAACTATCGCCGGTCACGGATTTCCGAGAAGCATGCTGTCGATTAAATAGTGGCGAAGGCTGTGTGCGTGGCGGATTCTGCAATTTCATTCACCGAAAGGACCCTAGCAATGAGCTCGACCGTGAACTGCGCCTGAGCACGAAGAAATGGCTGAAGGAGCGCGGCAGGGACGCCCGCAGTGTTAGTCGCAGTCCCAGCCCGGAGCCGACGAGGCGGAGATATTAGGTGTGGATTTGTTTTTTTGTGTTCTGCATGTGGCGTTGGGGAATTGACCTCTGTCAACTGTAATTTTTCCTATACTGTTATGATATCAAGCCCTGGTTGCGAGATTTATGGCATTCAAATTGTCTTCAGTTGAAGCTTTTATCTGTAGAGTACGTGAACAATAACGACTGTCAGTTTAGAGCTTCTCGGCATTACCCCATCTGGAAGTAAATGTTGGTCTTGGCAACCGACGCGGAGGCGCGTGGACCGCGTTTCAACATCTCTTTTACCCTGCTGCCCCCCGCAAAACCCCTCGTTGCTGATCTCGCTGCCATAACGATATTCTCCTTAGTTGGACTGTACATAGCGAACATGGCGAGTCGTAGTGATGGTGATGGCTATGACGATAGCAACCGCGCATTTCTGCAGGCTTTTATGGCCCGCTCTACCATGACCTTTGCGGAGGCAAGGCCTGTTCTGGCCGCTATCTTCTCTGTGCACGGTATATTATTGAGCCTTTCTAGTGATTCATGGTGAGATATTGAACTAATATTAAGCGAACAGAGGGTGAGCCGGTCTCAGCAGAAGATGTCACCGAAGACGACCTCGCATCGTACATTGCCGCCGCGAATACCGCCATATCACCATTCGATTTGGAAATCAGAAGTACACTCCGCCAGTCGCAGGTAGATCCCGAAGGGTCGGGGAATCAGCCACCAGAACGGGTGTATGCCCTTGTCAATACCACGAGTGACGCTTTGACACAACTGGCGACCACTTACAGCGCGGACGAGATTTCCTTTATCAAGCGCATCCTTGATGCCATGTTCGATACGAATAATACGAGACGTTCCGAGGCAATGGTTGTTAGCAGTATGCAGGCTATACAATTGGCCAAGGCATCGTCCGGAGATGCAAGTCGTCGGGAGTCGGGTAATGCGACGCAGAGTCAAGGCGGGGCCGCACAATCGCTAAGCATGTCTCAAGCGGAAACGGTATTGAAGCAACTTGTGGAGGAGGGATGGCTTGAAAAGAGTAGGAAGGGATTTTACAATTTAAGTCCGCGAGGGTTGATGGAGCTACGAGGATGGTTGGTGGCCACGTACAATGACGAGAACGAAGATGGCCGGAGGATGGACAAGATCAAGTTCTGTGCTGCCTGTAGGGATATTATAACGATGGTGGGTTTTGACTTAGTCGAATATTGGTTGGAAAAAGCTGCTGACTGCTCAGGGCCAACGTTGTGGTAACCGTGACTGCGCCGGCCGACTCCACGACCATTGCATTCGCAACTTTTTCCGCATGCAACAGGCGGAAAAGTGCCCTGTGTGCCAAGCTCCATGGCCTGGTGATAAATACGTCGGGGAGCGCGCAATCACCTCGACAGAACGCTCCACGCAGGGCAGAAGACGAAGCTCGAATACGCAGCGTCAAAGCGATGTCGGATCGAGTTCACAAATTCCTAGCGAGGACGGAGCGGCTGATAGTGATTGAGGCCAACCAACAATTGACCTGATATTCTTGTTGCCCCACAGCGGCTAATATGAGGGACCAAAACTCGGGGGTTCACAACGTCGCAAGATATCCTACGGTTGAGCAAGCATGAGCTGTTTCCAGGGACTTCGCTGCGTGTGTGTGGCCTGCGCAGCGCAATCGAATTGCCACCAGCTCCAC
The DNA here is from genome assembly GCF_009017415.1 of Aspergillus flavus. Lineage (NCBI taxonomy): Eukaryota > Fungi > Ascomycota > Eurotiomycetes > Eurotiales > Aspergillaceae > Aspergillus > Aspergillus flavus. The sequence continues at coordinate 2,819,185 of NC_092408.1, read as the reverse complement.
TTGCTTGCGCACGGTGGTGCTCACCCTTTGCGCACACAGGTCTTTCGAACACCTGTTTCTGGCTGGGTTTCAGGGCTGGGATTAACCGTTTTATCAACAGGGCGATTTCCTCTACAAAGCCTCCCTCATCGACGGACATACTACCTTCAACTCGCATTCGATCAGCATTGCCGCAGATGCTCAGTACTCCATACACAAATCAGAATTGACCTCATTCAAACCCACACAAAGATACAATCGGATGAAGGGAAGACTATCTCATGAAGAGAGCAACAATACAATATTTACAACACATCATAAAACTCAAACCATGCGCTCATGAATTAATTTCCAAACAATATCATCAAACCAAGTGCAATAGTCCACATCTTCACCATCCCACCTCTCACCCTCAGAGTATTCCCACTGCTCCCCTTCACACACGTCCCATCCTCACAATGCGCATCACTAAAACAACATCTGGTCCCACAGCATTGCGTATCCTTGGGACAATGGTAGCCACTTTCCCCGCAGCAGATTTCGGAATCCGTATCGTAGCAAGCCGAACTTCCGCATTTAGCATTTCCAGACCGGCAACAGGTCCCGTCAGACGAATCGACACATTTGCTCGACATGGGGCAGCAGAAATCCCCGCACTAGTTGCAAGGTTAAAAGGTGGACCTTGAAGCTATAGAGATGGTGGTATGATAGGGCATACACAGGTAGCGAGGTTGGAGCAACATCCTCGTCCACAGGATTCTAATTATGTTAGGACGGTTCGACTAGTTGTGGCGGTGGTAAAGTAGGGTCTATACCTTCTCCAATATCACAGTTTCCTGCCCGAGAGACGAGACTGTTTTCAATAGAGAAGCCGAACTGCGCCTTGTCCGCGAAAAGAAGGGAGTCAAGGCTGGCGTTGACATACGTCACGGGTGCTTGGAGGGACTCCATGACTGTCTTAGAATTTTTTATATGACCTTTATGAAGCAGATATGAATACTGGGAGAGTTCATGTGGAGCAGATACTTCCCCCCATCTATATATACACCAAGCAACTCTAGTAAACGCTTGGCTTGCCTCCCCAGGAGCATCTACTCCATTAAAGAACCGCATGAACATACACCAGCACACCGGACCTCGGACATTGTCATCGTATCTGCGCCAAGAATATCCCGTGCCCCAGGACCCTTCTGGTGTGGCGGAGATCCCTCGTATTTGCCCGCTTGGCGGGGAGTTGGTGCGTTCAGCCTTGTGTTGTATGAGTGCTACATGGCTATATGACTCGTTGGCGTCTTGTCGGGTGTCGATCGTTGGCTCAGTGCGGGGGTCAGGTATGTGAAGTATATGTAGACGTCCTGGCAGGCGACAAACATTATATGGAAGCCATATAGGCACATGATTGATGGTGGAATTGCTGAATATCTTGGAAAGTTTCACTAATCGGTAGTTCTCTGCCATAGAGATGATTTATAGACGAAGTTTGGTTTAGTGATGTGCACGCAGTGGAGTTGATTAGGGCTCCGATTTCTCGTCGCATTTTTGTGTGTCAACACTTCTATGAAAAGCAAATTCAGAAAATAGAATCATAGCATTCAACATAATAGTAACATATGTAAGATCATGAGGCTCAGAACGTAGTGATATAATCAAAATCCGTGGATGAGTGGAGTGGTACCATGCGCAAATCAGCTAAGGTATGTTATGAAGAAAGGCTGAAGTGAAGACCAAAGATCACGCCAACTGTACTTGGACCGTCGATGTGGCGCTGCAGGATGATCTCTGGGTTCCACTTCTGGGACCAAGTGCAGCAATATCGGTGACGTTTAACGGCTTTTGATAGTCTAGGTTGGGTTGAATGAGCCAGCACAATGTCTTTATGACATGAACTGGCCCTTGTACAATTTTTATTTCTACAAATGACTGTCATCTTCGAGTAAATGCATTAAACGTCGATAATGAATTCACGAACAAAGGGTCTCGTGTTCAATGGTGTCTCTGACAAGGCTCCTTTATGGTATAAACAATGAAGGTGCCTGACTTTAATCGAGCATTGTACATTGAACTCGAGGCTCTTTCCAGGTGTTGTACGAGTTCGGCTCACTGAAGGTATAAGCCATGGATAAGCGGTCATCTCTAGTATAATATTCTTTTGGTTATACTTGACATCAGCCAATTTCCTCCAGTGCTCATGCAAGGTCTACCCTTAATATATACGTCTTAGTTGCCTACAGCCGCCCCTTCTCTTCTAGAATCCACCGGCCTGTTGGCAAATATCTTACAATTATCCATGACAACATCACTCTATCCATAATGGTAATGAATCCACTATCCTTATGCCTCACAAGCCTCCCCAATGAGCTTATTTATATGATTACCAACGAGTTGGATATCATACCCGCCAGCAAACTCTCAAGAACATGCATATCAATTTATCAAGTCCTCAAGGGACATATAGAAGGAGAAATGGCCAGGAGAGACGCCCTCCCACCTAAGGAATATTACAATATGATAACTCCAGAAACTCTCATCTGACAAATTCATTCATAAACAAGAGTATATCCCAGAAGAAAACATGGTATGGGTCGTCAAACAAGGCCGACTCGATATCCTCCAGATGTACCTCAAAGCAGGTGTGGACACCAACTTCTACACGCTATATGGAGTGCCCATGTTATCTCATGCAGCATATGAGGGGCAGATCGGGTCTGCAAGAATTTTACTACGCTATGGAGCTGACCCCTGCTTACCTACTCTGTGTGGAGGACAGGCACCCTTGATGTATGCTGTTTATGGGACGCTCGCTAAGTTCAGAGATACAGAAGGACCCAATATGGTCGAATTGGTGTTACGTGCAGGTGCGAAGATTACATCTCTCAAGCTTTTCAAGTTCATTTGTTGTGATATTGTGAATCCTGAGCATCTTGTTCAGCTTGCCATTATGAATGGGACGGAGTTTCTTGCGCTGAAAGATACCTGGGGCGAGACGGTCTTGCATAAGGCTGTAAGATACAGCGAAGGTTTGACTGCTTTGATCTCAAAGGCTGCACCTGAGCTTTTGCATGACCGGACGTTCGACGGTAGGGCAGTTCTTCATGTTGCTGTTGGCCGCGGGTGTGTAGCAGCTGCCAGATACTTGATTGCATTGAACGAGAACACGGATGTCGTTAACATGAACGGGGAGAAAGCGCTCCATATCGCGGTGAAGAGGGATTTGAAAAGGGTACAACTTCTGACTGGACGTCAGGAAGTCGACATCAATGGGTTGAATGCGTCGAATGAAACACCACTGTCTATTGCTATAAGCTATCATACAATCAGCCGCTGTTATTTCGACATAGTTGACCACTTGCTGAGAGATCCCAGGATATACATCGATCCGATGTCTGTGTTGGCTATGAAGCACCTTTTTCGACCCACTGACTTGTGGTTGCTGTTGTTATTCGAGGATGTTATATTGCTCATCAGGTTTCTATGGCCTTACACGAAGCAGGGAGGTTACATCTCTCTCTTGAAGAGTTGTCAGGAGTCGCTCTTTGCTCTTTTGCCTTATCTATTCTGAGGCACACATCCGGGGCACCGACCTCAAACTGCCGTCTGATGCTCAAGGAGCATTAACTCTTGGTTTAAATCAAACAAACGACCACACAGTTCAAGGTATCAAATTTATTACACTTCTTCGGCCTCTCTCTCTTTTCCACTGTTCATTGAGTAAGTGTTGACTATCGCTATTAGCTGCTATGAGATTGCGACAGTTGGGAACGACACAGTCCGTCATTTTTGTCTCACCACCAGAGGTGCATCAGAGCATACTAGATGCCCGTCAGAAGAGTGTACATGATAGTATCGACTCGTCAGACGTGTTATCTTGGCTGATCAATCAGACATGCAATAACAATAGAGATCTGCAACCGTTGTACCTCTCTCAAGGGATCGACTTTTGCCAGCGCATGCAAGCTTCCATCGATCATAAGAACTTCTTGAGTGACTCAGATCATAGGAATGACTACACCGAGCACTTGAAGCGACCGGAACAACAAACATTGGAGCAGCTCTATCAGCCCCAGTCACACGAGCAATGCGATCTGATGTATCCATCAACGGCCGCTGCCACATCCTTTACAGGGAACCTTGCTTCTCTCATGGACCAACTACGACAACGCTATGCACAGACCCCAGGTTAAGGGTTCCATGAAGAATGCTGCATTGGAGGAGGTTGAGCAGGAGCGCGAGGTCGCCTTTGAGATCGAACAGGAAAGAGAGATACAGCGGCCTTTGAGTATGAAAGCCCACCGGTACCCTGGACTGCATAGCTCCGTTAGGAACTTTGCTATAACCGGCCACCTGAAGGGGAACGAAGGTTACGTGAAGGCGGCCGCTGTCATAAAGTCAACAGACCTGGGGCGCAAGCACGGCATTGACGCTTCAACATTACTATGTTCCTTGTATGTTTCGACTGAGTTTACGAGGACGGTAGTCACAAAGAAACGAACCAAGACAATCGATAATTTTCTGGTAATATCTTCCTATTCTCTTATTTCATGAGCCGTTGAGTTTGACTAATATACTATGCTTTGGGTAGCGTCCCGTTGATTGGCTGCTTTGGAATTCGCAGACAAACGTCGGGCTAGTTATCATTCTAGAAGAAGCTGAGGAGGTTATCCCTATTATACGTACCGTGCAAAGCTCATCCGTGCATTTGATTATGTATGCAGCACCGTTCACGAAGCGAATGCTCCAGTTTGACCGTCTCGATTACTGCGCACTTCCGAGCCTTCCTTAAGGGTGGTCTCCACCACCATGGTTTCCGTTCGAGTTGGGAATTCTGGCAGGATGATTGTATTTTAACTTCTCAGACTACGAGTTTCTGTTGGAGCAGCTGCGACTAGACTCCGAGAAGCCCATAACAAACGTTAATCCGGCTGGAGCTAGTACTGCTGTGGCGTGTGATAATTCCTTTGTTAGAAGCCAGCTCAATTTCCTGCAGGACTGATTGACTCTCCGTCGGCAGGGACAAGACATATCGCACACCCCGATGGGATATGTTTGCCAGGGCTCCAGACTCCGCCGTGATCATCCGTTCCTCTTGGCCAGAAAAGCGGTAGAGGAGATAGAAGATGCCGATCGTTGTCTATTCTACACCACAAAGCACAGGTATAGCGATGAACTTGGGGAGTACTATGATAGTGATGATGATGATGATGATGACGATGATGTTGTTGCTGAGGATGTTGATATGATTGAAGGAGGAGAGGATGATGTATCAGATGTAGATGTGGATATGCATGAGGAGGATTGACGTTGGGATTTCCGTGCTTCATATGTGACTTGCACAGGCTGCTTTGTTCCATATTTTGTGATGCAGCTTGGTGGAAATATGTGTCTTCTAGTGTTGATGACAGCAGCAATATTAAAGCCATTCAAGATGCCTTTTAATACCACTGTGGTCCATGAACTGATATTCTGTCCAGATTGATATACAGTCAATACCGAAGCATAAGGACAATCTGAAGAACAAGCCTAACAATGACAAAGTACAGTGTCTAGATGGACACGAGTACTTCCTTAAAAGTAATGAAACTATTCATGGCAAAACAGCAGATATTCTCCGACAACCGGAGACCCAGAGGAACAAGCACAAACGAGTCGACGATATTGCAAGACGGGGCAACCACATTATTAATTTAGACTAGGCGTGATGGATGTTTCATGCATCAGAAGGATAAAGCGCAAAGTGTGGCTGTAGAGTGCAGGGATCTGGTTATTTCGAGTCGCATTCGATCGTGACGAATATGTATAATGGGTCTTCATAGCTGGGGAGCAGAAACTGAAGGCAAGCAGCAATAGAGTACGTCAAAAAGTTGAAGTAAAAATGTAAGACATTAGTCTACTAGAGAATAAAGGAAAAGCTCTCTTGGACCCTAGATATTTCATGAGTTTCGACTTTTACATAGCCCAAGTCATCGGTCCTATCGAATCACATGACGTATGAATTGAGTCGGGTTTCCACTTTTGCCTGCCGTCCTCCACTTAAAGATCTTATTCTACCACGGTTTCTTACATAACCATAGACGCAACAGTTAACATAGTTTCCTTTTTTTTTTTTTTTTTTTTTAGAAAGATTATCCTGGAGCTCTCAATGCGGCATTTTGAGAGGATATATGACGTTGTCGAGCCGGTGGAGGAGTACCGCCATGGAGGCTATCACCCAGTACACCTCTACGATGTATTCAACGATCGGTACAAGGTCAGAGCGAAGCTGGCATTTGGCCAATTTTCGACAGTATGGCTTGCATATGATCAATTGTGAGTGTCCCCACCTACAGCAACTTTCTTCAGAGACCACTAACTACAAAATCCAAGACGTCAACAGCAAGTCGTGTTGAAGATTCTCAAAGCAGATGCTTCCAAGGACAACAAAGAGCTAAGCATACTTCTCCAGCTGTCAGGTTCAGCTCTAGAACATCCAGGAAAGAATCACCTTATGAATTTACTGGACCACTTTGAGCATCACAGTCCAAATGGAATACACCTGTGCCTAGTACTCCCAGTGATGATATCTGACGGCGAAGCGGTGACTATCACTGGAAGACCACACTATGCAGCCTGCATCCAAGAGGTCTCTAGGCATATCTTGCTGGGTCTTGACTTTCTTCATACATCAGGTATCATTCATTGCGGTATGTCACTTTCATGTGGATTATTCGACACCCCAACTAAATTCTTTTAAGACCTGCAACCTGCAAACATTACCTTTTCACCGGACGAGGATGTGGATCTTGAGACACTTTTAGAGCCGCCTGGCTAGAAGGCATGAAGGCCGATAACAGTGCACCGGAATATTTATTGGGTTCACAGAGACGTCGAGGGCTGTTAGACGGCGTAGAGCCGTCTAATCTCATGGTTAAAATTGGTGACTTAGGTGGAGGTATGATTTGTATCTCATTCTGTCGAACCAGGTATTCGAAAACTCACATTCTGCAGCTGCCTTCATCCGACAACGTGAACAGCGGCCGGTTACTCCCACAGCTCTGCGTGCACCCGAGCTAATTCATCGGATTGAGTGGGATGTTGGCATTGATATTTGGACCTTAGGTCGTTTGGTATGTGAAGCTCCTATCTTCTAAATTAAGTCGTCTTATCCAATGCTATTGTGAAAAGATCTTTGAACTGGCCACGAACGAGCCATTGTTCCCTTTAGGAACATTTGGTCTCACAGCGGAACAGATCGATGAGGAACACCTCTATCTTATTGGACAAGTACTTGATAAGAACAACCAGACGGGTGATACGTTCACGCAGTACTTAACGGACAGGTTGCCGGCTGACTTTGGCGCTGAAAACCTTGAGCGACTTGCATCGTTTCTTTCGGGGATGTTACAGGAAAAGGCTCAAAAGCGAATGTCGACAGCTGAATTACTCAGGCACCCCTTTTTATTCCGATAAAATAACATAGTCTTAGCGATACCCGTTTGCTTCAATTTCAATTTCAGTCCTAAATTTGTAAATAATGAACTACTATACTAATTATAGAAGCTGTTGTGCTCTTAACAATCGGTGATTGGTCAACCTGTATAGAATCCGTGCGTAGCGCCAAACAGGCTATAATGTTGATCATCTCTCATTTGCGTCTCATGAGAATTCCTGACCACCGTCAACAAACATATCCTTGAACTGAGAAAAAGCTACACATTGATATGACTTCCTCTGATTCCCAGAATTTACCTCCCCCACCGCCACCGCCCCCATCGATCGGCAAAACCGCCCCCAAGCCCCCAATTGTAGTATCCGAGGGACCCGCCGGTGCTTACCTGGTCGAGTTACTAATTTTCAACGGCTGGCCCTTCAAAGACCACTGGGCGTACTGGGTTCGGTCACATTCCGACCCTGATATTGGTGTACAGCTCCATGCAACTGGGGATGTAAGGAACGGCTTCGTGTTCCAGATCAAACGCAACTATGACTTCCATGACGACAACAGCGAACGTCCCTCTACAAGGATCCCCTTACAATGGATCGACGGGAAATTCTTCGATGAACGGGCGATGATGAATAATGGAGTGTTCACGCTTGACGATGTGCCTGTCTGTGGCTTTGAGGCGAGTGTGTACAAGGTCAAGGCTCCCGAGAAGTCTTTGAATACTGTTACTGGAACTGTGAGTAACTATAAGATCTCTATCTGATATATTCGGTGGAGTACTCTACTAAGATGCTTTATCTAGACTATTGCCGAAGGCCAAAAAGGCCAAAAGGTGAATCAAAGCAACTGTCAGACATGGATTGTGGAGTCTGCCGATCAACTCGTCCGGGATGAAATATTTAACCAGGAGGTTGCGGCGTATCTCCATGCTATTGAGCAGTGATATATGTGAAATTTTATAAAACACTGTCATTTATCAGCTCCGTAGTAGCCACAGGTATAGAATTTATTGTTCCATGCGGAGAAATCAAATGTGATCGTACGAGTTGCGTCTTTTTCGAGGCGAAGCAGCTCAGCCTTGCCGATCGGGACCTGAAACTGCCAACTATTATACGCAATGCGGCCAGTGGATTTGCCCGAAATCTGAGTGGATATCGTGCCGTAGGATCCACCGTAGGAACGGAGCCTAAGATGCCACTAACGGGGCACCAGGAGCATTGACGTCTCCCGCCCATTTCCAAAGCATTGGTCGGGATACTAGCTGGTTCTCGACGGTTTCGATCGAGAGATGTCAAGTAACGTATTATTACAAGCTGGAATCAGGCCAGTGGAGGGGGAACTGGAGGATCTTGGTGGAGCAATACTGTAGACCCGTAAACTATCAATGCTTAATGAGATGATAAGAATCTTGGTAGAGGCCCCACCGGGACGCTCAGACAGCGAGTCTGGCGCAATTGGATGCATTCGATAATCTTACGAACGGTGCGAGCGGGGAAATTATCGCAAGGGTCATTAGTTCATCTGGTAAGAGATTAAGAAGCAGGGATCGACGAGAGTCAAGAGTAAGGCTGAGTTGGAATATACCTCGTAAGCCCTAGTCTTTATAGGGTATAGAGCACCTCGTGATCATCCCACTCCTTTTGATCTCTCCAACATTCTTTGTTTTCGTGAGACTGTCCACATCACACAAGTTTGTAGTCCGTTTCACGAGTGGCCATCATGCTCACGATTCAACTGGAAAACCAATTGGCCTGCTATTCAGGACATGAACATCTTCGCGGTTGCGTCGTCTATCATTGCCCCAACCCGATCGACATCCAAGAAGTTCGGGTGAGCTTTTATGGCCGCGCCAAGGCAAAAGTCCAGAAGGTCAAGGGCGCGGCGGCACCCGCTGCCACCTACCGAAGCAAATGTATTCTCTTCCAGGAGGAAAAGATTCTAGTCACCCCTAATGGCGGTCAACTGACTCGGAATACGTACGAATGGCCATTCGAGTTTACATTCCCGTCGCAGGTGGAATCACCCGCAAAATGGCCCGAAAAGGCCCCCTTTCGTAGCGATGAACACCACCCGCTGCCTCCGTCTTTTGCGGTGGATGTGGGGGATTCGCAGCGGAAGCTCCACTGTGTTATCGAATATCGCATTGAGGTTCAAATGTTCAAACCGCAAAAGAACTTTCTGTCGAAAAAAGCGCCGGTATATACTGAGGCGATCCGAGTCAACTTCTTGCCATTGGCAGCACAGTGGGAACCGACTGATCATGCCGATAAATTAAGTCGAAAGCACAAAGATGAGGTGTTCACCGTGCGCAGCCTCCTCCTGCTGCCGGAAAATCGGGGACGAAATCTCAAAGTTGGAGAGAAGTTCCAGTCTTGGCTGTCAAAGAAGCAACTCCCACAGTTTGACTTCAAGGCGTCTTTCCTATATTCCACACGGGTACTACAGGGTACACCAGTTGCATGTGTGTTGGATGTTATCCCGTGTACGGACGGTTCGTCCATGCCCTTTCCAGGCATCACACTGCAATCTGTGTCGATTGCAGTAATGAGTCGAACCTCCGCACGTGCTTCTCAGTCGCTGAGGGGCTCAATAGCTGGTGACGTGGATGATCGTTTGGAAATATTATCGAAGACGTCACTTGGCATGCCCGTATTGGGCCAGCTCGATTTGAACGAGACATTCGGACCGCTCATATTCAGACATTCAGAGGTTTCCTTCAGCACATTCACCATCTCCAGGTCTTACCGGCTATGCGCGTCATTTACCTTTGAATGCGTGGGAAAGACTTTTGAATTCAATGCGAATGACCTCGAGTTCTTCATTGTCTCAGATGTCGTCAGTCCCACGGTGCAAATGACTCCTATGGAGCAAGGCACTGCTATTACCGGGGTTTTCGAGCTTGCGGATACCACCTCGCGGCGTTCATCATCGGATGAGTATGATGAATCTCCTCCCTCGTACTCGATGACGGCTTCCACTTCCGAGAAACCGCCCAAGAACTAGTAGACGATTTATACTTGTTTCGGTACAGTATTGGACGTGGTGTTTGGGTGATAGTTATCGATTCGTTGGTTCTGTTGAAGTAACTTTAAGTCCTGGGATACTTGTTAGATTTGTTGCATCTTTACACTACATAGCACGATAATACAGCAAGCAACAACGTCCGTTACTACACTTATCCATCTTACACGGCAGACTAGCAGTTGCCATCACCTCTGACAGTACATGGTAAAGCTCCATGTTCTGGCCCACTCGACCGAGGAGTAAAACTGTGCTTAGGCTAAACAACAATTAACTAAAGCCACTGCCAAGCTTTGCATTTGCCGGATAACAGCCGAGGTGCCTGACGAGGATCCATATTTCCCCGCATCAATGGATGAGCGGACTGAAATAAGGTTGCAGCCGAGTGTGGTTTCTTCAGACCATGGGAATTACCCGGTTGAAGAAGCTTATTCATGGCTGTGGTGATCCCATTTAGCCTATGTCTGAGCTGTGAAGCGCTACATTGGGCGGTCATTGGCAAGTAGGCAGGCTTTTAGTGCGGAGGAGCACTCTTGGCGAAGATACGAGACCAAGATTCTCAACTAGGCGAGACACCTTGGCTGACAATTGCCTGTCTATACTGCGTTACATATGCCATAATTCAGCCGGACTATCCCCAGCAAGTGCCGTCAATCTAGAGAAATTCCGGCATACTCGCCGGATGTTCATCATTCTGGCAACGGAAATGATCACCGACATGCCTAAACTGAAATCATCCTTCCGATGACTCCCCACACTTGGCACCTGTTGTTAATACAGGTAGCAGAGGGTATGTGCCGGACTGGGGGGGAAACATGTATAAATGCCAGTCAATTCCACAACAAGCCAACATTGTATCTCATCGCAGTCACACACAACCAACGAACTCTAGCACAGTCACATAACATGGTGTCCTTCTCCTCCATCCTTCTGGCCTGCTCCGCCGCAATTGGGGCGCTAGCAACTCCAATTGAGCCACTCGCAGACCATCCCAACGAGGCCTTCAACGAAACAGCATTCAATGACCTCGTGGGCCGCTCCACACCCAGTAGCACGGGCTATAACAATGGCTACTACTACTCCTTCTGGACCGACGGCGGCGGTGATGTGACTTACACAAACGGCAACGGCGGTTCATACAGCGTGCAATGGTCCAACGTCGGCAACTTCGTCGGCGGGAAAGGATGGAACCCCGGAAGCTCCAGGTATACAGAATCCAACCCATACCCATACACACAGGAACCCAAGCTAACTACCCACCCAGAGCAATCACCTACTCCGGAAGCTTCAACCCCAGCGGAAACGGCTACCTAGCTGTGTACGGCTGGACCACTGACCCCCTGATTGAATACTACATCGTCGAGTCGTACGGCACATACAACCCCGGCAGCGGCGGCACCTACAAGGGCCAGGTTACCTCCGACGGAGGCACATATAATATCTATACCTCTGTTCGAACTAATGCACCATCTATCATCGGGACGGCGACCTTTACGCAGTTTTGGTCTGTGAGGACTTCGAAGCGTGTGGGAGGCACGGTCACTACCGGGAATCATTTCAATGCGTGGGCTAAGTATGGGTTGACCTTGGGGACGCATAATTATCAGATTGTGGCTACGGAGGGGTATCAGAGTAGTGGGTCTTCTGCTATCACTGTTTATTGAGGAGTGGGTTCGTTGGAGTATGGGGGTTTGGTGTGTCATTGGTCGAGCCGGCTTGAAGTGAGTGTGATACGTAGTGGTTGAGTAGCTGTGTTTTGGATTGCTTGGAGCTGTCCTTGATGTTGCTGTTTAGCTATCCTTAGTCTATGACTCCTTACTATAGTACTTAGCTGACGTTTTGCAACTATTTGATATTCCCAACTGTTCCTTCTCTCGAGGATAACCCTAGATGAACTAGACGAGTACCCGAGCCCACGAACTAAGCAAGTCATCTCTTAAACGGGTACAATAGCCGTTTATACCAAACAACTTCCATATCCTTCATAACCCCGGCTCAGAAGGCTCTAACTCTGTGCATAATTACCCCACCCCCTTAGGTCTTCCCCATAATACCACAGTAACAACGGCGCCGGAATGCCAATAACGACAGCAACGCACGCAAGGAGCGTATTCCCCCATGCAAAACCAAGATTACCATATCTGTAAGATATCATTAGTTAACCCATGGTAGAGAATCCACACAGCAGGACCAAAGACCAGGGTAACGGTAATATTAGGGGAGCATTTACAAGGAAAGATGGAGGCAGAAAGAGAAAAAGATATAGACATACAAGCTAGGCGCAAGAAGCGGCAACCCCAACCCCAGTAAATTCCTCAAAACCATAACGCTCACCATTGCGCTCGCCGCGTATACCTGATACGTATCGATCAGGCAGCCCTGGACGCAGACGAGTTGTAAAACGGTAGCGCCGGAGTAGATTGCTGCGCCGATATCTCTGTGTAATCATTTTAATTGAGTTTATTTTATTCGAGGTTTTGGATAACGTTGGGGCTTGAGATACATACGGCATGATCCAGTGGATACTTGTTCTTGCACTCCACCCGTACCAGAATAGGCCGATTGGGACGACGACTGCGATCGCGCATAGCATTGGGAGACGGAGTTCTGCTTTCCCCTGGCCGTTATTCTTTGCTCGGAGGCGTTGATAGATTTTGTCTGCGAAGCGGACGCCGAATTGCGCTGCGATGGCTAGCCCTACTGTCATCGAGAGGTAATATAGGGAACCTATAGATACAGATACTTGATAGATACCCGTCTACACGTCGTGAAATGTAGCGACCATGAGATAGAGGGTCCCGTTTAGATAAGCGAGGTAGAGACTGAGGGCTTGAATGATAGGCTGGGTAGTGAGTAGACAGAACGGACGAATGAGGTTGGTATTGAGGTGTGTGGAGGTGCGATCCTGCTCGGTGTGAAGATCGGGGTTTTGGGTAGACTTGCGCAACCGGGCGGCTTTGCGTTTGAGGAGAACAGGACCGTAGGTCTCGCGGAGGAGGATGAGTCCGATTATTTGGATGGTGAAGATAGCGATCGAGATTACGTAGAAGCACCATCGCCAGGAGACGTATTGGACGACGAAGCCGCCTGTGATGCGGCCGATGGCTGTTCCGATTAGAGGTGCTAGTGTGAATACTGCTATGGCTTCGCCTCGGTCGTGGGCTTCGAAGAGGTCGCTGTTCATTCCGCTTCCGATCTATATTTCTGGTGTTAAGTAATGGAGATAGTTAGGAGGCAGTGTGGGGATACTGACGCCAATATGGACCTGCAGCGCCTAAACCAGCGAGAAAGCGAAAGATAATTAACTGCGTTGGCGATTTGGCAGCGCCGCATGCTGTATTGAACACGATATAAACTACGTTCATCGTGAGTAGAACCGGTACCCTTCCTATCATCTCTGAGACCGGTGCCGTGAATAGTGGCACGATCGCAGTACCGAGGAAGAAGACCGATAAACTTAGGATAAGCAGCGTGTTAGAAGGAAAGCCGAGATCTTCGCCAATGGCACTTAGGCCTGGAGCAACTGTAGCTGAGGACATGGAGCTCAGCAGATTAAACATTGACATTGGCACAAAGGCCAGCCATTTGTTTCTCGCGGACCAGTTTTTAGGGTTGTGTGGGTCATCTGGTCAGTCCAATGTCACTAGATTCGGATCGGTGGGAGGGATCAAAGGGACGATATTCGCCGGTCCAGCAGTTTCTGGATGCTTTTCTGAAGATGATGCATTATTCGTCATGATGCAAGGACGTAGGTAGTGGATGACTATTACAGCGGGTGGAGAGTCTTTAACATCGAACGTAAACTTTGGGAGGAGGTGAAGGTGTGATATATCAGCCATGATTTCCTCAGTATCGCGGGATATAGCAAGCGTCGCCTGTCATTGGCCAATACGGCGTTATAACTAGCGTGTCTTGTGTCCCCTCACGATGCCGTCCATCCATAGCGCTTATTTCCGATATGCATTGCTTGGAGTAGTTATGTTGGGAGTTAATTTCCTTGATGTCCAAACCATCTTGACACTAGGTCAATCTCCGCTATTGACTCTTTGTATTCTAGATTAGATACTGGGTATATATACGATAACATAAGAATAAGACTAGACCTTATTTAAACGTCCACCGAGTGAATTGCTCACCCGACAAGCCATCCTCATGCTTGGCCGGTGTACCCCGTGAGGTAGAACAAGGTCTACTACACTCACCCCCTTCACAATGATCCTCACACTAGATGCTCCGTACTATGGCACCTTCCCTGAGATTTCGCATGCTCTCACTCGGTTCTATTACCCTTCCATGGTTACTGGACCGTAGCCCTTTCAAGTGCCACTTCTTGTCACTGGCCGAGTGAAATCCGGAGTGCCCGGTCGCGTTGGCGCTCTGCTTTCCTGAAATTGACGTAGAACCATCCGTCGTGCCCTGTGCCCCAGAAACCGAAAGTTCGAAAAACTCCGAAACAGTGCCAGCCATCATCCCCATTTGTAGCTCAGCGAAAACTCGCTTGAGGCTCGGGATACATGTGCAGATAATAGATGCACTTTGTAGCAATTGGAACCATAGTGTCGGCATGAGAATATGCCACGGTTCGTCCAGGGGGACCGAGTGGAAGACGGGGCGGAGCGAGACGATGTACGGTATAGTAAGGACAGCAACACTAATCTCGATCTGAGAATTAGCTCGGCACAATCAGCATCCGGAAAGGAAGCAAGAGTAACCCACAGGAAGCGTAGCCCAAAAAGAGCGCAGATTTGGAAGCACTTCCATTGCGACATCTGGACCTTCCACATCAGGATCATAGGTAATACGACGAGACCTATATCGAGGAGTATATGAGTCACAGCCAGACCAGTGTAAAGTGCCTCCTGGCCCATGTATCTGCTTGAGCTGAGGCTCCACAATGGGGACCGTGCATATTGGATGGCTAGAGCGATGGTAAATGTGATGGTCCAAGCTCCGATCAGCCCTAGAAGCATTTTACACGCGAGTAGGACTGTATTGAACGGCTTTATGGAAATCAAGAGGAGTGCAACAGCGACTTTGGAGCACGCCAACACGAGAACCGAGAGGATATGGCTTGCGTAGAGAAACTACAGATGGTCAGTATCTCAATCATCGCCTGCAAACAGATCACGAACTGACTTTGTCATAAGACTGAAACGCAACATCACTCAAGGTATCTCTGTGCTTGCTGATACCGCTCGAACTGGCAAGATTCACACAGGTGGTTTGAGAAACGAAAAGGAGCTGGCAAAGCGTGGTCAATATCCCACTTAAGCACATAGATGGTATACCTACCGTTGCCGCAATGAGAAAGGTGTCACTCCAAGTCAGTGAGCGAAGAATTCGCACTCGCGAGACAAGCGTCACGATAGTTGTCAAAGCCGCGACGATCAGTAGTATAGTACTCACGGTGATCACCCACGGCCCATGATCCTCAGGCGTGACGGGGAGAAGTGGTGGCAGGACCTCGGTACCATTTGCTGGCATCGCACTTGACAAGGCTCTTGAAAAGGTGGGCACCAGTGCAGATGCCAATGTTGTGAGATGTGTGACATAATGTCAGCTATTTTTCTACCCCTAAACTGACACAACGGTCGAGGCGGAAGTCCTGACAGGGTCGATTCTTGGCTAATAAAATATCCTTGTAGGGTTGCAACACTAGGAAGCTCCTAAAGGTGTTGTCAAGGCAGACTATGCAAGGATGTCAGTGATTAGCGTGCTCGACTGCATGCAGGGAGTTAGGGTTTGAACCGGTTGTTAATTAATCCTTTCCTTATGGTGTTTTATCTCTTCCCCTCAATAAATTCTCGCCAGCTTTTCTATCTCGTCAACTCCGACCTTTCTTTGCGCCCTTCAACGCCACATTGGCGCAATATACGACGCGTCAATATTCTTCCAGCCCCAACCCAAGTCGAGGTTGACCATTCCAATATGGAACAACATGAGATGAAAGCGGTCGCCGAAACAGATATCGAGACCTCTGCAAACAAGTGCCTGAGTCCAGCGGCCTCAGATGCTAATCGTCAACATCATGACGATACGTCGGGTCAGGCTCAAATAAAGGTGCGCTGCTTTACAATATCGTATGGATTGAACACGATGGGATAACACAAAGTATTACCAGCGTCTGTTCAATTTCACGCAAATGTTCTTCTTCTCGTTGACATTCATGTCCAGTTGGGAGACCCAGGCCTTGTACGTACTCGTGTTTCTTTCATCGCTAAGCGGCACTAATGCGGTTGCTAGAAATTTAACCGCAGTGCTCACCAACGGAGGACCCGAAGCTCTAGCTTGGGGTATAGTGATCGTCATCTTTGGAGCTCTGGCACAATGCGCTTCATTAGCTGAGATGGCCTCCATGCAGCCCATTGCCGGTGCACAATATCATTGGACTCATTACCTGGCACCGGCAAATCAAAGGAGGTTCATCACCTGGATGCAGGGTAGCTCATCACATTGCTTACGGACTAAAATGAGCCCGCATACTAACAATTAATGTGATATAGGCTGGGTTACTTGGTTCGCCTGGGTCTCACTCCTCGCAGGCGTAGCCAATACTACGGCGACTACAATCCAGGGTTTAGTGATCACAAACTACACTGATTACATACCGGAACGATGGCATTTGACACTGATCATTTTTGCGATACTCATTGTCGAGGGCCTCATGAATATGTATACCTTCCAGCTGATTCCATGGATTGAGCTTCTGGCTGGGATTCTTCACGTTGTCCTCTTCATTATTTTCTTGGTCCTCTTCGTTGCTTTAGCTCCGCGTCATACTCCGGAATATGTTTTCTTGACAACCCAAGCTCAGTCCGGCTGGAATAATCCATTCGTCTCATGGAATATCGGGCTTTTAACACCGACATGGGGGTTCGTTGGTCAGTAATCTTAGACACTGGCTTGATTTTCTTAAACCAACTGATAATCATAGGCTTCGACGGTGCAGTGCACATGAGTGAAGAAGTCCGTCGCGCGCGAGAGGCAGTACCCCGATCGATGGTCTGGTCCGTCGCCACGAATGCCGTCCTTGCGTATGCAATTGTTATATGCATGCTGTTCACAATGGGGTCAGTTGAAGATGCACTGAACGCCAGCTTCCCCATCATCGAAATCTGCCAACATGCCACGGGATCTACGCAAGCAGCCACCGCCATGGTCTGCGGGCTTTTAGTTCTTGGGCTTTCCGTAACACTAGCCAGTATTGCATCCGCCTCGCGGTTAACATGGGCCTGGGCAAGGGATGGTGCACTGCCGAAGTGGTTCTCATACGTACGTACATCCCGTCCAGCATCTACCCCTCCAACCTCCGAAAATACAAGCCGAACTAACTTCCAAAACAAAGATTGACCGAAGACACAACGTCCCCATCCGGGCAGTATGGCTCCCCGTATTCATAGTCATGGTCCTAGCATGCCTCAACATCGCGAGCACCGCCGCCTTCGGAGCGTTCATAGCTCTCTCATCTATAGGCTTGTTCGTATCCTACTTCATCGCCATTAGCTGCATGGTGCATAACCGTTTCCGGAAGGACCCAATGCCAATAGGGAACTGGAATATGGGTAGATGGGGCCTGCCAGTTAATATCTTTGCTTTGGTTTACACGGCGTATGTCACTGTGTGGTTGACGTTCCCTTCTTATCGGCCGGTGACGGGCCAGAACATGAATTATGCGTTGCCGATTTTCGCTTCGTCAACTTTGTTCGCGTTTGTTTATTGGTTTCTTTATGGCAGGAGACATTGGCCGGGTTTGAATAAGGAGGTTTTGCGGCTTGTGGTTGAACGGGGTGAGTTGCAGCTGAAGTGAACTCTAGGTATGTACTATTGTGATGATTCTTTGCAATGGAGACAATGAAGATTTTTCTATGTCTTACTAGTTTCTGTATTTGGTCAACAGAGTAAAAAATGAATTCAACTTAGTGCGAGTCAATATATTGTGTTCGGAAGACCAAGAAAGAAAAGTCTTGATTATTGTATTGAATAGATTAATATTAAATAGATTGTAGGTGAATATACAGTCTCCAGACTTGCCAGCCACAGATCTATTCAATTGTCCAAAGATCCCACGATTTCCATGAGAGACACCCTAAACCGGTTGGCCACCTTGAATGCTTGCTCTTCCGTTAGTAGGTCAGATTTGTAGGTGAGCCCTAACCGAACATCCGTTGGTCCAATCGCAACGGTAGCGATAAGGCCATACTGTTCAGCGCGGTCAGCTGGGTAAGGCAGTGAGACTGTTGGAAACATACCTCCGTCGGCTCAAGGGTTTCCAACTCCTTAAAGCAGAGACTCGCATTGCAGCTGTCCATGGACAATGGCTGCTCAACTGATATGCAAGTATTGAACAATGGCTGGCCGAAGTATTTTGAAAATCGTAATATCTCAATGAGGGAGCAATGCTGGTTCAACAATCGATTACCGGTTTCTACTTGATTCCTCCGTAATATGGCCAGTAGCGAGTCCTCCCTTCCAAAGCGGAGTTGACACACTAAAACATTAAAGAAGGGTCCTATCATCTTATCGACATCCGCAATTCGAGAATCTCTTCCTGACATGAGTGCCCCGAAGCACACGTCATCAGATTCAGTATAGTACCGCAACGTTAAACCCCACGCGACTTGCATCAAATTAGTCACAGTGAGCCCATGCAGAGTGCAGAATGATATCAATGTAGCGGTACTGGCGAGATGCTCAGTGATGACGAGGGTCTCGGTAGGTGAGTCTTGATCTCTGAGCATTGGAAAAATACAAGGCCTGCTTGCTTCCAATTGTCTTCTCCAGTAGTCCATCCGATCATCGGCATTTCTCAGACTTTGGAACCAGGCCACTGCTGGGCCATATAATGGACCAGGAAGAGGGGATAGCTGTCCATCATACGCCTCTGATAGCTCATGCAAAATGATCAAGACAGAAGCGGCATCAAGAAAGGCCTGCCCACCCTCGAGCTTGCAGAACACACGACCAGAAATCGATTGGCAAATTGTAAACGCATGCGGATAATATATCTTAGCACTAGTTTGGAGGAAGGGCTTCCGTAGCTCTGCAAAGACCTGCTCATCTGCACAAGAAATGATCGGGATATCTGTCACATAGTCTTCATGCACGATATGGATCTTCTGGTGGATGCCGACAGACAGTGGACTCTCTATGAGATGTGTCCTTAACGCGGGATGACGACGCGCAATGTTAAACCAAGCATTGCGCAATTTAATGGGGCATACAGGAGAGGCCATGCTACCAGTGGTGACCTCCCATATAGTATAAGACTGATAAATGAATGGTTGCAGCATTTGCGTTGGCAGAAGCCCCTGATGTGATTCACTGCAAGGATACACATCTTCAATGGAATCCATGCTTTGAAAGTCATATGTAGCCATGATTGCGGATTCAAGGACCTCCATATCACTATCGGATTTCAAAGAAAGAAGCGGGAAACGCGCCCCCAAACTACGGTCACTTCCAGGAGTCGATGGAGGTGTGTATAAGGTGAGAGGCTTCACACTTGATGCAATGGTTTCGATGCTCTTCCCGTCGAATATATCTGATGCTGTCAACGACAGGTGGTGCTTTCTACAAAGGGAAACGACCTGCATTGCAGAAATTGAATCGCCACCAAGAGCGAAAAAGTCATCTTTGGGACTTATATTTTTTGGCTCCATACCAAGGACATGAGCAACAGCTGTTCGAAGTCGTGCTTCTCCTGGCAGTATGTTATAGTCGATCTGGTTGTTGGCAGGGACCATCAACGAGCGTAAGAAACAATGTGACTTGGAAGAGGCTTCCTCGCATAAACGAGACCTATCTGGTTGCCCGAATGCGTCTAATGGCATGGAATGGATTGGAAGACATAGTGATGGGACCACAGAACAGGGGAGGGATTCCTGTAGGCTACAGATCAATTGATGAAGCTGCCATCTCACTTGGTCTGTAGGCCGTGTGAATAAATCTGATAGTTCGGCCGATTCACAGTTCTGGTCAGCTTCGCAAATGAACATAACGGTATGTTGATTGGAGCCTCCTTTCGGTACTATGGTGTCAACAACGACAGATACCTCTCCATCGAAATAATCATAAGCTTTCTTCTCGATGTATGCACTCCATGACTGGCCTTGGCGAAATGCATCAGGATAGATGTTAGAGGGACGTGGGATAATGCTCTCGATTTTCGAGGTTGGAGATTTGGTTATCATGTCAACAAGATACTCCAATTGATCCAGCATCCTCTGCATACCATCAGCAACCACGACTGCATTGTCAAACACGGCCTTTATTGACAGCTTGTCCGCCTCAAGTTCACACACTAGAGTTAACGGACATGTGCTGAACTTAACTTGCTCGTACTCATTGGAAGGGCATTCGGAGAGTATTCTTTGTGATTTTCGATTTGTGGCAGGTTGTATAACCAAGAGACTTTGGAATTGACAGGCGCTGGCTGTCTCGGAACTAAGTGACTTTATGCGTTGTAACCCTGTCTGCTCAAAGGGGATGAGCCTTGTTATGTGGTTTTGCATGAGTACGAGGGAGTCCGCGACATTCAATCTCCCATGAAGTATTGTACGCAGAGGAAATGTTGCAATAGTTGGACCAGTCGTTTCATGTACTCCAGGTACTGGAGCATTACGCCCAGTAACGGTTAGACCGAATACAACATCCATGGAACTAGTACGCCAGGCTATAAGCATGGCAAAGGCAAGCTGAATTATTGTTGATGGCGTATAACAGCCACCTAGCCATTCCGATATGTGGATTTGGCGTTGCACTGTGGTGATGGAATTGACCATGTGTCCAGAGGTAAAGGGTGGAACAGGGAATGGAACTGCTTGCGTATCTTTAAATTCGGAACACCAGAAGTCCCTAGCAGATTCGTAATTGCAACTCATTATGTGTTTGATGAACGGAGTGAAAGGCCGTTGAACGGCATTCATGTGCTTATACGCACCCTCAACGGCGCTAAGAATCAGAGCATACGACCATCCATCAAATATAGCATGGTGCATCATGAGACAAAATGTCCGGTCCGGCTTCCCTCCTGTGTCACTCACGACAGCTACGTTAATAAGCGGTGCACCATAAGACATGAACGATCCAGGGATTTCGTTTACGTCGTATATCAAGTCCCACTGTAGTGGTTCGTCAGGACGCAATACTACCTGAAGAGCCCCAGTCTCAGAGTGAACAATGCGAGTTCGCAATATTGGGTTGGCAGCAATCACAGTTATCCATGCTTCCTTCAGACGAAGTATATCCAGTTGCTGCGGAAGGCGAAAGCGAAATGTAGCCTGGAATGCTCCCGGTCTTTTCGAGCTGTACGCCATTAATGCTTCCTGTAAAGGCGTACACGGGTAGATATCCTCAATTTGTTCTGGGGACACGAAGCATTGCTCAGTTGCTTGAGCAATGTATGTGGCCTTGCTTGATGGATCAAGCAATGAAAAGGCTGAGATGGGTGTATCAATGCTACCGGATGTCTGATGGGTGCATGTTTCTAGTTTACAGATAGTCTGTTGTCTGAACAACGCTTCTACTGTCATCTTCAAACCCTGGTCTCGGGCATCCCCGACAAGTTTGATAGCACTGACTGAGTCGCCGCCAAGCTGGAAGAAACTGTCATTGGGTCCAATCTTGTCTTCTGGAATATCAAGTGCCGCGGAAAAGAGGTACCGCAACTGATCCAGGACAGGGGTATTCGGTGAGTTAATCATATTATTGTGTGGTGTTGGATAGTAAGCTCTGAAGTCGTCCTCCGAGACATTCTCGATAGCTTCACGCAGAACCCTCCGGTCGACCTTCCCTGTGCGTGAAATAGGCATAGCTACTAGTTCGATGTATGCTGTGGGTATCATATGCCTTGGAAGAACATTTTGTAGGCCAGACCTTGCTGCTTGAGCCTGTCCCAGGAAAACAGCGCTCGGCGGGTATAGCAGCGTTTTGCAATCCATTTGAATGGAGTACTCTTGCCTTGGAGCAATAAAGAGGATTAGGGTTGGCTTACGCCCTGCTGGAGCAGCAATTTCAGCAGCAATTACGGCATCATGGAAGCATTGTCGTGCTTGATATTCAACTTCGCCGAGCTCAACTCTCTGTCCATTCAACTTGACTTGGGTATCCTTTCGTCCAATGTACGCAATTGTTCCGTCGTAGTTATATCGGACTAGGTCGCCAGTTTTGTAGAGTCGGTATGTCTCGTCAAGTCTGAATAACGACGCCCACTCCGGATTTATGATGAAGGCATTTTTTGTCAGACATGGTCGTTTCAAGTATCCTCGTCCTACAATTGGGCCGCCTATAATTAGCTCTCCAACACAACCAACTGGCATGAGCCGTTGGTGGTTATCCTGTGATGCGATCCAACAGGTGCCACCAGGCGAAACACCAATATTCCCCAAGTCCTGAACGCATGACTGTACCGTTGACACGATAGTGCACTCTGCCGGCCCGTACGCGCATACCAGTCGAACCTTGTCCTTCCATTGAGAGACATCACTAGGTAGCATAGGCTCTCCACCCAACACAAGAGTACTCACCGTTGGAATGTCTTCTGGCTGCCAGAGTCTAGCCACCGATGGCGTTAGCTCCATCCAGTTCACACCTAGGCTTCTGACAGCCTCTTTCAAACTGTTGACACGTTGTGATTCGGAGGGAATACAAACACACCCCCCTAGCAATAATGGGGTCAGGCATTCGTGGATGCTGACATCAAACGCATATGAAGCAAACTGCAAGATTCGAGATGATCGATCAAGGTTCTGGGCCCGGCTACTGGCCATGACGTTGGTACAAAATGAGCCATGTTCTATGATAATGCCTTTAGGCGCACCTGTAGAGCCTGATGTGTACACCACATATGCCGCATCATGTGAAGCCGTCTTTACTGGGTGTACCGCAGAGTAACTTGCGTTTGCAATATTATGATCACCGATTGTAAGTATGTTTCCTGAAACGTCTATAGACAGCTCTTCCGAACAGACTAGCACCTTTGCATCGACATCGTGACATATATCCACTAGCCGTTTAGTCGGGTAAGATGGATCCAACATGGAAAAGGCAGCGCCTGCTTTGAGCACTCCGAGCATGGCAACGACGGCCCATTTAGATTTCTTAAAGAGAATCGGTACGACCGAATTGGGTGCAGGGTTATAAGGCTGCAATAACCCTTGTACAGCCGACGACAACCTATCAAGCTCACGATATGTTATAGTTCCATCCCAAGCGCAAATTGCCTGCGCGTCTGGTTGCAACATGCATTGAACGCGAAAGAGGGTATGAATGCAACTGTCCAGCGGAACGGCTGGCGCATCGCTGTTCCATCGGGCTATTTGATCCTGGTGGTGCTTGCTTAACAGACACGAGTCGACGAGTGGCCGACTTGGACTATTGGTCAAATTATGTATTATTTGCTTTAGCATACTAGCAATGTTTTGAGCATGAACATCGTTGAGAGCAGAGGAGCCATATCGAAGCGAAAGCTGTGGCGTAGGTGAAAGAGGCTCAACGAGAAGTACAATGTCACTGAGCTGAACCACGCTTAGTTTATTAGCTTCTATGGTAATGACAGACCATGATATGCATCACCTTTTCAATGCTCCGTAGTGACTTGAAGCAGGAGGCTTCCTGCGGATCATTCGGACTAAACACGATACAAGTGTTGAATACCTCAAGGCGGGCGGGATCCTCGAGTAGCCATCGTCGTGTGCTTCTGAGGGTTACCGCGTCCGAAATTGGCAACTGCGAGTCTATCACTGCTTCCCACTGCTGTATACTGGAGATATCGCTGTCCTCGCATGGGAAAACCCCAAAGCAAACATTCTTCAAGTCTGTATATTCCGCAAGTAGAATTGACCAGGCAACAAGTGAGGTGTGATAGAGAGATGCTGTATTCTGTTCACTCCCAAACACGGCACTTCTTTCACTTTGTTCAGGAACGACACAACCGGCATCTGTACTCGCGGCTCCGCAAGTAGCCAGCCTTGGAAATATACATTGATATGAAGCGTTTGTGTCAGCTTCATCATCTGAGTTTAGCATTTTAACGATGGTATATCGTATTTGTAGGCTTCTGTGCAACAAACAGAATCGCGAGAAAACGAGTGCGACCTCTACACGAAACAGATATTTCTTGGTCTCATTCAATGCATTTGAGAAATCATCCCCGGATATGGCCAATTCTTTCGATATTTGCCCGTTAGCAAAGGAGGTACCATGGGGAATATATTACTCTCTATCTATATGACATAGGAATTGTGCATATTATTTGATCCTCTCACCTTCACAAGGTCTCGGCTTCTCCGGTGGTCAACTACCAGTGTTAAGATATGTAGATATGTAAATAGCCTGGTATCGAACACACTGACATTGTACAAATATAGGTAAGAATGGAATACAGAGAGTTACACATAACTCCGTCGGTACCTGTGCTCGGTATATCCTGTTGAATTCTGATATAGCTCAAGCTAAGACTTGCACTATGCAAGCAAGCAGCCAGCTCGCATTCTTATTCGGATAGTCCACTGAAAGAATTTGCGCACCGGGGTATGTCACTTAGGAGAGAAGCCGTCCCTCATTTTCGGAATATATGTATTCACACGGTCGCCCTTGAAGGCACCAGGAGGCACTCCTGCCCTTTGTCATAAGATATTGAGTGCTGAGCATACTCCAGAACCCGTACAGCTAGCCTAATTCCAACTGTCCACTGAACATATACCTCAGCAGAACAGTGACTGGTTGAATGTACTGCCAAGTTGCCGCAGCTGAGACCCCTCTAAGCTTCTATCATTGTATTGCTTCAATGGGAGTTTGCGTGATATTCTCCGCATGCAGTCGACTGTCCTCATTGGACAACGGCACTGCAGGTTTCAATATACATATGCAACAGAGAAAGCCTGACCGCCAGGAGCATTTAATCCCCGAGTTGGTAATTTGTGCTTGAATACAAATCAGCGCGTAGTAAGGGTATCTGGCCACAAGCATAGATTTGTAAGGGCATTTAGCATAGATGCCGTTGTAACCCCTGAGGCTTGTGCTTCTTTCTACTTCTCATGTAAGTACCAGTCGTACCACCCCTACCTTTGTATCGGGACGCTTGTTGTTGGACATATTCGGAGAAAGATTTCCTGGCTTTGTTTTTGTTGCTCCAATACTATCCATGGGAAATAACCCACTTCTGTATACTGAATCATGCAACTATCCAACGCCTGAAGTTTCTGGCAGGTCATTTGCTTTACCCACGACCTTAAGTAGAAGCTAGAAAACTAAAAGAATTCCAGGCAAGATGATGTACATCCTGCTGAGGAGTGGATCCAGCGTTCATTCTGCCGGCAAACCTTCCGTTGAGTTTGATAGTAAGCTTCGGAATCAAGAAGTCGGAGTATTTCTATCGTGTCGCACTGTGAAACGACAAGATCCGGCCATGTACATCCGCTTACTGTGTTGAATACCCCTCACCTACAATCACCTATTCTGAGAGTAGCTGCAATCATTAACCATGACTTGCTGTGTCCAGATACACTGTGTCTCCATGGTGCACTTGGCAGCCCACCCAATCTGGCACAAAGACCGTGTAGCTGCCTATAGCTCTTGACAGAAGTCGGGCGCTCATACATCTCCAACTTCACCGGATGTCCTCCGTTGCTCACCTTCCTCTCATTCCCAAGCTCCATATCACCTTATCTTGCATCGGCTATGACTACCTATACGCTGTCGAGAGGCAGCGACAGGCCACAAACATCGGGTGATACTGATGAACCACGACCATATGGTATTCTCAGTAAATATCTGAGATTTCCAGATTTTGACCAGGACCAATGGTGGCAGAACACAGCACCGATGCTAGGGAAGCTCCTATCACAGTGCAAATACAATGTTCACCAGCAGTATCAACACTTGTGTCTCTATGGTCTACACGTCATACCTTTTCTTGGACCATGGCCTGATATTCAACGCAGTAAGCTCTACAAAAGTGTCCTCAGCGGACTAGGGCCACTGGAATTCAGTCAAAACTTTACAAAGACCGGAAAGACTGTACGAATGGGCTTCGAGCCGACAACATTCATTGCTAGTACCAGTCGCGATGTATGCAACAGACATTGTCTCGGCAAGGTCCTGAACCGCTTCAAGCAGCTGAATATTAAACTGGACTTGCAACTATATCACCAGCTAGTGAATGAGGTATCATTGACTGATCAAGAAGAAAATACACTTCTAGAGCGAGCAATATTGGATGATGAGCCGGCCAAGTCACAGAGCCTTCTAGCACTAGATTTCAACAAGGATGACGTGACGGTCAAGTTATACTTATACCCTCAACTGAAATCGTTGGCCACCGGCATTCCTCGCACGCAGTTGATGTTCAACGCGGTGCGGAACGTGGATAAAACGCGTGCTTTCAGTGAATCCATGAACATGATCGAGGAGTACTTCACCTCAGTCCTGGCCACTGCCGCCCCATACTGGATATCCTGCGACCTCGTCGAGCCTCACAAAACTCGATTCAAAATTTACATCGCGCTGTTCCAAGTCAACTTTGAGAATGCCGTAAGCATGTGGACTCTCGGCAACCGGATAACAGATCCTGAGACGATGAGAGGACTTGCCATGGTCCGCGATCTATGGAATTCTTTCGATATTCAGGATGGCCTGCGTGAACAGAAGAACCGACCTGGAAACCCAGGTGATCCATCCAATATTGTTCCAATGTTGTTCAACCTGGAGATACTTCCCGGTAAGGCATATCCACAACCCAAGATCTATTTCCCTACGACTGGAATGAATGATCTGGATGTCGCAAAGGTCATGGTCGAATTCTTTAAACGACATGGGCTCCACGAGCACGCACAATCATACATTGACAATTTGGCTTCTTATGTGTAAGTTTGCCTCGTCTTGAATATCTGCAAGTCTTTAGAAATAAGCTAATAATTTGTGCTTTAGACCACATATGGACCTGAATGACTGCACCGACCTGCAAGCGTGGATATCCTTCTCCTACTCTGATGCTACGGGGCCATATATTACTGTTTATTATCACTAGCTAGGGGCAGTAAATGTTCTAATGAATACATCGCTATCCACCCAACCTAATCTACATCCTACAAGCCTATATCAAGGTAAACATGCCAACATACTAGTTTCGCTCTACATCAGTATCCAATCTCGACTTTGTCCATCTCAGCCCGGATTAGGTTAATGCTAAGCATTCAGACCCACTCTAGCCTACCCACCAATAAGGCCAACCAAACTGCTGACAGGATCACCTAGTGCTTACTTCAACTAGATTCGATAGTTGACTCTAGAATGCTTATGTGCCCAGCGGTATCATTCCGCATTTGCTGACATAGGTACTATATAAATGATGATGGGGACATAATTCCAAATAACGTCTCAACAATGTATTTTGTAAGCATATGAGTCATAAGGAATCAATTCGAAGAGACCAACAATCTAGATATAGCATTATATATGGAGGGTTGATCACAGTGTAAATAGCCTGGAACAAGCATACTGAAAGACATTCACACAAGCAACAACTTGAATATTAATAAAATGGAGTCCATCTTCCTCAAGATATCGTCTGACGTATCACTCCACGCGCGTATCTCTCGACCTTCAACCGACAACCAAAAGCCACTTCTAGTTCTCCTCCACTACTGGGGCGGGTCTTCTTCGACATGGCACAAGCTCACATCGCCCGGCTCACCGACTTCCCTGGATACTACCTATCCGATTCTTGCGTTCGACCTTCGGGGCTGGGGTCAGTCAATGGGTCCATCTGAGGAACATGGAACGGCATATTCAATTACGGCAATGGCGTCCGACGTTGCACTCGCACTTGAGAAGTTGAAGCAAGATGCTAGCACGAATCACCTTTTAAACCACGGTTTTATATTCGTGGGTCATTCTATGGGAGCGAAAGTAGCCCTGGCTACGCTATCTACCCTGAATGAGAATCTGCTTCGAGAATTGAAAGGCTTGGTTCTAGTAGCCCCCGCCCCGCCAACAGCCCTCAGCCTCCCACCGGAGATGAAAGAACAGCAAAAGGTTGCCTACGAGACAGAGGAGTCTGTAAGGTGGACCGTTAAGAACGTACTCGCAAACACTAAGAACTTAAGTGAAGACGATATCGAGTTGGTGGTCCATGACAGCTTGAGTGGGAGTAACCTTGCCAAAAAAGCTTGGCCTACGTATGGGATGGCGGAAGATGTTTCTGGGAGTGTAAGGAGGGCTCTGGGCATCATTGGTCATGCTGGTATTCGGGCGAGTGTTCTTGTTGGGGAGCTGGATGTTGTCGAGCCAAGAGAGCGAGTCGAGGCTGAGGTTTGCCGAATCCTTGAAGAAAGTGGGGTCAAAACTTCGTTGAAGGTTGTTGAGAGTGTGAAGCATTTGATTCCCTTGGAGTGCCCTCAGATGATCTATGAAGAGATTTCTCTTTATTGATTGATTTACCTTGACCTGGTTCTATGGGACTTGCTACTGTGCATACATAGACACTAGAAAGTTTACGTTAACCCACGCGGTAATTGGCAACCTTGTAAAAGGTCAACTGTATACGTACTCCCCGCTCTTGAGTTGCTATAGAACTTTATTTTAGATCCTCGATTGGAATAGACATAGGAATCCACTAAAGGAATAGTAAGCAACCAGGGAGTCCTACCACGAGTTGTTAGTTTTATGTTCCGCAGCCTAAGCATAGCCCTGTAACACACCGACATAAACACGCAGTCTTTAGTTGTTTTCACTTAGTATCACGTCGTATCCTCTTTGCCAATGTCGAAAATACCTTCGTGCAACTGTAACCAGAGGCATACATACAGGTCTTAATTGCGCAAGAACAAGCGAAGGGTATGTTTCCCCAACTGGTTATTCTAATTTCGGCGGGTAAATGTCTAGGACACTCCTGTTCACAGACCTAAGTCGTAATAAGAATGTACATGAGTAGAAGGAAAATATCCCGTCTGATCCTTGTCACATTTATATAGTTCAACCTAGCCATAGAGTCTAGACTGTCCGTGTTACTCAGCACAGCATATAGTGATCACGGAAGGTGAATAGCCTAGCCAAAATGGCGGTGACTTGGGAGTGTTAGCATCATGGGAGATGATGATTGTTGCTTTTTTCGTTCGCTGTTATGGTCTTCTTGTCGGAGTAACTAAAGCTCATAGGGACTCTTGTTGGTGTGACCCGAAATACCTAACTGCTGTAACGGTGGCCGACGCAGTTGTGAGAGGGGATTGAAGCGGGAGTCGGCTCCTTATGGTCCGTTTCTTTGTTCCATATCTGAAAGAACCTTTTGTCAAACATAGGCTACAATCGGATCTACTTATGGCCCATTCACTGACTCGAAAAACATGGGTCTATATCCATCAAAGCGTGACAGAATCATGACAAGGCTCATCCCGTAGGACTCACGGAAATCAATGCACACAGATGGTCTCACCCGTTGTAAATATATTCCGGCACTGTCAAACGTATAGCTATAGCAAACACAAACAGGAATATATTTCCTCTTGTCCTACCGGGGGCTTGTGGAGGACTTGAGTGTCGGCTTAGTACTGGCACCCGATGTAATAACTTTCACATCCAAGCGAGGCAAACAAGCTGGACAACAGTGCCTACGTGGGGTAATTGCAAGTGACATGGGAGAGAGCTACATACCCGCCAATATATCTTTTGGCTGAAGGAATATGTGGTTGCGGCCTTTCCGCTGGCCAAGGTACAGATTTACGGATGTCACGCCGATATGCTTTGGGCAATTTAGAAGTAAGAAATAAGTTAGCATATCATAAAGCCCATCAGATGCAATCTAGCTATTCATAAATAAAGTTGGTTTGAGAGATAGTAATCTCATGCTTCATCCGTCCTTAAGTGTACATGAACTCAGTGCCCCACAACAGCCGTCTTGCCTTGTATCCTCAACCTCTCCTGGATAATATCCCTTCGCTCTTTGCGCAGATTCCGAGCGTATCTCACTCCAAACCCATGTTTGAATACCTCCTTAATCTCCTCCAACGACAAACCAGACACCTCCGGATAGAAAAAGTATATCAAAACGTACCCAACACCACAGATGCCCGCATAGAACCCAAATGCTCCAGACGGGGTCATACTCTTCATCATGGACAAAAACGTGCTGGATACAATGACATTGCTTCCCCAGCTAGAGCAGGTGATCCACATAGTGCCCATCGCGCGGACCTCCAGAGGGAAGAAATCCGTGCTCATCCATGCCGTGTTGCCGACCGAGACGCCATAGAAAATCACGAACCAGATAATGAACACCAAGACGACAATCGCCGGAGGAGAGACACTGTTGCTCTTCAAATCGAGAGTATCTAGGTCGACTGGAATAAAGGAGAATGCTACCGCTATCGCAATAAGACCGACGGACATACCCCAGGCTGTGGATAAGAGCAGTCGGCGACGACCCATCTTGTCGATCACCATCATGTTGACCCAGGTCATGATGAAGTTGGTTCCAGCGACGACGATCCCTACTGCGGTGGGATTATCGAAGCCTACTAATGCAAACAGTGTCGAGGAGTAGTACATAAGTGTATTGAAACCCGAGAGTTGTGATATGACCATCAAGCCACATGCGCTGATCAATGCCCGGAGATTGCTGGGTACGGTATGAAGCTGCTTGATTTTGGTCGACCGCGTCGCGCCATCGTTGATCTCCCGAGCTTCGTCACAGGCGGCGGATATCGAGGCTAAAACTGAAGCCAGCTGAACGTCGGATGGGTGCCCGTAGATTCTACGGAGCACGCCCCGGGCCTCCTCCTGGCGATGGTTGTATACCAAGTGGCGTGGGGACTCGGGGCAGAAAGGCATCAGAGCGGCCAGGATTAGGGCTGGCAATGCCCCGAGCCCTACCATGTACCGCCAGCCATGGTTGACATTGGCAAAGGCAGCTCCGATAGCATAAGAGATTACCTGACCACCGGTGATTGACATGTTATTCAAGCCAATAAGTCGTCCACGGGCCTTCGCAGGTGCTACTTCAGCGATATACAAAGGCACCACCATGGCAGCTGACCCCACACCAAAGCCAACTACAACCCGACCCACGGCCATTTGAGCAATCGTGTATGCGGCGCCTTGAAGGACAGCTCCGATTGTAAACAACGCGCAACCGAAGTAGATTGCTGCTTTGCGTCCCAACTATATTTCGCGAGGCAAACAGTTAGTTAATCGTTTCGATCACGAAGTGACATATAGATGTAGATACCTTATCCGCCGTCAATCCAGCCAAAATAGATCCGAAGAACGCCCCACCCGAGCAGAGGGACGTGATCAATTCCTTTTCGTTGCTGGTGAGCGTGCGGTGGTCTAACCCATCATGGATGTAGACAAGAACAGCACTGATAATCCCAGTATCGTAGCCAAACAACATTCCAGCAATCGAAGCGGTAAAGGCAACAAGCCATACGAACATACTAACTGGGAGGTCGTCGATGCCAGTTTCCGTGGTGAGACTCCCAGCGGCCACTTCGATGTGTGCATTTTCGGGTAGGTTCGCTTTTTTGGGATCATTCATTATGGACGTTGGAGATTGGGATTTTGCATCTTTGTCTTGGGCCATGGTGAGTTGCTATATCACAGGGCAATTGAACCAAAGCAAGCGACTGATTATGTTTCGAATTCACAGGCAATTGCAAGCCTGGAACAAGAGTTGCCTCTACACGACGCACATGGTCTCTTTTATAGACCTGATTATAATGTGGCCCAGCATGTATCTCTGTTGGTACACATTCAGAAGAGCCCATACAAACGCGTTATGGGTCTCCTTGGACGTATTAGCGGAATCCTGATTGGCTGGGACATACAGGATCACTCCGGCGGCCTTGAAAACGCGGGGAAAAGACAGGATGATTTAAATCGGTGGGCCCTCAATCGGAGAGAATGATTGGCCTTTTGCCTCGGCGCCAATTTGCCCGATAACCTTTCTTGAGGCAATTCTGCCCCGATAACCGTGTCCTCTCTCTGCTATCATTCGACTGCATGTAGTCTTCTACCCTTCGAATTACTCCCTGAAGCGAAAGGGGCAATTCACGTATGATGTACTGCATTTCCTCCTCCGACAGCCAATCGAAGAATGGCCTCGCCCGAACCCCCACGGCCGCCGCCAGTCTCCCCACGGGGTCGGGCAGTGCCCCTTCAACCCCCATGTATCAATTGCCGATCCAAGCATCTGCGATGTAAGTACTTGATCTAAAAGGCAAAAGGCTAGACCCAAGCTAATTTGCCTAGGTACGTATGAAACCGACCAATGTGAGCCCTGCAAGCGACACAACCGGACATGTGTACGGCGCAAACCTCGCAAGAATCCGATTCAGTTTCGTCCTGGTAGCCGTGCAAAGTATGACCAGGCCTTTGCTCCGGACCAAGTCTGGGTAAAGCTGGGCCGTAGATCGGGTAAGTACGCTATCGGTCAAGCCGGACGAAAGAAAGCGATTAGCATCTGATAGGTCATTAGCCCCGCTGAGGTTTATCGACGAGACAGTGGACGTCATCTCGGGCTACTACTCAGCGAGTGATTCTGAAAATGAGGAGACTGACGGCGAGGACGTGTCGTTTCGGGCTGGGGCCGCCGTAGGAGCTCAATCGGAGCATGCGCGATTTCATGCCCTGGGTCCAAACAGCTCCACCAAGAGTGCTACTCAATGTGGGACACAAGGGCAGACACCCGCGTCAGAAATGACTACGCTGATAAGCTCAAATATGGCTGCGCTACATCGAGGTGCAAGCATAGTACCTCCTGAGAAGCAGAGAGAGATACACAGACCCGTCGTCTTTGTTGGAAATACTGACATCCGCCTTCAAGCAATTCTCCTACGCTACTTCGCCGAGGTCATTGGCCCTCGCTTTGATTTATGTGACAACGAGCGCCACTTCAGCCGTCTGGTGCCGCAACGGGCCCGTTCCTCGCCCACCCTGTTGAATGCCATACTTACTACATCAGCTCGCCATCTGACTCGCTTGCAGAGGTATCGCAACTCTGCCGGCGTAGTCGAGTGGCAGGGCCATCTATTGCCAAATTTGAGCGAGGAATCGGCCGTCTACTATCACAATGAATGCATTAAAGATCTTTTGCGACTCAGCATGGATCCAGAACAGATACACAATGAAGCTCTTCTGGCAGCGGCAATCATTCTTCGCACCGACGAAGAAATGGACGCTCCACTTCACGAAGGCGAGGAGGATACTGAAGTTTTCTTAGGCATGTTGAACATGTTTATTAACGCACAGGTCCCACTAGTAGCAACATTACCGCACAGCTCCCCTCCCGTATATCCTTCACAGGAGGAACTTTACGGCCCAGGGGTCCACCTGGTCCATGCACCACACCCACCAGATTCGCCCTCCCATCCGCTATCCTCTCCCACTCCACAGACGAACATCCTATGGCCATATACCATTCCTCACGTCCCAAGACCAGATGGCCTTCGCCAAGCCGCCTTCTGGGTCGCCCTGCGTCAAGAACTCTTTACCTCATTCATGAAACAACGTCCTCTCAACTTCCCCATGAACCACTGCGACGCATTCCGCAATCTATCCCCCGCCGAGGACGTCATCTGGGCAGACAGACTAGTCATCTTCTGCGCCGACCTTCTCGAATACTGCTACGGAAGCAGCCACATTCACAACGCGGATCAACCCTCACGTCGTCACCACGACCCGGCACGATGGCACAAGCTGCGGAATTACGAACGCGACTTGACACTGGCCCTGCCAAAATCATTTGAGCCCATGTGCTACCGAGAGCCTGATACCAGCTCCGGACAGGTCTTTCCAGAGATCTGGCATCTGGAGAGCTGTCACGTCACGGGGACTACACACCTCGAACTCGCTCGCATTCTGTTAGTTGCTTTCGATCAAAG
Organism: Aspergillus flavus; assembly: GCF_009017415.1. NCBI lineage: Eukaryota > Fungi > Ascomycota > Eurotiomycetes > Eurotiales > Aspergillaceae > Aspergillus > Aspergillus flavus. The sequence goes on along the minus strand of NC_092408.1, from coordinate 2,784,895 downwards.
TCGACCTAATTTAGGACCGGGGTCGGTTTCTAGTCAAAGGAAACTGGCCACTACGCTGAAGAACATTGTGCGCCGGCTGTGTGGGATTGCGATGTGCAATCGTCAGTCCCCGCCGGCTTTTATTGAAGCTTTAATGGGTATCACATTATGTGGGGAGTATTTCAATGATCGTGGGGAGCAGGAAGCCCTGCTAGGGGTTTTGAGAACCATGCGTCAGGAACATGCCTTTCCGACGGGGAAGGTAGAAAAGATGTTGCTGGAAGCATGGGGATGGGATTGAATGAAGTACTCCTGTCTCTGACAATATCACCTGCTCGAACGTAAATAGCTATAATATAGAATGTTGAATCTCCAATGTTTCGTTATTCGTCTAGAGCGTACCGCATTCGTGCTATTCCTGCATTATTCACACAGATATTGAGCTTGTCTGCAGTGGGACGGACCCATGTGTCGCCTGAAGTACTTGTTCGCTTCTCGTCATGCAACTTAGCTCCTAACAAAAGAACAGATATCAATAGAATCAAGCCCAACATTGATCTGTTCATGTAGGTGTTGCTTGTCAAAGGCTATCAGGAAGATGCACTTCGAGAAATTTGTCTATCGATCTTTTACTATTTCTGTTGAAATCCGTGCCTGCCTGGTGTTGAGCCTTGTGCTGAGCCTCGTGCTGAGCCTCAATCGTCCCCAAACCTGCAGAATTAGCCTTGAGAGAGACTTGTATCCATGACCTGTACAATATACTCAGCAGCTTGACCCACCATTCAAATACATAAAAACCCGTATTTCGACGTATTATCTGCTCACACGTATGAGCGGGGTAATGAGGGCTAATTTCCTTCCAGCAAGGCTATACCTTTCTTTCCAACCCGTCGTTCTTTGGTGATAATACTTGAGTCTCTTTCGATCTATACAGTCAAGAGTCACGCTCGCACGGCATGAATAGACGTCAAAACACTAAGCAAAAAGCCCGAGAATACCCTTCCAATCAACATGAAATCAAAACACTCGAAGCGATAGCGACGGCCTTTCTCATCCTCGATAGTCTGGCTTTAAAAACACTCAAATACAAGGGCGACGCCGAAGACGCAGAAAAGTTTGAGAAACTTACCAAGGACTATGTTGATCGTATCGAGAATGATCCTCTCCGAAACCTGAGGTTCACACTGCGAGTCAGTCGGTTCGTGAGTGATCTCGAGTTGAGCGATCTGTTGGATCTGATATCTAGACCCGTGCGCACTACGTACTACTGGGACGCGATATACCTTCGAGTGAACGCCTGTTACGAGGCCAAGGATGAAGAAGACAGCCGCTACTTCACCGATGATCCCCCATCAGACGAGGAGTATGCCAAGAAAGAGCTGCGTGCTATAGTGGAGGAGGTGCAGAAGCTAGACCGGCATGTCAGAGATGCGGATGACAAGAGATATGCCGGGGAAAAGATTCTCCAACTCAAAGCCATGCTTGGTAAACTTGATGGCGCCCTTGCGATTGCTTGTGAATATTTGGGAGATGAGCACAAGCCTCTCGCCAACTGGGATACCACTGATCAGCAGTAGGTCCATTATCCCTTTCACAGAACGCTTCCACTAAGAAGAGGACAGGATAACCTCGGCCAAATCTCCAGATACTCCATTGACTGCTAGTCCACCAGCCACGGCTTCTAGTCATGTAAAAACAAAATCTATATTTGCTTTCTCGTCCCGGTTTTCTGCGTGGTTGCTTCTATTCCTGCTTGTATAGCTTCATTCAACGCAGAAGCCATCCCCGGGAAAGCGACGGATTCTGATTTCTACCAACTCACAGCATCTACTACTATCCAACTCCTTGGAATCAGTACCTCGATCTGGTCGATAATCAACGACCTTCGTCCGAAACGCGATCTTCTGATCAAATGTGGGACATATGCCGGCATAAGTATCTGCTTTACCATTGTTGCGGTTCCTCTTTATTTAACTGTGCCGGTATCCTGGAGTGGGCTCTTAACTTTCATTGGGTCCTGTATGCAGTCACTATTGCAATTGGAGCTCATGCTTGGTGTATCCCGTTATAAAAGCCACACGGATTGATCCAGACTCTCGTGGAAAAGCAGGCTTCCCTTAATAACTTCAGGTGTCGGCTTCATGTCCAGGAAGATAATCAGTAAGCTGGGTTCTACCATATGAATATCACACTATGGGCTAATTAGGTTATGCATAAGGGTCTCCAGCACCAATCTCACATCATTCATCAGGTGAATGCATTTTATTCGTATCATAGCTATAGCCCGTGCATTCTCGACTCATGATGCGCTTTCTCTTCCACTCGACTATCTCCCCGAAGATCTCCATCTGTGGTGAGAGGATTGGGACTCTATGGGATATGGGTGTTTAGATGTGGATGAAACGACAATTTGTACCTTTCTGAATAGAATATCTTTTTTTTTTTTTTTTTTTTTGTTAGGAATTTGAATGCAATACGGGTCCACATTCTCTGCACCTTTTGCCATACTATCAATTCGGTATGTATGTACCTTGTTGGTATATTCCAGTCACGTTCATAATAACAGTCATCTTCCATCCCTTCGACCCGAATATAAAGTCCGATAAAGTAACCAAAATGGCCATAACCTGCATTCCATAAAGTCGTCTATTTTAATTCTATCAAACATAATCTCTATTACCAGAATAGATAATCGCTCGAATCCCAATCCGAATATTTATATCCATTAGATCCTGTTGCCCTGCTCATCAAACTCAATCTTCTTACCCGAGATCAGACTCTCCTGCAGAGCAGCTCCGATCCGGACAGCAGCGACAGCCCCCTCCAGCTGGACAGGCAACTCCGTGTTATCGAGACAGGCAGCGGTGAACTCATTCGCCTCCGTGATGAAAGCCTCCCGGAATCGTCCATAGTAGTGTGGGGGGATCTCGCGACGGATACCGGTCGGCTCGTAGATGTTGACCAGGTTAGAGATGGGCTGGGTGTTGACGGCCAGCTTGCCCTTTGTACCGATGATCTCGGTGCCTTTGTTCTTGTTAGCAACTTTCGGTCTCTGTATAGCATGATATGAGGAACGTACTGTCTTCCTGTCCAGCAGCCATCATACGGCTACAGTACAGCTGGGCAATCTTTCCACCGTAGAACTCGACAATACCGAGTGCGTTATCACGGTCATTGTACTTTCTCAATTCTGGGGAGACGGCAGTGATACCGATAGCAGTGACGGACTTGACCACGGAGTCCTGGCCGTAGAACCACAGCGCAAGGTCAATATCGTGGATGGAGCAGTCGACGAAGATACCACCGGAGAATTGGGCGTATTCGACGAAGAAACCCGAGGGGTCGAGCTTGTCGCAGGTCTGGGAGCGGAAGACGCTGGGGGTGCCGATCAGGCCGTCGTTCATCTTGTTGAAGGCGTCACGGTAGGAGGCGTCGAAGCGGCGGGAGAAACCGCACATGACTTTTTGGTTGGGGAATTGCTTAATGGATTCATTTTTGGCGTCGACGACGGATTGGGACTGTTATTCCATGATAATTAGAGTCTTGTTCTTTTTCTTCTCTTTTTCTTTAGGGAGATAGGTGAAAGGAGTGAAGACATACCTCGTCAACATTGATACTCAATGGCTTTTCGCACAGAACGTGCAATCCACGACGGATGGCCTTGATGGCCTGCTCGGCGTGTACACTGGTAGCCGATGCGATCACAACGGCTTGTAGACCATTGGCCTGCTCCTTTTCAAGCATCTCATCGTAGTCGAGGTAAGTGCGGGCACCACCAAGGTTGTCCTTGGCCCAGTCCAGCTCATGCTGCACGGGAGAAGAAGCGGCGATGACTTCGGCGCGGGGAGTGAGGGCATAGAAGTGGTGTGCGTGCCGAGCACCCATGCGGCCGAGGCCAGCGATGGCGACTTTGAGGGTAGCAGGGGCCATTGTGTATGTGGGATTGTGAAGGAGAATTGATTGATGATTTTCGATCCGTTGGAGGGCACCATGGCCCCTTTATGTTGTTGAACCTCCGTTGGAGGCGGGGTATATAACCATTCATGGTGGGATGTGTGTTCCCCATAGTTGTTGTTTGGCGGAGTTCCAGCTCATAATGGATGTTTAGTCTGGGGAGCTGTGGAGTGAGGGGATGTTGTGAATCGGGTAATTTTGCGGCGAGCGTTCTCCGCAATTTCGGTCCTTGATTGCCGCAAAATATTTGATCAGCAGGCAATCGGCGAAAGACTTCTGTTCTAATCCAATAAGGTAAATAATCTCCGGCCCGCTCTCGATCGGCCAGCCCTAAAAGGCCATTTACCCCGCGGGTTATGAGATCATTCTCGACGAGATGCGACAATAAATTTCCCTTGTGATGCGAGGACTCCCATCGGATAAAGCAATAAGAAGTCAGAAGCGGGTCGCGTTGGTCGTGTGAGTCGGAGTGGAACAAATACGATCTCAATTGATCTCGATTGAGGTGATTGCGCCCGAGATTGTTCCGCGCTTACGAGACGGACTATATGCTTGGGAATTGTCGCAAGGTTGAATCGCAAGGTCCTTTTTTCACTACCAACTTTGTATACATACAGAAGCAACGCCAGAATCAAATCTTTTTCAACGCGACTCTGTCATCGCAACATTGGCCAAAACCTCTTCCCTACAGCCCTAAGCCAGGGCAATCACAGTCGTTCCCGCGAATCCCCCAATCACCGTCCCACGGGTGCTCAACTGTTTCAAGTCGCCGGTTTTCATCACCACCTAAACAAGTCCGCTCGCCATCGCGATCGCCTCGTCGTACTTGAGGTTGTCGCAACACCGTCCCCAAAGATTTCCTACAGCCCGGGCAAGACTAAATTGGCTGTAGATGGACCCCCCGGAAGCGAGAGCAGAGTGTGAATAAATTTCAATACAAATACCAGAGCGAGTGCTGGATACATGTAACGAATATAGCGCAGATTCTTGGTGGAGTGTTGTTTCGCTTCTTCCCTCTATTGTGGTCGCGGTCGAACGGGCGGGTATGCGCATTTCTCGAGAAGGCGGAAGGGAGCCTGCACGGTGATGGGGAATAACTGCCATATGGCGTGGAAACATTGGCGCATGGCCACGATCTTCGGAAAGAAATTGCCAAAATGGGGTCCGTAGTATCCTGCAATCAGCGCGGGGAGAAAGGACCCGGGCGCATTTGGTCTGATTTCGTGACGGCCATGGAGGAGCTTAGGGACCAGGTTGTGAAGATGCTCGATCACAAAGTACAAGGGGCGAGCAACCCAAATCCCAGGACTGAAATGCCGTGCCCAACAGCATTAGACTGTGATTATCGCATAATTTCAGCATATATTTTGTTATCTGTGGGAGATGACTGTTGAAACACAAACGGTCTTTACTTACAGGATCACTACTGCCCAGGAATGGATGCGATGGCTTTCCAGCAGCCAAATCGTGTACACCGGACCCAGGTCTGTCAAAAAAGAGAACATTTGCCGGTACGACGCGGAAAGAGAGTCGCCGGCCGATGGCAAGAAGCAGGTGATCAATGGCCCGATCAATTTGTTCATGACAGTCACTGTGTACAGGTTCTGTGCTTCTCAGCACCTCCCTGTAGTACAGCTTGAAGTTACATCGAACAATCGAGGTGTCAGATATCGATAACTGTAGGTTGATGCTATTGTGTTTAACATCAGGGGAGAATCCGGGAGATATATATTTCTCTCTTTCATACTTTGTAAAGAGGAGTACAGATTCGTGATGTCAATGCAGTGGAAGTTGGTCAAGTGGTAAATTAGCGCTTGTGCGTGACACATATTCTGAGGTTAAAAGTAATGTACTTGAAGGTCTGTACAGAAGTAACCTAGGTTCTTCATTCAGGCGAAGTACTGAAAGTGCTCTGGTTGATTCCACTCACGTGGCTGGCAGAAAGTTGAGGCGGTGGAGGAGATGACGAACGCGTACTAAGTATAGCCGCCCGTGGGTCTTTTTATCACGTGGATCCCCATCGGCACAGGAATCCGCCGTCGTTCGTTAAACCTTAAAAAACATTTCCAACCTCTCGACGGGGCGAGGTTAAATCCCCCACACGGTGAGACATTGATTGATACCAGAGATTGGGTAATGGTCCCTACGGTTTCTGACTGGATCAGATGCCATGTCTCATAAAACTGGTGTTTCCTGATTAACCCAATGCCTCTGCTCTTTTTTCATTTCGTCGGGAGTAGCGGAACCACCCCACAATTAGGGGACAGAGCTAAGAGGAGGTGCCCTTAATACCCGCCCACGATAGATCTATTCGGAACCAGAAAGGTCGCCGTGTGCGATGTGGTGGAGAAATGGATCGAACGCGGAGAGGTCGGTGACAGGTTGGCGCCCCAGGACGCTACGGCCGACTTACCTGCTTTTCCTGGCCTTGGTCATGGGCTTGATGCTGCTGGCTCTCGAGCTGCTTCGACAGTACAGTGACGCCAGAGGTGGCCTTGTGTTCTACGATGACACAGACGATGTACCAAACCATGTCGCTTTTGCGTACAATTTTGTGCCAACAATCCTCGGCTTGTGCTTAATGACCCTCTGGTCTTTTACGGTCTACGATGTCTTCCGCTTGGAACCCTACTTTCAACTATCCAAAGAGCAGGTCTTTCCTGCTGACGTGCTTTCCGCTAATTATATCTTTGGACCTTTTATATCAACGCCTATTTCATCGGCGAGAAGAAAACATTGGGTAGTGCTGGGCGTGTCTATCATTAATATTCTAGTACAGCTAATGCTGCCCGCTACACTGAGCGCCTTGCTGGACGTTGATAGCGTCCCAATGTCTTCTGACGCGACCTTGAGAGGCTGGCCGGAACTGGTGCCGGTCGGAGAGCAAGCCGAATGGATATCTTCGCAACGGAACATGAGTCTTTATTCTCTTACAAGGGGAGATACTGGTGAGACACCGTCGCGTCTCTCACACTTTGCCATCCCACCAGTTGAACTTCCCTCTGATGATGATGCACTCTTCACGGCTTTATGGAAACTTAATCATACAGTGTACTGGGCCGACCTTACATGCTCCGATTTGCCAATCAGTAACTCACTCACGGCGAATGTCACTGAGATCGTCGGGGAGACACCTGCTGATTATTCCAACTACTCTACCTTAACCTGTGCGCTTCGTGACCTGCGCTTGACATCATATTCAGACTCTTCCCAAAACTGCGCCTTAAATGCGAACTACAGTGGTATCTTCGACCTGACAGCTACTCCTGTACAGGCCCGACGCTGGGAGCTTGACACAATCCCGTGTGCCCCATTTGATCTATATGGATTCCTCCTCGACATTGACACAACTAATACCGGTCGCTTAGTTGGACAGACGCCCAAGGCTCAGTTCTTCTCTTGTGACATGCAGTATTATACGGCCAAGGCGGAGGTTTCCATGAAGGCCAATGGCTCGGTAGTCGCAATTGTAGTCGATAAAGGCTCCATGTCTGCTCTCGATAGTTCGCAATTGGATATAGCTGGATTTAAAGCATATCTCAAAAGAGGCATCTGCCCTACAGGAAATGTTTGCCCCTCTGGCAATGGAACGTTAACAAATTATTCCCTTGACCGATGTGGCCTAGGAATAGAAGCCCATAAGTCCCCGTGCTCTACCTCCGCGCAGTACTCACAGGTCCCCATCTCCGGGGACGAGTTCATATCTAAAATTCGTATGGATATGAAGCTTGGTTTTGCACGTCTGCTGAGCCGTCTCTTCAACACAAATGCTGCGTATACTCCTATTCAAGGGGTTGGAACAACTGACCAAGTGGCTGTCCTGGTCATTACCTTCCCTGCCATTGCATCAGAGGTAATTCTTCTTCTCGGGACAGCCACATGTATCTTGCTTGCTCTTTTCTACCAGTCGCGCGAGAACATACTCAAGTCTGACCCGGGATCGATCGCAGCCATGTGCAGCATCGTGGCGCACCTATTTAACCCTACTGGTGTTCAGGCGTTTGGCGAGTACACTGACAAATTAACCGCACGACAACTCAACCGCAAGCTGCGTGCATGGCGCTGCTACTGGTATGATGAGCCATCGGGTCGAAAACTGGGGTTTCTTCCCGGAGAAGCCCCGCCAAGAACACTACGTGAGAAAGTGCTCTACAGCAAACCAGCGAGTAGGAAAGCATCACGTCAAGATGCCAGGCTCCATTTTTTATCCAAACCCATATTTGTCGCTGAACTTCTTGGCTTGCTAGCGGTCATCTGTTTCATGACAGTGATGTTCATTCTGTGTTCAAAAGATAGCCGACTTCGACGCCTTTCAGATTCTGCATCAGATCGATTGTCTGTTGCTTTGGGAATCCTACCGTCACTTATGGCGTCTATGATGCGAGCTTTGTTCAACTCCATCTACGTGAACATTAGTATCCTGGAGCCGTGGATTCACCTCCAAAAAGGGGGAGTTGATGCGAAAAATTCCTTGCTGCTAAATCTGTCCTCCCAAAGTCCGATTACCGTGTTTTTCCGGTCTATACGCTCCCGCTCCTTCGTACTAAGTCTGGTCGCATTGTGCTGTATCATTAACACCGGTCTTCCAGCCGTTCTGGGTGCGCTCTTTACCCAAAGCCGCACGCGAGCAGCCTGGCCTACCCAGGCTGTCGAGTTACGCTACGACTATTCCACCATCCTCAATTCCAGCACCGTCCCCACATTCTTCCAAAACGGTCCTATTGAATCGACCCTGTTGAATTCAGTGTCGTTGCTTCCGTGGACAGCACCGGATTACTCATTTGTCCCATTGTCTGTCCATACAAATAATATGGAACATAAGTATGAAGCTGTGACGTTGGGTATCGGGGCTGACCTGAACTGCCATCAAGTCCCCCTTATTCAAGACCTCTCGAAGGATGAGAATATCCCCTACCTCACTGGTAGAGATACCGAGGGCATGGATGGTACACCATCCGTCAATAAAAGTTCAAGCGAGCCATATTCAATCCAGCTACTGGCACCGAGTGGAGTGACCAATAATGGCACGCTGACCGTTCTTGCAATCAATTCCGTAGGCTCCAACACAGACTCACCCACACTCGCCTTGCACTGCCAACCGATTCCTAAAATCCAGAATTTCACAATTTCATTCGATCCAAGTGGGATACTACAGTATTACTACCCAATCGGCAGCACAATCACGAGCGGAAATCTGGTCGACAACGTGACATCAAACCTGGCAAACTACCACGAACACTTCATCGCCTCGATTCAAGACATAGGAAACGGCACCATCACAGACGGACCTAAACTATTCCCTTCCGACTGGCCCAGTTCCCTAATTAAGCTAGTCTACCAGAACCTGAACCCGGAATCAACAACCATCGATGCCCAAGGGCTCACCGATGCCACGAAACGAGTCTACCAATGGCTCTTCGCAGCATACTTCACCCTCCAGAAAGACATGTATCTCCAACCCCTCCCAAAACCAATAACAGACAACGATGCCCAAATCCTGCGACCCACATGGAGCATCGTCTGCTCCCTTTCATCCTTCATCGTCGCCCTGATCATGGTCTCATCCATGGCCATCGCCCTTGTCCTCGTGTTCATCACTCGATACGGCAAGTTCAAGGGTCCCCGGATCCCGCAGTCACTTGGCTCCGTCCTTGTTTGGCTCACCGATAGTCCCATTCTGCCTAGTTTCTATGGTACCTATGACTGGACTAATGACGCTCGTCGGGATTACCTGGTCGGACTGGATAAGAAGTACGTTTTCAGGATGATCACTACGCCAGCCGGAGAACAGAAATGGGTCATTGAAGAGGACAAGGGTGAGAAGGTTGGGTGACTGCTTGTACATATGACTTGATGTAGAATTTGTAAATATTGTATAAAGATATCATGGGAACTGTACATAAGTAGCTGTTAATACACTATTTTGATCATGAAACATATCAAATGATCATTTCTTGCCGGATGATATCTCAGCCCCATGTTGTGTATGATGGTTTACAAGGATGAACCCTCTTGGAGTATTATGCAACGTGACTTATATAGAACGAGGACTATGTCCACCACTTCACGTCACGCACTACATTCACACAGTCCAGATTCAAATTCCTGCTTTTGAAGCAGATGCTCTGTCATTCAGCAAAAGGGCCTGTCTCTACAAGCAGAGAGATTCCGCATATGGTACGTAAAATCAAATCCAGATTCGGGTATAGCCAAACAAAACTTATCAAACATCACTGATATCGATTACGAAAACGTATCCAAAGCCACCAAAACCCCCAACCGCAAACTCCCACTACACCGTGACCCATCCCACCATACCCCCGTAAACCAAACAACCCTCACTCCCCCTTGACTATCCTCTCAACAACAGACTCCGTATATTTCCACAACAAAGCCGAATAATCCGAAACAAGCGTCAAACCCGTCCAATACGTGCCCCTCCGACCCTGTAAATCATAAAACCTGCTATAAAACCCATCCTTTATATCATCCACACCCACCATCAACGTCGTGGGGTTATGGTTTCCAAAAGCCGCCATCTCCCAATCTTTCCTGATATCGAAGGTGCCCGCCGCCCCCATGCGATGTAAGTCCCCGATAATGAGTTCCTGGGCTTGCGTGTCCGTAAAGTTCATGTCTCCGATGAGTTTACTCGCGAGGTAGTTATTAGGACCCATATCCTGGAGAGCCCACTGGAATGGGGCGACAGGGAGATTGCCCGGTTTTTCATCCGGGTTGACGTTGTGGACGTTTATGTTGCTAGGGATTCCCGTGTTCTTGAGAACGGCGACGTAGTATGTTTTCCAGAAGAGTTTAGATGAGAGGGATATTTCTTCCGGAGAGAGATCGAAACCTTTTAGATTCTCGGGAATGGGAGGGAAGGTGATGAGGAGGTTTTTGGCCTTGATGAGTATTTTTTTGCCCGAGGTGTCGTGGGTGATTATTTTAATCTCGGTGTCAGACCGCGTGGCTTTCGTGGCTTTGCTGTTGTAGACCACGTCTGTTCCTAGTTCCTCGCTGGCTTTGCGGTAGAGTTCGTACATTCCGTTGTTTGGCGTGATATATCCTCCTTGGAGGAAGATGTCGATATGTGAGATACCGAATAGTTGGATACCATATAGCGTTGGGCTGGCGAGCATGTCCCCTAATGCATTGGCGAACGTGTATATCACGTTTAGGGCGCCTTCGAACTTGTATTTCTCGACGAACTTGCTAAACGGCCAGAGGAGCTCTTCTGGTACCGGATCCGGAAGGTTGTAGATGCCGTCTTTGAGGTAGTCGTATTTCTGGATAGCAGTACGGTATACGAGGAGGGCGGCGACGGTGTCTAAGACGCCAGAGGGAGGAGAGACCTCGTGCCCAGTTTTGAAGTTAACGTATTTATTGATGAGCGAACCCGGGGTGACCGGTTTATATTGTACGCCGAGTCGATTGAAAAAATTCCTCGAGATATCGTAGTTGAAGACGCCTTGCACACCGTAATCGACGTGGCCACCGTTTTCGACGTATAGGGTTTCTGTATGCCCGCCGAGACGATCGTTGCGTTCGATGACTACTATACTTTGATTCATGTCTTTTAGACGGATCGCTGCGTAGGTGCCTGTTGCACCTCCGCCGAGAATGCACACATCTCGTGTTATTGTGTCTCGCGGAGAGAAGTCTTCTTCTGAGGCTTGTTGGGCGTTTACAAGGGCTATTGTGAGAAGTATAGCGTATAGGAGGCGCCAGGGGGCGCACAGCGAGAGGGACATTGTGGATAGTTCAAGTACAACTGGGCGGAAGGCTCCAAAAAAGGTGGCCTGTGTAGGGGAATGATGGGTCCTTTTATATGGAAAGTAAACACACGTGTCGGTTCATTTCAGAACTGAGGGCACCAATAGCTAAATTCCGACTAGCCCTACTGCGCAGCAGGAACCAATGCTGCAAAGGAGTAAGCATGACCACCCATGGTACCAATGTCACAGCTGTCATTTCAGTTGTACATGCCAGGGATACCTTGTTCGTCGGAAACTTAATATTTGTGCCACATATCGACGAAAATGCCATCTGCACCAATAGTTACCGCGGCAGCACCGTTTGACACCAATTCTCAACGTTCTCTATTTCTTCGACCGAATAAACATAGCTAGGGTCATTCACTTCGTGGGTAACAACACCCTTGCGACGCTCAATCTAAGGCTCGGTTAGTATTTCGAGCTGATTCAAGAGAGCGCTACTTACCTTATTTACGAAGCCTGCAATGAAGAGGAACGCGTCCTTTGTGAATGATTCTGAATGCGCCTCTTGCAGGAAATGCACTGCCATTCTCTCTGCAGCAGGTCTCATTAGGTCTTCATCAGACTCTGCTTCTGAGGCCACACTCGCCACCCAAGCCCGTGTCGCCGTGTCGGTAATCTCGGAGGTAATAGCAGAGTCTCCAAACCATCTGAGGATGGTATTAACACTGTCATTACTGTAAAGCCAATAACGTCGAATCTTATATCGAAGATTAGGATCATCAACAGACTCAGCACAATGCAGCAAGATATCGATTGAACTGCCCTCAGTAAACAATTTTGCCAAGAGTACACCCACTGCGCTTTTGCAAGCAATATCTGCCAGCGCTAGATCAACAGTTGACAAATGATTTATGAAGTATTTTCGAGCGTGAGTAAGGAGTCGTGTTCGTTTTCGATCAGTCTTTTCTGTCAAGATGTCTAAACAGGTCAAGGCCATCTTTGTCTCGCCCGTATGCGGTTCATCCTTGTTGATACGGCTACCCTTGGGCTTTGACAGTTGCGCGAGGTAGGCGTCAAACTTCAGCTTGGTGTAAACCTCTGAGGGGCACAACGTGAGAAGGAAGTGTTTAATCATGGCAACTTCTGCGGCTTGTGCCGCCTCTTTGCTATACGAATCCTCCAAGTCGTGGGTGGTCTTTTTCAGCGGAATGTAACGTTCAATCTCAGAAGATCGGAAATCGACCTTGCCATTCCTATCCACTTCGAACAGTGAATATTTTATCTTAGGTTTCTGCTCAAGGGGCAGCAACGATGTCTCTCCATTTCGTACATATAGAGCTGCTGACATCTGCTTTGGTGTGAGGACATCCTTGCCGTAAACAATCCACCGTATAATCTCATTTATTTCCAAGAGTTCTTTTTCAGAGCGGCTTTCATTCATCTTTTTAATTGCCTCGGTTATCTGCTGCGAGCGTTCCTTGCTTGCATCGTCCAGGGCCTGTTTAATGTCCGTTTTGTATTCCAGGGAGCTGATATGGTCGAGGGTTTTGTCTATCTTGAAGTAGTCGCCCTGAGTTTCTGCACACAATCTGGCCCGAATATTGTCCCTGAGCTCCGGTATTCCCAAGCGGGTGCGATCGTTCAAAGCTGGCATCTTATCCATCCGGTTCTCTATAAACTTCTCAACATCCGATCTGTTATTCGTACTGATAGACATGCAGTCAAAGCGAGTGTTCCCAATTTTGCTTAACTGCTCAAAGCAGCTGGGGTCACCGGTTACAAGGACGCGAATGTCGCGACCAGGTATGGGTATGGAAGCTCTCTGCAAAAACCTGACCATGCCCTCTCCGACAGTGTCACCCAGCCCATCAATGACAATATAAAAAGTGATGTTAAGTTGGCCAGATCCCGGTTACCAAAGATCAGGTGCTTTGAGATCTCTGCCGGGTCGACCTCTCCGTAGTGTTCACAGATTTGAGCGACGGACTTGAGATAGATCCTCTCAGACTGACTGAACTGCCAAACGAGTGACTTTGCAACCGGCTCAAGGTTGATTGCATTTCTTAGCTCATCGCGAGAATCCCCTTCCAGAAAATAATAACCCGTGGTTATTTTACGGTCGGAGCTCTCTGTGGCTTTCCTCCGATTGAGATGCTTTGTGATAGTGGATGTGAGGAAGCTCTTTCCAGTTCCTTCACCACCCGCAATAGCCAGGATAGGTCGACTGGACTGTCCCTTCTCCCATGCAACATATTTGTGATCGCTAAAAATCCATTCACCGGTGCCCTTTATACGCTGCCCAAGATAATTGCGATAGATCGTCTGCCAGAAAGCTTCTGGCTCCCCGCTGTCTTGATTTGTTTTGGTCTCATCAAACGCCAGCGCCTTCAAGACGACCTGCTCCCTGGACTTCTTGTCCTTTTCCTTCTTCTGATCAGCTCTGTCCTCTGCGAACGAATCCACAAGACCCTGCATGAGAGCTAGATTCGCCTTCGAGTTGGTTGCAGCGTCTGAAACAAGAGCAGAAGTCTGCGCAACCACCAGGCGATTCTCTTCATCTACGAGGCTCTCCATCCTGGCCAACAAATCAGTTACCCCATTATCTTGAAGAAACAGTATTTTAGCCCCCGCAAGCAACTTTATTCTCTTTGAACGGAGTTTGACAGTGCGATCGCAAATTTCCACGAAGAGGAGCAAGTGCTGGCACGCGACTTTACTCAATTTCGTGTCCATACCCCCATGGACGTGGTACTCTAAGCGGTCAAGATATTCGGTGCATTTCTCCAGTAAGCCAGCTAGTTCTTCAAAAATGCCTTGATAACCCTGCTATGCTTGGATCACAAAGTTGAGCGCATTGAAACATAGCTCTGAGGGGCCAAACGCCTTCCCGACCGTTAGCTCGTATTCGTCCTGACCACAGATTAAACCAAAAAAAGTCATACTGTGACGCAGCCGCTGCTGTTATACTGCTCACTGTTTGGATGAACAGTAAAGTCTTGTTAAATGAGTCTTTGATGTCCTTGACCTTCCAAGAAGACACCTTGTCTTTCTTCTGGGCCGCGTCAAGGTGCGACAGCACGTCGTTCACACCGAGCGGTCTGATCTTGCGCTGGTCCCCATCGGCTAGCGCCAACACCCGACTCTGAACACGACTCCATATTTACGACAGCTCATTGTTGGTAGCAGGGTCGAGTCCCTGCGGTACAAAACGCGATGAGTCTTCGAGAACTGTTCTGACCATGTTAGCTTGTTCGCCCGATGGCAGATCCTCAAGCTGCAGGTGTCAAAATCCCAGAGGCGAAGCGGGGAATACCTCTGGATCATCACTCCAGTCGCCGATTTCTTAGACTCTTTGAAAGTGGGACACCCTGTGGGATTATACGCTTGGACGTGTAGACAACTGACGTGTTAGAGGCTCACTAACTACCCGATCCAGGGAGGTTCGGGAGTTAAATCGCGAGATATCTGCAGATCGTTCAGCTAAGTGGCGCCCGAGGAGCCGCTGAGGATAGTTATTGGCGTAGACATTGTGGCTAAGGGGGATGATTCCAAGGTGACGGCTTCGAGATCCAATCGGCTGGGAAATGAAAGACGATGATCGCTCCTTCCGCTCCGCTAATCGGTCGCTGGACCCTGCTATCTGACATCACTTGCAGGTGGATCGATTGATGTTCATCAGTATACGGTGTAGTACAGAGTACTCAAGACTCTTCTTATTAAACGGTCGAAGGCGATGGTTCAAGTTGTTTGTTGGTTTTGCTCCTGTCGATTATCACGTGGTCCGTACACTATCATTTCACCAGGATGAATTTTCTACTTCTACACAGTATAAGATTCACCGACAGGCGTTTGAAACAACCAGTAGTCGTGACCATGCTTCTTCAACATGCTCTGGAACCTCCACATGAGGAATGAACCTCTTTCCCCTTGGCCCATACCCATTTTCATCATCCCTCAGTCTGGGGACTTCCCCCACTATCAACTCTAAAAATCGATCCAGTGGCCACCATGCGTTTCCCAGTGGTAGAGTTTGATATTTTAACCCCGAACCTTCGGTTCTCTGCATGTGTGGGACTATTATCGGACAGCTCATGAAAGAGGGAGACGACAGGCTGTCCTCGTACGCCTTTTGGAATGAGGCTTTTGTTCGCAGCATCATCGTAGGATCTTGAATTATGATACATGTCTTGAGGTCGTGGAATCCTGCTGCATCAAGTATCTTCCGACTCAGCGAGGCATTTAGGCCACAATTGGTCGATTTATCTTCAACCAAGATCATACAACCTCCATCCGTGATGGCAGATCGGTCAAAGAATGTATCCAGGATCCTCTCCAAGACACGAGCTTCGGGTAAACCGTGGATGTCTTGTGCAATCTGCGAGAAGCGAGGGTGTTGTGCAACAGCTTCATACATGAAATGGGTGGAGTGGCCCACGCCACCACATAGAACCAAACATTTGCTTAAGGACGGTCGGTCTTGGAGTACCTGGAACAGATGTTCGGCTTGATAAAGAATTGCCGACGCGCAGATGACGATACAGTCCACCGATGGAGATGAGGATAGGTCTTGGATCCGTTGATCGCCGAGATATTCGGCCACAAGGTTCATATCTTCGGCGCTTGCTTCGGAAGACATTCTTCTTGTACTGAGTAACAGTCTTTTGTTGCAGGTTTCTATCTTGTTCAGTATCTCTTCTCGTCTATTTTTTTCTCGTCTCGTTTGTTTATCGGTTTGTCTCTGTCTGCAATTGGGAGACCTCAAATGATTTTGCAGCATTATATTGACGGGGATAATCCGGCGGGGCGGCTTTCCATTTATAGCCAGTGGGTTTGAACTCCACCGGAATGAATTCCTCGTTTGGGTAAGCACGTGCCGCGCAGGTGATTCCCTCTGCCCCAATTTCTCTCAATCGACTTGTTGCTGGCCTCGTCGATTAGGTGTGAATGGCTCAAAAAGGTAATGTAGATGTCAGGTGCGATCTGTGGAATAAAGGGAAACTCAATATGTTATATATTGGCGTTTTTGGTAAGCATTCATTGATATATATTTTAGAACCATGAGTCTAGTAGCCATCATGTGAAGTTCTGTGCCGCTATCTAGTTTATAATTCCGATTTAGCAGCGCCGATCCTGCTTGTTACTACGGTAGATGAACTAATATATCTGGACTTAGAATTGATATGTGTTGAACATGCTATGCACTCAGCTGAATCATTAGAAACATTCTATATAGCCCTTATCTACTAAAGAAATAGTACATACGACCATAGGGTGTGGAGAACAGGGCTTCCCGTCCGCTCAGCCGTACTTAAGCCACACGCCGGGAGGTTAGTAGTTGGGTGGGTGACCACCAGCGAATCCCTCCTGTTGTATGTTTTGCTTTTTTTATGTGCCTTGAAACATATTACCAAACAGTGCTTGGTGCGTGAGTATATAAGTTACCTTTATCTTGTAGAGGAGCAGAGTATCCCGGTTTTTGCAAATTTAGGCCAAGTTTGGTACCATGGATTTCCATATAATAATCCTGATGGCTTGGACTTTCTACCTGGTAGAAACTTCTTATTTCAAATAATTCAAACCTAGTTTAAGGCCTCATGAAATGTATTATAGCTAGGTATCAAGCATGAAGCATCACAGTTTCCTTGTCGTTGCTTTTTCAAAGATATACACTGTCCGTTTCGCTCCTTATTGTCCTCACCATGTATACACATTCAACGCAGGAAACATATCTAAGACGTTATCCTGAAGATTGGGTACTCATCTGACTCCTCCACTGGCACAATATTGAACGAGACGTAGGAGTCAATGTTCTCCGGCTCCAGCGCCACCATCGCCAGCGCCGCATTCTTCTGTCTTGTGCTCACGCGAAAGCTACCCGCCGGTAGCCTTACCTCGCGCTCACTGGTCTCCGTCGTCACTGTCACGCGAATCACGCCCTCGTAATAGGAGGTGTCCACCTCGGCGGATGTGATAGTTAGCGCCTCGACCGTCCCCTCAAACGGCTTGTCCAGCGTCTCTACTTCCAAACCAGACACCTTAAGCCGCTCGGCGAGGTCGGCCCAAGCCACTGGTATCAGGTAGGCCTCAGGGCGGGAGCGAGTGAGGTTAGCGAAGGAGGGTGTCGTTGATGCGAAGCGTACAGGAGGGTATACTATGCTACCATTCTTAACGTCGACCAGAGCGAAGGGGCGGATCTCAGTCTTGCTGTAATCGGTGACGATAACATCGTCGTCCGATGCTATGAACTCTTTGATGCCGTCCTCGACGGTCTGGAGAACCTCATCAGCATTATCGGCAGCAGTCTGGACAATACTGCCCAGCATGGTCAGACCGGCGGCAGTGCGTCGCTGGAACTCCTGGTCAGCGATTGCAATGCCGCGCATCTCAAGAAGGAAGACGACAGCCTGGGTTAATCCCATAGCATTGCGACCAATCTTGCCGTCAGTTCCCGCCTCGGCGAAGTCGGCGACGAAGTTGGAACCCGAAGCAGCAGAAGAGCCGGTAACGTACGGCTCGGCGCGCATACCGGCGGCATTCATATCTTCGGCAATATTCTTAGCAAAGAGCTCCTCGGAGAGTTTGCGGATACCCTCATTGATATTGAGGTTCTTGGCGGCCGAGTACAGGCCGTCGCAGCCGTGGACATACTGCCCGTCGCCAAAACGCGACCCAGCAAAGTACTCGTGCATATCGACTATAACATGAGGATTGAATTCGTTCATGAGCTGTTTTATATCACGCGTCTGCTGGCGAGCAAGCTTGATATGGTCGCGGTTAGGGTCATAGTTGGTCGCTAGAGTGCGCTGGAAGTAGAAAACGCCATCGGGATTATACCTCGGCAGAACGACCAGCTCTAGCTTGTCAAGAATGGAGGCAGCCCACTCCTGGTCGCCGTCGAACTTGCCCAGGAGGGCCTGTGTGGCCTCGTCGCCAGCGGGTTCGTTACCATGAACGGCGCCCTGGATCCACACGCGCACTTTAGAGACGGAGTGACCAGCGGAGAGGTGGGCGTAGGGGAAAGAGCGGCCCTCTTCCGAGGTGAAGTTAGCGGTGCGATAGGTCATGTAATCGTTGCGTTCGGCCAGTTGCTCGAGGAATGCCTCTAATTAGGTGTTAGTCTCAATCACCCAGTGAGCCTGCTCAATGGTACTCTACTCACCCATGTCATCTTGAGAAGACGGCCCTTGAGTGCCGTTAGGGAAGCCAGGAAGCCGGACATTGGGCGTCAAAAAGGCTGGGGACAGGAGTTCAATATCATTGACGTTCTCGAAGGCACCGGCAACTATTTCAGTGTCCTTTATGAGAGGAACGTGGTTGTATCCATACATAACAGCACTCGCCATAGAGGCAAGGCCTAAGAAGAGACCTGTAGAGGCAGCGGTTCTCATCTTGAAGTGGAATTCTTTTTAGAGACCCTTTTCATGAGGACAAGACTGAAATGCTTCGGAGCAGGTCTTTCATCAATTATGTACTCCCCCGCGCCGGCGTTGGCCGTCGCAAACCAACTTCAGCGTCCGTCGGCAGTCAATGTTAAACTCCACTTCTTTCCTTTCGTATCCCCTCATTTCTTGGTTTCCCCGCTGTCTTTCTTCCTAAGTACCTGGATAGTCCCTGTGCCAAGAGCGGCGGTGGAAACTCGACTTTGCCGATGGCCAGTCACAATCATACAATCGGCTTATCACCTCCAAGCCAAGCTCCGACCTCTCCAGTTACAACTTACATTTTCCGTTAGATACCGCGATTCCTTAGACCAAACTAGGGCCTGTTGATAACGAGCTCTCTAAGTGACGCAACTAGCAGCTATGGACGGGTGTTATCATTGTTGTTGAAATCCTCACTCAGAAATGTCATTCACGAGGTAACTGCACTCGGCGAGCTTACCTCATTTCTCTGACGATATACAGTGGACGCCAGTGATTTGAGCTCAGTACTTCCTCCGGTACTGCTGAGAAGCTCACATATGGCTCAACATTTTATCGCCTGTTCCGCTTGTGGGAATTCCTCATCTCCAACTGCTTGTTACTATCAAGGGACGTCAATGAGATCCTAGCCTGGGTAATGACTAACAATTGCACCTGGATAGTTACAGATCTTCTCAAAATGTCGTTCACGACGGTAAACCTTTTGCGAAAAGAGTATTTCCAGTTGCTGTACAGTCCACTGAGCAAGTTCACGAATTTTTAATAATAAATATAGCTATACTGGGCCACTATGTGTTTTCCAAGCCAGTTGTAATGGACAATATACTCATGGCTTAACGTAGACCACCCATTAGAGATTGTAGGAATAAACATGAGTTGACTATCGGCTAAGGGTTTATGAGCCCGTTTTGATCATATTCGTAACGTGTCTCTTGATCCTATTCAAACGTCAGTCATGCGTATAGTCGGTCGTCAATGTCCAAACTTACCCAGTATCTATTGAACCCAACGCCCTCGCACACCTCAGAGTATCCCAAAATCATAGGCGGTGCCGTACCCTCAACCATGCTCTGTTTCAGCCCTTCCAGCGCATCCCGAACACTCTTCAATCTCGCCGCGACCAACGTCCACGGATATGCCACAGCAGCGAAACCCAATTGAGCAAGCTCCTTCGCAGAGAGATTCTCCGTTTTGCCCCCTTCAATAATATTAGCCAGCATGGGCATATCCAACTCCTCAACGCAGCGCTGCATCGACTCCCTGTCCGGCAGGGCTTCAACAAACACCGCATCGGCCCCTAGTCTCTTGAACTCCTTCGCCCGCGTCATCGCTTCCTCCCATCCAAGTATCAAGGCGTCCGTTCTGGCAAGGATAAAAATATCCCGCCCTTCATTCCGGGCGTCGCAGGCCGCTTGGATCCGAGCGTAGGCTTCACCGCGCGAAACAACTGATTTCCCCTTTGTATGGCCGCATCCTATGTGCGATTCTCACAATCAGCATTTACTTCACATACCCATTTCTTTCAGAATTCCAGATAAGCTCACGCTTAGGCCACGTCTGATCCTCAATCATCACCCCTGCCGCCCCAGCAGCCGCAAACGCCTCCACCGTCCGCCGAACATTCATCGGACTCCCATACCCCGTATCCCCATCGACCATGATCGGAAGACTAGTCACCCTCACCGTCTCCTGAACTTTCTGGCACATCTCCTCCATAGCAATATACCCCGTATCAGGCAGCCCGTATGAACTAGACACCGCGAAGCCGGACAAAAACAGCATCGGGAACCCGGCTTCCTCGATCAGACGCGAGGATAGTCCGTCATAGCTACACGGGAAAGCCAGGATCTTGGCGGGATCGCGACGCGCTTCGAGCATCATTGTGCGGAGACGGGATGTTTGGAAGGAGGGGATCGTGCCGCGGACATTGGGGATGGTGAGGGGTATGGTTTGGGTTGTTCCGTTTGTGGATTGTACTCCGGTTGGGTTGGTGAATGTAAAGGGGTAGGGGGTATTTGATTGCGGCATTGTTGTTTTGAGACTTGGTTTACTAGTAGAGTGTTAATTGTTCTGTTTCAAGGTGTGGTTGACGTTGTGATTTCCTTGGATGAGGGGTTGAGGGGTTGTGTCGTCATTGGCGTTGTTGTTTTCTTGCCAAGAGATTTGTACTTACTCCTAGATGCATTAAATTGGCGAGTTGGGGTTATGATCTGCGCTGTTCTACCTGGGTGGAATTATACTATCTACAATCATTCAAAGGAGTAGTGTACTTAGGGTTCTTCTTGTCACCTGCCAGGGAGGATTAATGTGGTGTTTCGTGGGCTGTCACGGGAATGAACCCGGATTTGTATGACACGGTTATGTAGCAACACTTCCGTCAAAATATGCGGTTCACACGAGAGCTCATTGATTTGACGCTAAAGCTGTCATTTGTAAATATTCTTGTCTGAAGTTTTGGTTTAGTTGACTGAATCAACGTCCAGTACGTCAAAACCATCAGTAAAAAAAAAGGATGGAGGATGAATGTGTTATGTCTGCTCAATATCCTATGCGGTACATAGGAACAGCCAAATTCGTTGATAGCTGTATAGATTGGTGCTAGCTAGCAAAAGCGCTCGAGAAATGATGATATCGTTGTTTCAGTAACATAGGTAGATCTGCTGCTGAAGGCTTCTGCCCTGTAGCAATCGTGTCTGGAAGGGGGAATAGTATACCATCATCAGGTATGAAGCTCGCCCAATAATCTCCGGATGGCAACCAAAGAGCCGGGCGTATCCGGTGTCTTTCTATGTATTATACATTGCCTCCACCGCGGTGACGAAAATGAGCAATTTTACCGGTGGCAACTAGAGCAAGGACTGTTCGGATCAATGCTACCTAGACATGGACAGGATATATTACAGTCTTTAACATTATCGGAAATATTTACCTTTCAATGCGTGATTAATGACGATTACTGAAAAGGTTGATGCATGTAAATTCCCCAGAAAGGGATCGAACAAGTCCGGCGCTGAATGGAACTCGCCGTGATCGTTGCCTTTGCTAGGAGGGTTATTGCAGAATCGACGAGTCATACCAGTGTATCGCTATGAGAAGAGCATCTAATGAATCCTGGATTTTTGTAGCGATCTTTACTATGTCCACGACAATATACCTCACAAAAAGAAACAAGCGGGGAATCACTCTGAATTGCGACCTCCAAGTATGCGCCGAGAGGTTCGTCCTCTATCGTAGAAGTACCTTGTGAATACCATAGGCAGTGCCGGACCCTCGAGACACATTGACCTCGGTGTTGCCGCTGGACTGAATACTTTTACCTCAGAGATTGTTGAAGATGTGATGTCATGAAGCTGCGCGAAATACGTGGCGTCGGAGGCTAAGGGAATCCAGGCGGGTCGTTAAGAACGTAGCGGCTATGGCAGCCTACTAACTACCCACTAGCAGGATCCGCTCTGCCTGGCTAGAACGCCTGAAGACTCTGATTCTGTGTGACTCTACGCTCGCACTGTGGGCAGGGGTCTACTCTAGTAAGTCAAACAGGGTCTGTTAGGGCTGGTTTACTACAGCTGGGAAGCCTAAGGGTGCAAAGTGGTGACGAGTTCGTGCTGATACCACGTTTATACACGTCTCAAATACAATAGCGGTAGCTTTCGCCTCCTGCAGAAGGTTTTTGCCATCGATGGGAAGACTCAGTGCATGGTAGTCCACTCCTACGAGATAAATTTTCCGGTATACTACCAGATGCTCCACCGTGGCTATGCGAGCAGATGGCAATTTTCTATCCAAGATACACCGAGGTCTCTTCTTCCACAATCAGTGGTAGAAATGCTCATAGGGCGGCTGTCACAAGCAGGGCTTGTTCGGTTCCGGCTTTCCGATTAACGTGAAGTGTCAATGGGCTGAACGGTAAAATTGAGTTTTCCGGTTAATTCGCCATTTTCACAGGGGTTGGTTACCAGTGGTGAACCTTGACCAAGAGACCTCGCCGAAAGGTTCGTAGAGCCCGAAAGAGTATGTGTAGACGTGACGGTGTGAGAAAACCAGGTGGGTGGGACATTGAGCCTAAGCAAGTGGTCCACTCTGTAGGGCATAGAAGTCTGATTCGACACGGCTGCTGTCCTGGCCTAACTGCTGAATGTCTAGAATCATGTGGAGAGCGACTTAGAGGTTAGCGCGATACCGGGGTGAAAGAACAGTAGCTCAATGAATCGAGGGCTTGGCGATGGTAGCCCTACTTTGGGGTCCTGCGGTTGCATTAAGAGTCATGTTTCGATTTCTCATTAGGACCAATGGATGTTCATGTGCTATAGAATTGGCCCTATATGTAACATACCCCTTGCCAAGATCTTCTTTGTGGTGTGTTGTGTTGCACCAGAAACGTGGCCCCAGACTAAGTAACCCACAAACCCTAAGGGAGACGTAACACACAACACTGCGGCTTACCATTTACAGGGCATACAACCGAAGTATCCGTGGTTTAAGGGTCATTAGCTTGTTACGAGTGTCTATCCAATGTTGGAAATGCAATGGTTTGTAATCCCATTGGCTGTCCCGGACTAACAGCGAGCTTAGTCATTTCAAATGAGTGGCCAGCGGTTGTCCTGTCCCTGGCCCAGACTTCGCCTCCCATGGGTCAATACCAATAGTAAATTTAGGTCCTGCTAAGGGGCTTCACTATCCCGTTGTCAAACCACACACAAGCCGAGAGAAGGACAGAGAATGGGGAACGAGAAACATCCAGTACAGATAGCATCACGACACAGAGAGCATACATGCAGTAGCGCCACCATAAATTACGATATCGTACCCTACAACCCAATGGCTACACGACTCGAGGACTAACTCGATTATCAATAGGAAGATAGTGCCAACTGTGGAGGCGGCTCCACACACAAGACAGTATTGAATGGTAATCAATGGCCGTGCAGAATGATTTCCACACTGGCGTCTCAGCTTGCCGAGCAACACCTCCTTCTGAATTTCTGTCCTTGGCCCACTTTTGCGGGCTTGGCCGAGATTTGTTAGACTTTTATCAGCCTTTGTCTGTTTTGTTGCTTTTGGCTTTGTCTGTCTTTCTGGTGGATGGGTGTGATAGGCTTGAACCTACCACGATTTATTAATTACAGCAAACACAATCATATTTGCATTTAGCAGGGTGTTATATGGGTATCTGGCTTTGTGACGGGAGATTTTACAGGTAGGGTTGGTAGGTAGTCTCGTGAAGAGATTGCAACGCCAGGACGCTGATCCTTGACCTTGTTGGTAAGCGGCCCACCGGAGCAACTAACATTGACACTGAATACAGCGTGCCAATGGCATTGACCCGCTTTAACATTCAGGAACAGTATGCAGTTCCATAAATTTAAAAGCCACAGTGGATATTCCAGAATCCTTTAGCCGCCAATTGTGCTGCTTTCCCAGGAGGCTAAGGAATGTCTTCTTGTGAACACACCATTCTGTCCATTCAGCTCTCTTTCGTCCCTTAAGATCCAAGATCCATTTGTGACATATCCATGGCCAACCCACCAGAGGCACCGTGCTGACGCACTCTGCCTGCCCCATCTGCCGTCGTCAACCTCTGGAAGATCCATCGAACACCATGGATGTTCGAGACCGTGCTCAAGACGCTGGAACCAGCTGACCCTGCGGTCAAAATTTTATTTCAGAAGGCTATATAGAGGGCCCAAATTCCCATGTCCAGGACTTGAACTTGATCGTTGTGTCATCACCTTCTTTTGGATTTCTTCTTCCAACTACCCACATTCCTTATAAAAGTACTCTCAGTTGCACCAGTTGTGACACTGTTCACTTCGTGACTTCTTCAATCCTTACCAATCGCTTGACGCGAAGTCCATTCTTTCCACAAAATGCAGTTCACAAAGTCCCTCCTGCTGCTGGCAGCCCTCACCACTGGCTCCCTTGCACACCGCGTGCACGGCCACGCAAGACGCCAGTCACCCTCCGCCACTGTGTCTGCCGTTCCCTCCTCCTCTGGCTCTGCTTCCGGTGGATCTTGGACCGCCACACCTGCTAGCGGATCCTACTCGACTGCTGGATTTGGCGCTTCCACTGCCAACAGCGGTTCTGGTAACACCTACGCAGGCAATGTCGGCAACCCCTGGGGTAGCAATATCATCGAGGTGTCCGAGAGCGACGCCTCGAACTACAAGTACGTCGCCGCCATCTCGGGCCAGAACACCGAGCCGTGGACGGTTGTCTTCTGGAACAAGTACGGCCCCGACGGCAAGATGGACGGCTGGTACGGCAACTCCGCCGTGACCTTCACCCTCAACGCCGGCGAGACCAAGTACGTCGCTTTCGATGACGACACGAACGGTGGCTTTGGTGCTGCTCCCGGTAGCCTTCCCACCGACTCCGACGGCGGCTACGCCTGCACCTGGGGTGAATTCGACTTCGGCAGCAACGGTAACTCGGGCTGGTCCGGCTTCGATGTCTCCGCTATCATGGCCCAGAACGCTGGTCTCACTGTCCAGGGTATGAAGATGTGTGACGTCCTCAGTGGTACCTGCTCTTCTATCACTACTGATGCCGCATCGGTGGACAATGCTTATACCTCCGCCGAGACTGATATTGGTGGTATCGGTGGTAACATCTCTGGCGACGGCGCGGTCCGTATCGCTGTTACTATCGACTACAGCGGCTAGGCCATGTACTTTCGGGATAAAAGTTAGATGATTGATTAGATTACATGATGAAACAATTCACGACTTCACTTATGTTTTTGCTTTGAATAATATATTGTAGTTCCTCAGACAGCAGACTTGGGTAGTCGACCATTGGCGAGACATGGTGCGAGTGTCTTCCGTTTTCCTACTAGGTTATTAAATTAGATTGCGTTGAAGGGTTATGCCACTCGACAAAAATATCTTAGACATTAGGCCGTGCCTCGAACTGAAATATGGCCAACAGATTGTTATCTGTGTTGTTAACTTGTGCTGAAATCAAGACTGCAATCGCACCTCGCCGTTCGCTATTCCGGATCTGACAATAATCGACGATCGTTGTATGACTTTTATCCGCGAGTCTCGCGCTTCGGGATACCAGGCCATGGAACTCGGAAGTTATTCGGACCGCGGGGATAGAATGTCAGGTCCCAGCTGGTTAACTTGTAACATATGGAGCATATACAGTCTCGGAGTAAACATTCAAGTTAATAGACAGCAAACTACTATCAAACCCTGAGTGTTGTTTAGGCTAGATAAGAACCGGGAGAATTCTCCGCTTTTTCCGAGACTCCGACCGACATATCGCAGGGTTAGAAACAGCTCATAGGCATAACAATGTAGATTGATATGATAAACGGGGAGGGTAAAGGAGTAGCGATGTGTTGGAAGAACGATAGATGCTCAGTTTACCGGTGAACGTTCTAGATAACGCTGTCTATGGGACAGGCTAAGAAGGCAGGGTTCAAGGTCAGGCAATAGGGCAACCGGACTCCGATTAAAGCAGATTCGCCAGGTTCTAGACCTATATATTTAGATGTCTCTGTGCACCACATTGAGTTCGGTAGCGTGAATCTTTTCATGATAGTCAAAGGACCGCTAGAAAGAACCAAATCAACAGTGTATTACTGCTATTAGCATAAGGGAGCATTGAGAACATCCAAGTGAGAACCTAAAGCCAGTACTAATAAATCTCAAAGAATGTATTCTACACTATATTCCCTCGGTACAAGGTATCACATCGAGTATGTTCCTACAGGATTGCAGAGAAAGTAGAGAAACCTATCAGCAGATGCCTGCATAATCCTCGCACAATCCATATCTAATGAGCTTATGTGACTGGACAGCGAGATACCAAGATTCCAAGACCTACTTATTCTGCAAATCCGAGGCTTGTCTAAAGCTTGACCTTTGATTATTGGCGACTATCTCAGCGAATCGGCCCTCGGTCCGGAAGGATGCGACCATTATTCACGGTAATGCATTAACCCTAGATACTCGATACTGCAATATAAATTGAGGGGTCCCGCATTAGCGATTTCCTCGCGCCGTCGGAGTTCCGTTTGCATTAGGGAACGTCATGTACCTGAAGTGAGCATTATTTTTTGTTATGTTAACATTATGTAGATAGCGTCACAATATTGACGGCAAACTGACGCTGTATTGGATCCGTACTGATTTCCACGTACCTCAGCAGAGAATGGTTGTACAAAACACGATTGAGATCTGTTGAATAGACTTTACGACTCGGTGAAGAAATGGGTGGCGTTCTATGAAATCTCTATAGCACTTCTCATATCTGTAGAGGTAGTTGTAACTTCCGTCAGTGTCGATAGTCGATAGCCCGAACCCAACACTGGTAGCGTAGCCGTGTGGTATCACATTGTACAGTAGACTTAGACAATCCAAGGACACCGCTAGCCGGATAAGTACACTAACCTACGAATACCACTATACGACTACTGGTCTGACAGAAAGGTTGGGTGACATATCATGATAAGTTTAGAGCCGATTCTATCGACAAGGGATTATTCCGGCTAAACTAACATACCATCAATGATGGATGCTTGGGTTGGTATCATAGCGGCAGTCTACAGTATAAATACATGCTGATTGCCTGCTGTTTCGTATTCTACCTCAAGCTCACGGTCATCAAATTCTCCCAGTCCTCTAACACCCGCCTTTGATAAGCTCTAGCTTTCCATCAGTATATCACAATGAAGCTCTTTGCTATCCTTTCTTCCACTGTGCTTGCCAGCGTTGCTCTGGCCTCTCCCCTCACGCTGGAACGTCGCGCCCGTAACGCTGCTCGGCTTCAGGCTCGTGTAGCTCAGCGTCATAGCAACTTGCCCTTCAAAGCGGGCACCAACGAGATTCTTCACTTGAATGAGACCACTCATGAAGAGTACAGCTCAAACTGGGCTGGCGCAGTCCTCATCGGATCCGGCTACACGTCCGTGACCGGTACTTTCACCGTGCCAACCCCATCCGCTCCTTCTGGAGCCGACAGTGACGAGCAATATTGTGCCACAGCCTGGGTTGGCATCGACGGGGACACGTGCCAGTCCGCCATCCTGCAGACCGGTGTGGATTTCTGTATCGATAGCAGTGGCACCACCTTTGACGCCTGGTATGAATGGTTCCCTGACTATTCCCACGACTTCAGCGGTATCAGTATCTCGGCTGGCGATAAAGTCAAGGTCACTGTCGACGCGTCTAGCAAGACCGCAGGAACTGCCATCGTGGAGAATCTGACCACTGGCAAGACTGTTTCCCATACGTTCACTGGCCAGGATGACAACGCTCTTTGCGAGACGAATGCGGAGTGGATCATGGAGGACTTCTCCTCTTTCTTGTCGCTCGTTCCTTTCGCCAATTTTGGCACTGTCACTTTCACGGATATTAGCGCCACCAGCGGTGATTCTTCCGTCGGCGCTTCGAATGCTACCATCATCGATATCCAGCAGAATAATAAGACTTTGACCTCGTCTTCGGCTTCCGATACCGAAGTTACCATCAAGTATATTGGCTAGATTGGGCGGAGCTTCAAGCTGTGAGCCTATGGAGCCATAACGTCGGATAGTGACGGAGGGAATGGAAAGTCTGGCGGGGAAAATGGGACATGATGTTGGTAAATACTTTGGAACATTGATGAGTAATTGAATCGAGTATCCACTCTCTTTTACTATAGTGCTACAACTTTTATACTTCCACGATGCATTCTTTTCCAGTCATTCAACATGTAGTAAATTAACCATACCGTCGGACAATCTAAGCATGGTCTTTCTATGTATTGGCGGCAGAATCTTAATAACACAATTTCCGGAATGCTAGAAGACTTTCTGAGGCAGATGGAACAATAATTCTCTGTCTTGACTAGATACTTTCGCAAATATTCCTTCATATAAGGCGCTTCGAATTCGCTCAACCCACAACATCCTCACGCACATATGAATCTAGGATCGCTTTTGGACAGGTCAATCCCTGATACTGTATTGTCTATCAATATAGCTTATCGTTTTCTCATCTTAACATGAGTCTATATGTATATCTATTTATAACCGGTTGTAGCTGGTCTGAGAATCCTGCCCAGGACCGCCAGGCCCATCCGTCTTCATAATACTACATACACGTCACCTTTTGACACACCGACGGTCGACTCCGTATGTCATAACAATTATGAACCCTGCTTCGCCATCTTCGACGCATTCTTCTGCTCAACCCACATACCCATAGTCCCAAATACCCCCAAACACCCAGTCGTCATAAGCACAGGGCCCCAGATAGCCGGAGTGAACTGCCCCTTGAGCAGACTCTTCCGCACAGACAGGTATCTGAAGATACCATACCCGAACGACCAAATGCTAATAGCTTGACAGAAAGTCGTAGCAGAAAATCCGCCATTGTGGTTGAAAAACAATAAACTGCTTGGATGTTCTTGGCTGTTTCTGTGGCTGGTATCGCCGGACTGCACGGGCGCAGGTGTGGCTGCAACTGTGGCTGTGGCGTTTTCCGAACCGACGACCAGGTTCAATTTGCTGCTTGACAGGGCTGACGAGAGTATGTGGTCGACTGCATCCAGACGGCCGAGTGCTAGAGCCATCGCTGCGAAGCCTAGGCCCATGCGTGTCCAAGAGAGAAAAGTGCGCTCGTTGGCTTGGTGATCGCGTAGTTGTGAGCCCGTGTTGGCTACGCGTTGAGGGAGTATTCGGCGCCATAAAGAGAACATTATGCTTGACTCTGTATTCTATTCAATTAAAGGTTTTTGATTATGGTTCTGGCTTTCCTGGAGGGTCTGTTTATGTTCCAAGATGGAATTAAAGTGCTCGTTCAATTGGTCATCCGGATTATCGATAAGGTTCATGATTTCTTCAGTCTAGACCACGTGATAACCTCAAACCTATTCGAAGTGTACTGGATGAGACCCAATTATTGCGTGTTCTTTGACACGAGTCTAGAAGATAGTTTAATGGCAAGTCTTTCGCTAGATACTCTGTCATGTTCGACTTTATGTTGTTGGTTTGGTGGGAGGTTGTTTTTCTATGGTCTTGGGCACAATATATAATATGGTTGGGTCAAGTTATATATAAAGTCGGTGACCATGTTAGGAACAAACTGATGGATGTGCCTGCCAGTGGTCCGTATCCTATCTCACCGAGGGAGTCTGTTGAATTAGAAGACCCAAGGCGGAATATTTCAATTTCAATTTGCACCCTTGGCGTCTCATCTTGTTATCACTTTACCTGTTCGTCTTCTTATTCGATCTTCTTGCCTCGAACAGCGCAGAATTAACGAGAAAAGAATCATATACTTCGAGGGCGGAGTTCCGCTTAACTATCAAGATTGTATACGAACTAGCCAATCAGAAGAAAGAGAGAACCGAAGAACTAGGCAAAAAGAGGGAAATGTAAAAACTTGGTTCTCTAATTTGACCCCCAAATCGAACACGACTCAGCCTATTAGTGCTGACAAGAGGTCAATTAAACTAATTTAGCCTCATATAATGGCCAGATTGACCAATAGACTCAGGATTTCCGACTTAGCGTGGCCTCTAAGTGCGTATAAATGGAATCCTTCCGATTTCTCATAATCTTGACCGTGCGTTCGGAACCAATTGTTAGATAATCCATCCGATGGCCGTTCGGGGACTTTCCAAACACGGAGGAACTTGGCCCTAAGTTAAGTCTGCGACGGACCGATTCACGCCATACGATGATAAATGCGTCGTGGTCAAAATGAAACATTCTGAGTATAAATACTGTAGAACTTCTTCACATGTATCCAGCAGAGCATCAATCACTCCTTTACAAGTAACCTCAAAAACACATTCATATACCACAAAACAGCATCCTCCCAACTCAACAATAATGTCTATCCCTTCTCACCCGAAACTCGAAGGCTTTGATATCATTCAAGCCACATACAAGCAGATTGGCGACCATGCCATTCGAGTTGACATCTTGATTCCTCAGACGCCCTACTCAGGCAAACGCCCGACCTTCGTCCGCACCCATGGCGGCGCCCTGGTAACTACCCCACCAGCGCAATTAGCATTATATGGTCACTAATAAAACATCCAGGTCGCTTGCGACTCACTATTCATGGACTTCTTCCCCCACTGGGCATCAGACCTAGCCCTCAAACACGGTGCCGTGATCGTGAGCCCTAACTACCGGCTCATGCCCGAGTCCACTAGCTCAGAGATCTTCGACGACATCGACGATTTCTGGAGATGGCTGCACTCACCAGCTCTAACTGATTTACTCGCCAACCACACCACACCCACCGAAATTGATCTAACCCGCATCCTCACAACCGGTGATTCCGCAGGCGGTTTGCTAAGCCTCTATCTCGCCCTGACCTATCCAACCCAGATCCGTGCCGCAACGGCCGGCTACCCGTGGGTGAACCCCAGCTCAGCGGGTTTCCAAGCATCACGCACAATCTTACCATTCGGCGTACATACGGATGAATCTGTTATCGACGTCACCGTGGCTGCCGCAGCTTCTGGCCAGATCGTGTCCTCGGATCTCTCGCCTTCCCGACTCGCATTCATGCTTGCGGCTGTTGAACACGGCCGTTTGGCCGGATTTTATGAGCGCCAGAAGGAGGGATCTTCTCACCGAGAGTTATTTTACCCTGCGAAGAAACTGGAAGAGCCGGGATTGAGTATCCCGCGCGGAGGCATTGCCATCTGGCATGGTCGTCAGGATACTGTGGTTCCTCTGGAGGATGTGGAGGAGTTTGTGGTGCAGTTACTCGAGGCTACGAAGGGTCTGCCGAGTGGTGATAAGGTTGTGCTGGCATTGAGGGATGGGGATCATGGTTTTGATATGAGTTCTCGGTATGAGGAGGAGTGGTTGCAGAACGCTCTTAAGTCGGCGGTGGAGACTTGGCTGGAGTGATCGATTAGAGAAGGGGTGTATAAGGATGCTATATCGATTGATATAGATTAATAATTTTCTGTAATGATTATGATATCTTATTTGATTAGATTCCTGTATTTGTACAAACCTCCCTTGGTTCATTTTAGAAGTAATTCCCCAGCTCAGCACTACAAACACAAATTCTCTCAACCCGAATGACGGAGAGTAGATTTACTAAGCCGTGGTAGGTCAGTAGATTGGTACTTCTGGTTCGGAATCCTTTTCTAGTACCCGAAAACCATGGATTCCAAACGACGATTCCCGGTTCATACGCTCAATTTAAGCGCGATATATCCAGATGACATCGGTCGGGCGAATACTTCTTGAAATGGAGTCACGAAGCTAATCAATTCAAAGACTCAACTTGGAGGATTTGACTCGGATCTTCATGTAGAGTCAGACCTCGGCCCAAGTATGAGACAGATCGCGGATTCGTTAGCCTTTAACTCCGCTATAATCTGGGGCTGCCTTCGATTAACTCCGCTGTGCAACATGTCATTGGCAGTGTTGCTATGACGAAGTAGGCTAACAAGAAGCTTAACTGGTAGATCATGACTTTTCATTCGCTGCACCTGTGCAGATTGTTCGAGAGATAATCTAGTATGACTGGTCGTCCGGACTTACATCTGTTAACTCCGTCCTAGTCGCGTCAGGCTTGGATAAGAATAAAGATGTTTGTTGCCGTCACCTCTAAACTGCGGTTTTCTTTAGTATACATGTTTAATGACCCTTGAAGCTTCCTAAGTTACAAGTCAACCACAATTCTCGCTCACCAGTCCTATCATATCCGGACAAATGGAATACGCACGGTAAGGTTTTCCCCATCCACCTTGGTAGCATTGAACCATCTGCCTTTCAAAGATTGTTAAACATCTAATTGCTGACGTGCGATGACAATCTGACATAGGCTGGGGGATTCGGGCCTCAAGGTCTCAAAGGTGATACTGGGTTGTATGGGATACGGCACCCCAGAATGGCAGGGCTGGGTGCTAAATGAAGAAGAATCTCTTCCACTTATTGAACACGCCTACAACAAAGGCATCAGAACCTGGGATACTGTAAGAAGTGAAATGTGGGAGCAAACACGCGAGTTCTAACCGACTTTTACCAGGCCGATATGTACTCCCATGGCAAATCCGAAGAAATCGTGGGAAAGGCTCTTAAGAAATACAACATCCCCCGTTCTCGAGTGGTAATCTTGACCAAATGTTACTTTGGTGTGGATGATCAGGGGAACTTTCCCTCCCCTCTCTCGACCGGGAGACAGAACGCGGGTGACTACTTGAATCGCGTCGGTCTTTCTCGCAGACACATCTTGGAGGCCGTTGATGCCAGTGTTGAGCGACTGGGAACTTATATTGACGTGCTTCAAATCCACCGACTTGATCGTGAGACGCCACGCGAGGAGATAATGAGGGCGCTGAATGAGGTAGTGGAGAGTGGCAAGGTTCGATACATCGGCGCTAGTTCGGTATGCAGCATGCTTCACGCTCAACAATCTGAACAAGCAAGCACTAATGTTTTTCTTTCTTGTAGATGGCCGCCTGGGAATTCCAGACCCTACAAAATATTGCCATTCGCAATGGCTGGCACAAGTTTATCTCCATGCAGAACTACCACAATCTCATTG
This sequence comes from Aspergillus flavus, assembly GCF_009017415.1. NCBI lineage: Eukaryota > Fungi > Ascomycota > Eurotiomycetes > Eurotiales > Aspergillaceae > Aspergillus > Aspergillus flavus. The sequence continues at coordinate 2,751,304 of NC_092408.1, read as the reverse complement.
CCCGTGAAGAGGAACGTGAAATGATCCCTTACTGCCTTGACAGCGGCGTATCTCTTATCCCGTGGTCTCCTGTCGCACGTGGAGCCCTCGCCAGACCTTGGGCTTCTCGCTCTACCTTGCGTGAAAACACGGATGCTGGGATAAGTATTCTCGTTCGTGCCCGCGAGTCCGAGTCCGACAAAGCTATTATTGACCGCGTGGAAGAATTGGCTGGCAAGAAGGGAGTCAGCATGGCACAAGTTGCAATCGCATGGTCACTGAGTCACCCTAGCGAGTACCCTATTGTCGGGCTGAACACTAAGGATCGCATTGATGAGGCTGTTGCGAGTGTCCAGGTCAAGCTGACTCCCGAAGAGATCCAGTACCTTGAAGAGCCCTATGTCCCTAAGGCTATCCATCCTGGGGAACGATAAACCTGTGACGGGTAAAGCCATACGACCGTGATGCGAATTTTGCTCGCATTCCAAATAGCTTACTGGAAATGGTCATATCTCAGTCGAGGATTTGGGTTCATGATACGTTCGACCGACTTGTCTACTTCAATACTGACTATAAGCATGGTACATGTACAATTATTATGGCTTAGATCCTCCTTGCTAAGAAAAGCTTCTCATATTTCGCAAAGCAATAAAGTGGAACCCAAAGACATTTGAAATCTAGGGAAACCTTGTCCATATGGCTCCTTCTTCGACTGTGAACGAATGTCCGGTTCAAGTCTCGCGATGCATCGACGGGTGTTGGTCAGTTTTTAGTTCCTGAACCGGCCTCAACCCCAGTGTGTGCCGCCCTATCCTGGTCCTCGCTCAGATACATCGTGTCCAAATCTTCCTTATCCTTTTCAAGGTGACCCATAACCGCCCAAAACAGTACCCCCGAAAGCGCCAAACTTACTGCCAGTCCGACGTCCATCCACAATACCTTTGGATCACGAGAAACCGGACCGAGAGCTATACCGATAGCGCTTCCAATGCCAGCACTCAGCTGCCTCATTGACTGGACTACAGTGCGCATATCCTTGGGTGCCTTACTGTAGCTATACTCACTGAGAGTGACGAAGCCGAATATTTCAGACACGGCTAAGATCACATATATAGGCGTCTGCACCCAGACCTTGATTTCATTGGGCAAGGCGGGCTGTCCGACTCTTTGCGCCGCCGGACAAACCAATGGAGCCTCGTAGCAGGGGCCAGAATTGTAGATCATCTTCTGCACTCCAGCAGCGTATGCGAACGTCGCTGCCATTGTAAAGAAGGCCATGGTCATACGCATGAGGGGACCAAAGGGGATCTGGTATCTCGTAAGGGTTGGGTAGAGTATTTTCTGGATGACTGGACCGAGTAAAACGCAGGCGATTGGGTTTAGAACCTGAATCCCGTCGTTGGGAAAGCTGTCGAGTTGCATTTCGCCTGCTTGCGAAACGAGGTTGTTGGTCATCTGATTGATGCCCAGATGGAATAACACGAACCAGGCCCTATCCATCACACAGTCAGTAAGCCCCCGTGTCCCATATGCCCAAAGGGAGAATTCCAGGGGGAAAAGCCCCACATAACTTGACATGCACGAAGGCCACTTTTAATCTCGGTGACGAAACGATCCGTCCATGGGACTGCCCGATTGTGCTTTTCTAATTGGTAGCGTGGTCGTGCGGCGTCGATCTTGAACTTATCGTGGATAGCATAGGCCAGAACCTTTCCAGCTTTTAACAAAACACCGCCTTGAGCTGGATACCGTTCTACAACTAATCAGCCACATCCTCATGCTGGTATGCGGGGGGGACTCACCGAGTTCCTTGCCAAATATAGCAAGCAAGGCAACCCCGATCCAGGATGAGCACAATGCAAGGACATTGGCCGCCCAGAAGCCACGTTCCTTTTCGAGATACGTCGATGCCAGGATGGAAAGTGCGGCGATATTGGTGATCCTATTGTGGGTGAGTCTGTGATACCCATTGGATCTGGGAGGTGCTGACCAGTAGTAGACGTTGTACACATATTGTAACGTCAAGGTTCGATCTATGATCACGCGTTCTCCGGTCGCTAGGGTCTTCACTTGTGCAGGCTTGACTGGGTATTGATCTCCTAATGCCATTATTAGATTGATTCAAAGCTAGGGTGCTTGACAGGGTAAGGCTACCGATGAAGGGCGTGATTGCTGCTTTCGTTCCTCCAACACCGATACCTATTAGTATCATAGAGAGGACAAGGCCTGCTAGGCCTGATTCATAGTGGAAAAGTGAAGGTAGAGACGTTATAAACTGTACGAGCGTGCCACAGAAATACAAGCTATATTGTGTGAGTAAATTGGCCACTTACAGGTGCCGTGACATGGCAACACGCACCTCAGGCTGATACAGAGAACCGCGTATCGCCCTAGCCATGCGTCCGATACAAGGGCGACGGGGATAGGCACCAAATAATAGAATAAGTAGAAGGCATTGAAGATCATGGTCGCCCGAGACTGCCCAAGCCCAAGAGAACCTGGCACGGCACCATCACCCGGAGCATTCTGTATGTAGTTCTCTACCATTGTGTCTTAGCAGTCTATCATGTCATGCCCCTGACAGATCGTCGTACACTTACGCCACGGAGTTGTGATTGTGTAGTATGTGAAGCGCTCTGCTCCACTTACGATCAAGGAGACCCAGACTTTTCTGGGTAGTTTGTCAACGACATGCCTCAGAGACTCAATCTCTTCATCTGTAGCATCTCGAGGCGAGAGAGATTCGTCATTAATGTCCGCGGGGCCGCTTCCAGCTTCAACAATCCTCGCCATCGCATTGGAGAATGGTGAAGACGGGTGAGCGGTTACCAACAATGGACATTCCCATGATTAGCTATATATCACACGAGCAAGAAGGGGGGCTGACAACAAATCGGAAATGTGGGAACATCAAAATGTACCCCATCGTTAGCCACAAAGCTTACCGCCGATCAACTCCGCAGGTGCTGCTTTGTTCCTATCTGACTCTAGTAGCCCGCGTAAATTTTGTAAGCTACCGACATCCCCCACTGTATTTTTTAATATATTTACTGCTTATGTGCCCTGGAATTTGTATGGAATAGCCGAAGATTACATATTTACCTTATCATTTATTGAGTAAAAGAAAACAAGCTTTTTAAAATAAACTTTTCAATCAATGAGTAGATCTTAAAATTACATTAAGTTATACATACTACCAAAAGTACAATGCAGTTCTTGGTATTTTTACTCAATGTTCAATTTTTCTTACGAGGTTTTTTTAATTATAGTCTTGCTGAGCTCATTGTATATTATATGTAATTTTGGGCAATGGTTTACAAATAACTTGATTGAGATATCAAGATATACGTGGATTATATTGGTGGCTGGGTGGCCGTTCTGGGACGCATAATCCAGGTCCATTTAACCACCAACTATAGGCCGGATATATGAGGTGATCCATGGAAATAATTACTCCTTGCCGCGGAACGGGCGGGAATGTAAAAAGGTATGCAATGTGTGCTTTGGTCCGAGGTATAATCTAACCTAGCCATACGCCACGTTCTACCTGGGGTAAAAAGCAACCCCACTATTAGTCTTCGTTGACTCCCTGTCCTCTAGCTCAGTAGCGAATAAGATATATATCCGTATATAAATAGATATACTGTATTTATATTTTATTTTGGAAATGTACAATCTCTTATAAACTGTAATTTCTTATTATATAGCCCGATAATGTTATACTATAGTACTCCCGTGTATAGAAGTTGAAAGAATATGAGCAAATTATCATGTTTGCGAAACATCATTGAAAGTTTGCAAAACATATGCACAGTGTCCAACATGTGACCAGTAGACTCTATAAAGTGCCAGTTAAAACAGTTAAAGTGCTGCCGCGTGCCCCAAGGGGACGAGAGCACTGTACCCCTCTTGCTCAAGGGTACCATCCTCATCCAGTTTCATCAGCATCTCTTTATGACTCATTATGCCTGGTGCGGAGGCAATTAAGTTCCAATACAAGGCAGAAGGGAAGGATGGTATTCAGCCTCGCTACACTTTTGCCTCTCACTGAACACTGACGTTATTGGTAGTCTACGTCGACGGGTTGTGGCAACTGAATATTCCTGCACCTGGAGAATATCTACATAGGACTCTAGATGTGACGCTAGATCTCTTGTCGATTAGTAATAACCCTGCGTTAATACCCACGTCAAGCGCACTTAATGCCCTTCAATTGAGATCGGACGATCGCGCGTCCAACTTTCTCATTCGTCATCTCCATCAGCCACTGGCATCTTCCGTTCTTACTATCAAGTTCATTCTACCCGTAAAGTCTGGCTTCACCGTCAGATCTGACTTCCTTGAGCGGCGCCTGGAAGGCTACGAGCATGCGCTGAATGTCGAAAGTTTTCTGACGCCAAGAGAAGAGATTAAAGCTCCTGATTTCCGACGCCTGGATAGCAAATCTCCATCGAGCTTACTTGATCTTCTACCTCATGCTGTTGGAGCCATTCAAGTCCAGAGTGAACAGCATCTAGCCAGTCTGGAGGCCGAGTTAGTGAACAGGTTATCATTCGCATGGATCTCGCCCGAGCCTATTGAAGAGAAACGCATCGCATGGATCAAAGGCAAGGAGGACTTGGAGAGCGGGAGGCGTATCTGGGAAGCCGCTCGAGCATTGGGCATCAAGGTGGTGATCCTGGACCATGACGGTCACTGGTTTCAGAAGGACGATGACCGCTGGAATCATTTACGAGAAGCCTTCATTCCAACCGATATTACCGCTGACCAGGGACTTGTAGACCGCATCGTCGCCGCGGTGCGTAGTTACGACAAACCTATCCACGCGCTTGTGACGGTCAACAATGCTGGAGCAATCGGCACTGCACGGGCTTGTCAAATATTGGGGTTCCGGTCTGCGCCACCAGAGTCATACATCATTGCTGGAGACAAGTTCAAGACGCGGGAGATGGAGCCTGATAACGGAGGAGCATTCAAGATCTTCAATATCGACGAGCTACACACACGACTGCGGTCCGAGGTGCATTCGCCCATTCAATACCCTGTAATCGTGAAACCCTGTATGGGGTGGGGTAGTGAATGTGTTTCGAAAGTGCAGACCGAAGAAGAGCTCATCCAAGCAGTGGGGCGGGCTTCAAGTCGACACAGTGAAGGGCCAAACCCGCGGTCGGATGTGATGATTGAGCCGTATATCGAGGGGCCCGAAGTCGATGCTAATTTTGTTCTCATCGAAGGGAATATCATTTTCTTTGAGGTTGCAGATGACTTCCCCAAAGCTGGCGAAAAGGCTGGGAATGCATTGAACGGTTCCTTCATGGAGACAGATATGGTTCTCCCGACAGGACTTTCCCCAAAAGAAATCCAAGTTACGAAGGATTCGATTCTTCAGACCCTCTTACGACAAGGCTTCCGCACCGGCGTCTTTCACTGCGAGGGGCGAGTTCGCTATGCATCCAAAGCGTACGATACACGGGATGGCATTGTTGACTTGTATCCCAGCAATCGAGTACAAGGCAAGGAACCCTCCTTCTACCTGCATGAGATCAATGCTCGACCGGGTGGTTATTTTGTGAGTAGTGCTACGCTGTTGACCTACGGTGTGGACTACTATGCCATTCACATACTGGCCGCTCTCGGCGACTTTGATCGATGTCGTGCGCTGAGCGTACCTTTCTGCCATGGCCCACAATGGTGGGTTCAAGTCATCATCATTCCGGAGGACAAAAGTGGCGTGATGAAAAGTCCTGACGCCGGCAAAGAGATGTTGGAGCGGCATGAAGATCTACGATTGGCCGTTGTCGACTACAAGGCGATGAAGAAAAAGGGGGACAAATTACTCGGACCCAAGGCCAAAGTATTTAGCTACCTAGCATACTTTTCTGTGGCCAGTAGAAGGAGCAGAGAGGACTGTCTCAGGCTGGGACAGAAAGTACGAAGGAGTTTCACATACGAAATTGAATGAACCTGGTTCAGTAGGTATTCAGCTTAGCATCGAGTTCGACAATCTATCACTATCCAGAATTGCAATAAAAGCCTAAACCAGCTTCCCCTCACGAGTTCACTGAGTATAGTACTGGTACACCTCCTGCTCATAATTTTAGAGCTATTTCCTTGTATCCTCTGATGAATATTCTCAGTACGGTTTCACTGATGCTGTCCCATCTCGGGTCCAAATATCCCTGTGGCATCTGACAAGCGATCTACTCCAGTGCTGTTGCTTAAGAATTATAAATATATTTAAATGACACTTAATATATAATTCTGGATATCGGTTTACAGCGATTGTAAAGATTTAATACTTGGTAATTAAATACAAGTATTAAATATACTTGTATAATAATATATACCTCATCCTTTATTAAACTAGGGAACAGGGAGTTAACTAAGATTCCTCTATCGTAGATTTATTCTTTGTCTCGGGAAACCCTAAGAGTGAGATTGTAACCCTACTAAACTATATATAGATAAGTATAAGTGAGCTAGCAAGGCTAACTACCAATTAAAACATTACTAGAGAGTGCTTATCTTACTGGGTAGATAATGAGCCGAGAAACAAGCATGGGTGGTGGTGTAAAGTGGACCTGGATTATACCATCACTGGTCCTCCTGTGCCGCCCGTTCCGAGTGACATACAGATTTCCATATATTACCTTGCCTATTTGGCCTATGGTTAGTGGTGTATGAGTGGACCTGGACCATACCTTCCCCAAAACAGAATATGGACTTGTAGCGTACTGCATTGGGCCGCATGAAGTTACATGATTAGGAGATTAAGATGGGCATTGGCCTCGGTGCACTAACCGTCATATGCCATGACTCATATGTATGCTCTACCCTTGGTATGCAGGGACAGAGTGCTACACTAGCTCTGTACGTTGCTATTGGACAGGACAAGCATCAAAACGAACAGGAATAGAAACGAGACCTACTTCGACCTCAAGCATGGACATTGCGCATAGATCAAATCGGACTTTGCTAATCAGAGCTCATTTTACCGGCTTAGCGTGTGTGTATTGGTCAACCAAACTAGCACCAGTAACAACCTTCCCTTATATCTGTTGGGGTCTCTAACGCCACTGGGTACTTGGGATTGAGTGGGTATAGTGGAGCAATCCCGACTACGCGCGTATGCACGGACAAGTTCACCATCTGGTTGAGACCTTTCAGAATTAAGATGGAAGATGTGCATCTAATATTTTATGTTTTTCTGTTCATACGAGCACGAGCACGAGAGATTGGAAAGGTCACACAGTGATCACACCTGGTCAGGTTCTTGTGCACTATGGATGGCTTCCACAAGGAATTCTACGCCGCCTAGGGCTCATACAAAGTCACGTAATGGCTGCGTGCAATGCAAACATCGCCATATCAAGGTATGTTTGCCACCGTATCATTTTGCCTATGCTCGAGTCTCACATCTCACTATTTGCTACTTTCAATCTCGTTAGCTATCTAGGAAGAGCAGCCTTCAAGTAGCTGACTCTCGCTAGGTGTGACAAAAAGAGGCCAAAGTGCACCAACTGCATGTTCTTCCATCGACAATGCGTGTTCAATCCAACACAACAATTTACTTTATCCATCAACGAAACCCCTTCAACCACGCCACCGGCCCCCTCGAGTACCTCTTCACAGGCTTCAGCACTTCCGTCTGTTGAGCCCCAGCTGCCACAAGGGGAACCTTAATCTCCTGTGGATATGCTCCACGTAGAACTGTTCCACGTTCTGATCACGGAATCGTTAGTTTCATTTAAGAGCTACAATGAAGATACTGATCTCCTGTTAAAGATGATAGGGCTTAGTATCGCGGGACCGCATCCGGTCAACGAGCTACATTGTCGGCATTACATCTAAGCCTTGTACGGCCAACACGACAAGAATACTACCGCGTCTATGTAACTCAACTGCAAACTCACGCAATGTACCTCTTCAATTCATCTTCTGACAGCCTTAATGCAGAAAATTGTATTTCAACATTCCTCTTCTCGCCCGTGTTAGGGATACACATGCTCTACGAAACTCTCCGGTACCGCGAGGACGACGCAGTCCCATTTGTGGATAGATTCGTCCAATAAGCCCAGCTGCATCGAGGTATACGGAATATTGCTGGGCAAACATGGAACTCGCTGAAGCAGTCACCGCTAGGAGGGCTATGACACGCCCATGCTCAAGAGTCAGATTCGAAAACCAAGGTTCCGCTGAGCCCTGTGTACGCAAGACTTCTACAATAAATAAAAAAGCGAAGCTTAGAGCTCCACTTACTGATGTCTATCGGCGGACTAGCAAGCTTCAGCAAATGACTATACATGGTGAGTGTGATACTGTCCGGCATCCACCTCCGAGTAGTATTATTGCGTGGCCAGTCCTTATCCCTGAGGAATATCATGAGTCTCTGGCACTTCACCGACCGGAGCCTCTTGTTGTTATTTTGGCGCACTATGCTGCGAACTCGCATCATTATAGTGATGTATGTATCTTAGGAGGTGAAGAGAAGTTCTTGGTAGAAAGCATTGCGAGGCATGTGGGACCGGGCTGGGACAGCAGGTAGGGTTGGCCCAATCAGGTTGTTAAAACTCATGAAAATCGTATTGGCCTAATATGGCACTATGGTGAATGGAAATCTGCTAATGATCTCCGTTGTCATTATAATTGTAAATATGTTTTGTCAATAATGTATCGGTGGTGGTTTCTGCGTATATGAAGATTCTTTGGATCACGACTGATTTGTCTAATTATTTTTCATACTTCAGACCTAATTCCTGCCTACTCCGAACTTTGCACAGTATTCAGTCATTTTTAATTGTCATTGCATTGAGGGTCTTCTAGAACTGTTCAATAGCAAACTTTTCCGACTGCATGGTGGCCTTAGCGCCTGGCCGAGCCTTGCCCCGAGACGAGGTTATATCACTAGGTCGAGTCATGCCCCCAACTAGCCCTAAAGATAGCAAGGCCCTCCAATGAATGCAATCATAGTCATTCACAGATGCCCTATTAATGTAAAAATTAGATCTCTAACAATGCACCCTTAACATCACCTCCCAGCTGCACCCTCCACAACTGATGCTCGTTCAATGCGAATATCTCACCACCCCTCCCGAAGCAGAAATTCGCGACTCCACCGTCAATCAGAATACGTCCGAGCAGGACACCGCCAGGAGACCAGACATTGATCCCGTCATCACAACCACTGTATACATTGCCCTCTAGATCACATTTTATCCCGTCTGGAATACCTTTATCGGCCATTGCGAAGAGTCTCCGGTTCGTGAGAAAGGGCTCGCCGTGATAGATCGATACATCGAATGCGTATCTATATGTTCCATTCCAGTTAGTATCTCATTCAATGGACAACGATATAATTTCAATAGAAAGGTCATACATCGAGGAAACCCTCTGGTCATCTGTACTCCCATCACCATGCAACCAGTGCGTATCAGTCACATAGACTGTCTTCTCATCAGGCGAAAAACAGATTCCATTCGGTTTTCCGAATCCATCGGCCATTACCCGGGTGTTTCCATTTACTGTATTCCATCTGTATACCTGACTCGGTAAAGAAGGTTTTGGCCTATAGCCCTGTTCAAAGCCATAAGTCGGGTCTGTAAACCAGATCGATCCATCGGAGTGGACAACCACGTCGTTCACAGAGCTGAATGGACGACCATAGAAATCTTCCTTCAGGAGCTTGGTGGTATATGGTGGTGTCGTGGACATAAGATATAGTCCACTAGGCTAGGTCATAGACCCTTGTCTGCATATTAAAACCCCGTCATCGCCGTAGTTCACGCCGCCATTTGCGAGGGGGATACTGGTCGGGATCTCTTCGCATTTCACTGGGGTTTCATTAAGATGAACACGGGTGATCCGTACAGATTGTTCGCCTTGGGCGTCTTTGATGCGGCTGCTAGTTATGAAGAGGTGGTTGGTGGAAGCCATAAAAACGCCTGCTTCGTGGGCAAAGGGGCATGATTCGTTTCCTGCTAGTAATCGTAGAGTCGGGGTTGGACCGAGGATAGAATGGAAACGCTCGTCGTGGATTTGGAATGTCTTTGAGAGTTTGGTCATGGTGTGCCGTCTTTGCTGGCGCTATGGTACCGGATAGTTTGGTCAAATTTAGTCAAATTGAGATAGGCGTTGACAGGATTGAGGTACTGGTTAATGTGCTTTATAAGTAGTTAGTAAATTCTCAGTAGTTCCAATCATAACCACTGCAAATGCTTAGAAGCATGAGTCAGTTGAACTGACTATATGCGAGACATTGATTTGAAGAGTGGTCGAAAGCCTAGAATAATGGGAACCTCAGTGGATGTGAAGGAGAAAGGATGCCTACCCTACAACATCCAGACCAAGCATCGATTTAAATGTTGGATGAATCTATTCCCAAATCCTGATACAGTATCTGGAGCCACTAATTCCCATTCAAGGAAAGGCCCTTTTTAAAGCCCCGCCATTAGTGGGTCCAACAATCCCGCATCGGAGATACAGCGATGAATTGATAAGCCTTGCATTTATCACCGTACCCCAGGTTATACGAAAGAGTTACTGTTCAACGTAAACTGGTTCTACCTTTACTTATCATTGAATGAATGAACTGCGCCTGGCTTCTGATGTTTTCCAGAGACGGCGGATGTTGACTCTATCATAGATAAGACCAGCTCTTCCGTAGAGATAGAATATTAGTCTGAACACTGCCCTACGAGGTAATCATTCGGTGCAATATCATATTAGGCTATTCATAGCTTTATTCAAACATTTTCTGAACAGCTGGCCGGTGCGAGTGGAAGACTCCATATGCATTGATCGAGGCTGTGATGAGGAGAGAATAGTGATGTACGATGAGGTAAAAGCATGACAGAAAGAGAGAGTTTACTGCTATATAAAAAGGGGAGAAAATAAACAGAAAAGACAAACCAATTTCCCCGCATATACAGATTAGATCAGCCTTCCATTAATTCATTCTTACAAGTTACCGCGACTCAAAAAAGGACGCCTCGTTTCGGGGTGCGTTCTTGGCAGACCCACAGAGGTGTCTCGTCTCGGGGACTGAAGACCCCTAGAAGAGCATCTTATTCTATATGCGGGGAATCAACGCGGGGTTTAGCTTCTGTGGGGCAAGCAATGACATATGATTGTTTTATGCATATTCAAATTGTTTTCAGAGAGACGAAGACTTGTTATAAATACTTAGAGTCGTCCAGCAAGCGGGTCAATCATCCTTGTAACGCTATCTCATTGCATCAAGATCTTACCATCATGTCTGCCTCAACCAAGACAGAAGCTGCCGGTGCCTCTCAGGCCTCCACCGTACCCCAAACGCAGGTCACCCTTGGATCGAAGGTGATCGCAAGTAAGAATATCCACCAGACACCCGGCCTGGCTTGTTACATTGACAGATTGCTATTTGTTCAGTTACCGGTGCAAACCGGGGAATCGGCCTAGGAATCGCAGAATGTTGTCTGTCCAACGGCGCAGAAAGAGTCTACTCCATCGATATCGGCGAGACGGGTGAAGAGTTTCTTGCACTCTCGCAGCGTTATCCGGGAAAGCTCCACGCATTGAACGCAAACGTGACGGAGGAAGACACAATCACAGCAGCCGTCGAGAAGATCATTGAAGAAGCAGGCGCATTACACGGCATGGTAGTAAATGCGGGACGGACACACCATAAGGCAGCTCTGGACTTCACAAAGGAAGAGATTGAGAACTTGTTCAATGTCAACCTCTTCGGGGCGTTTTACACAGCGCGGGCGGCTGCACGTGCCTTTATCAAATTGGGCATTAAGGGTTCTATCGTCTTTACAGCTTCAATGGCTTCATACCGCCCTAATAAGGCAAGTAGTACCTTTCGTAAGGACTACCGTCTTATGCTACCGTTACTAATATGCGAAACAGAGAGTACCCTCCACCCCATACGGTGCCTCAAAAGCGGGCGTTCGCAACATGACTCATACCCTTGCTATGGAATGGGCTCAATACGGTATTCGCGTGAACAGTGTTTCTCCGGGCCTAGTAAAGACCGCCATGACATATTGGGTGCCCCAGCAGCCGGACTGGGAGCAGCAGCTGAAGTACTATGGCGGATTTCCTAGACTCGCCGAGGTACAGGAGCTCGGTGGTGCATATGTTTACCTCCTGAGCGATGCGGCTAGTTACACGACATCCATCGACATCCCTGTTAATGGTGTTATTGGCAGTGAGTATTCCAGCTGCTCATTCATATGATGCATTTTACTAACCATAGCAGTTTGTTGATCTGTTCCCATGTTTGGGTGTCCTCGCTGGATGGTTTGTGTGTTCATGTATATAGGAACTGAGTAGGGAATAATTTCCCCTCGGCGCAGAGGAATCAGCTGAACTAATATATTAGCCCGTTGTCCAAATGATAGTATATGCACTGTCGTACATGACCCATATTCTCAATGACACCAGCAGCCCATTAATCATGCAGCTAGAACCTGAATGTCCCGCCGGTGGAGAATTTGCAACCATCCCTCGGATGAATTAGTGTCCATTTCAGACCATATTTCCTGCACAATAGTATATTGTCTCCGAATACTCCCAATGCCGTACTTTTGCACGTCCAACCACCACGCCTCCCAAGGCTCTCGATTTAAGGCACAGCATGATGCTATAAAGGCCGGCCAACTGATTGGGGCCATTTGGTTGGCGATATGCTTCGATTTGATTTCTTCCACAGCGAGCATGTGGGAGGCAACTGTAGCAACTTCATCTACTAGGTCTTGAGGCTTGGCGCCTTGGATACAGTTTAGGTAGAATATGAGAGCGGCACCATGCCATGCGTGGGAATGATGTTTGAAAATATCCAACTCATCGGTACCCCTGTCATTGAAAGAGGGAACCTTATCGGCGCTCAAGGTCCAGGAAAGCAGTCGATCGCCAAGATCTTCACAAGCCTCTAGGAGACCTTCCGGAATGGGCGCTTGGGCCTGACGGTAGAATTGCAGGCATTCGTACAGATCAGTAATTTCCTGAATAGCGGCTGCAATATCAGCTGTGATCCCGAATGTGAACTCATAACAATAGGAGCGATTATCATTTGAAGTCAGACTATCCTGTTCCCACTGCCGCAATTCCCGATTTGGAAGCCAAGGTGATGGGGTAAAGGAAGAGGTAGTGCGGGCAAGAAGATTCAAGAATGCACTTTGAGTGTTTAGCTGACGAGTCTCTGCGGTTATTACCTGCCATTTGCGGCGAGGACCTTGGAAATTAGATATCCCTTGAAGGTGAATGCGGAAGTCGATGATGCTTCCTTCCATCACCTGTTCGAATGTCATTTAGGGTTCAGATCTTTCAGAGAAAAGGTAGGAAACTTACTCCAATCGTGACCATAGAAAGAAGTGCGACCAAGATGGTCTTGTAGTTAAGTAGTGGTACATCTTTCATCAAGACCATTTGCAATGATTCTAGCGCAAGTTGCCGGTGGATGATACCCAGACGATAATACTCAGATTTGAAATTGTAGCAGCGATGTAGATGGAAGGCGGAAGTGGAGATGAGTGAATGGAATATGCAGAGTCCTATATTAGGGGCTGCATTAAAAGCCCCGGACTCGAAGTACAGCGATCCCTCAAGTGCTGCCGGGGCATACATCGACCGATATGGATTGCCCGGGTGCGTGACTGGCAGAAGTATATCAGCAACATTTGTAACATAATGGTGAAACAGCTCGTTGGCTTTCCAGCTGCTCGACAGAAACATTTGCGGTTGCTGTAATAGCGAAACTTCGACATTCGGTAGAATATCTGTATCACAGGGAGCTATGTCGTTGACACCCTCGGATGAATCAGTCTGCAATCCTTGATTATCCTGAGCAAAGTGCGATTGGAATCCTGGCTCGGGATGCTCATCATCTTGACTACCTGCGGTCCTTGAGGGTAGTGATAAATTATCAATCGGGGTGAGCCTGGAATTTGAAGGTAACGATGGGATCTGATTATTCAGCTCGTGTGGATTTGATTCGCAATTTGGTGTTCCTTCCGGGCAGCCCTCCGCCGTCACTGCACCATTTGAATCCCCTGAAAGTGCCTGTTCCGCTGGTGAAACGGGAGATGTCCTGTGATTGCTACGGTTCCGGTCTACAGAGAACGCTGTAAAAGGACCATGTGTTGTCGAAACCCCTCGGCTAGCTTCCTCATTTACTCTAGTGAGGAACTCATCGATCTCGTCTGCTTTGAATTGAAGAATACTAGTCCAGCCTTATATACCATCTGAGCATGTGACGCATATGCCAGAAGAGGCAGGGATTGAAGTTGATAGCTCACCTGCACCAATGCGCCTCCTCCCTACCCGGGCAGAAAGATTCCTGTTGGGCCGACGACCTGCGTCGGAGGACATCCACTGCAGTTGGATATCATATCCACCACAGGTTAATCCCAATCGTAGACAGCTCCCGCAGCCCAGTGGGTTTTCATCACATTTAACCTTTCGGGCCTTGCAGGTCCAGCACCTGATTACCGTCAGTAGATGCAGTATAACGCACGCTGGCCTACTTACCCTGAGAAAGTGGTATGTCTGTGCTTTCTTTCGCCCATGTTGCTTCTGGTTTCTACATGGCTGATACGAGGTGATTCACGTCGAGAGGGCCGGAACGTGGGGAATCTTTCTCCGGGATCAGGTGATGCCCGTCACTAATCGGGAAATGGTGGGGTTTCTTATCACGCCCCTGATATAGCCCTAGTTATCCTTAATAGAAGGGCGCATAGCATTTCATATGATCTTTTCACTTGCATTTTAGGCTTCTTGAGACACATGTATTCGGCTCTATGACCAGTTGCGTGGTTCACTATTGACAAGGGAATTGACCGACCGGGCCAAAGTTTCGTTGCAAACGAAGAAATATGTTTTCCAAGAATTGGGAAGGTTTGGAATAAGTAAGCATTTGTGATCGTGTTTGTTACACTATAAGGAGACATGACCATTATTTTACTATTTTCCCATTCATCCTTTCTTACTCGTTTTCATGCCTGAGGAGAAGAAGCAGACCCCTGGAGGGAGTCAAATAATAAAGGGCCCTGGGCTACAAAGTATATAGATCCAGACTTGAGATCAGAAGGAGTGGGTCATGATGTGTCGCCTTCGAGCCAGTCATCTCAGCCTGTCGGCGAGTCTTGCCATGCTATTATAAAAGCCTGGGCAAGCATCATAGCAACATGAATATATATCAGAACACGAGCACAACACTTGGACATCGAGACAGCCATTGATATTGAGCGTTGGAGAAGGCATCAACAACACATCAAATACATGAAACTTACTTAGTATAGGCACGGACGAACTATTCAATCCTATGATCTGTAGAATGACGACGCGATGTAGCTATTGATACAGGAAGGATGGTCTTTCATGCATGCATGCGTAAAGGCTGATAAGCATAAAAGGCCGCACTTCCAGCTCTCGGGCGAACCAGTCGGACTCCAATAACGGTGTCACTGTTTACCTTAAAGGTTTCACCTTTTCACTGCTGCTTAACCAATCTGCCCTTCGCATTTGCCCTTTGTATTTGAGTCATTTCAGCTAGGTATCATCCCAACAAAAGCACTTCTGATATCCCCTTGAACCCTAGTAGCCTAATATCAACCCAGCAGCACATCTCCCATAACTGTCTCAGGTGATCTTACTCTGCCCATCAATATCGACCACTGCAACGGCCAGGAGTACTGCGAGTGCAAAGGATTTGTGACGGACTCTTACCATGCGACCTGCAAATCTTGCGGAGACTCTCCGACTCATCATCTGTCCGACTAACTATGATACTACAAATGAGGTAAAAGGCCTTGCAAGTATGGAATTGAGTGTCTATTTTTGTGTATTGAGGCCGTACTTGCTATAAGCCTGAAGCCCAACAGTTTCATAAGGAGCTACAGCACATGGGACAATTGTTGAAGATTAAAAGGATGGTTGTATAGTCGAACGGCTATATATACATGTACGCCGCGCGAAGTAAATATCCTATCAATAACAACTTCAACCAACTCATCTCAGAATTATTCAATGTACCTACCGACTTCCCTGCTAACTAGAAGATCTATAACACCGCTATTCAATGATTCCCACCCCAAAGTCCACGATTTTCAGACCGTAGAGAGCAATCGCACAAATCTGTTTGACCACTAAGCCCGCATACATCAACTCATTCTCCACCTGGTTGTTCCACGCTGCAACTGACTCGCCCCACTGCTTTCCGAACGTGAACCCTCCTTTGAGGAATCCGTTGACGATGAGAATATCACTCTTCTCACCTTCTTTGGCATCCTGGATCCCGTTGGTCAGGGAGAGACACAGTTTTGGAACCGACATGGCAGCGCCCACGGTGGCCTTCCAGCGTTTGACGACTGGTCGTGGAGCTTTCTTTGCTTTAGCAACCACCTTGATGATTACGGAAGATCCCATTCCGGCACCTTTCAACGCCCATCCCTGTTTCTGTTAGCTGGAGAAGATATGCACATTAGTCGGGACGACATACTGAGTACTTGTTGAACTTAGCCAAGTCAAAGGCACGAGTATCCTCGGCTGTGGTCTCATCCGGGATGACGGGCCACTCTACAAATCCACCGACTGCCTCAAAGGCGAGCGTGGCTGAGTCGAACACATTCATAAACTCACCGATGAACCCCACCGAGATGCCCTCGAGTCCCAGTCCCTCAAAAGTGCCATCGGCCAGAAGCCCGAGGGTGCTGAACTCTTCCGACACCAACTCAAGCCCAGATGAGGCAGAGAGTGCAAAATTAGTAATGTCTTTGGACAGAGTGGCGCTACCTTTACCAGTGACGTGCTGAGCAAAGGTGTCCTTCGTGACTCGGCCGCTCAGTTTGGGAGGCGCGGACTTGGTGGTGGCCTTGTACAGGATTGTAGTAGGAATGGCAATCAACAAAGCACAGAAGTTGAGCAGTGTCAACGGCCGCCCGCGGGATATGATCTTCTCCCAGACCCACGATATTATGGGAATGTCAATCTTTTTATTACCTATATCCTTGATGATACTGATTCCGGTGGAGAGGGCGTAGAAGATAATGTCGGCTAGCCGTTCTAGAGCATCCACGAGCTCATCGATGAGGATGGTCCCGACTTTATTGATCAATGTATTGACGTTGAGGTGCCCAGGCTTGAAGAAATCCACAAACTCCTTGGCCACTTTGACAACCGTCTTTGTGATGGCTTCGAGCTGATCAACAACTGTATCCCATAGGCGCAGCAATTCATCCTCTGTGCCCGTCCGGGACATCGAGTCATCATGCAGGACTGCGCTGGTTGTGCCACCCCCGTAGGTGAAATTGTAGGCCGACCAGTTGTATACCACACTTTGCTTTGTCTCATCATCGTCAGACAGCTTACTGCTCCCCGATAGCAGTTTGGCCAGCTCCTGGTTCTTCAAGACCGCCGTATAGTCGGTATCGTGGAGTATAGGTAGCTGCTCCTTGAGAGTCTCACGCAGATCCTCTAGCCAGCCGTGAACAGTGTCGTGTTGCGATTCTAGCACAGATTTACCGTGGTCCAGTGCAGCGTTGAGCCCGGCCACGATACTATCAGTAGTATCAAGGATATCACCCCAACCAAAGAGGAATCCCAGAAACTCAATTACATCCTTGATGAAGGCCCCGACTTTCTTAAACACCCAGACAATACCCTTGACGATGGAAGTAATGGTTGTCAGGGCAATTTCGAATATTTCCTCTCCAATCTTAACGATGAACTTCCAGACATCCCCTGGGTATAGATAATTAGCACAGACGTTAGGGGCATTTAATAGAGACACTGACCGACAAGCTTGACACCCCAGTCAATTGCATCCTTCACCTTGTCTTCGACCCAGTTCCAGGCCCCTGTGAGCCAATCCCACGCATCATCAAAGAAGCCAAACGGTACAATTTCTCCACCTGAAGCCTGGCCCTTCAGCTCCCGGACTGCCAACCTGTATGCTGCGAGCTTTTGTTTTTGATCAAGGTGAATTTCATCCGCCCTCTCCGACAGCTGTTGGAATGCCTGAGCAGCCCGGATGACGTCTCCATCTGGCACACCTGGGCCAATGAGTGGAGTGCCATCCTGTCTCCGAAGCGCTCGCAAGTCATCCTCAGTTTGGATGTTTTTGAGCCGGCCGACAACCTTTTCAGAAGGATCTAACACGGGATCCTCGATTAATCTCTCGCTGTTGCGCTGACGCTTTCCCCCGGGTATCTCCACTGGACGATAGCGCTGAACAGCGAACTGGTGACATGTAGCATCCTCCGTTTGCAGCAAGACGTTCAGCACCCCCTTGACATCGGTCTGATACCAGTCTCCAGCCGGGGACATGGTTGCGGGTTTTCCATTGATAAAACATCGCACAAGACCAGAGCAGGTGACATACAGCCAGGAACCCACAATCATCTCTCCCTCGTCATCGTTATTAGGGTCCTCGGGGTCGTTGTTTTGAACCACCTGGAATCGGAGCATATAGCCTTCCACTTCCTTGACGTTTTTCTCAGAGGAAAACCAGAAAGGATACCGCTGCCAGGCTTTGGAGGCCGAGTCCTGTTGAAGCAGATAGATGTTTGCATCCTGGTCTACTGAAAGAAGACTGCTGACCAGAAGATCGCTGTCGTCGTCCCTTGCTTGGGCACAAAGAAGGCCAGACGCACGGCCTCCTTGCCCCTCAGTAAGAAGCGGAATGTTCACGCCCTCTGACAGGTCCGAAGTAGTGGTGGTGTAGTAGTAGAGTGCATCGTCCACCGTTGTGTACCACAGACGAAGATCCTCTTGTGACTGGGAACAGTGGATGTCTTTCATTCCTGGCACATGCTCTAGATTATCAATTACTGTTCCAATGCCCTTGGGCGACAAATAGGCCCTAGGGAGGAAATAGGCGATTTTATCTCCTGCTACTATCAAAGTAGTTTCTTGTGTCTGGGTATCGAGGAATGTCGTGAGGCCGACGGCTCCTGTGATTAACCCAAGTCAGCGCAACCCACTCCCACCTCCATAGTAGTTTGGGTCCTGGAAAAGCTTACGTACCCTCCGGACATACAGGTTGGACAGCGAATGGGACTGAGCCGGTGAAACTCTGAAAGAGCAGGTGTTTTTTGCCACTCTGGCCTTCGTAAAGGATGAAAGCTCCATCTCCAGTGGAGACTGTTCCTAACTCAACTGCAAGAATACGTTCGGGGTCTGCGGGTACCGTCCAGTTTCCATTGAGTTTGGCTTCCTTGCCTTTGAACTCGACAAAGTTGAGTTCTTCCGTCTTGGTGATTCGATCTGGTCGCACGAAAGCAACCATCACCAGAGGAAGGGACTGAGACATGGCTGTGGACTTGTTCCCCTTCAGAAATGTCAGCAAGATTCATGGTAAAGTCTTCATTCTAACTTACCATATAGATGTGAGCCACAATAGGGAAGTTCGCCGCTTCAATAATTTTACTGGGAGGTATCGGTTGCAGAAGGTCCTCTGGCCGAATTGCATGCAACAGGTAGAAGCGACATCCGGAGGTGGGTTTATCGACGGCCATGCAGATATCCAACGTGCCATCCAGGGATTGCTGCACCGCGAATGCGAGAACCTTTCTCTCCCCTTTGACAATACCCGAGCTTCTGCCAAAGTCAATACGGGTGACCTTGCCCCCGTTGCTGATGACGAGGTATAGGATGCTGTCTTCGCTGAGACTCATAACTGCAGGCTGTTTCTCATGATCGGTAAAGGCCCCGAAGACCTCATCTGCCGGGACTGGGTTGATTGTGACATAATTGGTCATCAACTCCCCGTCCTTGGTGACAGTGATCATATTTGATTGGTGTGTGGTCAAGGAGGATTAGAACGAGTTCTGGTTCTGAGGAACACAAGAATCCCCTTCTTAGTGGCCCTTGTTGGCCTTTTAATAACATCAGGTACAGGTATGTTTAGATGTATTGCTAAGCAGGTTCTCATTGACATCATTGATCTCTAGTAGAGGGCTTGCATGAGGTGTCCAGAACGATGCACTTGCTGGTAAATGGTCTTCCAATGTCATACCTGGCTAACCTCAAAGGAGGCGGGGTGAAAGGCAACTGGTTCATCTCCAATGGTTGTATGTGGCGTGGCAACCCAGGTCATGCGTACCTGAATTGTTGGAGAAGGCCTGGATAGCCTGATGCAGCAAAGACTAGAAGATGTAGATCAGTAATCATCCTTGTGGTGCGTGGCCTGTCTGGTGAAGGGGAATTATCAGATCCTGGATGTCAAGCTGCGAGTACCAACAGTCGTTGATTACTTGGTTTGCATGGCGTAGCTAAAATGACAACATAGTGCAGTTGACAAGACCTTCGATGACTATCTGCAACCCAATGCTGGCCTTCAAGCAAGTTGCGCACTGGTGGATCTGGCCGTGACGAGACCTGCATGGCATAATGCAGGACAAAGAAACAGGTTTCCAGCACTGTGAAGGTGTGTTACCATCTAATCTAACCAAGCATGTCGTTTCATTCATTTGACTGGTCATATTGCTACTTTCAGCGATGAATGCATGTTCTTTGGCATATCCAATTCAGTGACCTTCGCCATATTGAGTCTTAGTGGACCCCTAAATCTAACAGTGGCTCAATTCTGTGTCACTAAGCGCTTCAACATTGCTTAGTAACTTCATATAGTGGATTACTAGCGAGGCACCTATTCTATTATACTACTACAATCTACTGCTATCAAATGCAGGTCACCAATTTCTTCAAATAACATAGCATAGGATGCCTTCGTATCGTGAGGTTCTGCCTTTTCGAAACCTGGCTACCAGAATCTTAAGGTCCGAACGAGCTCTGTCTGCTGCAAACCCTGGTTTATCTTCAGCTCGGTCACAGAAAGTAATGATCTGCTGTTGTCCGCACATTGCATCCCACTAGCGCACGGAACTGAGGGTCCACCTGCATAAGAACCCCACATTTTGTCAAGGACTGGATGAGGGGCGAATGGTTATCAGGGCTTCAGCTGAAGCCATGTCCCATCCAAGTTTTCTGACGTTGAGGAGATCGCTTCCATCCAATCATCTGGCCAAAGGTCTGTCGGCTAGTTGGTCAACTTGGACCATGGAGTGGGGAGGTGATGTTGCTGCATGGAGTGCATACAGACAGTTGTCATGCTCCTACTGGGGCTGAATCATGATGGCCACGTAGCCTGAGGGTTTTTAGTATATCCAAGAGGTGCTGCATGCGTGCCCGGCATCTACCAATGACGCTGTACAACATCCGTCGACCGACTCGATACTATGACACATCCATTTCTCATGTATCATTCAAGTAACCAAATTATCGATTGAAATGAGGAGATTGTGCTGTTGGTGTATAGAGAGATGCTCGGTGGCCAACATAAATAAGATAAATCCACTCCCGCCATCTAATCAAAAACAAACACAGCTCCATTGACACTGGAGAAACATACCTTTCCCCATGGCGACTACAGGCGACAATTTCATTGATAAGACGAACCCCAATCCCTATGCCCAGGCTATCTTCCTGTCGCAGAAGATAATCAACAATGGTTTCAGTGCAATGTGGGACGCGGCCCAGCGGGAGGGCGATGAAGATAACCCCTTGAAGTATTTTTCTTATACTGTTAGGGGAGGAGACTTCCTCAAATTCAAGGTCGGACGGCCCACCGTCAGCTTACAGGTTACTACGGAAGATCCCATGTTATACTTTCAGCTGCGCATGACTGAGGGTGAGGTGCTTCTTTACCTGACTGATGACCCTGATGATGACAGCAAAATCAATTGGGATATCAAGAACTGGATATTTGCTTTCTCGGTAACGATTGGTAGGGGCTACCTGCAGCTTCTCTATTGAATGTCATCGCTCACCCAGTAGACAGCTCGAAAGGAGGTCACCAAAGATTCGAAGGAGTACCAAGAGTTCAAAGAACGTGCGGGACTGCCTAATTCCAACTTCACCCTGGCTGCGTTGTTTATTGATGCATCGTGTGAGTGTGAACCCCACTTGGTATTCTCCTAGAACTGGACTAACCTCCTTGCTGAACAGCGACAACAAAATGGGAGCCCGACCTTAGTGAATTTGGAGACAAGAATGATGCATTCAGGAATCTGACTCCTGAGGCCCGTGCCACATTTGACAGTTTTATCCAGCGCTGGCTAAATGTAATGAAGGAAAAAGGCAAAAACATTCTGGGCTATTCTGCAGAACGCCAGGAAGATGACGAGCGTAAGGTTCTTGCTGTATCCCTGCCCACTTCGCAGTACTCATCCAGCATCTCTGGCAGTGAATGAATACGCGCCCACGTTTCCTCCGACTAGCATTGACTACTACTGCTATCCCTGGAAAGGCTCCGATGGTTCTCAGGCCCCAAAGGATAACATAGAGTTCAACGCTCTCTCGTATCTGATGATGTGCAACTTCGACTCTCCCCCGGCCGGTGGGGCTATTGAGTACACTGGTCCTTGGGTTGATAATGGTGATCGCGAGGGTACCTTCGTCATGAACTGTGATTTGTTTTGGCCTTGGATGCAAGGCCTGATGCGAAAATTAGTCATTGACATGGTTCCTTATCCTGACACACCCATGTGTTATTGGGATGATAGCAATGACCCGGACCATCCTTTCCGGTCCAGAATCGAGTACCACACCGGAGACGACGCTGCTGAAGATAGCCAGTACCAGTTTTCGCCTCAATGGTGGAAGCCAAACACTTGGTGGCTGATTGGCCCATCGCGTCATAGCGAAATTCAAGTCGCGAATCCTAATGATAGCCGTGACACCATGAAATTGCAGGAAGACAGTACATCTCCCCTACTCTCAATGATGATTGGAAATTGATTAACACATGTCTCTGACAGCGAAAAGCACCACCGCTAGTCTCGGGTTCCGTCCTGGTGGACAGGTAGTAGACTTGAGTGGCAGCACTACCTTTGTTTTCCGAGCAGATCATTCTACGCGGAAGTTCAGTACATGGTGGGTGTTAGATTCGTCACAATTCAACTATAAAGAAACATTTAAGTTAATTATTGACAATGAGTCAACAGGACGGAGATGACATTTGGAATCAGCTGGTCCATGTCCATCGCCATGGCATCGGTTGAAGACGGTGGGCTGCAATTCAAAATCGTCCAAGGGTCTGACAAGGTGAACGTCTCCCAAAACTCATCTGGAAACATGTCATGGAGCCCACCACCACAACAGATCGCAGAAACTTTCAAGAACAGGGTCCAGGGTGGCATGGAAAGCGCACTCTCAGGGGTTGGGAACTACCTCCTATATGGCTTGGCTGATCAGCAACGACTCTTCCTCCCCGGAAAGGGCAGCTATCTGATGAAGAATCCCATCTTCAACTCTAGGGGGGATTTGTTAGTCGATTTGCATTTCAATGGGTATAGTGTTCATTTCCTCGACCAGATCATCTGTGTTACTGACCATAGACAGTGCCGATCCTCCAAAGCAGAGGAAACGTCACCTGCGCTCTGTCTGATATTCGGATATCGCAGGAGGTCTCTCAACCGGGTAACAGGACCAATGCGAGTGTGTAGTTCATTCTGTAGGTCGCTGTCATCTCATAGTTTCATATTTCTTTTGGGCAAAATGGACATAATAGTGCTGCAATTTCAATCTCTACAGAACCCTGCCAGCAACTTGGTCGACTAGTTTACCTGACAATAAGTATTTCAGAATAAACCTTAGCATGTCACCTATTGATTGAGGCAATGCCATACAACCCAGTTTGATATATTTGTTATCGTTATTACTATTTGTACACGCATCTGATGGCTAGGTAAGCCCCCTTGATCAAATATGAATAGGTTCTTACTATTGGAGAAGCTACTGTCACCCCGTACGAGAGATTGGATATTTCCTTGGCCACATTCCATCTCTATCAACTTCCTTCTTGATCAATTATCCTAACATGAATCGAAGCAGGTGCCTCGGGACTACATTTTCTTTTGGCGTCAGGTCAAGGTTGTTCTGAAAGGGCCCGGGCTTGCCGGTTGTTTTGGGATAGTCCTACAGCTCCCTTAAGTTACGGCATATTCATCTCACTACCGCTTCCCCTGCTACGAGCCCAATAAATCAGGTCACGATTGTTACGTGTATTTTTTCGCACGGCCTATGTATTATGTCAGCAAGGTCTCTTTATAAGGACAACTCTTCCACTGTGTCCAAAGACATATGCCCGTTAATTAGAGATAGGTCATGGACCATTAATGTAAAATCAAAGGTATTGAGATTGTTACTCCTACAGAAAGCTCCGTGGACTTCCAAGACTGACGAGGAAATACTACCATCCCATGAGACAGATTACAGTATGAAGTAGAATAAAATAATTATAGATGTTGATAATCTGCGCGACAACCACAAAGCCCGATGGGAATGGAACTTCACGAAAGCAGTAAAGAGCGTATATCAAACTAGTCCGTCGTATCAGACCATCTTCTGGTGTTCCAGAATCTACTTCACACCCCTCTCAATGCCCTCCTGTACACTAACCCTGGGTTGATAACCAAGCACCCTCATTGCTTTATCACCACTAATAGTACGTGTGATAGTACTAAAACGGATTCCATCCCTGGTCATAGTAGGAGACCTCGACTCTAGCGAGACAGCCCATACTAGATACCCTATTAAAAGCCCAATAGTCAAGGCGAGCACTTCGGTACAACGATAATGTCCTCTGCCGGATTGGGTTCCCTGTCTGTGCTGCGACCTCGCGTTGAAAGTCCCAGAAAAGCCAGGGCCTGCCGTTAGTGAGATAGAAGACCTCGCCGTCGACACGTGAGTCAGGATTGCTTGGAGGGGCTGCGCCGCCAGGACGTGCGCATCGGCTACATTACCCACATAGACAAAGTCGTACAGATTCTCGCTGTTTCCAAGCTGGTACTTTGCCCATCCGCCTTGTGCAGAGGCAACTATTCTACCTAGACCGTCGATAAAACGCTCGCCAATCGTAAAGCATGGGCGGAGCGAGCAGGTGAGAAAACCCTTGTTGCCAGGCAATGGACTGTACCGACATCGACTGCAGCGTTGATGAAATTGTTTGTGCCGTCGACGATGATGCTTTGGTAGGCTGAGTCAGGGAGATCGAAGAACTCAGGTGCGGCCGTATGGAAGACTGTGACGGGTTTGCAGTGCGCATTATGCGTTGTACGTCAGCCAGACAAGAGATATTTCCCTGGTGATAGTGCGCATTGGGATGGCGGTTGCGACTTGTGTTGATGTCCAGGGAGTGGACCTCGCAGCTGGGGTCTCCTCCCAGGATTTTATGGATTATATGAGACGCATGAAGCCGTTACCCCCCGTTACTAGAAGAGGACCTAGTTTGGGGGTAGATCTAGCGGGCTCACACTGTTGAGACATTGAGAGGATCACCAGTGGGGGAGGGAAAGATCGTGTTGCGAGTCAGAGGGAAGGGCTGTATGAGCATTTATGGACTGCGTGGAGCGCCCACGTCCAACTCACCCTTTCATGTAACCATGATTTGCAATGCTCTTTGTCTTCATCCCGAAGGTTGCACCGGTTTAAGAATACCGGTATCATACAGAGGCCCGTGGAACAACCCACAGTCAAAACCATTCCCTGATTTTCTCTTTCTCGACCAATATAAAAAGGGGTATGATATGTAAATTTCCACATCCACCGTAAAAGGATTACGTGTATTGTTATTTCATTCATGTTTTGCCTTTCTAATCACTGACTCATCCCTTTTGCTCCCAAAGAAACAGTTCATAAGGTACTGAGCGGCGGTGATAGGCCACATTCAAGGCTAGATCTCATTTGAAATTCAGGGTGCTCCACTTGGCGGGACACTTTACCGTATGCCCAACGGCATAGCGGACGGGAAGCCCTGTTTTCCAACCCTATGGTCGTATGTACCAGTCAAAGGAATATTAATGAAAGAGCCGTATAGTACAGACGCGGAGGAAATGGCGGTACATAAACAGGCCAGTTACGACGGAGTAACGTGCAGGCCGAACATGACCGAACGGGTATCTTTGCAATTCTCAATGGCACCGGAGTCTATACGGTACATTGGTGTATCAACTGTTCGTAATCATTGCGATTTCCTGGGGCACAATATGCGCTTAACCGTCAACGCTGTTGTGATCCCATCTCTCAATGCAATATCTAAGCAACTTCTTTGATTCTATCCTCCAGGGCCTTCATGTTTCCGCCCACAATCGGCTCTCCATGGGGCTTGCCATCCTTGAACACAATGAACGTCGGCATAGCCCTCACTTTCATATCTTGTGCGACCTGACGGTTCTTATCGACGTCCACCTGAATGAAGCGTACGTTCTCGTAGGTTTCACTAAGCTTTCCGACGACGGGCGCGACGGCCTTGCAGGGACCGCACCAGGTAGCGAA
Organism: Aspergillus flavus; assembly: GCF_009017415.1. Taxonomy (NCBI): domain Eukaryota; kingdom Fungi; phylum Ascomycota; class Eurotiomycetes; order Eurotiales; family Aspergillaceae; genus Aspergillus; species Aspergillus flavus. Next base: position 2,725,009 of record NC_092408.1, on the reverse strand, counting down.
GAAGTCAACGACGACGGGACCGGAAGAGGTGAGGGCCTTGAAGATGACAGGGCTATAGAGGTTGGGGGTTAGTTGTTGTAATTCAATGGACATAGCATGAGGGTCGTCGCGTACTTGTCAACCTCGACGACTTTTCCGTGGGGCATGGTGGCGGCGGGGTCAGAGGCACGACTCTTGAGGATGCGGAAAACTAAAGTGGTCAGTAAGATCCAATTCAAAGCAGGATATCAAGTGAAGTCATACAGATATAAATGGCTGCGAGGATAAGGTAGTATTTCAGCTCCATTTTTGTGAAGGTTCGCACAACTGTATTGGTGGAGGAGGAGGTGAGGTTCGCTTGGACCATTCCTGATTGGCGTTTCGCCGCTAGGGATCCACGTGTCACACTAGACCCAATAGGGAAATTGGCACGAAACCCTACACCGAACGCCATCTCTAATCAACCCTTACCACCCCCTTTCTCGAGGTAATGAGGCTCTATAAGAAAGGCTTTAACATTCAATTGGAGGACTTCGGGAAAGTAGTAGTCAAGTTCGGGGTAATATTGTACAGGTTTTCTCCTTCTCTCTTTCCATATGTCTTCGATTGAAGCTAGAGTACCTAATTGCACAATCTATCTGATCCCCTGCTTTCCATCCTCACCTTAGATGCGCAAATCACCAAGCTTTAACATTTCCCCTGCTCAGCAAGCCTGGCCTCTTAGAATGCACATCATAGCACTCAGGAACTCCCCGCGAGAGCGCTGTATGGCGTCGCTCCGGGGTAAAATGAAGTCGGGATAGTGGGGATGGGGATAGATGCATCAGTTCCGAAAGCACTGGTCAAATCCGCTGCCATTGTCGTAGCCGAATAACCACTAGGTGCAGAGGTCACTGTAGTTGTAGTGGCGTATGTAGCGGTAGAAGAAGAATCACTCTTGAGGCACGCACCAGAGCCAAATGCATTTTTACAGACATAGGTCTCAGAGTCCCCCTCTTCTGTCCAGAGGTCAACGTCCTCAATGGTGATATCTGTGCAGGGTGTGGCTTCTGGGCAAATGACCCGAATTGACGGTCGTGATTCGCCATCTGTCTCGGTACCCTTCCAGTTCTTAAAGGTTATGTTACGGTAGAAGATACCGTCACCGTCAACGGTATCCATGCTGCTCCACTCGCTGTCAAGGTCAAGTGAATAGGCATTTCCGTGTCCTATAGTGTCCTCTTAGAGTCATCCAGGGCCTTCTGGGGCAATTCTGAATATACGGACCAATGAAATTCTCAAACAGAAGATTTGACACTTCACCGTCGCCTCCATTGCTCTTGATCATGTACATCTGATTCGAGTTCCACGTATAGATATTGCGATAGACAATGTTACTAACATTTGTTCCACTGCCCAAGGAGCCCATGGCACATCCACCGCTCCAGTTACAGTATATGTTTTCGATCTGGAAGTTGTGGGAGCCGGTCTATCAGATTGAATTTTATATGTTAGCGTTCTTTCTGTTCCTGTACCAGCAATAGGCGCAATACCTTGACTGTGACACATTCATCCTTGTTTGTCACCATGACCTAGACGGAGGTCAGCATCCATTCTCTGTCTCACCACTCTGTCTCACCACGAAAGATAACTCACATCGTGAATCCAAATGTTATCCCCAGACACATCAATTCCATCAAGACCACCGGAGTTCCCTCCGCGGATAGCCATATTGTAAACCTCTCCATTGCTCGCATCATCAATGACGAAATGGAACATAGGTGCGTCAACCAAAGCAATATCGTGAACCGACCAATGAGACACGTCAGATATATGTAGCAGTCTTGGTGCCGTAAACTCCCCATTCATATGATACAGATACCCACTACCTTGAATTGCTCCCTTGGACGTGCTGCTGTACAGCTCAAAGTCACTACCTCCAGAGATACCAAACATATACCCTTGAGAGGTCGTGGTTCCGTTTCGGTAGATTACCCCGTCCAGCTGGATTGCGAAAGCGGTGCCATTTTCGAGAGAAACCCATTCTTGTATGAGATAGTCTCCATCCGGTATATATATGACGCCTCCGGATCCACAATCCTCGAAGGCATCCATGATCGGCTGCCCAACATCAGTTTTATTGTCGTTGGTTGCGCCATAGTCGAGGACATTGCAAGTCTTCACTGCTTTCTTGTCCGAAATGGAGGTTGAGGGACCGACAGAGCCAGATAGCTGGCCCTGCACCGTAGCAATGAGGAGCAAACAGGAGGAAAGAACGGAGAATGTTTTCGACCGCATACTGACAACGTGCATTTGCTCGTACTCACACGTTGAATGGAAAGATTACCACGGTGGGGGGCATATGCGTGTATTTATATGCTGTGCACGCGAGTCTGGCTGCTCTCATGCAAACTAGGTCTCGTCCAAGTTAGTAAAGAGGAGAACATAGTGAAGGATTCGTGCCGCCGGGCTGTCTTCTCTTAGCCTTTTCGGTAATACCCCGGGCCAGAATCGAATGTTGTTTAACTGGCGGCCATGATCCAATGTCGTGCGTAACGATAGACTTACTGAACGATGATCTTATGAAGAACGAGCTTAGGGCAAGCTTTGAGAAACTACATTACGCCATATTACGGGGCCATAATACCCCTAACGGGCATTGCCAATATATTGAATGCAAGACTATATGCTTAATTCCACCAACGAAGCCTGTGGCATTCCTAAGATATTCAAGCTGCGGCATAACATGTCCCGAGAAACATCTATTGCGGCATTGCCGGACTGAAGGATGAGCGGAGCAACAAGGGCGGACGGAGTGGGGGCGTGAGTGCTAACAAGCATCGCCTTCCTCTTAGCCGAAGTCTAACATATTACATGCAGCACAAGATGTCGTGTTCGTCGCGATGTTCCCATATCTTTTGTCTGTTTGCAGAATGGTTCTTCTGAGTGTCTGAAACTAACGAAAATCATTACTCGTTTCTACCACTATCCCCATTTGTTTCCTTTTTCATTGCTTTGTCTCTCTCTCACCCGTTCCCCCACAGCAATACCATGCTACCGTTTGGCTCTAGACAAACAGTTTTGTATATTAAACGTGGGTCGACTATCCGATCGTCACGAAATAAGTGAATCATAGTATTGACTAGTCGGCTTGTGTAGAATATGTACATGTCATGATTGGTTGTCGTCTTCTAAAGTAAATAAGGATTGTCGCATTACTGCGAACCACCTCCCGGCGTTACGTAGACCAGATACATCAAATCTACACGGAATATAGCAATGACTTTCAGAAGGCGTGTACTTCGTATGTGAATGCAATTCTTGGGATTCTTACGATCAAATAGCTTTTCTGAAGAAAGGTAACGGTGTACGTCCCCCGCTAGCATGTTCAACAGTTGCGATTTCGCTTTATGCGAAGGAGGGTCGGAAACCCACATCGACAGCGGTATGTGGGCCTTTAAGTTTACGGTGTTTTCGATTGGCGAGCAGGCAATACGTATATCTCCACATTCAGTCCCTTGAGCCTGAATTAATCAGGGTAATCCCCCGCAAGGGAGTTAACGGTAGTTCCCTTACTTGGCGTGACCAATTCTTCCAAGTTCCTTTATTGAGAACGGACAAAATGTACTAATCCAGACACCCTTCAGGGCGCAGAAAAGCACCTGATACTCCCAATCTGGTCAGTAATACCTTCATTGCACAGGTTACTGCTTCCACGGCTGGACGTGCCAGCAAAAATACGGTACCGGTATTGCAAATCCCTTCGAGAATGTCGGCAAACCCTTGTATCAGACATTCCATACCATATATCGCATGTCGGGGATTCTCGCTTTTCGCCCTTCCAAACGACATCCACACTCATGGGAACCTAATAAGTATCGGTTAATTGCTCTCGGTTCATTGAAGCATGTAATAAATGTATCGAGGTACAAACATACACTTCCAACTGGCTTGCATTCGTCTGACTTTGCTGGACATGGTGTCTCGGCAGCCTGTTTAATCTGAACGAACTGGGCCGTCTCGGAATCCTCTATTGTAGAGGCGTATAGAACCAAGATAGTGAAAGTGACAAAGTCCAATTCTTCATTTTGTGTAGTGAGTGGAGCTTAGAGAGGTCTGATGATGTGTCAAGTGGCTAGAAGCTAAGGACCAGAATTTTCAGGCCAGGGAAATGTATTCGCAGTCGGCTGGGTGAGATATTGAGTTGATGCCGTGCAATTTATATGTTTACTAAGACCATATTTCTTATTGAGCACTCCCTGCATTGTGATGGTTTCTGTGCAACCCATAGCTGTCAGTACCTAGTGTTGGTCATCTGCCATCTTGAGCTCAGTAGATTAAGTAATGCTAATACCAACTAGGTCACTATATACCCCCGACATCACCTCCAAATAAATTCACCCCAGCGGGCACCCCAGTTGCCCAAGAGTCAAAGATTGCACACATATCGTGATCCGCTAAGAAAGGAGCGTATTCTGATGTATCCGTTCCGAAGAGACTTTGTAGGCAATCGGGCTCAAAGATCGACATCGGACCTGCATCAGTCGCAAACTGTAGGCTGTCCTCTAGTTGGTTGTAGGCTCCCACACATGACTGTCTTGTTTTAACCAACTCCCTGGCAATTTGCAAGAAAGTAGAACAGATTTGATACAGACGCTCTGAGCTAGGTGATACATATCGGATGTGCTGGAGACTTTCAACTACTTCATTAAGAAGTTGGATATCGTCCGAGCTGGTCGCTGCGATAGCGTGCAAAAATATAACGATGAAGGGTGTGAAGGAAGAGAACAGCAGAACCCTGCGTATGTCAATTATATTACCCACCTTAGGGGACGTCGTAGGGAACATACCAATTAGCGTAATCAGCTTTAGTGTGGAAACCAGAGGTCTGGAAATTTCCAAAACAGCGTAAGTGGCTCTGTAAGCTAAGGCGCGCAACCCGAAAGCACTGTGAGCTGAGCTCGCCACATGCAGAACCTGAGGTGATCGGTGCGCGCAATAGCGACGTGAAAGTCGAATAGTATAGTATGTCCCAGCTATCTCGGCTTATTTTGAATATGTGATGGTTGTTTACTTTACTTGCGTCGATCTAACACATGGAGGAATTACTGTCACTAAGACACATTCGTGGTCGGGTATGATGCGCTTGCTCACCTCCTTGAATTCGGCATACCACTGTTGGATGTCAAGTGCTAATCCGTGTACTCGTCGCATCCGTTCCGGATGAGAGCTCTTGGCGGCCTCTGCGGAATATAGTTTGTCATATATTTCGCCTTGAAGCTTGGCTAGTCGAATACCCATGACAAAGGACTCATCCCACGGCCTAACCGCAGGGTCTCTGGTGATGGCCGGGTACTGTGCATCAATATCGAAATCCTGCATACTTGAAGCTCGCCCAAAGTATAAAGACATATGCTTTTCAAATACGTATGTAGTCCAAAATAATCGCCGCATGTTTTTCGAATTGCCTGTGTTATCACTGCGATAGGTTATCTCGCGATGGTACCCGAGCATCTGGCAATGACTAGCAGCTGCAGAGATGAAGGTGGAACACAGCAATGGCTTTGCTTCATCCTGCGCTTTTATAAACTGGCCGCAGTGGCAGAAGGGGCCAACAAGTCAGTTAGCAATACTTTTCTACTTATTAGACAACTTACCCCCATGATCAGTGCGAATATACTTTCAAAACTAGGGATTGCCAAAACATCGTACGACTCGACCAATGTATTGAAGTTTTGCTCACACGTGGACATATGCGCCTTGAGATCAAACTTTTGACACAAGGGGCTTCCCAAAATCGTAAACTCTTTCAGGAGACTAAGAAGTATTCCGTGCATACTGGCTAGGTGACCCGTTGAAATTGGCTCTGTTGGGAAATAAACCCTCTGGCAAAGTCGCTCGACCAAGGTGTGATCGTTTATCGTGTATGAGCAAAGGAATATAGGACGATTAACTATGAATATCAATCCGAGTCCATATATCAAGCGAAAAAAAAAATGGCCCTTTTATCTCTCATGCTAGTTACTTACTCTTTATTTCTTGTAGAATAGCAATAATTAGGTCGAGGGGTAACAAATGGTCCAGCGTGGGCAAAGACCGTGCCGCAGGAACACGAGACATTCGATATCCTGTTCCGAAAGAGGATCTTGTTGGGGTCTGGAGCAATTTCTTCAGATGAACTAACGAAGTCTTGAGATCCGATTGTTCCCCGGCGCCTTCAGAATTGGCTGTCTTCTGAGCTACATCGCTTGCGAGGATAGATTGGCCGGTAAACGAAGAGATACCTTCATACACAGGAGCAATGCAGGTCGGTTGCGGGACAACTTTCTCACTGCCAGCCGAGACTTCATCCGGTGTATCATCTCTGCGATGCTCCGATATACTACGCTGAGTTTTCAACTCCTGTTCCAGCGAAACAAGTCGCTCTTCTAGACTTTTGATTTGTCGCTGCCTGACACACAATTAGTTCTTAGCTCCATACTGCCTTTCAAAAGCTTACAAATCTCGCTCCGATCTAGACCGGGTCTCCGACCTAGGTTTCGGGCTGGCCTGTTCGCAGGTAATGCCGGACGTCCGGCAGTTCGAACAAGGGACACAGCGATCACAGCGAACCTCAATACCTTCTCTTTAGCTTCGTGGTCTCCGGCTCTACTGGGAGGTCGGTACCTTGCGTATCTTGCACCCCTCGCACTGTAAATCCGTTAGCTAGCATACTTAGGACTATTTTCCTGGTCCATAGATCATACTGCACGAGGGATCACGGAAAGCCGGTGCTGTCTAGCTTGGATCGTTTCTCTTCTCTCTGGCCCAGTCATCGGTGCACTTTTTGGAAGGGTTTATCCCGGAAGATGGAGACAATGTGCAAAATGGAGGAGAAGGAGAAGTTGAAGAAGCATCCGGTTCCCCTCGGATGCCTGGGCCCGCGGCTTCCGGCTTGTCATTAGTATCCGCGTCGTCGATTGGTTGGAAGATCCAGGGCATCCGCATTTCAATATAGTATGGCTACTAGTATGGGGCCCAGTTTCTAAGCTCTATGTTGTGGAGATCATTCATTTGTTTGTTTCTTTTCCTGTTTTAGACTGTCTCTGTAACAGACCTAGTGTTTGAGACCGAAAATCACGTTGCCAAGACTGCGACGGACTCCGTGTCTACGACATGCAACCCCAGTAGTTTGTCCAAGATATCGCATGTTCTTGTCTGTTCTGCTGCTTTTATATATCACGAATTTCCAATGCTTACAGAGTATGAATAAATATATGACATTGACCTATTTCACGCTACTGCTACTAATATCAGACTCGGTTCCCGCAAATTTCCCCTGCCACCGTGACCACCACATGACTATCTAGAAACACTTCCGATGCACGATAGAGGGGCCACTCTCATCATACTCCTGTTTCGAGATCCACATTTGCTGGAATGTAGAGAGCGAGGCAAGAATCGAGCCACCGATCCAAACCGAGTACTTCCGTTCCGGTGGAGCAATGGTCTTGATTTTCATCGACGAAGGAGATAGGTTTACAAGCTCTTTATGCAGTCGGTCTGCAATGCCTGGATAGAGAGTACTGCCGCCAGACTGGATGGCAAAGGACAGTAAGTTTCGCGTACTACTCATCCCATTCCAGAAAGCAGAAGCAAAGATGGGAGGGGAGAAGGCTGGAGACACATACCATGACGATATTACCATACAAGTCCTTGCGAACGTCGACATCACATTTCTGAATCGAGTTGAACGTAGTCTCGTGAATGCCACCTTGTTCGATGCCAAGCAAGCTCGGCTGAAACAAAGCTTCGGGTGCCCGGAAGCGCTCATTTCCAATTGTAATCACTTGTCCGTCAGGGAGCTCGTAGGACTTCTCGATACTGGAACTCTTAGCGGCTGTTTCGAGCTCCTGTTCGAAATCAAGCGCCACATAACAGAGTCTCTCTTTGATGTCGCGCACTATCTCGTGCTCGGCAGATGTGGTGAAGCTATGGCCGCGCTCTGCTAAGATTCGCACTAAGTACTCTGTCAAGTCACGGCCCGCCAGGTCCATCCGAGCGATAGCGTGTGGCATAGAGAAACCTTCGTAGATTGGAACCACGTGTGTGACTCCATCGCCGGAATCAAGAACGATACCAGTAGTACGGCCAGAGGCGTACAAAGACAACACAGCTTGGATAGAGACATAGAAGGCTGGCACATTGAAAGTTTCAAACATGATCTGAGTCATCTTTTCCCGATTAGATTTCGGGTTAATGGGCGCCTCCGTCAGCAGAACGGGGTGTTCTTCAGATGCCACGCGGAGCTCGTTAAAATACGTGTGATGCCAGATTTTCTCCATATCATCCCAGTTGTTAACGATCCCGTGCTCAATCGGGTAGTGGAGTGAAAGGACACCACGTTTAGACTGTGCTTCGTCTCCGACGTAGGAGTCCTTTTGGCCCATGCCAATTATGATCCTATGGCAAACTTTAGCAGCTTGATCAAACCCGAAGTGGTAGACGATCTGGGATAATTTCTATCATGCTAGTTGGGCTTCGATTGCTGTGCTCGTTTGGGAAAAGAAAAAAGGAAAGGATTACCCATGGTGACGCGGACGTCCAATAAGGGAAGCTGTCCGAAATTTTGTCAGCTCTTTACATGTACTAGAATCCATGAGAGAGGAAATAAGTGACTCACGAAAAACAGCGCGGGGAGCATCATCGCCAGCAAAGCCAGCTTTGCACATTCCGGAACTGAATGGATTGAATTAGCATATACGATCAGCTTTCGGATGTGACCATCATACCCATTATCAATAACAATGGCAGCAGTTTCGTCTGTAAGCTCATGAGTCACATTAGCATTCTGTGAGTGATATAGACGTACAAAAGTACGTATGTAGTATGCCCTAGGCCAAGAGAAAGAAATTATGGTTTATTACCGTCCATGATGGATTTGATGTGATCGTCCTACCGAATCAGGGAGCTTCGAATACAGATAGAGTCTGTCGACACTGAACTATAAGAACGATAGACCAAATGATGAGATCAGAGGTAGCCACGGTATGCGAACTTCCTCGCAAATATGGCGATAGCTACAACGTACTTATAGATAAAATAACGTAAATGCCTAAATGGTTTAGTCTAGGCTGCCCAAATACTCAGGATAGCATCATGAATTCACGACGTAGATGAATGTGAATACGCAATAACATCTCCAGGCAACAGACCCTTCGTAACATTGATTGCGCGTCGCAATGAGGATGAGTTAGGGTTCATGGTCGTTATATCTGCTCGGCATCCCGGATTGCGCGGCCGCAGGTATCCGCCAAGCAAATCAGCGCAGCCTTCCTTAGGCATTCATTTTTCTATGGAATAAAGCAGCCTAACCAGAACCATCATATAAAGTGAGAGTCACTTATCGGATTCAGTGATTGCCAGACAAGCACTTTATCAGTCTTTGACCTATTTCAGTTTCTAGCGATCAATATGTCGGTATGTATCGTCCTCGTCCCTGAAGACTTTCGCTTACCCAGGTCCGTCTTGACTCTTGTAGATGCCATCGGGGTATGTTGCTATATATACCACCCCTTATTAGTAGATTACACATTCCCGGCTCCTTACTAACTGAGCTATTAACAGCGTTTCCATAGCGGATGAATGCATCACCACCTACAAGCAAGTCCGTTCCGGAAGAGGGGCGAAAAAGCCAACATTCGTGATTTACCGGATCTCAGACGACCAAACCGCTGTTGTAGTAGAAGATTCATCTGCAGAACAGGATTTCGAGGCCTTCCGTCACAAACTATGCTCCACGGTGGATAGCCGTGGCAACCCAGCCCCACGTTATGCGGTTTATGATGTTGAGTATGACCTTGGAGACGATGGTAAGCGCTGCAAGACAGTGTTTATAAGTTGGGTGCCTGCTAGCACACCTCTGAAAGTGGGTTCACCTTCCCTTCATTTATTTACATATTTAGGCCAAGTCTGAGCAGAGGATATAGCTGTGCATGCTTTACGCGAGCACCAAAGAGCAGCTGCGGAGCGCGCTTGATGTCAAATTATCCATCCACGCAGATACACCTGATGAGATCGAATGGAAGACCGTGCTAAGCGTGGCCAGTGGGGGTAAGGCTTGAGACATGTGCTAGGAATTGTTCGTGATATATCAGAATGAAAGGAATTGGTTTGTTATTAAGATATACTTAACTCTGGGTTAATGTAGATGCTTTTCAGTGAAACAGCGCTTTTTGATGCATAATCCCGAGAAGCTAAAGCTGATTGAGAGCCGAGGGACCGGTACCATTATATTCGGTGTGTATAATGTGTGGATGTGATAGATGTCGTAGAAACTTTTGTAAAACCCCGTAATTTGCTTTTCCTTTCCCTTTTTTCCATTCCATCACTTTTCTATTGGTGGGGCGCGAATGCGAGTTCTATCTTCTGGCGCCATGCAATCGTGAGCACATCATTGGTTCCACATAATGAAATAATTCTAAGTGAGACAAATGGTGACAGATAGGTATTGGACACCATGAAGCCCTAGATGCCGGACTTGCCATTCCTGAGCTTAGATCAGTTTAAAGGGTCTTCCCACTACGCTTAATCCACCAAACAGCGCAGTTATTCCCGTAAAGATAATGAGGGTGCCGTAAGTGGTGCCATAGGCAAAAGCTGAAGGGTCATAACTCCATGAGCCCTTGATCAGGGCGTCACTCAACGGTCCGCTGACAATGTTTCCGATTCCTCTGCCAGTTGCTAAGAAACCAAAGACAATTGAGGGATCCGCTAGTTGGCTCTTCTTCACCACCTCGTTCATGATGGCCGGCCAGGTTGAGGTGAAGGACCCAGCAAAAAGGCCATAGACAACACAGAACATGTAAAGGGGCGCCAACGACACGGAAAATCCCCAGAGGAAAAACACAGCAAGGGTACTACCGATAGTGGACACTAGGATACAAGTAGTCGCGTGGTACCGATCAACCAGATGACCCATGGCGATGCATCCAAAGACCGATGCAAGGTTGCATAAGATGACTGTCAGAGACGCCAAGATACTACTGGCACCCAGAGTGCGTGCGATGGTAGGTAGGTAAATCGTCGGCAAGAAATATCCTAGGGCCTCAACGATGTTACCCATTTGGAAAATGAGGAAAGTATGCGACCAGAGGAAACTCAAGTCAAACGCTCGGACGCTGGACGCACGCGAGATGGGCAAGCGAGGCTTCACATAATAGAGTAGCGGAGCAGCCAATAAAAACAGAGTCACAGCCCAGATTCGAAGGGTAGTTTTGTGGCCGTAAGCATTCAGGAGCCATTGAAGCACCAGGGGAAGCACCACACCAGAGACACCAGTTCCGGCCTATACGTGGATTAGCTAACGTCATAACGAGGATAGGCAAGTTGAGGGTATCTAAGGAGCGCTTACCCACATGGTTCCAAATGCAAGACCTCTTTTGTGCACAAACCATTCATTCATGAAGATAATCATGGGTGAGTAAGCAAGGTTTCCCCCGATCCCGTAGGCAATGCCCTGGGTTAAAATTAGGTGAGTAGTATTCGACGCGAAAGAGCTCAGAACGAGAGCCAGACACATAATGAGAAGCCCTGCAGGAGAGCACCACCGCTTAAGAACGGGGAATCCCTGTAGTAGGGCGAAAGTCAAAGGAGAGATCATGTAGTTTACACCCTAAGATAGAGTTAGGCTATACAACCTCGACAGTCTTTCAGCGAGAATCAATAGCGCACCATCATGCATGTTCCAATCACGGCCGTGTTACCTGAGCTCTTGAAAGGCTCATGTGTGCTGTAAAAATCCTGGAAAATGCCGTATGCAAAAGCGAAACCTGAAACGAGCCGTGAGAACGTGATAACCCGAGTGGAAAGAGTTGAGAAACTTACCCCAAACAAGAGCCTCCATCACGAAGCCTGCTGCCAAGAACAACCACGCATCTTTGCCACCATCCACAGGGGGTAGTTGAAGTTCATTGTGCCGTTCGTCCGTTAAGAGACTGGACCCGGTGGGGTCTTCCTCTCTCGCAGAATGGCGTGTTTCTAATTCCATAATTAGTCGCTAGGCAGAATAGTAATGTTCTCTTTGAAGAGAGAATCCACGTGCATACAGAGATGGGATGAACACGACTATTCGGAGGAGTCTGTAAGAAGCAGTCTCCAAATGAGCAATGGGATCGGAGTGAAGACCCTTGGGTCATGTGCACAGACCACAACAAGTATTCGGGATGAGATTCCGACGGTCATGTTAAGGGCGTGAAAAGTGGGGTTTGTCACTGACGATTCCAGGTGGTTTTATTGGCGGAGTAGTCTCAGTGAAATAACCTCTTTCTTTCAATCTCCATCCTTGTCGAACCTGAGCAGTATTTTTAAGTACTCCGTATGTCACGTAATAACCAGTCACCATACTTGGTTCAATAGACCCTAGGAAATATGGCATCTCCTTCATACGAACGAACTCCATTTGGAGCACCCATGTTGAAGCATTTCCTGTTCGATCCCAAATATAAAAATCTCAACCATGGTAAGCGCATCAATATCATACTATGACCTTGTTATATATATAGTTGAGTGCCTGGGCACTATGGAAGTATATATTGTCATTTTGTCATTTTCGGTTCTTTTTTATTTGTCAATTCCTATATAAATGCTTACACCATACACCAGGATCCTTCGGTACATATCCAGCCCAGGTAAAACATGCGCTCCGTAAGTACCAGGACGAAATCGAAGCGAGGCCAGATGCTTTCATTCGCTACACCCATAATGAATTGCTTGATGAGTCGCGTCTGGCAACTGCCAAAATTCTCAACGTCCCTGTACAAGAACTGGTGTTCGTGAAGAATGCAACAACCGGAGTGAACACTATCCTCCGAAATCTCAGCTATAAGGAGGGAGATGTGATTATATACTTCGCGACCATATACGGGGCAATCGAGAAGACAATCACTTCGTTGACCGAAACCACCCCGCTTCAGGCAAGAAAAGTTGACTATACTTGCCCTATTACCCACGAGACGCTCGTGCAGATGTTCAAAGATGTTGTGGAACAAGCTCGATCCGAAGGATTAAACGTGAAAGTGGCGGTCTTCGATACTGTGGCTAGTCTTCCCGGTATGAGGTTTCCTTTTGAGGAGTTGACCAGAGTCTGCAAGGATGAAGGAATCTTTAGTGTTATTGATGGTGCCCATGGAATCGGGCACATTCCATTGGACCTAAAGGAATTGCAGCCCGACTTTTTCACGAGTAATTTGCACAAGTACGGCTCAACGAATCCTGGGAATAGATCGCAATGAAACTAACGATGTTGTACAGATGGCTCTATGTCCCCCGTGGTTGTGCAGCTCTCTACGTTCCTGTGCGCCATCAACATCTGATCCGGACGACGCTTCCAACATCCTGGGGCTTTATTGCGGATCCCACGTCATCCACGGCGGACAAGCCGAATATTCTGACGCCGGTTGGGAGCCAACGGTCTGCCTTTGAAGAGCTCTTCCAATTTGTGGCTACGAGCGATGATGCGGCTTATCTGACTGTCCCTGATGCCGTCCGCTTCCGAACTGACGTGTGCGGCGGACATGACGCTATCTTTAAATACCTTGAGGAGCTTGCCATCCAAGGCGGTGACATTGTCGCAGCTGCACTCGGCACGGACGTCCTGCAGGAGCCCGATCTTCGGGCCGGGGATAAGAGCAAGCTCCGTCGGTGCGGAATGTCCACAGTCCGATTACCGATTCCTGTTGGTGGACAGGAGGATGGAAAGTTGTCGTCACCTTATCCTCCGGTGGCTGCTGAGGATGTCAGCAAGGTGGTGCATTTCCTGCAGGTAACTTTGAACGATGAGTTTGGAACCTTCGTTCCAGTTTTCCAACATGGTGATTGGTTATGGACGCGTCTGTGTGCTCAAGTATATTTGGAGCCAAAGGACTTTGAGTGGTTAGGAGGAGTGTTGAGGGGTTTGGTTGAGAGGGTCAGGAAGGGAGAATACCTCGCATAATCCACTAGACTAGATTGGGTAATGCTTGAGAGGTGTGGCGTTCGCCATGACGGTCAGACCGAGAGGCGGTGCACTTCCTACCTTAGGTTAAGGCTTAAACCTCCCCCTCTAACTCGAAACTGCTTAGATTCTGACAGATCGAGTACTAGTCGGACTCACATGCAGAAATTATGATGATGATGACGATGATTATTCAACCTTTACTATCCTAGAATATTATATCTCTATTTCTACTATTTTATCCAGTAGAACTGAGTACTATAGGATAGCCCTGAGATAATCCTCGGGGTGACACTACAGTGATATCATATAACTAAGACATGAACGAATACCTTTCAGTCCGGGTTTCTGTGATTAATGATTATTCATAGGACTCGGCATAACGTGAGACTATTCCCATTTGGTAAACCTTGCGAGAGAACTTTGAATCTGCTACATCATTAGCCTCGGCCCTCTTTGTTTGCGGGTCCGCCTACTTAAAAGCTGAAGAGTTCTATGGTTGAAATTCGGCAAATGCTCCTGCGAAGGTTACACTTGCTGGTGCGGGTCCTTGCCCTGAACTCTTTGTCTACTTACATCGAAGGTATATAAAAGCTTCCCCACCACCCCGGTCCACACCCACCTCCTTGATCTCGCGGGCGACTCAACCACCATGATCATGAATTCTTCTCACTACCCAGTAGCCCTGCTTGCAGGCGCTGTGGTTTTCCTTGTTTATACTGTGACCGCTCTCCAGCGGAAATATATCCAATACCGCATAGCCCGCGCGAACAACTGTCAACCGGTACATTGTCAAGTCAACAAAGACCCATTTCTGGGCCTCGACAGCATTCACAACAACCTCGATGCCGCCAAAAAACACGTCCTCCTCGAGCGCTCGCGGTCTCGCTTCCGTGAGTTTGGCAACACCTTTCGTGCCAGACGTCTGCGGACCCCCATCATCGTCACGTGCGAGCCCCAGAACATCAAAACGATCTTGTCCCTCAAATTCAAAGACTACGGACTCGGCAATCGCATCGACGCTTTCGGCCCCTTGCTCGGCCATGGCATTTTCACGACGGATGGTGACCACTGGGCGCAGTCGCGCGCCATGATCCGTCCGAACTTCGTCAAGGACCAGGTTGCGCATTTGGACATCTTCGAGGAGCTCATGGCCGATTTACTGGCCTTGATCCCGACCGACGGCACCACGGTTGACCTGCAGGACCTGTTCTTCTGTTACACAATTGATTCGGCTACGGAATTCCTGTTCGGACACAGCGTCCAGTCCCTCAAGAAACGCCTTTCGGGTGTGAAACTGGACGACAACGACTTCGCCAGTTCGTTCAATTATGCGCAGGACGCGATTGCAAAAAATACACGTTTGGGCCCGCTGAGACACTTTTTCCGAGATACCAAGGCGGAACACTGCAATCAGGTGTGCCACAAGTTGGTCGAACAGTTTGTCGAGAAGGCGTTGAAATACCGTGCCAATTACGACGAGGAGAAGGCCGCGACAGATGACGACAAGAAACAGAGGTACCTGTTTCTGCAAGGGTTGGCGCAACAAACCGGTGATCCTAAGCGGATTCGGGATGAGCTGATGAATGTGCTTCTCGCTGGTCGGGATACTACGGCATCGCTGTTGAGTAACATGTTTTTCATGCTGGCGAAGAACCCCCGCATCTGGAACAAGCTGCGCGAGGAGGTCGCCTCGTTGGAAGGTCGCGCCCCGACTTATGAGCAGTTGCGCAATCTCACCTATCTCAAGTACTGCATGAACGAATGTGAGTTTCCAGGAATAAGACCCCTTTTTTGTTCTTCCATCGGCTAACCAATCAGCCCTGCGTCTCCACCCCGTCGTCCCCTCCAACGCCCGCTTCGCCATCAACGATACCGTCCTTCCCGTCGGCGGCGGCCCCGCTGGCAACGCGCCTGTTTTCGTCCCCAAGGGCTCCATCGTTGCTTACAGCGTATACTCGATGCACCGTCGCGAAGACTTCTACGGCCCCGATGCGAACGAGTACCGCCCGGAGCGCTGGGCCGATCTCCGACCGTCATGGGAGTACCTGCCCTTTAACGGCGGGCCCCGTATCTGCGTCGGCCAACAGTATGCACTTACCGAGGCCGGCTACGTCACCGTGCGTCTTGCACAACAATTCTCCGTTCTTGAAAGTCGGGATCCAGGTCCGTGGGAGGAGAACTTGACCTTGACATTGTGCTCGAGAAATGGAACAAAGGTCGCCTTGAGACATTAGGTAGACCATGAGCATTCAGTTCTTTCTTTTTCTTCTCTTTAGCGATGAACATAATGGACCACATGGGGCTTTGTTTCTCTTGGGCATTCAGGTTTTGATATGAACGACATGCCATGACCAGATTGATTATTCAGTCGAGCAATACATTTTCGGATCGTAAATAATTTCATAATTTAGTAGAAATCGAACTTTCCCAATGCAACTGTACAAAACCATACCAGCATCTACTACCAACTCAAGTCTGGAGAATACCAACACATCAACAAGAAACCCCAAGTAAAAGACCAACCTCGCGTGACTGATTGACGTGGATTACAGTTTCGAATAAAGTTTAGGCAACATTTTCGCTTGTTGTTCCATTGTCCCGTATTCGGGCAATTTGATTCATTCCTGTCACTCCGTAATGGGCAGTTGAATCGACGATCCTTGACCGCCTACTGATAGAATTAGGTAAAAGGTAAGCATCGGTGTCGGAGTAATGATAATCCGAACATTATATGAACACAAAGCGAAGTATATTGGCAGCAACTCTAAAGATATAGAATAAATACTAGACTGTTGGAATATTACACGAACACGAACAAGAACGAGTAAGTACATTATTCAATGGAGGAAATTTTCAGAGAGATAAAATAGCTCATTTTGTCTAGATTTAGTAAGTTATACAGACTAAAAACAACCTCCACTATATATATACATCATGACGTAGTATTAACCGTATAGTAATCATCAACCTATGATTTGCATCATACAACACATTCGTCCAAACATGGCTCATATTTAGCATTTCACAGCGCCGAATCAGTGATATTCACCGCAACATCCCTGAACGTGCACCCCTGGGTCTGATACACACTAGCATACGACCCATCCAAGACAGAGGAAACGAACTGCAGCGCCCTAGCATGGCCATTTGTACCCTCCGCAGAATGTCCGCCGATAGAATTCCGCTCATACAAGATATTCACGCCGACACCGCAGTACCTTTCCAACAGCGCATCCGTATCGCCGACAGGACTGACCTCATCATGGATCGCCTTGTACGCATAGATAGGGATCTGCGGCACGCCATGGTATCCCATATACCCGTCCCGGTTCAGCGCATACTGCACCACAGGAGCCTTGAAGGTGTCACTGCCGTTGACGAAGTAATCGTATATGTTCTGTCCTGCGAAGAAAGCCTCCGCCTGGGCGATTGTCATGTTTTGTGATAGGAGGAAGGTCGTGCGGTTATACTTTCCCTCCGGGTTTAATTGATCTACCAGGTATTTGTAGGTAGCTGGGTATTGACTGGCTAGACCGAGGACTGCTTCTGGGATGAGTCCTGCGTTGAGGTTCCCAGTGACGGTGTTCATTACATTCGTGATGTTGGGTGTGAGACCGCCGAGTGCAGCTCCGGCGAGAGAGAGTTCGGGCGCGTATTGCACCTGTAATTCGGTGGCCCATTCGCTGGCGAGGGCGCCGCCGGAGTATCCCCATAGAGCTGTGCGGGAGGATGAAGTTTTAATGTTGAAGGCGGTGGTGTTGGAGTTGAGGATACTGCGGATGGAGTCTAGTGTGGCGTGGCCCGATTGGACACCCGCCGTGAAGGAGGCGAGAGGGCCTTCGTAGTCCGGGACATTGACGTACCAGCCCTGGCTCAGCGCGAGGGTGACATCGATCGGAGGCGAGCTGTACATGGCATAGCTGGGGCTGGCATCGATGCTGTGCGAGTCATATGCGATTTGATATGAGAGTACGGAAGTGTTGCCGGGACGAGGGTTGGAGGGAACGAAGACAGTAGTCACGGCCCACGAAGGGCGATATTGGCTGTCCGTGGTGCGGTAGACGATATTGTATGCTGCTGAAGCATTACCGACCAGCGCTGTCAGATTGCCTGGAACGGGTCGTAGGCGCAGGATGGCGCCGGGACGGGTGCTCTCGTAGCCATTTGGGGCGCTGTAGAAGGGATCTGCACTGGGAGGGAGAACTACAGACGATGGGTTGGTGGTAGGCAACCCGGAGACTAAAGATAGAAGACTCCCAATAAGAGGGAGTAGACGGACAGGGGAGAGCATGGCGTGCAGGGGTGGGATGGGGAGACGGTGAAAAGCTCATGGAACCACGGAAAAAGAGCAGCTTAAGTATATTTGTTTATTATGCTTACAGCCATAGGAAGCGATTAGAATAGCTGATCGCGCCAATGGGAGGGCAGCGGGATGACATACAACTTCGTAGAATAGGTGGAGAAACTCCGTCGGAAAGCCCGGATCAGTCGGCCTCGTTCGGTGAGACTAGCCCCAAGAGATGATAGCTCCTTGCCTGCAGATGCGCCTACAGATGCTTGTTGCAGTCAGCCATATTCTTTGGGTGGGTCTCGAAAGTACTAAAGCTGATGGTGTGATTGATCTTTAGTCGAGGCAACAACGGTGTACTGGATCAGGGCTCCGAGCCTCCCGTGACTCGCATCTTAAGCACCAGTTTAGTCTACCGTGTACTTGCAGAAGTCGATATTTTTCTCTCAGCTTTATATATACTTACCAGGTACATTGGAATAAACTCGATACTTCTACCAGCAACGACTACTACAACAAATTCAGCCCCCAATAAGCAGCGAGTCAGCCTTCAGCCTGATGAGTGTCTGACTCCAATGGTGTGAAATTACCCAATAAATTTAGGCGTCCAGAAGTTCGTATTTGAACATCTATTTTCAGCGTCTTTGTTAGCTGTAAATTCACCCAAGCTAAAGTATTCCCTCAAGGAGCACAACTAGGCGTGTGTGAGCAAGACAGTTGAACCCACGGATACAACTTACGGCCGGTTGTTGGAAACCAGTAGGGAATCGTGGTGGGTCCGAAAGCGATCGCTTATAAATCATTTTCCTGGCACGATCTTACGACTTATTTGCACTAGTCGTAGAAGTGCACTGGCTCTATGATTCTCTACTGATATCTGAACGGGTCTGCGACATTCCAAAAATTCTAGATGCGGCTCGGTGAAGATATTGCCAGTGTAAGATGGGCGATAAGGAGAGAGGAACAGGATCATGACTCTAACGCGTCTATGTCTTCCCTGAATTGGATCTACCTAATCTACTCATTATATTTCCTGTAAATGATACCGAGAATGGTATTGCTGCATTAGTTGACCAGGCATGGACCACTTGCCATCTGCTTTCAAACACTAGGAGTCGGCCAATAACATATGTGATTAGTCGTTTTGCAAATACTTTGTCCAAATCTACCTGGTATTCGGTGACAGCAAGTCAAGATTGCCGCTGGCTCGGACTGAGTAGCAAGGTATTATTCTACGTACACAGTATATGCATTCAAAGCTTCATCAGGCGTAGTGTAAAGAACGGTATCCTCTCGATTTGTGACTAGGAGTTTGGTACTGACAGAACCCCTCCGGTTGCTAGATCTGCAGTCTGCAGACCATCACGTAGAACCGCAAGCGGGGTCGGCCGCTGCAGCCCGAATATAAGCTCCTTTGGCCCTGAATCTGCATGCTGGCTGTGGCGCTGTGGGTCTCTGCCTAGACAATCATGGCCCGCGTGCCGTGAATGGTGTCTGTGTGAACCTTGATGGCGGGTTAAGCCTTGAACAAGGCGCTCAATCACTGCGCCCAGACAGGGGAAACCTGTTCTGCTTCTAAGTTAAGAAACAAGTGAAGAAAGTGGCTGTTTGAGGGAGAATTTAGGTATCGGGCGTCTTCTTTGCACAGAGTCCTTGATAGACCTGACCTGATACATTATGTGAACTCTCTCAATGTCACGACTTGTCTAATTGTTAGTGATGATCACTCTGGTGGCGGAGGTTACACTATAACGGAGTACATCGCTGAGTGGTAACCTGTCCAGAAGGACGCACAGGTGATTATACCTTCTCTCACTGATGTGAAGCCTTGTTCTACAAATAGAGGGCTTGGCTATACTGAGTTTATGCGCCCGAATCTGCCTCTGCTTGCCAAGAACAGCCTCCGGCCTCTGGACTGTTGCCCGACCACACTGAACAAAGACAGCATAAAGAGATGGCTTACGTGACAGTAATTAAAGGACCTAGAAGCGCTTTATATAGAACGCACAATGTGGAATGGGGTTGGCGGGCAGCAAGTATAGTGGATCCCGATGGAAGAGATATTTACTTGCCAGGACCTCTTGCTCGGCCTGTGTTCAATTAGTTGCCCACGCGTACCAGCCAGCCTGTTCGTGGAATCGAAATGCGTCAACTATGGATCATGATTATTGCAGTATATCTGTTTGGCTGGGTGTCCAGTCAGGGCAGTGGGCTTTCTGTGGAAAAAAGACCTGATAATGGACGGCCACAGAGGCAAAGTCGACCTAGCGGGAACAAAAGCCCTCAAAAACAATCGAAACCCGCTCAGCAAATGCAACCCGCTCAGAAAATGCAGCCTGCACAGCAATTACCACCTCAACGCGATCCCAGGCCGCTGACTTGGGACGGCAGGCGTGTCGATTACGTGGGACAATGCACCAACGCATATCTGAAAGAGTACCAGATGGCAAATCACCATCCATCAGCACCAGTGTTCTGCGCCGACTGCATTAAATTCAACGGTAGAATTAAGAGAAACTCGTGTATAGATCTCAACAATTGCCTCGGGTACGATAAGGCACAAGGCGCCTTAATCCGCCAATGGGAGTATGTTTCCTCTATCAAGCACTATAGAGTATAAGGGCTAATGATCACAGCGGGGGCGCTTTTCGACGTGGTGATTGTTATGGGTGCACCTTGATACAAGAACCTTTCGACATGGCAGTCAGAAGACATGATGTCCAATGCACTTGTAGAACGAAAGTCCCAAATCCTGTGACGGGGGCATATGTAGCCAAGAGCACATTTCCGATAGGTACGTAACTATCTACTGAATAGTATATCGGACTACTTACTGACAGGAATACTACAGGACATCTTGTTAATGAAGACGGTGATATAACTTGTTTCCCGCCACGCAAAGCTGGTTATTAGTATTATTTGTAATAATATCAGTCAGAATTTCACTTCGAGATTTAGCTCTACTATGAATATATGATAACGGCTCTGTCACTCTGTCCTCCAACTGTCGTATTGCTCTGATTCTCACAATTTAGGCATGTCATGTATGGCCATTGCTTCGACAGAGAATATATTACAGATGGAAGAAGAGATTTGCGCGACCGTTGCGACCCACTCATCCGTAATACTGACTTTCATAAACCGATGATCACCACTGGATCTACTCTGTCTGTCGCCTCACTTTCGCTTGCCAAGCCTGGTATGGTGGCCTTCTACCAGGCACTCTGCCAACAGAACCGAGGACCAAGTAGTACACAAAGCCACACCTGTGAGAATCTTTGTACTCCTCGGTGATTGTGAGGAAATATCACAAGGAAAAAACCATCTTATCACCCACTAAGATATGGCGCGACGCCGATCTCAGGAGGCCAAGTCCCCATTTGCACCTGCATCTCGGGATACACTTGCCATAACGTTGTTTCTCGACCCACTTCCCTAGACAATGTCGGCACAAGTGAAACATGTTGCCAAACGCTGCCTAGGGCTCCTCCGTAATTGTCAGTGATCGACTCGGGGAAAGGTTATTTTGGCCGAGACAGCTAATTTAATTGCTAGTTAGAGCCTACTATCACGTCTAACTTAGCGTGAAGCTTAATCAGTCGGATCTAATTGAAGATAGGCAAAGACGCGGCACATTGAAGAATGGATAAAACCCCTATATATCCACAATGGCCATTTTTCTTTTTCGGTAGAACACTTTGTCATGGATGCATTGCTATATTGCGTGGGTTAACACTCATGATTCGTGGTAATTATCATGGGCGAATCCTTCACGAAGTTCTCAAGGGATCTCGCGATTGAAACATGGATTCTATATGTCGTTGGTAATTCAACACTACCGGAATATTGTAGCTGCTTCCTAATATCACTTGTCATAGGGATACTAATAATTGCGTGTCGCCTGTTCGTTACACTGTGAGATTTATTTTCGAATCGTATACTCACGAACTTAGGATATCGCAACGGATCGCCAAGGGATCATGGAAGAGACTGCAAATCGATGACTACATTATGTGCTTTACTGCGGTAAGGCCCAGCACGAACACCTCGAGAAGCCGGGTTAATTCGCTGAATAGATCACATATACTGGAGCAATGGTCAGCATCAATCAAGTGGGATGGGTCAATAGCCGACCAGAGGTGCATGCGGATGAAATAACTCCACATGCGGAAGAGTTGTTGATATGGGGGAACATAATGTGTTTTGCCATGGAGCAATTCTGCACTGCGACGACCTGGCTGGTCAAGTGCTGCCTCTTGATTATATACAGTCGTTTAACGTACGTCGGTCTAAACACAATACCGACAAGGAGCTAACTATCGTGATCAAGACGTTTATTGAGAGAGCATACCATAGTCCAGATAGTGGCAATATACGTCGGACTCTCGTATATTTTGATCGAGATTCTGCTTTGCGCGGTGTGGTGTCGACCCATTGAAGCATATTGTACGTCGTTGGATCACTACCACGAAATCGAGGATGCTGATGAGGAACAGGGGCTCCGAACGTGAACGACGATTGTAAGCCCGGCCAATACCGACACCTTTGAATTCCACTGATTCTTTGGCTAGTTCAATGCTCGACTTACTTCAACCACATGATTGTATCCGCCGTTTTCAACATTTCCTCTGACTTGGTAATGCTGTGCATCCCATTACCGCTGTTCATTCGATCCCATCTTCGCCTGGGCAAGTAAGTAGCCCCAAGCTCATCTACTACCAGAGCTAATTGCCATAGGAAACTTGCTGTGTGTGGAGTGTTCGGTCTTGGTTTTGTTGTTGTACGCATAGTCATCTCCCATACTGCTCTCTTTCTGACAAGTCTAGATTTTAATGGCCGTTCTTAACCGATACTACAGCCTGAGCACTGTCGGTTCTATGGTCTTTATGGTCAGTCACCTCATTTCCTTTTGGACTTTGTACTGACTATCTACCGTAGAGATGGTATGCGGCTGAGATATCCACAGCCGTTTACGTCGCAAATCTACCTTTAATGTGGCCACTCATTCGTGTGGTCTTCCACTTGCAGACTCCGAATCCCTCAAGCTACCCTGAGCGAGGACAAGCCACACCCCGAAGTGCACCACAGCGAGCGCGAGCAGCAATCCGAACCATTACAGGATTTACAACCCATCAGGGTAGCTCTGTCGAGTCCATTATACGCGATACAGACGGCCAGATGCATGGCACTGCCGATGCACATGAGCTATCCTTGACTACTGCTGGAGAAAGGGACCGTCGGGCTTCAATCAGCCCCGATGTGGAATTGGGTCAGCGACAACGCCGCTTAGAGGATATTACAGTGCAAAGAACGGTGGAGGTCACTTATCAATGAATTCGTGAACATTATAATTAGCTACATGCATGGCCTGCAAGAAGGTTATATCAATAATGATTACCGCTCCAGGCTTTTCTAATCTCCTTCAAGGAATCATTTAAGTGCGGCTAAAGTTGGACAGATCGGAGAGATAAGAATGCATGGGTTGTACGACAGCCTAATTCATCTCATAACGGGCCTATCCATAACATCATACAACTTCCCTGCCTTACTATTGGAGAGTCTATTCAACACGTCTCGTACTGCAATCTAGAATAGCCTTGATAAGATCTGCTATTGAGCCTACTAGACATGTTGTTCGGGTCTGTATAGATATCAAAAGAATGTGTTTGACAGCCAAGATAGTATAGTTCGATTCATAGATCAGGACAGTGATGTCCTTTTATATCCCGAGTTATTAATCTCATGAGTGATTGTAACGGGCGTTTTTAGAAGGGTTAGTGTCCCCGTAACGCTTCATCCGCACCAATCATCTAGAATTCTCGGATAGCTGATTCGAAATGCATATACCGTAGTATGTGAAACGGGTACTAAGGCTTCTGATATTAGCTACCTTGGGTCGGCATTGGTAACCCAAGTTCTTGTCCTGCGCTCCACAGCCTTTTACCCTCCATAGGGCTGAGTCTAGGAAGTTTCCGATCAACAATAAACTAGAGTATACGCAGCGCACGCCTTGTTTTGCCTAGCCTTGACTAGCTGCCAGGGTGTCGTACGTATCGGTGCCTCTCCGATTATGGAAAATTATTGTCGTGCAGTCTAGCCTGCGATTTGTTTTCTTAACGGGCGGGGAATGTTCTTGACGTGAGCCCTTGTATAGTAGTCATACCTCGACGGTATTCCTACCTGCAACACTATCATGATATGAAAGGAAACTATATCTTATATATACAATCCAGAGTAGGGATCCCTTCTCTATTGTGTTATGAAACGAGCATATATACTAGCTTACTAGAGGTGTTGCTTCGAGCCATTGTCGGTAGAAGCCAAACATGTTCATTTCGAACCTACTGGGGCGTGTAAGGGGTGTTGGGATCTAGTAGAAAGTGGTCACCGCGGGGTGGGGAGAGGTTTCTCGTTATCTTTAATGAGGCAGAGCTTGAGCTGCCTGGCAGCTGGGTAGCTGAGATAGTCGAAGTTGTGACTTCGAATAGTGAAGCCGACAGCCTGTGCGCATTGTGGATAACTGGGCTTCCATAGCCTCCTTAAAGATCGTGTGGAACCCTATGGGTATATTGTATATCATTTCCTTTTACTGATTTCGCCAGCTGTACGAAGTACCCCTCACGATCACTAAGCGCGCCCTACCAGAGTAATGGAAGCTGGAACCCTTTTCTATAGAGGTTTAAGAAAATACCCAGTGGGGCTGTAGTAAATTTTAACTTATATAGCGATAAGTTCAGCTGAGGTTCTACATAGTGTAGGGCGAACTTCACAGCCGAAGCTGAAAAAAATCAACATCTAAACCCCCCACCCCACCCTCCAACTCCCTCTCCGAGCCAAAAGATTTAAATACCATCCCTCAACCTAGAGCTTTTCATAATCCCCTCGACTACCACAACAGATTGGCAACCTGCACTCACTTTCTTTCTTTATTCTTTACAAATTCGGAAAGCGATTCCCGCAAGGTTTGGACCCCTCAGGAGTGCTCAATATATTAATACCAAGCTGTAGATGGCAAATGACACTAAAGAAATCGTTGATAGCTTGCACGAAGCAGCTAAAAATGCGGTGAACACAGTCTATTCCGATTGTACCGAGGTTATAGAACGATTGCGGGAGCACGAATCTGACACCAACTGGGACGCTCAACTTGGTGAGGAGATCAATACCCTAAAACGCGAAACGGGGGATCTGTGGGAAAATAAAAAGCAATTCGGTCTAGATCAGATCGATAAGCTATCGGGAGATGTCGCTGATACAGCGACCGAGTTGTATCAGGTGATGCTTGGTCTGCTTCAGCGCTTTATAGTGACTGCTGTCAAGTGGTTGCAGCAGGCTCAAGACAATGCGAGTGACTGGTCACAAAACTCGCAGAGTCATATCCACGACTTTGAGATGAAGGTGGACGAGTGGTCTGAAGAGGCTTTGAAGAAGATTGACTGGTGGGCTGGGAAATAATAAGTGCGGGCTGGATATTGAAGTGACCTCTCTAGTTGTTCCTATCAAAGATTACCCAAGGCAAAAACACCTGGTTCCTATGCCTCATTATATCGAGGTCGTTCAACAACCAACCAACTTATACATGATATATAGAAATGACAAAGCTTAAGTAGGAAAAATGGTTATATCAGCAACCACAGCCCTGAAAAAAACGGAAGACTTGTAGTACTCCAAGTTACGGAGCATTTACTCAAAAACATCACCTTCTGTGGCTATCTATATTCCGCATGCAAAGGATTCATCTGACTTACTGCCAGGCCTCTTGACGCAGCGTTTTGCGCGGACATAGAGTGAAGCAATACGGGCACTCAAACTCTTCCCCATCCAACAAGTGCTTTGGAGATGGTGGAATTGGAAACAAATCTCCGCTCCCTTCATCTGGCACATGTAAAGCAGTTGAACTTGATATCATCGAGGCATCATCGTCCAGCTTAGTCTGGACACATCTAGAAGAGTTGCTGTCGGTGGTTTGAAGATGTGATCGGAACGACAAGCTCCTTCGATATGGTTCATTTTCTGGCTCTCGCAAGAATGTAGCCAGCCATTGTATATTTATTGGGCATTCTTGGTATGTAGCCGTGCAAGCACTGTATATAGGTTAATAGAATATCATAATTATGTCATGTCTAAACAGCAAAATGATCCGGGCTGCCGTGTTGACTACACTGGGGCAACATAGCATTGATTAATTGCTTTCGGCGCTATTACCATGAGCCTACCTAGTATACTGGTCAGCATGATCTCTTTATAATTAACCGAGGATAACTATGGAACAATTGACTGTTTACATATTTGGCATATGATCATAGAGATAATGAGATTGGGACTCTCCGATCCACACAACCCCTTGCGTGTGATGGGTGTGTCAGACATATCACTTCCGTGAGAGCCCCTGAATAGAGCCGGAAGTACTGCTATAGAATAGGATGGCTCATCCGATAGAGTACGTCTTATCAATGGTCGAGTGGAACTTTCCAATTCCAGGGAACAGTCCATACTAATCTGGGATAGAGAAGAGAGGTGGGGACGATGGAATTATGCATGGAACGATTGTCGATGCACAGACGGTAGCTGAGTTGCGCATCGTCTCGTTATATCCAAATTAAGTAGTGGGGCATATCTCCATTGCGCTTAGGAGCTCCGGTTCGGATCTTTTATTATACCAGACTAGTGATCAATAGTCTCTGTTGGGAGATGCAATATTGCTCACATGACCATGCAACGCTCGCTTGAGTCGGCATCATTGTCCTGACGTAGATTCCACCAATCTGTACTAGGTGACTTTACAAATAGCTATCATGTTAGAGACTTGAAACGAACTCGAGGCCTAGCCTCGGTCACAGTAGACGTAGTAAGGTCTAAAGCGCTTCAAGCTTAATCGTAGACTTAGTAGTTTAATACAGGTCATCCATCTCACGGTTTCGACATATCGAAAGAATCAGTAAATTTGCCTCTGCGAATCCACTTTTACTGCGTATCGAGTATGGAGGCAAGCAAAAGACGTTTACATTTCCAAAAAGGTATTGAGGAGTGGCTGTGAGAAGGCCAAATATATTCAACTGGCCAAGAGTGGCGAAGCTCACCTGACTATTGTTTTAGGGTTCTTTAGTCAATGGATGTACCGACCACACTTAGGGTTATTAATGGAATCGGCTCAATTCCTCCACATAGCTTAGTCTTAACCTATCTAGTACCTATTAGGACTTAAACGGGGTCTAATCCGCTCGACTTCCGTCCCTTGGCCTTTTCCGTAGCTGATGATTGGCCGCGTTAAGCGCTGAATACGATAGCGCCGCTAGACGAGCCATTCATTTCCCACCAAGTGGGCCACAAGCTGCAACTCTTTTTCTTTTGTCTTTGAGCACGAAAATGGAATGTTGGGTCTCAGTTGTGTCCCCGCATTTAGACGAGATGTGCTTCCCCGGCGGCTAAAATGGAGCTTGCTATGGGTACGGTATTCCGATTTATGTGGGTGCAGCGCTTCGCTTTGCGACTAGGCACCATATCCACGATGCTTAAAAATACCTCGTGCGGTATTATTATCACGGATTTGAACATGTACGCGGCTGATCTTGGTTATACAGTGCCGCGCATTATCTTTAGAAGCACCTAGCCTTTTCCTGGGACTTGTAGGCGCCCTTTTTTCTTTGTTCGCACCTCCAGCGCGTAGGTGCATGGCCTATAGGGAGATTTGTTGGACAGTATGAGGTCTGAGCTGTCTTAATATTGCAAGGAAAGAATTTTCAGCGAGGTGGGTGCCATTGGTGCGGATTATAGAGGATAGGAATTCTATTGTACGGCACCATACAACTTACACACCTCTATCACTTGATGTTCTATCTTCCAGCTTTAGTACGATGCATTGTAGAAGTTGGTTGTGAATCGATACCCATGCAGTTACCCTTCCCAATCCGTCATTCATGACCGTTTATCCCAGTATGAGAACCCTAGCCTTGACGCCCTCCATAAGCGCCGCGGCACCCTAGCAGCCATTAAAAGCACAAAGCAAACGCCTCTCGTTTACCCCACTGGGCTTACCCCTCACTTGACAATTCGATGTCTTCTGTCACGACTGACAGGTAGCTTGATGCTATCGATATAATCCTTCCAACACAGACCAGGGACCACAACATCCGAAAGCTATAAGTAAGAGGCAACCACCCGGTTCAAAGCTCAGAAGACAGAAAAAAGGATATCCCAATAGACAGAAGCTCACCGCCCCTTCTCCTACTGCAGACTTCAATTTCTCAAAGGCTCTCCCAGCAGTCCACCTGCACCCAGCAACCATGCTGAACTTCGAACAAGAGCTCCGAATACGTCTGGATAATTTCTTCCGACAACATACCGGATTCTCCTCCTACGCGCATTTCCTATCCGTGCCGCCCATCTTCCGCGAGGAAATCTTCGATCAGCTTCTTACCACCGATACCTTCCTCATCATGCCAGATACAGATGTCCGGGACGCCGTCCTCGGCGACGCAATCCTCCTCTGCCAGAAATACATCACGCGCGACAGCGCCGTCACAAAGGAAGCGCTAGAAACCTACTACGAGAAGAACCATTTCCAGGTCTGGAATGCGCCCTACCTGGCCGAGCTGCTGGTGTACATGGACGATCGACACTCCGATCCGGACGAGGGGTTCGATCCCAAGTTGCACGTGCAGCATTTGACTCTCGGGTTCGAATGGGATGTGCTTGTAGAGTTTGGGCTCGGTGAGGACGATCCGGAAGCTACCATCGAGGGTGTTTTGGGGATGTTGGCTGAGTGTCCGAAGTTGAAGGAGGTTGCGTTTGAGATTAAGGGCACGCCGGAGGGGATATCGCGGTTGAGGAATATTTTCGATGCGCATGCGTCGCAACTGCGGAATCTTGATGAACGCTTGCGGTTGAATACTGACGAGGGCGATATTCCGGCTGGGCTGTTACTCTTGGAGATTCCGTCCGATAGACAGTTGCCCAGGAGGATGATCCCTCATCCGTGGTGGGATATTGATAGGACGGAGGAGATGGAGCTTTTCGAGGAGGATTGGTGGGAGCGTTTGGAGCATACCGAGAAGATTCCTATGGAGTTGTTGGATTGAGGCTGTGTTAGGGCTTTCTGTTTTTCCTTGTTGGGATGGTGTTATTTTCCTACTACGGTTCGCGATGGCCAATATCCTGTCTGATATTCCTGTCTTTGCTTTATCCAGATGACGTGCTTAGACGTCTCTTACTAATATAAGTTAACTATCATACAATAATACTAGGTAACATCCGGAATAATTGATTTCGTTATTGCGCTATTACCATCTGTAACATCATGTGCACATGATAGATGACAAGGGCTGTGCTTTCTATCCTAGAAACCAATACTAAGACCTCAAGGTCACATTGGCCATATCACCCTAAATGACATCAATCATCCATGAGCATCGCCCGACACCCCACACCATGTATACCCAACCGCAAAGCGTAGACGCAACGGTATATCCATTTCCCACTCTCCAAGGCATCAACTAGTCCCGGGGGATATTCCTCCGAGCCCAATACTTTCGTGTTTCGGGGGAACGGGAGGGATAATCAACCATTGACGAGCGTACAAACTGAGTCCGGAGTCCAATCGGCTATCTTCATTCTACGCTAAGTCATTCCCACGTTATCGGTTGGGTCGTTTCAGAGAACAATAACCAATAAGTGGCCGGGCTGATCTATTGTGTATGGGTCTGTGCTATATTAGTTCAGGATGATGGTTCCCCACTTTGCTTCGGCCGGGCAATTGTACTTTCTGATAAGGAATTATCTTCTATGGAAAAGAAAATATGCCTACGAATCCCAGATATTCGCTCGGGCGGATCTGAGTCATGCGTAAGTTTCAAGTTGATGGGATTTGTGGACTGACGTCTAGGATGGTGTCTCTCCTGGCCTATTGATGGACACATCCAGCGCAATAGAATGCGATATAAAACGGGTGTGTGTCTATGCGATCTTCGATAATTGGCCATTTTACCTGTCCCGGTTAGGCAGGATTGAGGCCACCAACTAATATCTCACTAACCATCACGCCATGACGTCAAGTCCCCGGGGAAGAGCTGATGAACTAATATAGTATGCTGGAAGTGGAGTCTATTGTGGCGATGATACTAGTTAGTAGTAACTACACGAGGTTAGTAGCTTGTGGGGCGAGGGAAGAGAAAGTCGACTGAATAGACTACGTATCCGTAAACTTGGTTACCCGCTTGACTCCTTGCTTAGGACAGAGACACGGTAGTCTAACTGTCGGTGTTGTTTATCATCTTCTAGAATTTAACGACGGCAAGATACTACCGAGAGCTTATGCAAAAGACGAGCTTTCAGACAGGTCACAGTAATCGAGGAGAGATAGAAAGTGCTTCCTACCTACATAATTGCTCGATATGCTCGCAGAACCTGCAAGATACGATTCAACTTTCCGTTAAGGGTGATTAGGCACCGCAGCAGGCCGATCCTTCGCAGGATCGAATTTGCGATGGATGTAGATCGCGATCCGGAAAAAGAAAACACGGCTGTAGCCAATGGGCAGACGATCGCGCTGCCAACATCAATGATACATCGCAGTTGCAGGGTGGCTTTTTTCTTATGCAAGATACTTATTGGGTGCGTCGAGAAAGGTTACCAGATTAAGCAAGCCAGAGAATCCACAGAGATTTTCAGTGTGTCTCAAGTCTGTTGCTGCAAAGAGTGTAGGGATATCGGAGCGTATCGCCGGCGATATGTATCGCAACTACTAGCCATGTTGATCAGTCGGATGGCGAGCTATCGGCAACCCCGTTGCTGTGTCGACGTAACTATGTTCAGAAAGTCCAACCCGAGCATCCCCTAGTCTGCAGCGGTAATGTGAGATCATTTAACTCAAAGCCGACGATGTCCGCGTAGCATCCGCCCGAAAAATGTCGCTTCTAGATTATCTGCATACAGTTGGGCATAGATGGTGCTAGTCTCAGTTGCCTAATCCTATGCCCTGAGAAGTCATGAGCCAAGCGTAATATAGAAGCGGATTTAGAACGTTGATGACATGGTTGCCTGCGCGCGGCTGAGGGTCAACTGTGGGATACGATTATACATCGGCTGCCTCACTGTTTGCTCATGATCGCATCTGGCTTCACTTTTGGCCTATACCTATGGGGCCATTTAGTCGTGTCGTATTGATATTTGGAAGTTGGTCTGCCCTTGTGAAACCTTTAACAGCCGCATTATACCAATCCTTGGATCGCAATGGGCCCTAGTAAGATTGCAAGTTGAGTCGTACTTTTGACATCGCCCTACAGGGATGTGATTTCGCATGGTCCGTACGTGTGCCCAGCCTGAAGAAGACCTCTAGAGTTATGGGCCCGTTTGATATAAAGCTGTGGTTTAATGCAGTACCAGTCAATCATCTGACAACCATGCTTCTTGGACCATTAGTTGCAGCGATAATTAGTGTTGGCAGTGAGGTTGGATGGCTGCAGTGACTGAGGGGCGTAACGGCCAGGGGTCGTCATGCAGTGATGATCGAGAAACAAAGGAAGACCAAAGAAAGGTAGAAAAGCCAAGATGCGAACACATCGGGACCAAGCATCA
Organism: Aspergillus flavus; assembly: GCF_009017415.1. NCBI lineage: Eukaryota > Fungi > Ascomycota > Eurotiomycetes > Eurotiales > Aspergillaceae > Aspergillus > Aspergillus flavus. Next base: position 2,693,216 of record NC_092408.1, on the reverse strand, counting down.
GTGGCGGTGAGAGGAACCGAGCAACGGTTCAGCCTGTTTGTGCGACATTGGGACTGCTTTGCTGGACAATGCTGCTGGTGAGATGGTATGTACTTACAAGCATGGATGATTGGAATCAAGCAGCCTGTCATATGATGCCCTGCATCACCAACAAAGGTTGAGCAATAGGAACGACTGGAAGATTCCCAGGCTCTGCGTACCTGATATTTAACCGTCGGAAAGGGCGGCTATCCCCAGGGCGCTTGATAGGGTCCAACTTCCTGTACGAGGGCATAGCGGTGAAAAGCCAGCTGACATCGGTTGATTAAAGTGGCGGTGAAAAGGATTCTTTACCAATGGCGATCCTCGAGCCAAGCGGTACTCCACTATAAACTTATTTCCGTGTAGTTTAAATGGACAGTGGCGATACTACCGCGGTGCATTGAAAGGTTATACTGCCTTGAGGTAGTGATCGGGAGGGTAACGTAGGGGCGGAACCCTAACTAACCAAGTCCGGCAAGGGAGTGAGTGATGGAGTCGAGGGCAGAGCGAACACTAAAGAAAGTAACCCACCACGAGGTGGATGCGCCATCCTTTCTTTGCAAATTGTCGACACTACTGCTGCAGCGAAACATTAGGTCATTTTGGCAGATGGATCGTGCCAGATCGCGGAAGTTGTTTATGGTTCCCCGAAGCCCACCATTGCGGGACTACTACGATAGTTCGATGGTACTAGTATCGCGACTAGTCGTCAGTCTTGACGTCACGCTCTCTATTTTCCGTTTGCAGTAATACCTTGGAATTCCCATCGAAAAATGCAAGAATGCTGTGATTGACCGCGGCTGAAAACGAGATGCAAGTCAATATGCCCTGCCCGTGGAGGAACCCCTGCTGTATAGAAGTTGCCTTTTCGTGTCAGAACAGCAGCAATTGCTTTTTCGGTTGACTCCTTCTAGGCCCAGAAAGAAGATTTCTGATCTAACTTGCTTTTTGATACTCCCTGCTCCTCCTTGTCGAAGAGAAAACCTTGTTCATAGTCACCAGGAAGATAACAAGCATATTATCGTGGACCAACCCCCACGATGGATCGATGCCCAATTTCCGGATGTCCCTCAATCAGAGGAAGGACAAAAGTACGTACTTTTGCCTGAAGGAGATGGGGATTCATCCGCGTGAACGATCGGAGAGTTAAGAGGCCAATCAGGACCGGACGCCTGGATTCCGATATTCCGCTACACAGCAACCGAAGAAAGGAGAAACATCCTCAAAATTCACTGTGGGAGACTAGACTTAAGCCACAAAACGGAATCTGACGGCGATCCTGATGTTCGGCAGCTCGTCTGTTGGATTCAATAGCTTTCCCCGGCCAATCGGGAGACTGAACGGGGCATTGTTTCGGGGACACTTCTAGTGGTTCCATCTTTTTGATGGGTTCATTCCAATCTAGCGGACCATTTTCACTAGGGTCTGTCTTTTTTATTTTAAAAAAAATATTATTATTTTCTCCCTACGGAATGCAAGGGAATTGTTAAAGAACACATCCGATGAAGTAACTTTAACCACATAACGAAAAGTGAGAGCCCGAAAAAATAAAATAAAATAAAAAGTAATTAAAATTTCCAACGGACAGGCAGGCACATGGTCTAAGAAAATAAAATAATAATAATATTAAAAAATAAAACTAATCCTGACCTGGTTGATTGATTCACTTTGGTGTCAATGGATCCCACCAAGTGGCCTGAGACGGTCTCCTGACGGTCAAGAATGCGACTTTCACAAACTGATAAATAGCCTTCTACTGTCCATCCGACTCTCCTGCAGCTGAAGTGAGAATAAAAGGATATTTTAATTAACTTTTAACCTTCACCCTTGAACTTTATCTGAAGCTGTCAACTTTCTCGTCTTGGTACTTTCTTAGACTTCTCTCTTCCGACTCTGATTCACAATATACCTCTCCTCGCTGTACCCGCGGCAAAGATCCTCTCTCACGGAAGTCATGGACAAGCGATCTACAAGTAGGACGACGTCCTCGGCTCAAGAGCCAACTCATCTGGACCTTGCGGAGTACCAGGCGGAATGGGCTAGGATTCATGAAAACACAGTCCGGCAGCTTGAGCAGCTTAAAGGTACGCATAGTTCCCTGGCAGAGCTTTGGTTAGTATTAAAACATTCTGACGCCTCCCAGCAAACGGACAACCTGGAAAGGTCACGGGAGCAGGGTCCCAAAGATCTCCCTCGAATCAGTCTCCCAGCTGACGATCCACCACGACGCGATTCTCTTCACGAAAACCGTTCTTACGATGGCATTCTGTGCCGATTGGAATAAGACATCAATCATAGCGTGGCGCGTACTGGTGCTTGGATTTGATTGCTACCGAGCCATCGAAATTTGCATAGTTTTATGGCGTTTGCAGGGCGAAATTTTGATATCCCATCTTCCATGTTTTATTTACCGTGGTATCGGTGCCTTTGGAACTCTCTTTACTTGATACGGATGTTGCCTTTCATTGATCAAAAATAATACTTTGAGTTGATTCCACTTCTACATTCCAGACGTTCTCCTGGTTGGCTTCTACGTACTCGTAATATCCATTGATTGTTCTTTGCTGCGAGAACGGCTCATAACGTTGCTAGGAGTATTACAAAAGGTGGGTAAGAATAACTATGGCAGAAAACGTTCTCGATTTCGTAGGGTGCCCTCCCTGCTCTTTTGTTATTGTCGCATTTTTAACTGTTAATTTTATTTGTTTTTTACATTTTTTCCCTTCTTTTTTAGGTTATCCTGTACTCTATCCGTGAGTCGGCGTATTTGTTGGGCTGAGGGTCCAAGACTTCATCCCTAAAATTAAACACGGCCGAAAATAAATTGAAACGGGACCCATTAGGTCGGCCAGACCTATATAATTATATATTCCGCAAGCTATTAGTCTATTGCTAGCATACCTATCATCGAACCCAGCATAGCGGAAATCCAAGCCACAGAGCCACAATTGATCTATCGGTACAGGTAAAATATCGAACCGATAGATCTTTGCGCTGCATCCCAAATCAAATACACCCCTGCTTAGTGGGAGTATGTAGGTTCCAGGCCCTAGGTGTCGGGTCCGAGGTGGATCAATCCATGAATGACCTGTAGGTGATCCACTTAGACGGACCCAGCATAGTTGAGACTGAACTTTTCTCTGGGTTTCTTTGTTTCTGTTTACCTCTCTTTCTTTTCCTAGGGTGTCTCCTTTTTTTTTACCTTTTTTTTTCCATTTTTACCCCTCCACACTCCGAAAATTTCTTCCCGATGTTATTTGGTTCTCTCAACGCAAGAGCTCAAAAGTGAGAAAGCCGTGAAGGACTCGGAAATCTGAGTGGCAGGAAGGGCTTGATGGAAATATTTTCCCACGGCACAAACATGGCATATTGTCCAATTGGAATTGCTTCCGCCGCAACGATTCGTACGATCTCCACATAGACTTCGAACTGGAAAACGGATCAGATTATCCGCAAGCGGAACCTGACATATAACGATGGTTGCACATGTCTAAAACAGTTGATCTCAATAATAATGATCCAAAATAGTAGGCAAATAGTCCCAAATAGTGATTGTACCGCGGCTGGGTTTTTCCGGCGTGGTATGTATCAGACGGTGGGTCTTGATCGTTGTACTTTCTTACATGTCCCGTCCCTCGTGAGACGGTACATAGGGTACAGTTACTACCGTACCTTGGGGAGCTTGTCTTGACAGGTGTTCAAGCCTAAATAAGCTAAACTGGTGGTAAAAGGCTAATCCATAGCTAGTGTTCTGTGGTTTCTCAACATTTCTAGTCGGTTTTCTCCAAGTGGCTGTTTCCCACCCAGTATTTTAGTGTTTTTGTCCTTTTCTTTACGATACTGAGAAGGTTTGACTGTCCATGGAATTACTAGGGGCCTATCTAGCATTCCAGTCATTGGGAGCATATTCAATGTTAAGGCAACCTACTCCCGCCTATCGCAGCCCAATATCTATGAGTAGAATCTCTATGGCATTCCTCATACCAGAAGGCAGTGGCAAGGAGAGAGAGAGTTTAAAAAATAAATAAAATAAAAACGATAACGGATTCTCGCCTATGCGGTACCACAAGCGTGCTCTCAACCGCGACTTGACCTGTATGTAGCCGTTGAATGCACACACTAAGGTTTACTATGTACCGCGTCGGATATCCAATAATAGTCCGCCTCACTTTTCCGCTCGCACTGACTAGACGTCAACGTAGATCCGGAAATCACTTCCACCTACCCAGGGGTAACTGTACTGTAGTACTCTACATGGAGCATGTTGGACCCCTTGTTTCTAAGCGACAGTGGCATCTCTTGGCAATCATCGCCCAAACCGCTGCAAGGCTTATCTGGCCTCTACCGTGGTTAGGATTGTTCTCCCGATCTACAGAAAGCCATAGTTGACTCGGCCTCGTTATAGCGTTCGAACCTTCAAATATGCGCCTCCCTTTGATTGATGGGACATATTCACTCCAGCTGGTCTATACTTGGGTGGCTATATCTTAGGTCAACTGCGATAGAGGACTGCTCAGTTTGGTTATGGCATCACTAGGGATACTTACCAACTGTCACCGCCTGGCCTCTATCACCATTGCAGCCGTGTAGAGCAGTTACTTTGTATTAGGCCAACTCAATATGCAACTACTCTAAGAATGAAATGGCTCAAAATCACTCAACTAATCTGTTTTGTTATGCATCTCTCATTTGTCCCTCCACGGTTCACTGGCTAACTAATGCACTGGGTGCACCTTATACCCCACAGTGCGACCCCCAACACTAGTGTTACCTGGATAGCTTCATTGGTGGAAAGCAAATTAAATCGTCAATCCTTCCCGCAACTACAGAGCAGATTGGCTATTTTCCTAGCCTGAAAGTGGCTCCCTTACGTGGATAGTCGCCATCGGTGTTGAACAGAATGGCTGGTGGCCTAGGCGCTTAGCATTAGCGCTAGACCACGACAACACATGAAGGTTTTCCTGAAATATCTGCCCAACATTGGGCTGTGTCCATGGGAAAGCCGCGTCTCACCGAGGATAACATTGTCTTTGGGGTATCAGAAACTACATGCCTGTTTTGGGATTCCCAAACGAGTCGTGGTATTATTGGTCCTGTTGGATGCACTTATGACCGTCTTATTATTAGGTTACATGGTATGTATATCAAGCTATGTCCCTTTAAAAATGGATTAAGATTACCCAAAGCGCGCGCGTGTGTGACCAGGGACTGGTATGTGTGGCACATGGAGCTGGCGTCAGTTTACAGGAAACCTACACCCTGGACTTATTAGTCGCTCGATCGCAGCCAGATTCTCTAAATTACTCGCTCTGACTCGGTCTACGATGTCTCTGGCTGTTTAGTGGACGTACAAGTGTGGACTTTTGCTGCGCGTGTACCACAGTGCATTCGCCATTAGCCCAGCCTGAACAAAACCTTCGGAGCAAATACCTGACTGCTTATGGGCATAGCGCTTCACCTATCAACACCTAAGACTCTGTCCAATACTAAGCACAGTGGACTTTCTCCAGGTGGCTCATCCACATTCGATTAAGTTGTGCAGACTAAAAACAGCATTCCAAATAAACGATCCTACTACTACGCTATCCGCATAGGGTTTGCTGCAGGCATTTTATTCTTTTTGTCTCTAGCATCCAACCGAAGTGAGGTATATGCAGTTCCTCTTTTTCTTGCAAGTTATTTTCCATGTCCTACACGCGTCATCAGTCCTTCTCTATCATGCCTCTTCTCTATTCTCTTCTTCCAGCTGATACTTGGGTAGTTTCTCACCCACATGCCACCCATACTTGCTTCCAGGATGATCTTCTGGAAGCCTTCGGGATCCGATGAAAACTTCTCTAGCTGTCGCTCCTTCCTTTCCTACCACGCTTCGGAAACGTCCTCTTCGTCGCAACTCAGGGAGTAGGTATTCTATAATGTCCTCAAACGTCCCCGGGTTGGTAATATGAGCCAGGTTAAAGCCATCTACTCCTGCCACCTCTACCCATCGTTCCAGCTCGTCAGCGACTGTTGTGGGGCTCCCGACGACTTTCGCTCCAAGTCCACCAACACTTAAGTACTCCACAATTCGCCTCTTAGTCCAAGGAAGATTCTCCGTGCCGGGCACGGTAGCAGACCATCGCCTTACAATAGACTGCACGCGTGGTGATTCGCTGAATCTGAAGTCCTCGTCGTCGGTGTAGCCTGAGAGATCAACTCCTGTCCACCCACCGAATAGGGCCAATGCCCCTTCTTCGTCCGCATACCTGAGATACTCCTCCCGCTTGGCTTTCGCCTCCTCATCTGTCGCGGCGACAATGGCGTTAATCCCAACAATAATCTTGATGTGGTTGGCATCGCGTCCTTCCTCTGCTGCCACTTTGCGGATATTGTCCACAGTCACCCGAACGCCTTCGGGTGTCTGACCACCGACGAAGATCGCTTCCCCGTGCTTCCCTCCGAATCCGTTTCCAGCTTCAGAGACACCGGCTTGAAAGAGAAATGGAGTGCGTTGTGGTGATGGTTCGCAGAAATGGGGTCCAGGCACCTCGAAGTACTTCCCTTTATGGTGTATCTGTCGCACAGCATCGCTGGCGATGTATACCCCTTGTTCTCGATCATCTACGACGGCGTCGTCTCGAAAGCTGCCTTCCCAAAGCTTGTAGAGAACTTCCATATACTCGTGCGCGATCGCATACCGTTCGTCATGAGGAATCTGCTCTTTGAGGCCGTGGTTGCGAGCTGCACTGTCGAGATAAGAGGTGACAATATTCCAGGCGAGACGCCCTTCACTGAGGTGGTCTACTGTGGATAGTCGACGAGCGAGTGCATATGGCTTTTCGTATGTTACACTCGCAGTCACGCCGAAGATGAGGTTTTTTGTTACTGCCGCCATGGCAGGGACCAAGTATAATGGGTCATTGACCGGAAACTGCGCTCCTGATGCCAATGTAGGAACCACATTGGCAGGGCCCTTGTATACGTCGTATGGGCCCAGAGTATCGGCGATAAACATGGCATGAAATCCGGCATTGTCCAGCAACTGTGCTAGTTCGGTCCAAAAGGACAGTTTCTTGTACTGGTCGGTCTTGTTTCTCGGGTGTTTCCACAGCCCCGGCGCCAGATGGCCCGGGGTGTTCATCACGAACGCATTCAATATGATCTGCTTCTTATTATTGTCGCTGTTTGTCATTTTGGTTGGGTTAAGGTATCTTTGCGCGTCTGTTCAGCCGGTATACAGGAGCTGTGATGGGCAACCTAACGTAAAGGACCCACTAAAAGTACCACATACGAGCAATACTCTGCGAGAGAAATGAGCCGTACACATTCTTGTTTTATCTTATTGTTTGTTTCTCGTGTCATTTTGGGGCCGTTGCCGTTATCGCGATGCATCGGGTGGTGCCGCACGAGTCGTCATAGCGTCCTGCAGGCACGCAATCTCATCCATGCATTGCTCACTTCAATCTGCCCTTTCTTTGGCTAAGCTCGCATAAGCTCTGCACTATCCCTAATCCACACTCTCGTATCAAGTCAACGGAATTTGGAGTTCCTTTAATCTGGACCCTACGCAGGTTTTACTACCGGCATTCATGCATTTCGTGCCGCATAACGCAATATCTACCACCGACTGCGTGACACCTCAACCATATGGCATTGGTTATTCTGTCGGCCAGAGTCCGAATGGAATCGCCAATTGAACAAGAAGAAGAGTAACAAACAAAAGAAAAAAAATGGAGTAGCCGATGTAGGAGTCCTTATTAACGTGAAGTTAAGTGGGTTGTCTGTTCCCGATCGGCACGGTCGCAGGAAGCTTTATTACTAGACATTCTTTCATATATTTATTTCGACATTGTTTCACCAATGTCCTCTCTCTTCCTACTACATTCCTGATCATTCCATACCATCATGACTGTAGCGACATTAGGTGTTGCGGGGATAGACTTGATCCCGCAAGGCACAGCCTATGGCTTGCTTATAGGGCTGGGTGTGCTTTTTTGCGGGGTGATTCTGGTCGCGATCAAAGTCCAGAAGGCCTATCTTTCCGAAGACTCGGCCACTTCGGAGATGTTCATGGTAGCGAATAGATCAGTAGGGACAGGATTAACAGCGTCAGCGGTGTTTTCCTCATGGATGTGGATCAACGAAACGGTGTTGTCCGCGGCCATGTGCTATCGCTACGGTCTGGCAGTTCCTCTGGTAAACTCATGATCTTCCTTCAGGCTTCCACTAAGTCAATAATGCTAACAAGATTATAGTGGTGGGGATCTGGGCTTTGTTTCCAGATTGCATTGATGGCCGCATTGGGTGTCATGGCGAAGATCCGAGTGCCCTACGCCCATACATCGCTTGAAATTATCAAGATGCGATATGGCTGGATCGGGCACCTCGTCTTTATCGTGCTGAATCTCACCAACAATGTTTTCGGATGTGCATCCATGATTCTGACAGGCTCGCAACTGATTTATGGAGTGTCCGGCATGCATTTCGTCGCAGCTACTATTCTTATCCCGCTTGGAGGTAAGTTGGGGTTATTTCAGTAGCTCATGAAAGTTGAAGTGCAGTTTACCAACCACCCTATAGTGGTTCTGTACACCGCAGTCGGAGGTCTCAAGGCGACATTTCTTACGGATTTCCTTCACACGACTGTTGCTTTGATCCTCATCATCTATTTTACCTTGTCGGTTCTGACCCATCCCGCAGTGGGTGGACTTGGGGGTCTCTATGACAAGGTGGTGGCCACAGCGAGCGAGAACTATATCTCCGGGAACTTTGAAGGATCACTCCTTACGATGAAGTCAAAAGATGCCATTATCTGGGGACTGGTGTTGAAATTCGGCAACCTGGCTCTTGTTGTCATGGTATGGTTCAGACGACGCAGAAGTACAAAAATGGGGCTATGCTAACATATGGTCAATAGGATACAGCATTCTGGCAAAAGTCCTTTGCCAGCGAGGTTAATTCAACTGTGCCAGCCTACAACCTAGCGGCGGTAGCTGTGTTCGGCATCCCATGGGGTCTGGGAACAGTTATTGGACTGTCCGCACGCGCTTTGCATAACACGCCTATTTTCCCTACCTACCCAGGCCCGCTTACCAGTGCCGAGGTAAATGCCGGTATGGTCATGCCATATCTAGTCAAGGCTCTGATAGGCGACTCAGGCATTGTCGCCTTCTTCATCCTGCTATTCATGGCTTTGACAAGTACAGTTTCTTCCTCAATGATTGCGGTCAGCAGTATCCTCTCATTTGATCTCTACAAAACATACTTCAATCCAAAGGCGTCAGACAAAAGGCTGCTTCATGTAAGTCACATTTCGGTCGTTTTCCACGCCGTCTTCATCACCGGCATCTCGATTGCTCTGAACTACGGCGGTGCAAATATGACCTGGATTGGCTATTTCCGGCCTATCCTCTCCTGCCCGGGAATTATTCCTCTGGCTCTCACACTCTTCTGGTCTGGCCAAACCCGCTTAGCAGCAATTGTTTCGCCCGTTCTGGGCTTCTTTACCGGTCTTGCTATCTGGCTTGCCAGCGCAAAGTCATTGTACGGTGCTGTCAACATGACCACCACTGGCGAGGGCTTACCGGCCTTGTACGGTGCCATTGGATCCTTTTTTTCCCCAGCCCTCTACTCCGTCATCATCTCCCTCTACAAGCCCTACAAGTTCGATTGGCGCGAGTTCCTCCGCATCGAGCTCGCAGACGAGGCACAACTCCATGCCTCCGACCCATCCATCACAACAACCTCTCAAGAAAACCAGTCGAGCGAAAAAGCCATCGAACAATCAACCAGCCCTACCCCCGAATCTCCCCCATCCGAAACAGCTTCCACCAACGACCCAGAGCGAATCGGCGCAGACGAAAAGGTCATGACCGTTTCAGCAACACCAGCTATTGCCTCACCAACACAACTAAGTCTAGACGATATCCGTCACCCTTTCAGTGACGAGACGTTGAAAGAGCTATATCGCTGGTCGCGGATCGCGTGGGCCATCTTCGTGGTCCTTGTTCTTATCACGTTTATCCTCTGGCCTATGCCGCTTTACCGGAACTATATCTTCACGAAGTCTTTCTTCTCCGGGTGGGTTACTGTTGCTATTATTTGGCAGTTCTTTGCTTTCTTGGCGGTTGTTGTGTATCCGCTTTATGATGGGCGGTTTGAGATCGAGAAGGGTGTGAAGGGGATTTGGAAAACGGCGAATGATTATCTTGCGAAGAGAAGATCTTGAATGTTTTTCTTGATTGATTACGTTGGAGTTGTGCTAATAGAAAGGGGAGAAGTTTAGAGTGAGAGACGGGCGTGCTATTTATATTGATAATAGATCAGGATAGAACAAGGCAAGACATTAGGCTTTATGGAAACCCGCATATTTTCTATTATCATGTCTATCTATAGTGCTTTAATTAAGACTATAATAGCTAGAATTATGCTTAAGTCCATATTTACATTGCTTCGCCTTTGTGATAAGTCGGATTTATAAACATTAGCCGATGCCTCTTCTCCAGACATTGAATATGTAGATAGCATAGAAAGCTATGTATTTGCTGGTATTGAAGACGTACTGTAGTTACAAGTTCTAGGCCTCATGCAGCTGTAGTGTGGTAAAAACACAGAGTATTTCAGTGTCAAAACAGGACAAAGTGGACGCGTGAGGCGTGAATTAAGCTCATATAGGATGAGTGTGCGATGCCTTAGGACCCCATAGTCGCGTTTCCTATTGAACAAGAAAAAAACAACTCAACATATCAGTTATCATAATGGCCAAGGAAAAGTCCATAACCCACAGAACCAGACGTAATGACATCTTCATGAGCATCAAGCCCGAACATATGCACAATATCGCGACTGGTGTAAAGAACCACGAATACCGCCGCTACCTCCTCCCATCCAGCGTTCGTCGCATCTGGTTCTACACGTCGTCACCCGTATCTCTCATGGTAAAGTCCCTGGTGAAGTCCCAGAGAACGGCGGTATTGGTAATGAGGACTTCAATGCGGGGGAAAAGGTCTCGAAATACGGCTATGAGATACTTGATCTGTGGAAGTTGAGGGAGGGAATCAGCCTGGAATCAGCCATCTCAAAGGGGTTTTTGAAGGGTGCGCCCCAAAAATATTGTTGGGTTCCAGTGGCTCTCCTAGAGAGCTGTCCACTGGACAGACAAGATCATATCATCTCAAGTGTACCCGAAGAACGCCCTGTTGAAAAGAAAAAGCAACATGATCCAGAAGAACCCAAGGTAATGAACCACTATGGTTCACCACCCTTCGTACCTCCACAGTAACATGACAGAGTCTGGTAATGTATCCAGCTTCCCATGCATAGTTCTCCAAGCGCGTCCACATGTGGGGGCGTCTGTTCTAGGTAAGCGCAAGTACGAGGCTCTTGGTGTATCACTCGGGCAAAGAAGTTAGGAAGCCCTTTCCTATACCTATTTCAGGTGAGGGGATCGACGCTATCTCTGACTCGTTTTAGTCCGCCGATTGTGTCCGTAGGGGACTAAAACCCTCTTGTTCTCCGTTTGGTTGAAATTTTACGTCTTGGCGTGAACTTGAGTCTAGAGCTGAGTCCGAGGCTCAACTCAATGTTGATAGTGAATCTTTACCTTGGTCCAGTCCCAGCAATGATTCTGAGGGCGCTGATACTTCTCCACGGCAGATGACAGTTCGTTGGATGATTAAAGTCCTTCTAGAAGGTCATAGTTCTTGCTGATAGGGCAATGCCCTTATCCACACGTGCCGTCAACCCATCCGATCGCGCAGAATATAAGAACATCCATAGCCCATTAGTCGGGGAACCATCGAATAAAATGCCCAGAAAGGAAATAAAATACAAAAGGAAATGACTCACGAGTCACGATCCAGGGCAGGCCCAGGCGTATCCATCAGAAAACAACGACTAAGCCTGTGCAGAAGCGAACTGATTGGCTTGTTGAAAAGAAAGTTGGGGGAGCCGAATGGGGGCTCCTCATCGCTTAATTGCCAGCGCCGGCAATTGCGTCCAACGGCCTCACACCAAGTGGGTATTCATGACACATAGTATCAATCTGCGCCTTAATGTCTTCTTATCGCAGAGCGCTCGTCGCGATCACGACATCGGAGTGGGGCGCTGGCAATTGCTGAGGATAAGCCTGTCTGCATACTAAATATCGACTCCGATCGCCATTGCCATGTCGCTGTCAGAGTTCTCTGGGTTGTGACCATGGCTGAGCTTTGGGAGACGTTGCACCGCTGGTATCGCGGGACCCTGTATCAGGCTATTGCCTTGGGTCTGATCAGCTTTACTCAGCCCGGTATTTGGGATGCATTGAACGGTTAGTTTCTTATCGCTATCGGAAGGAAAAAAAAAAAAAAAGAAAAGAAAAGAAAAGAAAAGAAAAAAAAAAAAAGAAAGAAAGAAAAAGAGGGAAGAGAAGGGGGTATACAGAAACTGATCTTGCGATAGGACTGGGAGCTGGTGGTCTAGCGACCCCGTATTTCGTCAATGCCTCCAATGTCATCACGTATGTGATCATGATCGTGACATGTCCGTTATTCGCGATCGCCGGAAACAGATTCAGCCTGAAGTGGGTGCTGGTCGCCGGTACTATCGGCTATGTGCCCTATTTCGCGGCATTGTATTGCAATAGTGTTTACGGAACCCAATGGTTTTTGCTCCTTGGGTCGGTGACTTGTGGTTTCTCGGTATGCTACTAGATCGTTCTGGCTGGTTAGAGGAGAAGTATAAATGCTAATTCGTATGTAGGCAGCCGCACTATGGGTCTCGGAGGCTGCTATTGCTGTCGGTTACCCCGAGCCTGAAAACCGCGGTACCTACAGTAAGTGCTATCTCTCTATAATCGCGACTTCCAGCAAGACACACAGTTGCTCACTAGGCTGATAGTCGGTATCTGGATGGCCCTGAACAAGCTCGGATCGGTCATTGGAAACGCTGTTCAACTCGCGCTCAACATAGACGCATCCAGCAAGGGCAGTATCAGCCCTAAGACGTACCTCGTTCTCATCGGCCTCAGTTGCGGCGGTCTCCCTCTCGCGTTAACCGTCGCTCCCGCGCACAAGCTGATCCGCAAAGACGGAACCAAACCGACCTTCAGCTCCGACGAAAATCGTATCTCACTCAAGGAAGGACTGAAGGGGTTTTGGAGAGCGACAAAGCAGAAGTACATGCTGCTTCTGATTCCGATCTTCATGACTGTGCGGTGGAGTCAAACATACCAGGGAAACTATCTGACGGAGTACTTCTCGGTCCGAGGCCGGACACTCGCGGGATTTGTCCAAACCTTGGTTGGGATTGTCGCTACGGTGCTTTGGGGCTGGCTGTTGGATTCGAATAAGATCTTCAGAACGAGGCGGGGAACGGCGCTTGCTGGTTGGCTGACGATGGTCGCTGTGTTTATCCCGCAATGGGTCTTGAATTTTGTCATGCAGACGGACCTGCAGAAGCAAAGTCCTACCCCATCCTTGGATATCTATGACCCGGGATACGGAAAGGCGATCGCCGCGTATTGTCTATTTGGGTATGTGCATCTTCTTGTGGAGTCAGGGACTCTTTACTAACGTACTGGATGGTTTAGCGTCGGAAGCCAAGCATCAGTGGTATGGACATACTGGATTCTGGGAACATATGATATCCACGTCGATGTCCTCGCATACACCACCGGAATTCTTCGATCATTCGAGAGTCTAGGCTTTGCCATCGCATTCGGCATTGGCGCCAGCTCAAACGTCTCCCTCATGGCTAACCTGATCGTCGCCTTCGTGGTGTTCTGGCTCAGCGTACCGTTCACCACGTATGCCTCCTGCCTAGTGAGGGAGCCAAATCCGGCTTCAGCAGATCCCATCAACAAGGACATACAAGACGATCCTGAAAGAGATTTGCCGCCGAAATTGCCGCAAATACAGGAGCATGCAGATGATCTGGACTATCATCCAGAATCACGCGCCTGATGAACCTTGAGTGACTTGACATTAACATTTCACATTCAACATGTATTCTTACGACTTAGTTAATGATAGAGGCCCCAACTACTAATTATTAGAATAATACAAGGGAAATATCTTTCTCTGTATGTTTTATTTTCACTATATCGTGACAAATATGATCCTAGATAAAACATGAGAAACGGACGTTTCGCACAGTGACCTATTAGTGCTTCAATTTGAGAGGATATTTCTGAAAATTGCAGCCTTGCACCTTTCAGGAAGATGATCTGGAGGTTATTGTCTATTAGTCTATATTGTCAAGCGGATACTTAAGTTCTCATGGTGATATAACAGGATGGGAATTGATACACATATCTGTTATTTGGACAGGGTAGACGTGAAAGTCTTTCTTGTGCAACCCTACTTTTGTTCATGCTATTCAGAGCTCGCGTGCCATATAAATACTAGGTAACAATGTAGTTGTTGAAAGGCACATCATCACAAACCTATCGCCTGGGAAACATCTTCACTATGGCTATGCCATGTCCACATCCGCTGGCAGCTAGGGCCAACCCTTTTCCACATTCTCAGCAGCATCTGTTAACACCTGAACTTTATGAACAACCACTCATTCCTCGCAGAAGAATAACCATGGAGCAGGAAAATGAGCCACACATGATCTTTCACCTGATCGAGATTCTTGGGCAAATCCTCTTGGAAACACATACACGAACCCTGTTAACCTCCGCTCAGCTCGTGTGTCACAAATGGCACAAGGTCATCAAGTGGTCGCCTCGTATCCAGAGCGCGCTCTTCTTCAACCCGTCCATGAACCTGCATCATCCAAGGATCAAGAACCCATTTGTTAGTGAAATTCTTTTCCAGTTCGCTGCACACACGGCGGAACCTTGTTTGCTTCGTCTAGAGGCCAGCTGGCGCAGGATGCTGCCACAGCAGCCGCCCGTGTCGTTTATCAAAATACGCCACGCGCGCTCAGAGGACGAAAATGACGTGGTGGAGACTACGCCGGTTGAGGAATTACGGATGCAACATCTTGCCGATGCGATGGGATCTTATGAGGCCAGAGTACTCTACGGCATACGGAAGTTCTCTTCTACCGTTTTACATCGCCCAGTATACCCTGTAATCTTGCTCAATGACGGGTCGGTTTCTGATGCAGGTGAAAAGTGTGACTTGATGGTGTATGATCCTGAATACAATCCTCGCCAATTATCCTGGGTCGAAGGTGAGCCAGTGAGTGTAATGGACATGCTGTTCGAGCAGCTGGAGGGCTGTTATTCTACGATTAGGCGTGATCCTCGGCGGTGGTGGTGATCATGATTCATGATTCTATTTGTTGTGAGGTTTCTTTTGTTCTTTTTCCTTTTTCTCTTGAGAGAGATGAAAATGGAATGCAAGATAGTTTGTGTGGACCGTGTGACTACTATGCATTGTTGTTCTATGAATCTCTTTGGTATGTGAGCTTTGCTTTGACCATATCCTCCTATTCTAATGTATGAAGCGTCCATACTAGCGGGGTGTATGTCTAGTAACAGTTATTCATGAGTTATACAGAGGAAACTGATTAGCTCCCAGCAGTAGAAAAGAAATTGCCAAGACGGATGTGATGCTCCACGACAAAGGTCGTGAGAAGACATAGAGTAGATAAAGAGGTGTTAGACTATTTATATAGTACCTTAAAGTGACAAGTGCATATGCTCTGTCCCTTTATCAAAAAAAAAAAACCAGAAAGTCATGGCGAAAGAAGAAAAGGACAAGGCAAAATATACATACAGGAAGTGGTATATAGCTGGCAACTTATATTATATGGTAGTCGAACCAAAAGAAAAAAAATCTCCCCGACTGGGAGTCGAACCCAGGTCTCCCGCGCTTGTTCTCGTATGAGATGACAAGCGGAAATCATGACCGTTAGACCATCGAGGACTTGTTGAAAGTCAGTGTCTTATTTTGAAATATATTACAAAAACAATAAAGAACAAAGAGTTCCTCAGGCAACCCTTGGCCGTCCTCTGCGCTCATCTACTGAACAATGATCTGACACCTATTCATAATTCATTACAAAATTATCGTATCACTGCCATCAAGTACTCTATATCCGCTATTTATGCTACTTTAGATTTGATATAAAGTCAACCAGTAGTTATTAATGATGTGCAGCACCTGGGACCAATATATATCTTTGTACATCGTTCGCGAATGATATGTGTTACTTCTCTCTGGAGCTGACAGCCCATACTAACCCAGCAGGATCCTAAAGTCTCGTTAGCATGCTAATAAGTTTCCCCAGGGATGCGCCACGCGAAGTTCGCCTTCCACTGATACCGCATGCAACATGTTGCAGGCCCTGCACGATGGCTTTGATGCCTGTCGCTCCCCTCTTTCACCCCGGACTCGGCTAGCTAATAGCCACGAGAAATACAGATTGACCAATTAAGACACTTCAGTGTAGGTTCAGTTCCTGCATAACGTCAGCCAACATGCGCTTTTCAATAGCCGAGCGAGACTCTCAAGACACGCGACTCGTAGTTCCGCGAGATGATCGACAGGGTACCCCGTCCCCGCCGGGGTTTTGCCCTGAGCGTCGCCCTGCAGAACCCATGCGGAGACGAACAAAGAGGGGGAATGCAAAACCGACATCATCGTGCATGGACTCAGGAACTAATGATATTATTCTCCGGCCCTAAGCTGTGACCATTTTTGGTCCGAAAGGGGCCGAGCCAATCGCCTGTGGGTTGTGCCAAGATCGGTGCTTTGCTTCATATGATCTGTGGTCGCGATAGTGGAGTACCACAGAATTGACTTGATGCCTGATATTTTCATCATCTTGGAGACCCTTGGAGTACCTTATGCGGCCCACCCGACGCCTTCTCAATACAAGAAATTGCTGGGCAGTGGTATAATGGCAGCCATAAAGCTTGGTTCGTCCTAAGAAATTAGGGTGGCGGTGGGCGCGAGGTTCCTTGTACCACAGAGGGTGTAAGTTATGTTTCTCCGAGGTTTTACAGTGGTACCTGGCTCTGGAATCTTTAGGTACCTGAAATAACTCGTTGTCTCACTGTAAATAGACAAAGATCGACATGTCGTATGGTCCACTATACGTAGTCCATCCAGGAGCTATTGATATACCTGGGATACGATCCGGATACGGCGATGGGCTATGCTGAGAAACTAGAGGGCCCAAAGGGTTGCTAAAACAGGTATTGTGACTGAGACTTCAGAGCGCGATAGCCTTGGCTGTCATTGTAGAATGCCGCACTGCATGCTTCTGTGTGGGTATCGCACACCACAGTATGATCGGGCACTCCGCATTCTCCATACTCTCTCCACTCTCGGTTGAATGCCCTTTTCACTCCCGCACGGCATCCTGCCTTGTTCTCCAGTTTTCGACACCCGAGGACGGTTAATTATCTCTTCAAGCGCGAATATAAAATCATGGAGTATGACCGTCTAATGATGCTCCCAGTCTCAGGTATCACATCAGAAATTGCAAAATGGTGGCGTTATCAACTCTTTCGGGGCTCAGTGCCCTTCCCTTTCTGTTTTCTCTGGTTCAGAATGTGTATGGTGTTTCTCTTGAAGTTTCCACAGAGAAAGGAAACTCGTCTAGCCCTATCTTGTATGGCTTCATGTTCGAAGTATGCGACCCTGGCACACCGGACAGTGGACCTCATAACTAATAGAAAAATCAGGATATCAACCACTCTGGGGACGGAGGTATTTACGGACAGTTGCTGCGCAATAATGGCCTGCAGGGAAGCAAGCCTGGCCTAACTGCGTGGGCTGCCGTTGGCGATGCCACCATCGCCGTTGACGCACAGAATCCCTTGACCGAGGCGATCCCGCATAGTTTGAAGCTCGACGTCAAACAGGGTGCTTCCGGTGCTGTTGGATTCACCAACGAAGGTTACTGGGGAGTCCCGGTAGATGGAAGCGAGTTCTTGAACACGTTCTGGATCAAGGGCAACTTCTCCGGCGACATCACGGTTCGACTGGTGGGCAACAACACTGGTACCGAGTATGGCTCGACGAAGATCTCGCAATCCTCGAACTCAAGCAACTTCACCAAAGTTTTGGCAAAGATTCCTACCAAGAAGGCTCCTGATGGTGCTGTTCTCTATGAGCTCACCGTTGACGGAGCGTCGGTTGGTGGTTCCTCATTGAACTTTGGGCTCTTTGAGCTTTTCCCTCAGACTTACAAGTCACGGTTAGTATGAGCTTTCCTGTACCGAGATGAGTGGTACTGACATCGTTTGTAGGTCTAATGGGCTCAAGCCTCAGGTGGCTCAGCCATTGGCAGACATGAAGGGATCTTTCTTGCGATTCCCTGGAGGTAACAATCTGTGAGTCTTCATATTCCTGGATCAGGTACTCTGGATGGACACGAACTGACAGATCCAGTGAGGGAGCAAGCGAAGCCAGGAGATGGAAGTGGAATGAAACGATCGGTCCCGTGGAAAACCGTCCCGGACGCCAAGGCGACTGGTCATACTACAACACAGACGGGCTGGGTAAGTGCACCTCAAATATGCTACTAGACCGAACCTAACCGGCTAATTAGGCCTTGATGAGTACTTTTACTGGTGCGAGGATATGGGGCTTACCCCTGTCCTGGGTGTTTGGGCTGGCTTTGCTTTGGAGTCCGGTGGCAACACACCGATCACTGGCGACGCCCTGAAGCCTTACATCGATGATGTACTGAATGAGCTTGAGGTACTCCGTCTACCCCACTGCGTCCAGGAACAGCACTGACAGGATCATAGTACGTTCTTGGTGACGCAAGCACGAAATATGGCTCCCTTCGTGCATCGTACGGGCGCAAGGAACCCTGGAAACTTACCATGGTGGAGATCGGTAATGAGGACATGCTAGGCGGCGGTTGTGAATCCTATGTGGAGCGCTTCACGGCTTTTTACGATGCGATCCACGCTGCCTATCCGGATCTTACCATCATCGCTAGCACCGACCAATCATCATGTCTTCCCAGTAAGCTGCCAGAAGGCGCTTGGGTCGACTACCATAACTACAATACCGCCGATAACCTCGTGAAGCAATTCAGTCAATTCGATAACAAGGATCGATCCGTCCCGTACTTCATCGGGGAGTATTCGTGCCAGCAGGACAACGCGTGGCCCTTCATGCAGGGATCCGTTGCTGAGGCCGTGTACATGATCGGTATTGAGAGGAACAGCGATGTGGTTAAGATGGCGGCATATGCCCCTCTTTTGCAACTGGTGAACTCTACCCAATGGACGGTATCTCAATAGCACCCACGGAAACAAAAGGGTAAAATGGAAAGCTGACTTGACTATAGCCGAACCTCATTGCCTTCACACAGAACCCCAGCACGGTCATTGAAACTACCAGCTACTATGTGCAGCAGATGTTCTCTGTGAACCGTGGAGACACTATCCACAACGTGACGTCTGATTCTGCCTTTGGGCCTGTTTACTGGGTTGCCTCCAGTGCTGACGACAAGTATTACGTGAAATTGGCCAACTACGGAGCTGATACCCAGGAGATCACCGTTACCATCTCCGGGAAGACGGGCGGCAAATTGACAGTTCTTGCCGACAGTGACCCGAAGGCGTTCAATTCTGATACCCAGACTCTGGTTACACCCAGTGAGTCGGATGTGAAGGCGACGAATGGCAAGTTCACTTTCACGCTGCCGGCTTGGTCGGTGGGTGTTCTTGCTGCTCATTGAGTATGGTTGCAAATGGAATAAACAGTATATCTGAATGTTAAACCTTTCCTTTTGCATGTCTCGTATTTCGTTTAAACCTTGACCTATGTTATTACCCTAGGGCCTATTTTATGCTCGGCTATATTGGGTCGGCTTACAAACCAAAACAGGTATATCCACCGAACCCAAGTTGAACTCCACGTACGGCAAGTTTCCAGACAATATAAAATATTACCAAGGTTGGTAGATCACCTACCAATAATATTAGCCCCCCCCCCTTTTTTTTTTTTTTTTTTTTTTGTGGAATATCATCTAGTTCGATTCCGACCGCTTTTATACTTTAAGGCTTAAGCCAGCAGTACGGAGTACTTTACCGCTTTTGAACTTCAATTTCCAGACCCTGTGGTCCCTAAGTTTAGACCTTGCTACTGTTAACCCTAGGCGCTGTAGCCCCTAAGCTTAGGGCCTAATCTCCAGGTCTACACCCCCACCACCATCAGCACTACTACTGCTGCTGCTACTACTATAATAGTGATTTTTAATATGATTCAGTTGAGGTATAAGCTCAAGAATCAAGATCGTAGTAAACATGCCATAAGATTTTAAAATAGTATTCCCCATGGTTTTACTAGAACTTAAAACTAGGAGTGTGTGGCAGTCGTGGCCGAAGGTAAAACGGTGAGATTTCGGTAAAATTGCTCGCGAGGTACTGTCCGACTTAGGCCACTGTATCAACGTCCTCACTACTTCGTAGTGACCATCCTAAGTTCAATGATTCTAAGCCAGGTTAGTGTATTCGTAAGGAATACGACGCACAGCCCACCAGTTCGATCAACCGGGCTAGCGGGTAAGAAACGGACGAGATTGACGGAAGAAATTCTCGTCAAAGCACGGCCGCTATCCCTCTTGAGAGTAAATTATCCGTGGCTAAGGCTAATATTGGGACGCGGCATTTCATCCGTATAGTATGGATCGACCCCAGTTTTTCCCCAGATTATCGCGGACGCCCTATTCATGAAGTGTGGATAATGCGGGGGATGAACCGCACGCCGTTGGTGTCCAACGCAGGTCCTCTTTAGCAATATTTTCTGAAGAATACGAAAAATATAATTACCTGGAAGCCCCCAGCTTCTTATTTTATGTCAGAGGAAATTAATTACACTCGTGAGCCTGCTTCATCGGAATGCCGAGGGGGAGGGAGGGCTTTAGCAGTCTGTTGCCGTTAAAGAATTCGTCTGGCAGAGTACAAGCAAAGCAATGGATACCCACCCCTCATCTGGTACCTCTGCAGAGGCCGCCAGCTATTATGAGTTAAGCTGGTCGATTCTAAGCAGCATTGGTCTGTTCACAACACTCCTGAGTATCTGGGCCATGCTCATCACACGGCCCAGTCCCTTGAGCTTCATCCCCATCATCGTTTCCGCAGCTGGTGCCGTGGCCAACGGACTCTGTTACTTTTCCTTCTACACATCATATCCTACGGGGGACCGAGCAGCCGCCAGTGCCATTGCTGATATTCTCTGGCTGGTGAGCCCATCACTCGGTCAACTCTGGCAACCGGATGCCTTACTAACCAGACATTAGGTCCAAGAAGCCGGCCTTTCATTTTACAGTTACCAAATACTACTACACACTCTCCGTGACTCGACCCGGATAATCTTCCTTTCCCTTTTCTGGTTTTTCATGGTTGCCATTGGCGCCATCCGAATGACTATACTCGCCAGCAGAGTCCTCGAAATCACTCAAGAAGGCGTGTCCTCGCATTCCACCGGCCCATTACAACACCGAATCGACTACCTGCACGTCGGCTACTTCGCTTCTATCGCATTGGTCGAAACGTGCAGCTCTTTCTTTCTCATTCGCCTCCTGCACAAGGCATACCGTGCCTCTCCTAAACTTTCCTGCACGAGACTAGTCTTCCGGCATATGCTCCGCACCACTGAGATGCGCGTCGCTAGCCTCTGCGTGATCGGTATCACCCGCGCAGTCACATATTCGTTGCAAGTCACATCGCAAACAGCCACGACGGTGGCAGGTCAATTTGATCGGTTTGCGTATACGATGGAATGCTTGTTTCCGCTGGTTATGGTGTAAGTTTTCTTATCTCTTCTTGTACAGTGCGAGAAGCTTATACTGCGTAGAACGGACATTCTCGCTTCAAAGAAGTTCCATATTGGTGATCGGAACACCATGACAACCATGGAGGCGTCACCGATTGCACCTTATCGGGATCTCGGGAGTCCCGTGAATAATAATAGCCCGAGGGATTTGGAGCGGCCGCGGTCACCATTTTAAACTCTGTTTGGAATGGTTTCACTTAACTCGATGACTGTGGCTATATACTGTGTTGTCGAGCCTATGACAGACAGCTTTACGATATGGTACCCCGTTTGTATTGAGTCGTAGTTCTGCCCACATCTCTCATGGGTTGGCATTTTGGCGCATATTAAACTTTGCCTACAAAAAGTGCTCTCAGTTAAACTCTTGTCGGAATCCAATGTGTTAAACCTTGAATCTAGTAGACTTGTCTGACAATCGTAGACGACTCTTTAACCAAGATGGCTATCTGCCACCCCTGACCGCCTATTAAATCTGTCTGACTCAAAATGCCAACGGAACAAATGTTTATCCGACGGTTTTCCCCCACCTAAAGAAAACCATCCCACCAGCGCCAGCGCCGCCTTTCCCTTTTCCTGCGCATCTCCCTACAAGTCTCATTTCTGGCTTTGACTCGTCGCGATGGACTCGGAAGCACAAGCACGGTTTAATCTCATCAGCGAGAATCTCGCCGAGATCTTGAACCCCGAGATTATCGAAAACATCTTAATCGAAAAGAGAAATCCTAGAATCTATTGGGGTAAGAGTCACGTTACATACACAGTCATGCACTAGCTAACCTGTGTTTCGTATTAGGTACGGCAACGACAGGAAGACCACATGTCGGATATTTCCTCGCTGCGCTCAAAATCGCCCAATTGCTCCGTGCACAATGCGACGTCGTCGTCCTGCTCGCCGATGTCCATGCCTTCCTTGACAACCTGAAGGCCCCGCTTGAGCTTGTGGAGAACCGTGCTCAGTACTATAGAAAGATCATTACGGCAATTCTCGAGTCTGTCGGCGTGCCTACCGATAAGCTTGAGTTTGTTCTTGGCAGCTCCTACCAAAAAAGCCCCGAATATGTCATGGATGTGTATCGCTTGTCTAGTTTGATCTCTGAGGGAGATGCTAAAAAGGCTGGCGCAGAGGTTGTCAAACAGACCGAGAATGCTCCTTTGAGTGGTCTTCTGTACCCGGTGCTTCAGGTCCTTGACGAAGAGCACCTGAAGGTTGATGTTCAGCTGGGAGGTATGGACCAGAGAAAGCTCTTTACCGCTGCCACGGAATGGCTGCCTAAGATCGGTTACCGGAAGGTATGTCTGCCATTACTATTGGCGAAAATCTCTTAAAGCTAACGAATCCTTATCTAGCGCGCACATCTGATCAACCCTATGATCAGCGGATTGAAGGGCGCCAAGATGAGTTCTAGTGTTGAAGGTAATTCTCATTTTAGCCCACCAAAGTTCGCTAAAGGTCGCTATTGATGCTAATTCTGAAACAGATAGCAAGATTGATCTGCTAGACCCAGCCGAGAGCATCTCGAAGAAGATTCGCAAAGCGGAGGCAGCCCCTAAGGTCGTCGAAGATAACGGAGTCATCGCACTCGTGGAATATGTTCTCCTACCCGCTGCCGACCTCAAGGGTAAGAAGGAGTTCCGAGTCGAGCGAAGGGATGAGGAGCCATTGATCTACACCGATATCAAGCAACTTGAGGAAGATTATAAGAACGATATCGTACGTTTGTCTTTCCGTGTCATTCTGTGCCTCAGAGGAAACTAACCTAAATACTTTATAGTTAACGCCACAACTGCTTAAGCCTGCTGTAGCGCAGGGTCTTATCGACCTTATGGCTCCTATCCAAGCCGCCTACCAAGCCTCTCCAGAATGGCAGGAGATTACTTTGAAGGCCTACCCGCCTCCCGTTGTGGAAAAGAAGCAGAAGAAGGTCAAGAGCAAGGGCACTCGTTACCCGGGTGCCAAGGCGCAGGAGGCCCAAACGAATGGTGCTGATTCCACGGAGAAGTAGTTTCGAGTAAGGCTCTACCTGTCACTTGTCAAATCAAATACAGTTCATCCAGAACCAGCGATAGAACACCTTTCAATGACTCATGGAGATGTCTCTTTATTAAGAAATAAATTCGAGCATAAGCTAAGTGATGTTGAGGAAAGCAACATGGGACAAAGACGCCTGTGAAATCTCGGCATATGATAGCAATGTCCACGTTATGCCGGTAAACCAAAAGCGAACAATAAAAAGCAAGAAAAGCAGAAGCAAGTACTCTGCCGACCGACATCCATCGAAGCTAGAGTGGAGAGTGTTGAACTCGATCCCCGTGTGGATCAATCCGAGCATTCGTCGCGCTCCATCGCTGTCCGTTATATTTAGCCCTTATCACCGAGTTGGAAGTATCGTCATCATCATCGCTACCGATAGCAATTTTTCGACTCGTACCGTCATCACTAGATGTGTTGTCGTCCGCCTTCCACTGCACTCAGCACATATGGACCCTGCAGTCATTTCATCCAATATATCGCTGTCATCGATCTCACCAAAGTTACAGTTATCGGTGTTATCAAAGACGCCTTCGTCGGCTATCCCATCTTGAGAGGCTGCTGGAGGACTTGGAGAACGATCCTATTTTTCCAGTACACGAAGTACACTTAGATCTTAAGAGATCGCCATGGCTGAGGGATGAGTCGCAGCCAAAATGTCTTTTGATGGCTGACCACCAAGGAAGTGGATAATCTTTCCATCATGGGCCCGGGGATTCAAGTCTGCGCGTCCTGCAGCCTAGCAGTCATAATCTCCTTCGACTTTACCCCAGTCCAGGAACTGTTTCGGTTTTTCCATGCTTCTAATAGAAGACATTAGATATTAGAGAGTCGGGTCTGGGGAGAGTGAGTCTGACTGGCGCGCATTGGCCGGTCAGCTGTTCTATTTCCACGGGATGTCCTGGCGTTTCGTCAGACCGACTCGTCTTTCCATAGATCTTAGATAGCGATGCATTCAAAATGTTAGATTTCTCTTTTATTCACATGGGAGAGGTATTAAAGAAAGTGGCCCATGGATCTCGGGCAGACGGTAACTGCCGCCTGAAGGCCGTCAGGATAGGTTGACGAGCCGTACTTTGGGAGTACAAAGCACAGGAGAAAGCTTACAAGACTGGAGCACTCGTGATTTACTTAGCCCTATTTCATCCAGAAGGCCTCGAACCTAGAGTTTCAACTGCACGATCATTTTATACCCAGATAGTGACGGAAGTAATTTGTGACTCTAAAGTCCGATGTAGGCAAATATACATCCTAGGTCTGGACCAATAATCTTCAGCTTAGTGCATATGGAACTAGCTATTTGGGGCCATTTTTCATTCTTAGAGACCGAACAAGGACATAAAGCGGAATTTGGTAGAGGGTTCGCCGTTAAATCCGGGGAGCGTTACGCATGCTAGTATTCTTGATTTATAATCCTTATGCATTTAAATACTCAGGTCTGAAAGAAGCCGATATGTAGCCGTTGCAAGACAACACACATCGGATTGCGGATCTAGGATAGCAGACACACCCAAGATAATGCCCCAAACATTAGTCCTCATCACCGGTGCCAACCAAGGCCTTGGCTATTCCACAGCAGAGCAACTCGCCAAAACAGGCAAATATCATATTCTGCTTGGCGCGCGAACCAAATCAAAGGCAGAATCCGCGATCCAACAACTGGCATCGGATCCCACGATCGACAGTTCAACATTGACACCCTTGGTCATCGATGCTAATGACGATACCTCCATTACCGCAGCGGCGAAGTCTGTCTCTGACCAGTTCGGGAGTCTCGACATCTTGATCAACAATGCTGCCATTTCTAAACCCCAAGATCCCAACTTGAGTCTTCGTGACAACTTCCGCGCCGTCTTCGAGACCAATGTCTTCGGCGTCGCTGTTATTGTCGACACTTTTCTGCCGCTCCTGAGGGCTTCTAAGTATCATGACCGCCGTATTGTTAATGTGACCACAGGCTTGGCTCAGATGAGTGTCGCTTACTCTCCGACATCCGAGTACGGTGCACGGCGTACGCCTCTGCCCGTGTATCGGAGTAGTAAGGCAGCTCTGAATATGCTTACGGCCGTGGAGGGTGTAACCTTGGAGAAGGAGAATATCCTGGTCGTTTCCACGTCACCAGGATATTGTCGGACGAATTTCACGGGCGGTCATGGTGTCAAGGATGCAAGCCAGGGTGCTATGAATATCGTTCGTGCTGCTACCGAGGGAGATCCGAAGACCCTGCTTGGTACAATTGTTGCGGAGGAATACCGCGTGGAGGATATTGGCTGGTAGGGTATCTGCGATGCATTGTCGATACCTCTCTTTAGTCTTTACTACCCTGCTCGCTTCTGCCGAGTCGCCTGGGTAATGAACGCTAGGGTCCACAGCTGAGTCTTATATGTATGTTGTCAATTAGCAATTGTGTGACACCACAATCTCATCATGCTGTCAAATTATATGGTATTCAAACATATCGCTTCTTGTTCCAACGCTGGTTTCCACGCAACAGCCAATCTATCTTCATCTCTGAAAAGGAAGGAAAAAGAAAAGGAAAAAAAGTTCGTAACTAAGATAAACATCGAAATAGAAGCATGAGTGGTACACCAGGGAGCGTTAGCGCCGCATCTTCTCAAACTTGCAAAGCACATGTCCGTTTATTGTTCTTCTACTGTGTAGGAATTTTTAGCACAAGACCAACAGAGATTGGTCGTGCTCTCGTTGATGGATCTCCCAGGAACATATATGCCCAAGCCACAGTAAAGAAAGATGGGTGGTCACTGCAAGTTATTTATTCCGAAGTTCACGATTGCTGGTGACGTACTCAGACTGCGCCCACCAGAATACTCACACCTTGCGATGCATAATTCCTGCGCCAGCCTGGAGATCCCCTTGTATTAGTTCCAATGAATGGTATCGACCCTGGTCAGAAGCTTACCTGGTGATTGGGAAAGACTAGGGTGTCAGCAATAACAACATTCTCACGCCGCCCAGCAGCAAATACCACGATCTCAGCGATATCATCGCCGGTTAGAGGCTCAACTCCCCTGCGAGCCATCAGCTTATACTACACACCCCATATAGTGGCAACTTACTTGTAAACAGCATCCGCCTTCGCCTTATCACCATCGAATCTCACAAGAGAGAACTCCTATCACCCAAATCAACCCCCGGATGTCCAATCGCCACAAATTTTATGGGTAGGGCCTACCGTCTCCACCTGACCCGGGTCAATCTCAATAACACGGATGCGTGTGGCAATAAGTTCCTTACGCAGGGCGTCTGTGAACGAGCGAACGGCTGCTTTAGTCGCGCAGTAGATACTCCCACCCTGGTATGGATCACGGCCGGCGATACTGCCAATGTTGATGATATCCCCTCGCCCACCATCAGGTCTGGTCTTGAAGATGGGCAGAATGGTCTGTGTCATGTTGATCAGGCCAGTGACATTCGTGTCGAACATTACGGCCATATCCCCCGGCTTGATATCGGGCGCTTGAGCCATGCCTTTGACCAGGCCACTGTATATACAATCAGTTAGCGTAGGCCAGGCAGACATGTAAGTGGTCATGGATTATGAAAACGCACGCATTATTAACCAGTATATCGACATCCTTGAATTCGTCTGGTAATGAGGGGACGAATTGCTCAATCTCCTCCGGTTTACTAACATCTAGTTGGACGGGGAGTACTTTGACCCCGTCGCCAGCCTCCTGGTAGATCTCGGCGGCGACCTCGCGAAGGTTGTTGATCCGGCGTGCGGTGAGAATCAGCTTTAGGTTGCCTGGTGACGTCCGGGCGAATTCTTTCGCAATGCTCTTCCCAATTCCGGATGAGGCACCGGTTATCACGATTGTCTTGCCTTCAAGACGCTTGGCTATTGTTGAACTTAAAGACATGGTGGATGTATATAACGGGTAACGAGTTGAAAGTCAAATAGCGCCTCGAATATACTAGTAATCTCCTACCAGTTGAAACAATCGTTCCAGGGCTTGAAGGGTCTATATATCGGATCCTATATTTACGGAGATGACATTATCTAGTGTGATGGTGGATGTCCGAAAGCCCGGAAAAATCCCGATATACGCGACGGAAAATGTCCGATATATCGGAACTTTGAAGCACATCCCCAGTTTTTCCCCGTGTCGATCAAGATTTCATGAGTCAATTGTGAATGACTCATTGAAATAGGCAAGAATAATGTGTTTAAAAAGCGAGAAAAACCCTCCCTCAGTCCTCATCTCTACACTACCCCACGATCATCCCAGACGAGACCAGCACAATGCCGAGCGCCAGTGAGACAAGTACAGATCTGACGAGCCGCAATCCCTACGGCCACGGCAATGGGGTTAGCGATTTTTTGAGCAATGTCTCGCGGTTCAAGATTATCGAGAGTACCCTGCGTGAGGGCGAGCAATTTGCCAATGCCTTCTTCGACACGCAGAAGAAGATCGAGATTGCCAGGGCACTAGATGAGTTTGGGGTTGATTACATTGAGCTCACAAACCCGTGCGCCTCAGAGCAGTCGAGGCTTGACTGCGAGGCCATCTGCAAGCTAGGCCTTAAGGCTAAGATTCTGACCCATATTCGGTGCCATATGGACGATGCGCGCATCGCGGTGGCCACCGGCGTTGATGGCGTGTAAGTTCCTATTGTCCCACGGCTACTTTCATGGCTAAGTGAGAATCAGCGATGTAATGATCGGAACATCGTCTCTTATGCGCCAGCACTCCCATGGCAAGGACATTGAGTATATCAAGAAGACCGCCATTGAAGTAATCAACTTCGTCAAGTCGCAAGGCATTGAAGTCCGCTTTTCAACAGAAGACTCCTTCCGCTCGGACCTGGTGGACCTCCTCTCAATCTACTCTGCCGTTGACCAAGTCGGCGTGAACCGAGTCGGTGTTGCCGATACAATCGGCTGTGCCTCCCCACGACAGGTGTATGAGCTCATCCGCGTCCTTCGCGGTGTAGTCAGCTGCGATATCGAGACCCATTTCCACGACGACGCTGGATGTGCAATCGCAAATGCATATTGCGCTCTGGAAGCAGGTGCAACACATATCGACACTTCGGTACTGGGGATCGGTGAGCGGAATGGTATCACCCCACTTGGAGGGCTGATGGCGCGGATGGTTGCCACGCATCCAGAGTATGTGAAGTCAAAGTATCGCCTCGATAAGATTAAAGACATAGAGGATCTTGTTGCCGAGGCTGTGGAGATTAATATCCCGTTCAACAACTATATCACGGGCTTTTGCGCGTTCACGCACAAGGCTGGTACGTACTCCACCTGCTCAAGTTCCCAGACAACAACTTACTAACCTTGATCCCAGGTATCCATGCCAAAGCCATCCTCAACGACCCAAGTACCTACGAAATCATCAACCCCGCAGATTTTGGCATGACCCGCTATGTGCATTTTGCCTCGCGGCTGACCGGTTGGAACGCCATCCGATCCCGGGCGCAGCAACTAAACATCAGCATGACCGACAAGCAATACAAGGAGTGCACGGCCAAGATCAAGGCTCTAGCCGATATCCGCCCGATTGCGATCGATGATGCCGACAGTATCATCCGGGCGTACTATCGCAATATTCAATCGGGCGAGGACAATCCGTTGATGGAGCTCACTGCAGACGAGGCAGCGCAGCTTGCGGCGAAGGAGAAGGAGCTCGGGGAGGTGGTGACTGCGTGATACTTTGCTTACGGCGATTCTGGGAGACAGCAGAGATGGAAAAGTACTGGAAAAACCTTAAGGCTTATGACTGGATCATGTATAGTAATGAGAGTGTCGCAACGCCTCGATCAAAGCACACTGGAGTATACCCTCTTTTCCAACGGCATGTCCATGGACTATGTGACGTCCCCACGAGTTCCAACGCCCTTGACGCTCTCCGTGCCGGTCTGGATCGACCTCGAAAACAACTTTGCCGCGATCCCAGGTGACGGCGAGGGTGCTGTGGCGATGATCCATACTAGCGATATTGGTCGCTTCGTTGCTGCAGTACTAGACCTGTCACAATGGGAGAAGCGCTATCATCTGATGGGTGATTCTCTTTCCATCGATGACATGGTTCGTCTTGCTGAATAGGTCAAGGGTGCTGAATTCGAAAAGCACTATGATCGGAAAGAAAGCCTACTTGAACATAAATGTACTTTGCTCCCTACTGCAAAAGAACGTTTGCCCCCAGGAGTTAATGAGTCGTGGTTCATGGGCATGATTGCTGCAGTTGGAGTGAGAGTTATTGACAAGGAGATGGAGCTATCCACTTGAGCTAGGCCAACTGAGAACAGGGTCTATAGCACTTATCTTGAAGTGCGTCCCATATGATCTATTAGTTACAGACAATCTTTATTTCGTACTAAAGAGACCTATAAGCATTGGCTATCTAATGCAGAAGGGCGTAAAAGAATGTCAAAGGCGTTTACTTCTCCGTCAGAGATCCTGTGGCCTCATCCATGTATCCTATAGCTAGTTGTGCTCCTCTTCTTGTAAAATCATCAGGGTCGTTCGCGAGCTCAAGCAATCGTTTCTTCCAGAATGCCCAACGTTCGATAGGCTCGCCAAAATGCATACGCACGGTCGGGAGATCTGGATTACCCTTCAGCCCGTCTCTGGCGATACATTGATGCATTCTTTGCCCATTATGCTTAATCCAACAAGCAACCGCCGGCACTTGAAAGTCAAGTTCGAGGGAATAAAATGCTAGGGGGTGATGGTGTACCCCAGTCCTCTCTTCTGCGTGATAATCGTGATTGGGTTTCATCTCCAGCGTCCATATCACGTAATTTATCGCTCTCCATAAATCCCATATGCCAGCTGCAACAAGTTGTGACTCAACCTCTTGAGCTCTGATATATAGTCCCCGTTCGCGGAGTCTTGCCGCCGTGTCCGGATAATCCTGAAGAATATTCATCGGTATCCTCCAATGAGCATCTCTCCACTCCGCAGCAAAATAAGGGAGGATATCCCATCCCAAGGGCCCCTCATCTTCGTCATCCGTGGCTTCACCACGGTGAATGTGATCGGGAATTTTGGATATCGCACTTAGAAGTGCGACGAGGTCAGGGATGCGAGAAGCCGGCCACTCTTCGCAAGCATTCACAATTTGTCTCCAGAGCATAAAGAGAGCAATACATTCATCCGAGTAGGTGTTGAGGACCGGTATTGACGAGGTTGAGATTGGTCGAGTTATCGCGTACGCAGCTTCCTCAGCAGTCATTACACCATGATAAAATGCCTTGAGGATAGCAAGTTCTTCGGTAAGCATCTGTTTGTGCTCTTCACTTTTGCCGTCATAAGGGCGAATTGGAGCTTCAAACCATTCATCGGGAACAGGATCCCACTTGGGGAAGAAAGAATAGTCTGGAGTAGTCATTTGCGCCTCAGTGGGTCATAAGATTGCACTTTAGAAATGGAATCAACAAAACTGTGGGTGTTAGTCCTTCTTATAGCACTCACCTTGGTTGCCTTGATGTAATTATGAGCCTTTGCGGCAGCCTAAATCTACAAAACGGTCAAAATGATATATGATCTACTCGTATCACCCATAACAGGCTAGCGCAGCTTGATAAATCCGACATCCCCGCAGCAAGCAAGCCTGAGGCGGGGTAAGAAACACAACAAAAATATATGCACTTACATAGAAGACTCTTTTCAAGTAGACTACAATACTCTGTTCCTATTCTTTGACAAGTACTTGGCCTAGAGGGTGCCGGAAAGACCACTATTCTGAATGAGTTGTCAGAAGACATCTTCCATGATGGTGAGTATTAACTAACTTCCTATTTCTCTAAAATGCTATGCATTCGAAATCAATCTCAAACATGGTAACATCACAGGGCATAATGGCGATAGTATCCAGTACGACGATATGGAACTGATTTCGTGGGATGTTCCTCGTCGCTGGGGAAATAATCTTTCGATATTGAAGGAATTATTTTTGTAGTTGAATAGTAGTGATCGCGAGCTTATTAGCGATGCTCGGGAAGAATTGCAACGCTTGCTGAATAAAGACGACTTCAGGGATGCTACCCTACTTGTTATGTCTAACAAAAACGACATTTCTGTATGAAACATTCCTTTCATGGGATATATAACAGTCGACACAGATATTGATAGAAACTCATTTTAGGGTGCTATGAACACGGCTGAGATCACCAGCCATCTTAGTCTTTCAGGTCTTACACACCGCAATTGGGTAAGTTTATACCAAATAGACCTCCAACCACCTCTCACTGCGTGGCGTAAAATATCATCCATGTTTAGTATATCCAGAATACCTGCGCTACTACTGGCGATGGTCTCGAAGAAGGTCTTGAATGGCTTAATGCCAATATTCATCGAAAGCATTAGCTGTCAGTTGACTGATTGTGAGGAATATCTGGACAGAAGATAAATAAAAACTAGGCTTGTGTCTTTCTATATTTGTGGCTGTCTACAAGTTGTACACAGTACCGCTGACTACTTCACCGCATAGTGGCTTGGACTCATGTGTATAGGGAGCCCAATGGAGAATAGATCATGTCTTGACTATTCTTGACAAAAGGATGGGTTCTTAATATTAAGATAGGGAATAGTCAAACTGTGTCTAAATATTATAATCTCACTAATATCATATAAATCATGACAAGCGACATTAGCCTTAGACCAGACAAGCTCTGACTTAGTCAGCTGTATCTTACCTATTTAAGCTATTGACTAGCCTATTGAGGCCTAGTATGAAATCCTATTTTTTCAGACATGATTAGTGCCAAGCCAACTTGCAGAAATATGCTCGTTATCATGATGTATATCTATTTTACTGTAAATGGATTAGTGGCTTCTTTTTCTATATCCGAATCTGATCCCGAGCTCGGCGTTAAGGACTTCCACGGTTCGACCATGGAAAGAGGCTATCAGTAGTGATGTACAAGCTTCTATAAGGCATTCCTGCACCATTAAATACCCCTACTTATGACCCATACCATCAACCCCAAGCACACTATACAAGTAATTCACTTCCATCACCCTCATGCATGCAAACAAAATACTCTCAACCTTAGCACTCTTTCTCACCGGCAGTGCTGCCATGCACAATGCAAACCACATCTTCAACGCTATCCATGCTTCAATGCGCCTGTGGGGCTCATCACTTCATCACAATGGCATGTCATTCTTCCTGGCCGCCGTCCCCGAAGGCATCCAACTCTATCACGGAAACGCCCGGTCAGACCCTATCGAGAAGATCGGGTGGATGGCCTTTGAACCTGATCATGCGATGGTCTTTGCTCGTCCGTCTCGACGACCGTCTCCGTCTATGCCTTCGGACCAGCATCTGCAGCATACCATGGCGGCAGAGGATTCGCCTGCGGATGATTCAGGCTTCCTGCATACGTTCCTAACTGCCAAGGAGTTGCGTCTTGTTTATATTGATGGTACCTCTGCGGGAAAATCGCGGATTGGTACTTTGGATTCCCAGGATCGGATCTTGTTCAATGATACCCTGCATGGTGGGGTAGGGATGGAAGATCAGCGGGCCAAGGCTGTTTGTCGTATTGCGCAGACGGAGTGGGAGGGACGGGTTGATGGTGTTATTCGTATGGCTGCTGGCTTTGAGATCATTCTATGTGATCCTGAGGTGAACCTGGTACCTGTGCAGGTGACCCAGGTCAGACACCCTGGTTTTAAAGGTGGACCAAACAAGGGTGGGAAAGGAAAGCCGAAGGGCAAGCCTGGTGAGCTTCTCAGAGCCGTCACGTCTCGGTTTCATGGTATTGGGGGTGAGCGCGTTCGAGTGCACTACGATCATTTTGTCACGGCTTATAGCTACGATCTTGACTTGTTCACTGGCGATAGCAAGCTGCCGCGTTTGGCACACTTGTCCAGCGAAGAGTTACAGCCCATCCGTGATAATTTGACGCAATTAGTGCTGACGCATGATGCGAATGACCGCTCGGTGAACTGGCAGGCCGTTGCGGACCTGATTGTTGAGAAATACGGTCGCTTTCTACATGGTCTACTGTCGCGGAAGCATCACCACGGTGACTCTGACCTTCGCGAGTCTATAGTCGCTCAGATCGACCGCCTCATGGCGCCTTTTATCGATGTCCGAAGCGGAGATGAGGAGCAGGCTATTAAGCTCTGTTCTACACAGTTTGTTCCACTCCCCACGGGCAACTCTCCCCTTGCGCAAAGAGCATTATACGCTGTCGATCACCGGATATGCTCGGCATTAATTGCTGTGAGGAACGAGACTGAGCCCCGGACTATGGTCTCCACTATTCGCGAGTTAATGGACTATCTGGACTGGACGGTGTGGAAGGAGTGTCGTGGGTATCGTGACGATGAGTTCTGTGCTATCCCGATCTGGCCGCAAGGATCACAGAGGGATTACCATCACCCTCGGCCCCAGAAGTATGATGAGGCATATCAAGGGGAGAATGATTACTGGGGGCCTGTATGGGACTGAATTACAATCTGAAATGATAGATTCTTGTACTGTGTAGTTACCCATGCAAATAATGGGGCTGAAATCGCGACGGATAGCATGTTATTATAGACATTTTGGGCTTTTTATGGGTGCATACAATTTGATATTGTAGAAGTCATTGCAAAATCAGACTCATACGATGGAATGATCGCACCACCAAGCCACGAATACTGGCCGTAGTGATATACCGCTTAATGTCATTATTTCTATACTGCATGGTGTAGAGATACAAATTTGTCATGGTGAAAAAGTTCCTATACTGTCCTATCTATCTCTGGCGGCTATTAGCACTGGATCTACTGCGGTGGAGTCGAAGTGGAGTATCGGCAATAAGGACAAGTGGGGACTTTCGCAAACTCCCCCTCTTGCGGGTAATTTCCCCCGAGCCGAGTTCACGCCCGAGGAGATGAAAATATATTTTGCCTCGCTGATCTAAACCCAATGTACTTGGTACCACAGAGGTCGTCGGTCATGACGACGACTTATGCACATATCATGCCTGTTCTGGCCTCCTATTTCTCGGTTGTCTTTGGGTACATAGCGTATATCTGAAACGTATAATCTATTTGTCCACCCAAATTATCGGCTATACCCAAGCAGACGGTCAATTCTCCACCTTTCCGTCGAAAGTATAGTACATAAAACTTAAGAAACAACCGTATATGTCTCCCCATCTAGCCCGCAATTGACTGGCAACGTAATCCATCCCCCAACTCCCGGTCCCGTAGAACTATGATTAAAAGTCGGATTCAAAGCAAAAATCTGCCCCGGCGTTGTTCCGTACTCTTCCGCTAGATCCTGGTACGTACCCCAAACGTATTCTAGGGGCTGGATTCCACACGAGCTAGGATTACATTGCGGGAGCTTGATGAATGTGTTCGGTTCAATGGTTTCGTCGGGTGACGAGACCCCCGCCATGCGACCAACAGAGCTGTTCAAGGCCTCGAGGGTAATGTTGAACTTGCCCAGAGCGATTTTGCGGAGGGTATCACCTTCAAAGGTGCGGTAGGTGTGGGGGCCGCCAAAGATGCAATCATTGGTGGTCGAATTTTGAAGACTCAGGAGACAGGAAGTGTCTGCAGCGTTGGTGTTACAAGCTTCAGGGGGGATGTAGAGAACCTCGCCGGGATAAAGAAGCTCGGGGTCAGATAAGTGATTGTACCTTGCCAGCGGGCAGACCCCACGGTTGAGAGTGGTGGCGATGGAGTAAATAGTGTCGTTCGCACTGATGGTGTATGTGCCAATCGAGGAACCAGCGCCACAAACCGAAGACGAGGAATTGTTGACCGCTGGCGCTGCGAGCGCAGCTGTAAAGAAAAGGGGGGACAACATCGTGAAGATAGAAAGACCAGATAAAACGAGAGACAGGCTGTGAAGATTGAATGATTGGGTGGATGAACACTTGGTTTGAGCAACGGACAGTTTTTGACTTATATAGCGTTGGCTCTATCGCGGATGAATAACAAACCAGAGACGTTGCCGGAGAACAAATATACTCTGTAGATCTCAGCCCCTTGGAGAGAGATCCACCAAGTCTCAGAAAATGCAACCTATCTCTAGCGTGTGGAGCCTTCACTGAACTCTGCATCATTTACCCTTTTGACCACTTAGGTTAGATCAGATCATGTGGCGTAAATAAGTTTTGCGTACCGATTCCCACTTATAATACAAGATACTAATATCTGGACATCCTGAAATTTTCTCAAGGATGTCTTGACACTCTCAGTGTCACCTCAGCTCTATAGCTCGCAAGACGACATGAACAACAGGTGGCACAGATCCCTGCTAAAGATATGAATCTGCTGTTCCGGCATAATGGTAGTCTGCGTGTCCTTTTTTTAGAAAAGCCCATCAGATGGTAGTTTCGTCATTGTTTGCGTCACTCCCTGAAGGGACCCAGAGCTGATCATTGCATTTTTCAAAGAGACGTCAGGCCTTCAAAGGTTTATTTTGCTGCGGCTACAACTGCACACTTCAAGATGTGGCGGTAGCCTTTTGGGTATCTCAATCATGTCGCACCAGAACATGACCATGACAGAATGTCGGTGATTTCAAGCGAGCCGAAACGCCGAGTCTTGGTGGTGTTAGATAGATGGAACTCCTTGATAAGCTCCTGCCATCAACTCGCTTCATCCAAGAGGCTATCTCACCACAAGGTGCGTTGTCTTGGGGTTTATTGTCTCTAAGTCAAGGTGCCATCATATGGTAAAGACGTGCTAATTATAATCCGAGCGGTTCGTCAAGCTAGCTGCTTGTCACCACATTGCTGGACACATTCTCTTCAAGATCGTGGCTCAGGATGAGTTATCAACACGGCCCATTGTCGACCAAGTGTACTCGAGTGCTCGCCGACAAAGACGAGCTTGCTCTGTCATGGAGAATTGACAATTCGCAACAAGCGACATAGGCCAGAGAAGGTTGTACCCAATTCCGTGCTTGGTATCGTGGAAGGGTTCAAAATCCCCATGTACGTTCATGCTTCCCAGTGCATATGACACAGACAAGCATATTATGTTGACTGAATCCTGGATCCGACTACCAATTCCGTAGAGAGGGTAGTAGACTGAATTTTCATCCGGAAGTGCCTTCAGAGCTTCCAGGTTAGGAGTGACGCATTCACAGTATTCGAGAAATTGCAGGTAAAAGAACAAGTGCGTCGCACTAATGATGGCCACGAAACAAGTCGTCCAGGAATCTTTGGAAGCTGAGACACGCTCCCCAGGAAGACCGCCAGGCGTTGCATCCTTCAGCTTGGCTTTCCAGTGACGTGGAAGGCGAGCGTGCCAGCTGTCAATGTGGTTCATGATAGAGCCTGCTTGTTCTAACAGTTCGTATGAGGGTTCGGTGGTTGACGCATAGCCGTTCAGAGCCTGAAACTGCATACACTCTTTAAGGTATTTGACGGATTCACAAAATTTCGAGATCATGCTGATCACAATTCCAGCACGGCACACACTGTCGGGGTTTTCCATCGTGCTCAAAGGCGCCGGTAGGCAGCCATATCCGAAGTCGTTGCTGGCTATGGCTTGAATTTGCTAACATGATACTAGTTTAGAAATTCGTGCTACACAAGTTGAAAATTTTGTCATTTAACTCACCGATCGCATAAATGCCCATGCAAGTAAAACCCGACCATATTTGCCACGCAGAGAAGCAACTCCCCGTAACTGCATCAACGCGTGAATACCGGGAATGTGAGCGTTCAACGAGTTCTTTCTTTCATTGCTTAAATCCTAAAACCACGGTTAGTTTACTTTTGAATTCGGCTTCACCTAGGGTCAAATGAACTAACTATGAACATGCTCAGAAACAAGGAGGCCGCAAATACTTCATCTCTAGCGGCTGACTCCGGCGTGTTTAAAGACGCTGCTAATGCCACCAATGCGGTGCTGTAGTTATTCCTGGCTTGGGTCCAAAGAAAGCGAGAACGGTTGGAATTGAATAGGGCTAGATATGCGACACTAAGCACCGCATGCTTGAGGCAGGGTTCAGAGCCCTTCTCACGGTAGAGCTCCGGCAGGAACGCTAGATGGCCGCCACAGGGAGATCTATGGACGATAAGGACGTGTTGATGGAAGAAGTAGGATAACGGCCAGGATTCCCAGGAAGTAATAGACAAACACTGGGGCACGGAGATGGATTGCAACTTTGAGGGTACTTTTGGGCGATCATGGCCTGTTGTTTGCGCAGTTCCATTTGATGGATCCCTCCGTTTCCCTTCCTGGACAGTAGCGGGGTTCACTCGGACGTGTTCAGGTCTTAGTGGGGTTGAGGACTCATTCTGAAAGGACGTGCTATCGTAGAATCGAAACTTAAACGAGTCGGGATAGCCAATACATTTTCTCCCGAACTTGGTGCAGCGTGCGCATGCTGGCCGCGCGCCATCACACTGATTTGGCCGTTAATGCCTTTCCGGCTGCAGTTAACCCTGAGCGATCAACTCACCTTGACTTTTCGCTTGCGGCAAACATAACAGCCGGTACTTCGCCTTCCTGGGAAAACCATTTGTGTGGTAAATAGTAGTTTACAAGGTACAATCCCATTGAAGAGTTGCGAATTCTTCTTTCGTCAATTGAATATCAGACGAGTCACACAAGAGAAACAAGAAAGATTGAAGAAAAATGCAGGAACGAAGCGAGTTGCCAAGGAGACTCCTCCAAGTCCCGATTGTGGGGAAAAGAAGAAAAAGAACCAAAAATTGGACTCGGAATATCTGCCGACCTCCTTTTCCACACCACGTGTTTGACCGCCCTGCTGTGCCCTACAAGGACATGATGTCAACAACAGCAGTTGACGATACTAATGTATTAATCTATTGGTTGTGAATAGAAGAGGTATGGTCAGAGAAAGTACGGCTAGTATTTATCTGGCCGCCGTCAAGATTTGTTTCGGAGTTGCATCTACATTCTAGTGCCGCGTAGTAGTATATATATTAAAGGATTGGATCTGCACAATTGATCGAGTCCGACAGATATCGAGCTTGAGGTACTTTTATAGTGTGTTTCTAAAGAAGGACATAATAAACAATAAGTTCTAGTAATATAAAAGCTTAACTAAACCAATAAGGTCGCATCCCACCAGCGAAAGCATTGTCTGCATGCCCTTATCTAATCAATCAATCCTTATCGATCTTGCCCCACCATGAAGATATACTGCATTACCATCCGAAGGCCTCTTCATGGTACTCAATGTCTTGGAATCCATCTTTCATTACCTCATACACCGTTTGTCGACAGTCATCCGCCATCTGGGCTGGACCACAAGTGAGCACTGCTAATCGGCCAGAACTGACCTTGGCTTCTTGCGCCTCCGCTT
Organism: Aspergillus flavus; assembly: GCF_009017415.1. Taxonomy (NCBI): domain Eukaryota; kingdom Fungi; phylum Ascomycota; class Eurotiomycetes; order Eurotiales; family Aspergillaceae; genus Aspergillus; species Aspergillus flavus. Next base: position 2,654,172 of record NC_092408.1, on the reverse strand, counting down.
TGATGATACCACCCACATCAGGACGGCCAGAGAGAAACTGCACGGTTCCGTTCCGTACCGACGAAGTCACATTTCCTTCCTTGTCACCCAACGTGGAGCTTACTGGGCTTTCACCGGGCACATCGCTACCACTTCCAGTTTTCATTTCGGGGTCCAATGATGACTTGTTGGTACAGAAGTAGGTCGTGGTAATGTCCTGATGATGTAGGAGGGTGCTTAACTCGTCAGAGAAGACTTGAGAGTACATCTCTGTGCTCCGAGCAGACCAAACTAGTTGGACCCGTACCGTTCTTGTCTTTCCTTCTTTCGCACGCGAGACGTGTTCAATGATATATGGCACTGCGGCAGCAATACCGGTACCGCCAACAATCATCAGAATGGACTCACATGTGTGAAGAGCGGCCCTAGATCCGTAAGGGCCTTCGAGCAATAATGGGAGATGAATGTTCATCTGGGATTTGCGGCAAAGGTCACGAAGACGCCTCGTCCATCCATCGTAAGGACGGATGTAGAAGATTAACTTATTCCCTTGTTCAGGGTTTTTGTCTTGCGTTGGTACATAGGCGCCCAGAGTGAATGGGTGGTTTTCCCAGCCTTTGAGAGAAACGGGTTGGTAGAGGTAATAATGCTGCCCAGGCTGTGGGGTAAGTGTCGTTGATGCAGGCCATAGTTCAACTTTGATAAGATCGCTATCCTCGCAGTAGTGTACCGTGGACTGGGTGGTAGACACGAATTGTTTGCCAAACCGGACATTGAAGTTGCAGTAGGCTATACGGACCAGGCGAACAGTACGATCAAAGCCCCAGATCGCCACCATTGGCCACAGATAGCCATTCCACTTGGTGCCGTCGAAGCTGGTATGACTTTAAACAGTTTAGAAATTAGTTAAATGCTGATCGCTACAGGGTTAATTGGCGCACTGTTAAGCGACGGGTACGTACCGGAAGAGAGCATACACAACCACAATTGCGAAAACGATATGGATGATGAGGAATGTCTCATAGCCAATACGCCTCAGCATAGTCAGCGATTGAACGAGCATAAAAGACATGAGAATAGTGGCCTGGTTTGGAGTTAGCAAGGTAATATTTCGAACAACGTAAAACGTTGCCGCCCACTCACCACTACTCCCATATACCAGTACTCTTGCAGCCAGACACTTTGGAATCTGCCATCTATCATAGACATACCCTTATCAGTAAATATTGACCAATTATCAGTATATCACTCACCATAGTATGCAAACACAACGCTATAGTTGATAGAATGAACGATCGCAAGGATAGTACAGGCCCACGCCACATGACGATGGAAGATATTGAACGACTGTACGCTGAAGTTTGTCGCCCAAAGAAAGATATTGTTACGCCCGGCAAATAGCCACAGAAAGGGAAGACAAGCATACGACAGAATACCCGTACGGTCGGATGAGTATTGCCAGTTCTGCTGGAACACGCTTGACATCCTATGAGATATCGATTAGCTAGTGGACTCTGTATTTTCTCGGAGCTTGGAAGGTAGTACTCAATGTTCCCGGAGAAGCTCTGATAGTCAACGCAGGCAAGGATAATGCAAAGGGCCCAAAATCCCAAAACAATCAGGAGGTCCAGGCGGCGTGGAACAGTGTGCCAATAATAAAGCTGTTGGTGATGGGGCAAAATTGGAGCGAAACTAGCGGGGACGACGAAGTAAGTCCGCAGGTAATGCAACACAGATGTCATAGCCTTAGGCTTAGTTTGTTTCCGATGCATGCTTTGCAAGGCTATATTGGGCTCTGCATCTCGGCAGCTGGGCGCCCGTCGTTGGCTAGAAACTGAACCCATCAGTTTGGCCATCATGCCTAGGACCAGTATGCCTCCCCAGTATCCCATCAGACCCCAGCCGAACCGCTTGTCCTTGTCCAAAGCAAAGTCATGGGTCACCTAGGAATGGTCAGAAGACGAAGAAAGAGAAGCCAGAACAAAAGAAACGTACGTATGACTTGTGAGCCCTTTTATAGTAGGAGTGACTCAGTAGAACTGGCGATTCAATGGTGGCAGTCGTTGAGGTGCTATTCATTTCCGGGTCGATAGTGGGTAGAGACGCAAGATACGTGTCGGTAACGTTGGCTTCAACCTCGGACAAGTCCATGAGGGTCAGGCTATTTTGTTCACAGAGACTCTCCCAGTATGGAATAGTAGCCTTGAGTTCAGCCTTAGTGCACCATGCTTTTGCACTTGCATACATCGAAGTGACTTCAATGGTGCTATTGCATGGCCCAGTTGAGGTTCCTGAGCTGCCCTTGTGTCCTCGGCGGCGCAGGGATCTCTTACCATGTGACGGTTCACTTGCAGCGGAGGACTGTGTGCTAGAAGCAGATTGGTTACTCGACGAGGTTTGCCCCATCGATGAAGAGGATTGCCCATCACCAGAGGTATCGGAGCCTCCATGACTAGTTCCACCCTGACTGTCTTGAGAAGACGCCAAAATTGTACTCCCAGCAAATGCATAATCTGAAAGGGCTGTGTAGATGGAATAGAAACAGTACTCATCGAAGCTATCAGCAGCATTATGGCTTTCACCTTGTCCCGCAAGGGCTGGGACACCGGCCCAGCATAGTGCGAGAAAGGCAGCTCTGAGGTGCATTGTGCTGATGGTAACAACAATTTTCTCACGAAGGATGAAGCTTCTCAGGCTGTTATATATCTGGTCGTGCCCATTACAAAGTAACTTGGAATCACCGATTGGACGGTAATTCATGACTATTGGTATCCGTAGAAGTCCACCAGATACGCATATTCCCCCACTTGTGGCGCTTTGGAGCTGAGAGGGGCCAGGAAGCTAAGGATTGCATTTACAAGTCTCCTAGTTAGTCTGTATCTCCGATAATGGGTATTTCGGCCCTGCCAGTTCCGAGGCAATACTCTTTTCGAAATGGTTCGTATGCAACTATGGCCCAACACGATATACGTATGGACCGTAAGTGGTACAAAGCGCTAAGCGAACTTGATCCATGCACAGTTGAGTCAAGGACTAATCATGACTACCGAGTTTGCACCATCTAATTTCAGGCTTGAGAACAGGCCAAGTTTTTTGGGCGGCAATGCTGGCTACAGCGAAGTATCCACTCGGTCTTGGCGAGTGAAGCACAGGACGCCATTCTGAGCCCAACATACCGGAGCGGAGAGTCTGCAATATGCTCCGGTGTGATGCCTAGCGAATATACATGATCCGACCCACCTAGTAGTGGTGTTTATGCTAGTTCTTGGCACCAGGTCAAGCCTTTGAGCTAAGCTCTTGCCAAGGGTTCCACTTTACGGAGCCTGTACTTACAGTACAGTACAGTTTCTTAGGTAAATGCGCATTCAGTTTCGGTCAACCGGCGGATCAAAATCATAGAAGCATAGACAATCCAAACAGTAGATTAGCCAAGACTTCGAGACAGTTCTTCGGCATCTTTGCTTACCCAAGCTACTGTGGGCTAGACTTGCTGAACCCTTCGATAAAAACGTTGAGTGATGCCAAGTCTCTCACTTCGGCATGCGAATCAGCTATCAGGCTCCGATTGATAATCTATTGTTCCATTTTGTTGTAGTCTGGAAAATGCTAGTATCAGATTTGCACAACATAGATTTGAATAAAGGGAATCCAGCATATATACTGGCTTCAAACAAATGACCTAAGATCTCCCCCTTCTGCGATAACTCGAGTAAATTCGTGCTAACTTACGCGAATTCCGAAGCAAATATTCGTTAAACAATGTGATGCATGGTTGAATATATCCCGGGGGACTTCCGGCTGTTCCGCAACATGTATCTGATTAGATTGATAAGAGAAATTGCGCTCGGAAAGTATATGCTCTTTCTGCAATGGTTTGTTCCCTCTCCGTTGTGGCAAGCACCAATAGTGGATATCTGTAGTAGAACCCGCACAATAAGGCAAATTAGATAAATAAATGCTACGCGTCTCCCAAAGTTTCCGCCACTGGACGAATCCCCGGATTATGCGCGAAATGGGCATCCATCCCGATTTGGTCAGGTTTGCGAGCTGTGATCTTGGCGTCCCACTGTTCCGAGTGGAACGGAAGGCAGCTATCAATCAGATATTCAGGCAGGAATAGCGTCAACTACATTTCCCAAAGTTGTCGGATTTCGGCTATCGGCTGGTAATCTCTGTCCGGCTTTGCCAGGGTAGAGATGGACTGTTAATCTGACATTTATCTCCGACTGGCATGTGTGGACCATTGCGTGGTTACAAAGTGTAAGAGAAACTTTCAATTTCGGATTTTAATTATCTCTAAAAGGAATATATAGTAGGTATGGGATAGGAATGTGAATTTATTATGAACAGAACTAGTTTAAAGTACTCTATGTAGATATTCCACCTGGCGTGACTACCACGCCCCCTTCCGCAGCATGATCAAACCAACATACGGCTGTTCTTGATAGGAGCCACCCCGTACCTGTACCTTATTAGCGACTGCTCCTGGCTTCAGAAATATGTATCAAAGCTTACCACACGATGGAGGCCAAGCCAACAAAAGCGGCGACGCAACTGAAAACCAAAGCTACGATGCCGCGTGCCGTAAAGCCAGCAGGGAGCGGGGCAACTGCCTTGTTCTCCCCTGTAAGATCATAGAAGTCTTCAGTATTTCCCGCTGCATTACCTTCGGTTGGAGTGCCGCTTGCGCTACAAACATCATAATGATTCTGTGGGATAGTCAGGTTCTCCTGAAGGTATAACGGAGCCTCGACCATCACAGCGGCCAGCCCTGCATCCATATGCCACTCGATGTGACAGTGGAAGAGCCAAATACCTTACGACCATGTATTAGTAAAGATATCTTCCTTGAATTTTCAGCATAGTTTGCTCGTACCAGGATTATCTGCCTTAAACCGGACGACAAAGTTGCCCATCGGTTTGGCGATTAGAGTATCGCGCCGCACGGGTACGGATGAGAAAGTGACATTGTCCGGGTTGAAATGGCCTTCATAATCTCCGCTTCTCCAGATGACCTGGAAGTTGTGTCCATGCAAGTGGAATGGGTGTTTGCCAGTATCATCATTGTTGAGGACGATATCAACGATATCACCCTTGTTTAAAACGAATGCGTTGGTGTCTGTGCCGTATATAGCGGCATCTGTGGCAGCGGATCCTGTCGTAAGCGTCGAGTACAGAATTGGAACTTTGGGCGCCACATATGAGATTCCATTGAAAAAGGCACTGGTATTTAGGTTAGCGTATTGCTTTTCTGATATGCAAGAAGCGCTAAGAGAAGTATATGCGTAGCTTACTAGTTTGCCCCATCACCAAGGTTGTCCATGGTGAGATCCAAAGTCACGGTAATATCTGCATCTCCATACCGCTCTAGTCCATCGTAAGGAACGAGCTCAAAATCATCATAGAAGTCGAACTCAGACACCGATTTGGCTGCTGGCTTCTCAACAGAAGAATCATAGACCAACCACCCAGTGGAATTGTAATTCAGATCCGAGGGAAGAGTGTCAAATAGATCCTAGCACAGATTAGTTTATTCACATCTTTTCTGTGTGATATCGCTTTGCATATGGCCATGCTTACTGTATCCATGCTGCCGACCATGGCATAATTGGCATTGGTCTCGTTCTTCATCGTGACAAGAACGCTGTACCGCTGTGCAGAGGCTATGTAGATCATAGAGGCAGTCGCTGGCTCTGTCCAGACCCCATCTACCTCGACAATCTGCATATCATGATCCTCAATCCAGAAATATTGGCTTGCAAAAGCGCCAATATTCACTACTCTGAAGAGATAGGTCTTGCCAGGCTCCACTGGGACAGTCAAATTCTGTGTGTCATTCATCAAAGCAGACTTGGGAACCGGCTCTGCGCCAGTTGGATTGGCAACATTAATAAATTCTTTCAGGAGACCAGGCATTTCATCATGGTACCAATCAGATAGAGTAATAACTCGCTCTTCGTAGTATTTGCCAATGTAGGGATCCTCCTCATCATGGATCACCAAAGCTTGGCGCCAGCCGTCGGGATACTGCCCCTTCGTGTGGGAATGATACCAATATGTACCGGATTGATCAAGCTTGCATCGCTGTCAGCGTGAACCAGGTGCGTCAGACTTAGGGGACTCACTGTGAAGTTGTACACCATTGTCTCATTTGGAGGAATGTTGCATTGAGTGACGCCAGGCGGCCCATCCATCTCATTTGTCCCATTCTGGAAGAAGCCATGGAAATGAACACTGGTAGATTCGTTGCCAAGCTGATTTCTCACGTTGGCAATAATCCTGTCGCCCTTGGTAAAATTTAAGAGAGGCAGTGGCCATTCATTATTGATCCCAATCACAGGACGAGGCTGCATTCCATCAGGATTTGCTGTTACCCATGTTATGTTCCAGTCAAAGACGTGTGTCTCTGCCCAGGCGATGGCACTGATGGCCGAAAGCGACAGAAGAGAGAGGAGATTCATTCTTCTGTCCACAAAGCCCGAATCCAAACAGTTCGCTAGTGTTAAAGAAACGAAGGCAATAATCAAGACAGAAAATTGAACTCTGCACGGACAGACTCTTATATAAACCAAAAGGGACAACAGAGACAAGTCCATAAGCCGTATCAGATATCGTATACCGTCTCTATGTCGTGTAATTTCAATACATGGTAGTGGTATTACGCGAGAATTTAGGGTGGAGCCACTGGAGATGAAGTCGATGCAGACTGTCCTGCAAACGGTTATCTGATCCGAGATTTAGACCCTTGGCAAAAGCTATCATCCTCCTCATGGTCCCATTTTCAATGTACCTTCCGAAAATTGTATGACCCGTGGTGGGCTGGCGGATTTCGCCGCCACGGTCAACCGAGAGGAGAAGAGAAAAAGTTCTCATTACGCGTTGACCTCGTGATCCTTGACTGGTATGAGTGGAGATTCGTCTTTATTGTCACAATACTATCGGATGATTGATTGCCGGTTTGGGCCCGGTCAAATGAAGCACTCGAGAGAAGCTGAATTTCGTATCATTCCAAATTTTGTGTATATAAACTGGTCTAGCAGCATCTCCAAGTTCACCTCATGAACCAGATAGGTCTTCAGACTGTGAGTCAACATGGCAAATCAAGTCTTTGCAGTCACTGGTAACTCTCATTATACTCTCTGAGTCTGCTTTTGTACAAGACGACCGTTGCTGACCGTGTATAGTCTTTTTCATTTGCTTCCGAGAATGTCTCGAAAGCAGTATCATTGTATCGGTGCTTCTTGCCTTCCTCACCCAAACTTTGGGTGCTGAAGGAGACAAGGCAGCTCTGAAGAGATTGCGAATACAGGTGAGTGTCCTTCCCTATTTCTTTATACCTTTGTTTATCATGAACATCATTCGATAATGAGCTGCTAACAATAACAGGTATGGTGTGGAGTAGGTTTAGGTCTATTCTTGTGCCTATGTATCGGTGCAGGTATGATCGGAGCTTTCTACGGGTTGGAAAAAGATACCTTCACGAACACAGAGGATATCTGGGAAGGCATTTTTGGCTTTATAGCATCCATCATTATTTCTATCATGGGGGCGGGCCTTTTGCGTGTGAACAAAATGCGCGAGAAATGGCGCGTCAAGCTCTCCCGTGCCTTGGAGAAAAAGGAAAAGTCTACGACCATAATGGGTCGTCTGAAGGACTGGTCCGAGAAATATGTCATGTTCATCTTGCCATTCGTTACCGTTCTTCGAGAGGGACTTGAGGCTATCGTTTATGTCGGTGGTGTGGGACTGGGATTGCCAGCGTCTTCATTCCCCTTGGCCGTGTTCTGTGGCCTTTTGGCTGGTGTTGCAGTAGGCTATGTGATGTATCGGTAAGTCTTGTGCGTTACATTCTGTCTACTTTAAGAATCATTATCTGCACAGTATCGTTCGACGGTGGCTAACGAATCTTGATGCAGGGGTGGAAGCTCAACTTCCTTACAGTACTTTCTGATTATATCTACTTGCTTCCTCTACTTGGTCGCCGCAGGCTTGTTTTCCCGCGCTGTCTGGTACCTGGAGAATAATACCTGGAACCATGTCATTGGTGGAGATGCTTCTGAGACCGGCTCAGGCCCTGGATCTTACGATATTCGCCAGAGTGTCTGGCATGTAAACTGCTGTAACCCAGAGCTTGGCGGTGGTGGTGGTTGGGGTATCTTCAACGCTCTGTTTGGGTGGACCAATTCCGCCACCTATGGATCAGTGCTATCTTACAACCTTTACTGGGTAGTGATCATTACCTCATACGTCTGCATGAGGTACAATGAGAAGCACGGCTACATTCCCGTCTTAACACCGATCGCAAGGAAGCTGAAGCTTGGTCGATTCAAGAAGGGCTCTGAGGAAGAACATGTCCCCGAGGTTGTCGAAGAGAGGAAGGAGGTTAACCATCTGGCCCGGCAAATTGTTACCAGAACAATGAGTGAAGCATAGGATTGGAAGGTTACTGAAGCATTGGACCATCCAGAGACAGTGCCTGCATAAGCTCATCCCTTCGGGTTCACTATTTATGAGCCCTTATCCCGGTCTTAAGTGGCCATTATCACCGAAAGGTGTTTTGCTCTGATTTCATTTGTGACGTTAGGAGAAGAACATGATGCGTAATAAGTGCTCCACCATAGGGATAGATACTACAACAAAGAAGACAAGAACAAGCGGACTATGTCAACTACAAGATTTAAAAGAATCTAGACATAGGCAAAGATATTTATCTGGCAATATTTTGTTCCAATGGGAGACGAACTCGAACTGTAATCGAGGACAAAGAATAAACTGTACTGCCCACAGGGCGTAGATCAACTAACATCCACTATTACCAGAACATCTTACTCAAGTCCCACAGGTACTGTGTGTCTCCATAGTCTGTACAGACCCATACTTCAATCATTCAGTATCCCAGTTGTACTCTTCCCATGAGAGGAGAAGCAAAGGGGAAAACGTAAAACCATGTTATGTAACCAGACTTAAAAGCCAAGCTTCAAGTGGAAAGATGTGCTAACAGGGCAGCCATGGCTTGCATCGTCATCGCTTGATTTGTGGTAAACATATTTGCAATTGGAATCGCCCGGAAGGCAGACGAAAGCGTGAGGACAGTCCTTCGAACTTGAGGGTATAAGCATGAGGCCCTTGTCGTAGAACGGTGATCCAGCCTTGGTGTTTACACACGACACGTCCCAGAAGACTTTTTCACCGGCTTGAGTGTACTCGAACTGAATTATATCGCCGTTAACGTCCTGGGATGTGCTGACCTTGATGGAGATGCCGCCGCCATCGGGACGCAGGCGATATGTCTCTTGGTAGGAGGCGCCTGGAACAACTGCGTGCATTGGACCTTCGTTTTGATCTACCGACCACAAGTAGAGAGTAGTACCCATTCTGTTGACTATAGCCACATTTCCAAGGCCGGCTGCTGAACCGTGCTCCTCAACGGATTCAGAGGATACAACGGAGAGCAAGGACAAGATGAAGAGAATGAACTTGGTGAAGGACATCATTCTGGCTTGAGATACAATAAGTGATGGTTTATGTTCAAGATCGAATTACTCTGTCATTATTGAAGGGGAAGCATCTGAAGGAGGGCTGCCCTTGATGGGAGCGTACAGCATTTTTATATCTCATTTCGCTGTCAGGCGACCCTGGTATGTGAGCTATCTAGTATATTCCCAGGGCAAACGCCGGTGAATATTGACATTCAAGCATCTGAAACTATCCTATCAAGCATGCTCCCTTGACAGTTTTACCTCAGGGCGTCGAGATACATTCTCTGGGCATCCAAAATGGTATCTTAGGCCTTGTCCATTGGAATCTAGACGCCATTTCATTCACCTGATCTTCAACTCTCATCACATTGACATGCATTCACTTTATTACTGCGAGCTGCTATTGGTGGTAGCCAGAGGTACCCCGCAGACAGTTCATATCAATTGTTGTCAAAGAAGTGATATCTGGGTTAGAGATCTAAAGGCAGCTTCGTTTGCAATATCCCGTCTGGTTCAACCAAAAGGTATAGAAGACTCCACTACAGAAATAGTACAATCCCGGTGCATCCTGTCACTGAAGTTAGAGATGGCGAATTGCACTGATTATTGAATTCCAATTCTACTAAAACATCGATTAGCACTCCAGCCGTGTCTTGGGCCCACTATCCCAACATCGAATACCCATTTCAGGGCATAAATAACACAGCTAATTAGAACCCATTGAGTACTCTAGGAATAGCTAGTGTAGTAGGAACAGCTATAGGATGATATAATGGTCTCAAGCACACCATATTTAGTCTAACGTGATCTATTTGCCCTATTAGATTCGTGGAACCACAACTGAAGAAATAACAGGTGAGGCTCATCGCTTAAGCAAGAGCCTGCTAAGGTCCCTATATAGATATTACCGTACGTCTACAACATGAACTCTCATCCACCAGATTATTTGGTGTAAATGACATTTTTATTTCCCAAAGTAAAGGCAACGGGTTAAACTCATAGATTCATGAAAAGGGTGTAGATCGGTCCAGATTCACACTTTCACACTCTAATAAGCCGAGGCTGTGGTGATTAAGCTTTTTCCGTAAGTTAAGCGTCAGATACGATGTGGTCAGTGCGTGTAAAACTCGGAAGGAAATCCCCTACTTATTTGGGAGGCCCAGACTCGTGTTGTTCTATCCTACACAATTCTGTATACGGCTGTTTTGTTTCTGATGTATGAGATTGGGCATTCCAGAAACGCGGCGTCACAGAATTGACGCGCAATCCGTCAGAATTTTCACCACAATCACTGCAGGGTAACTCCAATTATATGCTTGTTATCCCAGACTTATCCCGGATTTCTCTGCGTTGACGAGGCTGGGTCTGTGTTTACTTTTGCCGAGTCAGAGCTTCTCCCCCTTGCGTCTCACCGAGGTTGCAACTCTCCCGTTCCCACCACGCTACTTGTATCAGCTTCGGAGCCTCACTATCCGTCTGGATATTTCTGTTTTGATGCAATGCTCAGTAGGATTTCTAGTGATGGGCACTGCAGTTAAACGTGTGTCCCAGGTCAGTGTCGAGGATGTGCAACCGCCGACCTCTAAAGAAAAGCTCTCTATGGCAAACACCGCACAAGATAGTCTGGACATGCAACGACTGGGCAAGACGCAACAGTTAAAGGTTAGTATTGATGATACAGGCTCTACTACTTCCTTCGTAACATACACTCAACAATAATCCGTATGATTGGACTAACTCTACGTCTCAGAGAAATTTTCGGTTCGTATCCATCCTCGGTTTCAACTGTACGTTAATGGCAACATGGGAGTCAATTTTGCTCACCAGCGATTACGGCCTAATCAATGGCGGACGAGCTGGGATGGTTTATGTTTATATTGGTACTTTTATCGGCTTTTTCGCATCTGTTGCATCTTTGGCAGAGATCGCATCGAGAGCTCCTACGGCGGGAGGTCAGTACCACTGGGTTAGCGAGTACGCTCCTCCTTCCTGTCAAAGATTCTTAAGTTATATCACAGGTATGGCCGTACAATTTCCGTAGGAAACATATGCAGTATACTAACCTGTGTGTAATTTCAATCAGGATGGCTCGCAGTCTTGGGCTGGCAGGCAGCGTTCGCCAGTGTATGCTTTCTCGCCGGTACCTTGATTCAAGGTTTGTTGGTCACCGTAGACCCTGTCCCGACCATACACCATATATATACGTTTGAGAGATGGCATGGGACGCTCTTGGCGATTGCAATTGCGGTGATAGCCACCGTCCTCAATGGGTGGGGCACTCATTGGCTCGCCAGTCTGGAGCGTTTCTTGCTGTTCATTCATATCTTTGGATTCTTCGTGGTGTTGATCCCCTTGTGGGTTAAAGCCGACAGAGCAAGCAGCGCTGAAGTTTTCCAGACTTTTTCTAACACGGGGGGATGGCCGAATATTGGGTTGGCCTGTTTGGTCGGCCAACTGACCCCGATATTCTCTTTCACGGGGCCTGATGCAGCGACGCATATGGGTAGGCATTCATAGCCACTCTTGTTACAAGCATCCCACAACTAATCATGTTCATTGCTAGCGGAGGAGGTTCAGGATGCTTCCAGGACTGTTCCATGGTGTATGATCTCGACTGCCCTGGTCAATGGCACGCTTGGATTCGTTATGCTCATTACGTTCCTCTTCACCATGGGTGACATAGAGTCAGTGCTAAAAGCGCCCAGCGGATTCCCATTCATCACAGCTTTTCAAAACGCGACCGGGTCGTCCAATATGGCGATGGGACTCGCGTGCATTATCTTAGTGATGGAGGTATGCAGTGCGTTAGGTGTCCTAGCGACTACCTCACGTCAGATATTCGCGTTTGCCCGAGACAAAGGACTGCCTTTCTCGAGCACTCTCGCCTATGTCCATCCCAAATCTAAGACCCCTATCTGGTCTATTCTGTCTTCAACAGTGGTGACCGTTCTATTGAGCCTGATTAATATTGGCTCCACGGCAGCTTTCAACGCGATTGCCTCATTGGCGATCGCGTCTATGTTGACGACCTATATCATTGCCATTGGCTGCTTCTTTATAGCGCGCTGGCAGTCAAGGACGTTGCCTAGTCCTCGGTTCTCTTTAGGCCCGTATGGCCCAGCTATCAACTTGATATCCCTCTTCTACCTTAGTTTTCAGATCATCTTTACGTTTTTCCCGACGACCAAGGATGTCGTACCAAGAACTATGAATTGGGCGGTTCTTATGGTAGGCTCAGTGACTCTCTTTGCCGTCTTCCAATATGTTTCTTATGCACGAAAGGTATACCAAGCGCCTGTTGACCAGACCCTGCGAAATCAGTGAGATTTTCACTTTTGTATGTAATTAAGGCAGATAGTAGTAATTAAAAATCAATCGTGAACGAGCTACGCTGAGTGGGAAAAAGCAAAAAAGAAAAAAGAAGTGCATCATCCGTGAATCGAACACGGGCCTCATCGATGGCAACGATGAATTCTACCACTAGACCAATGATGCTATTGCTGAGATAACTATCCCATACTAATGTAAATAAGACAAAACATATAAAGTGACTCCTCCCCGAGTCTAAGAGAGCTGTATAGCTCTAGAACCCAGTAAGATAGCACCATAATCCTTAGTGATGAGATCTTTCCAGGTGTAGTTATCGTATATCTAATTTATCCGCATCCGGCGAGTGGGCCACAGATAGTTATTGCAACGTGGGAAAGTGAAAAGAGGAGCCGTATGGATGGAAAAGATTCCCGGAGGTTGTATATATTTGGTTGGTATGCCACAGATCCACATCTTATAGTTCGGAGTGGAATGAGAGTACGTACGTAGATAGAGTTAGATAGGAATGAAATTTGCATTCCATTCTTGATACGTAAAAATGTAACTAGCCCCACATAATAATCTAGACCTAAAAAACGGTGACTCGGAGTGCCCCGACGAGACTCGTCCGAGGCGCATCAGGAACGGGAAACATACACATATCCCAGAGACTATTTAGATTTTCGTTTTGGCTCTTGTTGTATTCTTGGGAGAGGGAAATAAAAAGCATTTCATCTTTTCTCATTCCTTTGACCTGGGGCGGTGCCATGTATGACTGGGGCTTATGGCTCACCTGGGCCCCTCTCACGGTTGGTGCCATAGGGTTACTTGGATTTACATGAGCATTGGGTTGTATCAAAGCTTATCATCCCACTGGCTGTCTTCTAGACTTGCACTACTAACTTCACCTTTCCTGGGAGGGTATGACGAGGTCCTCTTTCTCGAGAACTTGACAGAAGTCCCGTGTGCGTGAATGGTTGGATTTCTAATTACAAGCACGGAAAAATATCAACGGGCCAATTGGCAGGTATTGGTTCTCAGTAAGGTTGGCATAGTTATTCTTTGCCTTGTCAAAGTGCACACTGCAATAGCTGCATGGATATACCTGAATGTCGTCCCGGGGGCTGGATTGGGATACCTTTCCCATGGCCCATCACTCGGCTATCTTATCCAAGCCTCTGCCAAGGAGGAAACCTTGGCATTTGAGGAGGGGCTGTTTAACTTTTTCCGGGCCAAGTCATTGGAGTTGCAGCTGGTGGTGTCGAATTCCAGAATCAGAAAAAGAGCAATTTAGCAAAGTACCCCAATTTGGCTCCAGAGGCAAATACCTACAGTCAGGCCACAGCCGCAGCTTTGGTTGAGATTATAAAGGCATATTGAATGGGGTGAATTACAAATGATGAAAGCGTACACTGACAGACTACGCGTTTTTGGGCCAGGCTGCTATGGTGTTTCAGAAATTGCTAGTGCTTGGACTGAGAGCTATGATTAAGTCGTGCGCTAGATACAAACCAATAGCTCTACGGGAGAGAAGCTATAGCTAACGAAGGAAGGGATTAGCCAACAAGTTACATGAATGAGTGTCCTTATATATCCTTTCTCATCGTGTTGTTGATAGTCCTATCGTGTCAGTGCTACGATGTACGTGACTTGATGTAGCTGGTACCAGCTGCTTTGGTCCTCATAGGCAAATAGCAGTTTATGTCCGCTGTAGAATAAGGCTAAATACTAAAACGGCCTAGATCGTATATACGAGATGCGCCAACAAAGCCACCTGCCTAGCCACTAGTCAGAGCGTTCACGAAATTTTCGACGTAGTCCACTGGATAGAAGAATTAGATCTTCATTCACCGTCACCTGTGACCCTTTCGTTTCATGCCCCAGACTACTAGCCAATACCGAGTGCAACCTATTCGATAACAGTACCAGGAGCCTCTTCTATAATATAAGTATATACTCTTCTTGTTCCTTATGCCTATTGGGCACCCAATGGCTGGCCCAGTCCGGATGCTGACAGCAGTTTCCCCGCTGATCTGCTGCATATGAACTAGTAGTTTGGTCAACTGAGCAAAGATGATTAGCCCATAAGCGAAAAAGCCTTGCAACAACTTTGAATAACACCGAAAAACCTAGTGAGTATCTCATTTACAAGATTATCTGTTCCTACAGCTGCTTATAACCGGATCTCTCTAGGCTAAGACCTCATGGCGCCCTTAATTCATGGTACCCCTCCGCCGGAGATCAGAAACCATAATGATGACTCTTTATCAAAGCGTGCCATCTCCGTTGTTGGAACGGGCGCCCATTATCCTCCCCATGAGCTCCGATCTGACGAACTGGAAAAGCTAATTTCAGCATTCCACGATCCGAACGACCCAGTGTAAGAGCAATATGCGGTGCACTGGTTGGAAATTGGAGAACTGATACTGAGGACCTAGTGTACGAAAGACCCTTTACGTTAATGAAAAGTCAAGAATACAAACTCGTCGTACCGCTGTGCCGTTCGACGACCCCTTCTGGAGTGACCCCAAGCTACCAGATATCGCTGAATGTGATGTCCTGTTCAGAAAATATGGTGTCCCAGTCGCAGAAGAGGCAGCGAGGAAAGCGCTTGCGGACTGGAATGGTTCTTTCAACGATCTTACTCATGTTGTCGTAGTTACATGTACAAACACAGCCAACCCAGGATTAGACTACATGATTTGTGAGAGACTAGGTCTCCGAAAAAATGTGCAACGCACTCTCCTCCATGGAGTTGGCTGCGCAGGGGGTGCCGCTGCTCTACGGACGGCAAATGAGCTTCTTCTTGGGGCGGCCTTTCAAGGGAAGCCAGGAAGAGCGCTTGTTGTTGCATGCGAAATTTGTATGATCTTTTTCCGCTCAATGCTCGAAGACATTGTCAAAGCCCAAGAAGCAAACGTTGCAATGACCCTTTTCGGTGATGGTGCCGGTGCTATGGTGCTGAGCAATGGGATTTGCCCTAAAACCTCTGAACGAGCTCCTCTCTGGAATATTCTGAATTGTCGCACAACCCTCCTCGAGGATTCTGCTTCCAGCATCCAGTTCAACATCCGCCCGCACGGTACGCAACTAATACTCCCGTTCTACTCAAGAGTGAGATTAGCTAAGATACAGGCAGGATACGATCCAGTGATTACGAAGGAAGTCCCCGGGCAGACATCTGCGGCGCTCCCTTCCGGCTTTCAGGACCTTATATCGTCTACCCCCTCACTATATTCAGACAAATCTAATTTCGACCCCTCTTCATATGACTGGGCGTTACATCCGGGAGGTTACAGTATCGCTATTCTTGCGCAGAATGCCCTGGGTATTACGGAACACCATTTGCGAAAGACCTATGAGGTTTATCGGTCGAGGGGAAATACTAGCTCGAGCACTGTCATAAGCGTCATTAACGAGCTTGCGAGGGAACAAGGCACCTCCGAATCTGGACGAGATAAAGTGATTGTTGCGGCCTTTGGACCCGGCATTACCATGGAATTGGCGGTCATGGCTCGGCCGGCCTAAAAGCAACCTTGAGTAGATCATGGAATTTTGAAAACTTTGCTGGTATAATTCCTACGTTATATGTTGATAGAATCTAAGCCGAAGTCAATGTAAGACCGAACTATGATCCAAGTATGTGACCCGAGAAAGCCCGATAACTTCGAATGCAAATATAGGTTCTATATGGCCAAACATGCATCAGAATTGATTCCAGGTTGGTAGTGCAAGAATAGCACATCATATCCAGGCACAAAGCCTGTGATTTGCAGTCACATCTTGCTTCCTCACTGCGTTATTCTAACATTACATGCTAAAGAGTAGTATGCACAATCGTTCCACGTTGCGTTGCAAATCCTGAGACAAATGAGAGCCTGTATTGTAGAGAATAGTGTAACCTAACAAGACCTAGGACAGGGATGTAAGACAGGCTCTATAAACCTAACCACCCATCGAAAGCCCGCCTTGCGTTTATGGGATGAATAAAATTATTACGCATCACGATACCCAGCACGCTGTTCTCAGCCCTGCAGCGGAAGCCAAGCATCCATTGGATGACGGTTTCATAGACTATTGATCGGCCCGAATCAGATCAACGTAGTACCATGCCTCCCCTCGAATCATCTGACTGGAGTTGAACCTCGGTCATCTGAGATACCGAACCCATCTTGCTAACAGTCTCAAGGTCACGATGACTGTTCGATATACTTGGTTCAATTCCATGGTATAGCACGGGCAATATAGTTGCCTTCCATACGCCAACCCCTTCGAGCTGACCGGCCCATACTGTTGTTATATAGAATGCAACACCAGATGTAAGAACCAACGCTGGGAAAATAGTCCAGAGTGAATTGAAGCAAATATGCTCCTCAGTAGCGAACACCCTGCCGTTTACAGTGTCGGTGCTATTATCAAGAATGTCTTTGGTTAAAGATGCAGCAACGTTCTATGTCACTTCTTCAAAACGAAGCTCCATTATTCTCGAGGTCATGGGAATGGAATCGTCATTATGAACAGATTTCTCCCCGGCGTCTTTGAATATCCAATCCCCTCCTAAGTGCCCCACTGACCATTCCCAGAAAGTCTGTCCAGAGAAGCCACTGACCACATTGTCGTATATGAGCCTAGGTTCTGGGACAACGTAGCAGATTGAGTATTCAGAACCATGAGTAGGTTTAGGGAGGGGAGCCTCTTGGGTTGATGCTTTCCTCAGAGCTCGGTCTGGTATCCAGCACACGACTCCACCATCATCAAAGAAGATGCGCCCCCAGTCTTGCTCGGTGAGGGTACCGTGAGAAACAGAAATGTTGTAGTTCCTAGCGCAAAATGATATAGCGCAGCTTGTTACCCGTTTGATTTTGAGCTTTCCCTCGGGGATAGAAACGATGTCGCTTGGTGTTGTAACAGAATCCAGCTCAACATGTGCGAAGATCATATCTGTATCAACATCCAACTCAGCGTGTGCGAAGAGCATGGTATGGTTATTTATTCCAGCATTCTGTTCCTGGCTGAACCATGTAATCTTCCATATTATATCTTTCGGTAATCGTACGAATCCTGACTCGTCGGCATCAAAACGTATCTGTATTGGCACGCCTGAGATTGCCCCATCAGAAAGCGTAACGTTGCACTGAAGATCTGATTGGGCCGCTCTATTATACCCAGAACTATTATGCGCTTTAAGATAAGTATCATATACGTTCTGCGAGGTCCAAGTGCAGTGGTGCAGGTGCGATTCGGATGTCACGTCCACGCATTGGTTACAGAAGCCGATGGAGGTAAAACTATCCCACGTACAGTTTCCAGATGAACAGATCGGGGCTGGTTCATGATTATGTCAAAATCCAGCCTGCATGGCATTTTGAAATCGTTTATAGTACCATGTAGGATCAATGCGGAGCGCTTGCTTAGCCACTGCAGAGCCATTCGGAATCTGGACACTCTCAGTCTCATGGCTTATGATCTGCTGAATTGAAAGTCGAGCGCCAGTGCGAGCACCATGACTGTTGCTCCAATCCGGAGAACAGAGCACCGTTCACGGGTCAGAAGTGTGACGGAAACCCAAGGCCCACGGCTAGCATCGTCGATGGTTTGAACACAACGTAATCGCCGCTTTTCGGTCTGCAACAACACCCATTTCCATTGGCCAATCGACTGGCTCATCGCATAAAGAAGAGAGCACTTGGATGCTGTCCCTAACACTGACACAACAGCGTTTAGTGCAACCACTCGCCAGAAAACCGGTGCTGGCTTCCCATCGAACGCTCTGACTATAGCAACAATAGCAACAAAACACGCAACGCTAAAGACCATTGCGACTGTTTCAGGGAACTATGTGTCGGTGAGGAGGGAGTTCCAGGTGTAAAGATGCTGCTGGAACCTGTTACGCTCGCCGCTCTCCTCAGGAAGCAATCGAGCAGTCGAATCTGGGCTTTCCACCTCTGACACATGCTGAGTTGGTTTTGGATCCATCGGTTCCTCGGTAATTGATTTTCGTAGTTCTGCAAATGATATATCAAGAATGTAAAAGTGCGTCAAGCTGAATATCTAGCTATGGCAAGAGCCATTTCTCTTATCTCTTTCCCCACTATGACGAGGCCTGTAAACATGTCACACCTGTCCAAAACCCGCGTTCGAGAGAATTGGAGCTCTCGAGATCTGCAGAATATTACACAGCATATTCTAATCCAGAGAAAGGGACCTGTATAACTAGAAGCCCAGGGTATGTCAGGTATGGTTTATTGGCAGTGCTGATACCTACTGTTTCCAAGTTGAATTGTTTTTCTTAACTTGAAACACCTGGTTTAGGTGGAGGTGATCTATTTCGTTCAATAACTAGACATTGTTCTTTGACCTTTATATAGCCGATGAGCAAGCACCATGAAGGGTCTAAGACGAGCTGTGAAGACAATGACCGCTGTACGTAATGACATCCTAGACTTTAAAGAGTAGCTCTTTGAGGGCTTTATGTTCAGCACAGGAAATACGAAGATATCTAGTCCGCTCGGTGACGAGTTTGCCTTGATGTGGTCTCATGTACTGAAACAGTGTACTCTAGTTGCGCTAGGCAACCTGACAATCATCAACGATATAAATAATTAGTGTTACCGAGTTACTGCGGCTGATGGGCCTGAACTCAAATTGCTCAAGGGATAAGGGTCAATCTGACTTGACCGTCGACGACACAGAAATGGCTAATGCACCAGGCATATCCTCTGAGGCACAAATGCAACCCCCTACGTACAATGCAAGTAATATTGTGTGCTAAATGCTCCTCAATGGTTAACACAATCGGAGATATGATTCGTTCGTAGCTACGTAGTAGAACATGGGCGCTAAAAGCAAGCAGCTGGGTAGATCCCTTGTCACCTAATTTTATTTCGTGTCCCGGTTGGCTAACATAAGCGGGTCTCCATAGGACCCTGGCTTGCCCTACTATAGTAGCCTGAAGTACTGCTACATCTTCCCATGTCGGATGAGACCAGCTAGCCCATGACTTGCTACCTATCATGATCACTAGGAATAGCGGAGAATCCCAGCCACTCGACCAGGGTCCCGTCATGGGGAATGCTGACTTGGTCAACCAAGAACATCCTGCTTGCTCAGGGGATATTACACCCAACCAACATTGAATCTGGTAGCCAATGGCAAATGTCGTCCGGCATAGATTCGCGTCAACCTTTCCCATAACTTGTGTCATGGCGTAGGCATAACTCGTAGATATCGCATCCAATCTTCCAGGAGATGAGAACTCATTTTCACTAAGGTGCGACTGGGTGGTACCCTGGTGTGACAAACCCCGCCTCTTAGAGCGTTTAAACTACTCATGTCACCGAAGTAGCTTGAAGACCGCTCTGGACCAGTTGCTTGTCCCTTTCCCAAAAGATTGTGTACACCAATGCTGACCTGCCATTCAGCTCTGGTGGGAATATGTGCAACAGCATTACGATGGTCTAGTCATTGAACTGACCCTTGGTGCAAGTTGTTACTTCATTCTGTAAATACTCCTTCTATAACGGTCGCTTCTACACCCTCGGTATGCCGGAACAGACGAGAAGCTATCGGCAACAGCTCAGGGCCATGTCCATACTCTGCAGATTGAGACACTTGTAGTAAGCTCACCGGTGTAGGGTATTACAGTTTGCAACCGGTTGATGACCATATGGTATTTCGAGAGGGCTTTTTCGTCAGGCTGGCTAGCAGACAGGACAAGCGTGGCCATATCGTAATAGCTTCCTTAGTCTTGCAGTTTCGCCTGCAGCCTATGAATAGAGTATGTTCTGACAATAGCACTGTCAAGGTTCTCCGACAGTGTCTATTTATTCTCACCACTGGTCCGAAATATAACGGGCAATCCCCCTTTCTCGTGGGCTTTATGGAACTGGGATCCAAACTATCCACCTGTCGAATTGATGATTTGGCGGGCGCGTTTGGACGTAATCCAATGATATTGACGACGAAAACGACCGATTTCCTGAGATCAGCAACCATTTATGCGCGTAAATCGTTATTCAATTATGAAAGACCGAGTATTCACAGCATTCATCTTGGGAGACGACGGGACTGGGATGTGATTCTGAAAAAGCAGCTTCAAGCGTTCGCTGCTACTTCTCAGCCTGTTCAATCGGGCGATGGAATGCTTTAGTCGCCGTGAGGCGATGGTTGCGATTTCTTCTGATTCCGTCACTGCGATAAACTGCCAACACGGCCCATTCCATCTGTTGTCGGATGAGCCCATTTTACTACTGAGACCCACCCGTGGGCCCAGCTAGCAATGCTCGCGTGTTGATCTAACCGAGGAAGGAATACGGAGTCTATGCCGGCTCTTGGATATGAGGTCACGCATGTTGGGGCCAAAAAAGTTCTTTTGGCCCTTTGTTTGGCTCCTACGAGCAGGGGTGCTCAGCAAGATGTGGGGCTTGGTCGGTATTGCTAGCTAGCATGGGTGGCTGAGGTGCATAGCTCCGTTTCCAGGGTATATATGAGTCTAGAGACCGATAGCATTGCATATCACAGTGACGAAGACTGGTTGGATATAAAAACCTCAAGGGGACCGATGTATAGTATCATATATAATATTCCGCGTATACTGACAGGAGAGACCACGATCACTGTGTCACTTTTCTATAACTCTCTTGTATATTCCCTTATCTCTGCGTAGAAAAACATGGTGCTCTAAATCACGCTAAGCACGCACATTATGATTGGTGGAAAGCAGTGGATTTTCCAAGCCAATCTTATCAAAAAGGCCATACATAGTGCATCTGACACGTCGCTAATCTTTCGTGCCTCAGCTAAAATGCAGGGGCCCTCTTAAACCCATTCTGATAGGGTTAAGTTGACCAACATTCTCGACGATGGCGCTTGCGCGGATTAGCCCGTAGGCCGGAGGCTTGGCCATCCCGTTAGTAGCCAATGACCACCAACCATGCGAGCCCTAGCTTGGCTCGAGTCTCTACTAAGCCATTCTTTAACACCACTAATGCAGTCACCCTGCAGATGCTAGTTTTGGGCGGTTATTCCCTCCAAGGCCGCACGCGTTCGGAGATTGCACCTGGGAACCGACAGGACTCTAAGCGCCTAAGGATTCAATCCCCTCTCTCCCCGGTTCTTCATCTAAACGATCTTCCTCCCACTCTCTCCGCTCCTGTGAGCCACCATGAACGGTCGCAGGCTCCCCGGCGCATTTTTGCGTATATGCTTGATAGTTCTATTATATGGAGCAGAGATAGCTATCGCGCAGGGAGATGGGGCAAGTAACAACAGATTTATCAATCCACCGGCCGCCAATTCGGCTGAGAATCCCGTCTGGGTCCTTGGGGAGCAGCAAGTGATCTCATGGATGACAACCTGGACTACGTTCAACATATCTATTTGGCATCAGAGTCTCGGGGAGGAAACAGCATATAGTTTGGGTGATATCTATAGTACGTGTCATTTTTTTTTTTTTTTTTTTTGTTCATGGTTATGCTCACGGGGGGACTGAATCGCACTGACATGAAGACGAAATATGAAGCCCAGATTCAGGACATCGGAGTCACAAATTTTACATGGAAGGTACAAACATACGGCGCCAAACTTGAAGACTCGCCCATATTCTTTTTCTGGATCAACGCCAATCCGACAAGTTCGGGATTCAGACTCACATCAAATTACTTTAATATCACCGACAAACCACGGGCCACGAGTACTTCAACTTCGTTTACAGCAACTTCTACATCCGAATCCAAATCAACAAGCTCATCAACAAGCACTACTACATCTGCTCCATCAGAGACCTCAGCCACCGAGACCTCCCAAGCATCGTCGTCTAACTCTGGCCTCGATCCATCCGCCAAAGTAGGCCTTGGTATTGGAGTTGGCATCGGCGTTCCAGCTATCGCACTGCTTGCGGTGCTCGCTTATCTCAAATATCGCCAGTCTCAGTCACGAAACAGGTCAATACCGGCGGTAGAGCCAACATTTGCGCAGGTACCACCACCATGGAGCCAGCCTCCTCCCCGTCCCCCGCCAGCGCCGAAAGAGTTGCCTGGAAGCGAGGTCACCGAGTGGCGCTCGGAATTACCGGACCGTGCATACTAGCTAGAGCATAGGAAGCATTGGTTTGGCGTAAATATCTCTGACATATTCAATGATTCATGACCATTGCCTGCGCGATTTCGAGCTCACATACCTTAATGCGGTGATCTGCCTTTTGAAAACATTGTACACACATTTTTGTATTTAATACGCATCCGTATAGCATTAGTATATAGTATACCAGCCGAGCTACTAACTTCCACCAGAGAGCTTTCATGAAGTTTCTTGTATTATTCCGCAGCAAACCGCAAGTACTAACATAAATAGGCTTCGGCTCTTCTTCTCGCCAAGATCACAAGCGCTGCCAAGCTCATTAACATACACGAGAACCATGTGGTTCCCACGACCATTATAAATATTCATAACACTCCTTGCGTATCCTTATGTGGAGGCAGATGCTTCTGGTCGTGCGAAATGAGCCCGGTGCCAGCACCCACTGACCAGAATGGAGGTCTCTCGTAAGATGATCAAACCATTAAAAATTTTCAGGAGAGAAACTGCTAGCTGAAGGTGGGGGCCGTTTGGGTAAACAATCCAACAGCGCTAAAATGATTTTAGCTGGACCCTCAAACACCAACGGCGCTAAGATGGTGCTATTGCGTTACTACCATTGCTAGCTTGATTATTGGTCTACCACCAGACAAGGCTGATTCCACACCTGTACCCTTAAGTATTTTACCTCAATATAGCCATTCTGATAACTATCAAATTCCCTCATATACAACCATAACACTACACCAACTAACTAGTAGTCTCATGAACCTCCCCCAAAACAACCGCCTTAAACTTCGTCTGATCCAAAAACTTCTCCTCATCAGCATCCACCAACTCCTTGGTCCCCGCCTCCTGTCTCCGCGTAAAAAACACCTTAAACGCCGCCTCATCCGTAAACGTCAACTCCACAATCGCATCGAAGGCGAAATCGTCCTGGTTGCCGATCAGCACCGCCGCCGGGAAACTGTTGTCCTCGCCGGGGGCGGGGCGTGCAAGGTAGAGACGTCTGTGCGAGAGAGGGAAGTCGGCGCCTGCGAGCTTTTGGATGAGTGGCAGGTGCACGGTTTCGTAGTGGGTTTTGAATTCGGTGGGGGTGGTGCCCGGTTTGCGGGTTATGTAGAGGAGGGCTTTGAAGACCATTTTGGTGGTGGATTTGGCTTAGTTTCTGGTTTGGGGAGGTAGTCCAGTTGGTTTGGGGCTGGGTTTATATGCTTAGAGAGTGTGTGAATGGGATACAAGGCTCATGGTAATGATTATGGAGGGGTATTTATAAGTCTGGATAAGTCTGGCCTCGACCAGGTAAGAAGTGGGGGCGGAATTGCTACTAGTAATAGCAAGATTCGTAGACGATCTGGCCAATCCGGCTTCGCTCGGTATACTATAGGGTATACAAATTAGCCCTGCTCTATATTGGATCTGTAAGAGTCTCTATTTAGGTTCTACGATTAGGGCTTGGGAGTTCACTCGCTTTCGGCGGAGATGACGTACTGCCTTACAGTCATATCTTATCTGATGGAGAGATCAACGTTTGCCATAAAGTTCATTATCATAATTAACTAGGTTTAAATTTCCATCGCTGTTCCTATTTCTAGCCAAGGATCGCTATTCTCATATTACCCCTACAACCGCAAGGTGGCTCGGGCCTGCGCCATCTCTTCTTCTGACGGTAGGTTGACGATCATCATGTACAAAACGTTCTATATGTCGATTAGCAATGGTACCTGCGAGCTGGAATCCAAGAACTTACACTCTTCAGGAATTTCTGTATACCGCCAATGGGGCCCCCTCGGTTTTGCAGCCGCTCACGCGGGCTACGTGAACCCACTCGGCCGCCAGATCGTCTGCGATATTCTTCATCGTGAGGTCCTTCACCAGGATTCTGGTGAGGCTCATCCGGCGACCGCCCATTTTTAATAGAGCGTACTGTAGCTGCTAGAGCTCCCACTGGCCCAATGGGGCTCCCTCGCATACCCCGTGGTTCATATTCTAGGCCACGACCGAACCTGTCTCGTCGCCGACCGCCCCGAAGGTCCCTAAGTTGGTCACCGGTAATATATCCGCCAGTGATCAGTCCGAGAGCCGATCCACTGCTAGCTGGATGACTAGGATCGGCGTAGCGGGAAGTGAATTGAGGCTTTGGCGCCTTGTTCAAAGCATTATCGGGGTGTTCCATTTCCTGGTGGTAATGTCAGAGCGTGTTGTATAGATTGTCATCAGATGAACCTACAAATTGAGCCTGTGATCTCCGATCAAGATAATCCGCCACAAATTCTCGGCGCGACGACTTCGCACTCTTTATTCTGGCCTCACCATCGACACCCTGTGCAGCCAATTCGTCGAGATCTGGGAAGATGAGAGGAGCGGTTTCTGGGAACGGCATATCCCCGTAAGTGTTGCCGTGCGAGGACTTGAACATGTGTTTCATTTTGTTGTACGCCCCTGACCCACCATGGTCCAGTGACGTGGCAACTGTTGAGTTGAGATCAAAGCTGGTGACCGTCGATGAGGATTCTGGCTTCCATGTCATGAGTAGACAGTAGAGGCCACGAGGGCGGAACACCTCTTCATTGATCTTGTCAAAATATGAATTTGTTCTGTGCTCTATTAGCGACACTCCCATTTGATGCCTATGTATAAGATAGAAGACATACTTTCTTCTCGCATCCATTGCTATCGCAACATCAGTTGTCAGCTGGATGGCAATACTAACCGCTATTCCAATCGCACTAGGCAAAAACATAGTGCCGATTCCTGCCAGGTTGATGGCGTGTAACCACGGAGTCGCCTGACAAGCACGATTGGATGTTTCCAAGAAATCGAGGAACATAGCCTGGTCAATGCCGAATTCTTCTAGTGCAGGTGCATACGCTCTGATGAACCCTCGTTTACGTGACTTGGGCCGTCGCTGTGGAAGAACCACCGGATACGGAAGTCTTGGATTGGATGTCGGCGTATAAGGTGGTGGTTGTGGATAGTTTCGGAGAAACGATTCAGCTAGCTGCTCAGGCGTTTGATTTGTAGCGGCTTTGTCTGTCTCCAAAGTGCTATTCAGTTCATCCTGTGCTTCGTCAAGTTCCCATTCTTCTTCGTGTTGCTCCTCGACTACCCTTTCATGGCGAGCGAGGTCGTCGTCGGTTGTCGTTGTGTTGGCATTGTTGGTCTCTGGCCCATCGGAGCTTTGAGCCTTCTTCTCACGTCTATTTGCATTGTATGCTGAAATGCTTTCTGATGCTAGACCAATCCCGGCTGCGACCCCTTTGATAGCTTTTCCGCGAAGCATGATGGTTATGTCTTGTGTAAATGGATTGGAAAGATGGCAAGCTCTTCGATGTGAGTAAATAAAAAGGATAGAACAGCGAGACCCCAACTATCCTTCAGACTTTATATCTCCATCTCGCTCTTGATAACTCAAAGTTTACCGAATGAGGAAACCAACTCGTCAGGGTTAGAAAAGGATGGCTAAGCCTATGGGCAAGGATCCAACACAAGCTTTTGTTCTTTAGGGTTAGCGTGTGGGTCTCCGGGGCTGTGCTGGAGTGGACGGTAAGCACTAATCTGAATTAGGCATCCTCTTCGATTCGGGCCATCAGCCCTGAAGATACGCCTCGACCTAAATGTAAGCGGGGTTGCTGGGGATTGGACGTTTACCGTTGGCTAAAAGTTCATCTTTGTACGAGGGTATAGAGTGCGTGAAACTTTCGATGTAAATCTGGACCATAACCTGATTTCTATTCCACCTAATTGGACATTATTAAACGTAATCCTTTCCTATGTACACTGCGCCTGAAATGTATGGGTCATAACCTTCCTGGACCCTCTGTGTCTATATCTATACTGCATACACCACGTTGTGCATGTCGGGTTCAAAGCGCAATCTATGAAGCCATGTTTTCCGGAACAGGCTTAGGTTGGTATTGGGAGAAATTCTCTGGCCAAAGGAACATCTTCTCCTCTTTCGAGGGGGTCGCGGCGACAAACTTAGGAACCTACAATCAGACGGTCAGTAAATGCTTTAAGTCATTGACATCATCGGCAAGTCGCAACGTACTGCTTGCTTGCTGGAGACCCGTCTCCACATGTTTGCGCGGGGGTTAAACCGAACCGGTTTACCCACACCTCCAGTCTTCTCTTGATCCTCCTTCATAATATTCTCCACTTCTCTCTTCACGTCGGTGAAGCTATCGAAGCCTATGTAGGGGATCTGGTGCTCAATGCAGTATTCCTCCAGTCGGAGTCCCTTCCGGGCAAAAAGCACATCGGCTTCCCGGGCGGCTGCCAGGTCGGAGATGCCATCGCCAATGAATATAATGAGCGGGACCTCGTTCTCATCGCTCAATTCTTCGGCCTGCGCACGGCCTTCCTTCACAGAAAGGGCCTTGTCGTGACCAAGTTCGGTTTCGTGTCGCCAGATCGGCTTCCATTCCGAGCCGTCGGATTTGATCTGTGCGTCGTTTGCGACAATGCCGATTTGTGATGACTGCGAGAAAATTAACATTCACAGCCGAGCAGGTAATAGAGATCGGGTGCCATACTTCATCCTCGCCTAAGAAAGTGTCCAGCACTTTCCGCAGAATGGGCTTCAATCCAGCACTGATGACATTGAAAATGATTCCGTTGTCAATGCAGAATTGGTGAAACTCCTTAAAGCCCTGGTCAATCTCCAGTTCCTTTTTCATCACTTCAAACCCATCCTCGAACGGAACCCGCAACGACCCCCACATTTCCTCGGAGACTTCCCGGAATGATCGTTCGCCGGACTTGATCTGCTCATCGAGCATCTGACGGCGCTCCTCGCCACACCCCAGGTTATCGAAGAGGACATGGCCCGTGTCTTGCATGAAAATCGTTCCGTCAAAGTCTAAAGGGGATTAGCGCATGCCATGGCGCATGGGGAAAGGGGTTCGTGTACCTGAAAAACAGACAATCTTTCTCGTGGGGTTGGCCATGATAACTTGCACTTGACTCAAGAAGGACTCCAAGGGTGATGTGTTAATTGCGACAATTGGTGGAACCTGGGCCGGCTGAATTGGCCGCAATAAGTAGTTTTCTTCATGGCTGTGGCGACTTCAAACCGGATCGCAGAATCAAGCCTGGACCATGACGTAGGGGATTCTTGTGAAAGTGGACTCGGTTCCTGTTACATCGTGAACAACGGCCTATAACGTCTCTGTCTCTGCCGGATTTTGTGGACCTGCTGGAACTCGAGTGTTTCCTCGGCTATGGAAAATCGTTCCGGGCGCATAAGCCGGACATCAGCCACTGTGGCTAGTACATTTATTAATGACGTCATTGAAGTAAACCAGGTACTGAGTAGGCGGTTCCCTATCCCGGTATAGCGCCAGTCCTCCCACGCCCTAGAGATATGTGCAAACCACGGACAAGGACCTCTACGATGTCTCGTAAATCACTGACTCCAAGTCAATACTATCAACGAATTTTCAAGGAATAACACTAAGCTGAGACAGTCTGTCCACTCCGAATTCGGCAAGTTCAATATCACTCTCATGCTTACTGTAAGTAGTTAACAGCCTAGTATATATATCGGGCAGCCTTTACGCGCCGGCCTGTGGGAACCACTAGGTATGTATGTGACCAGGTGCTAGTGAGTAAGAGATTATCAAGTAATATTTTAGAGATATATCCAAAAGAAAAGGTTTATATAAACTGACTATTGAGCAATGACATCATTGAACCTAAGATCAGATAAGATACTTGAATGGATTCTAGTCTAATCTAGTAGCTAATAATATACTCCCTAGTATGACTTATTGCTTTGCGTCTTGTGCGATCTGATTGTTCATAAGGGTTCTCAGGAGACCTTGGCAGTCTTCCCGGCCCATGTGAACCTCAACAATTCTAAGCCCATTGCCTTTCTGGATGCGGTCCGACTGTAGCACTTCTTCTAACTCCCCAAAGGTTCGTGCGCTGAAATTGTTCTTTGCGGCGTCTTCTTCACTGCCACCGAAGAAGCTAAGCGCTTGCAGATGTCTCCACGGTGCAATATCGTTGTATGCCTGATTTCGGCCATGGATTGCCCGTTCGATAGTATATCCGGCATTGTTTATAACAAAAATGGTGACGTCAAGTTTCTCTCGAATGATCGAGCTGATCTCCTGTACTGTCATCTGTAGACTGCCATCTCCGATAAATAGGAACAGTCGACCTTTGCCAGTACCAGTGCTATTGGAAGGTTTAAAACTGTTCGTTTCTTGCTGCGCGAGGGCAGCCCCAAAACAGGCCGGAAGCATGTACCCGATCGACAGCCATGTCACTGCACAGAACATCCGTGTATTTGGGGGCAGTGTGAATGTGCGTCCACCATAAGAGGCTGTCCCCGTTTCTGTAGCTACGATGTCTCCCTCGCGGAAGAGTCGGTCGACAAAACGGTAGAAGTCATCTTGTGTGATGGGATCGGACTTGTTGATATGGCTTAGGTCACCCTTGGGCTTCGGGGGTGCTCCATCGATTTTAGGAATGCGACTGCGGTCTAGGCTCTCCAACACCTGAATGAGAAATTGTTTAATTGAGTAATCTCGGTGAAGGTCTTTTCCAATCTGAATAGAGGTGCCCGAGAATGAGATAGATACTTCTTGTTTGGGGATTGTGGCAAAGCCTAGCGTATTAGTATTGCTGTAGTGAGGCCCGAGTACAAGGACTAGATCGGCCGAGTCAAAGTATGCTTTTTCTTGCTCGGTGCCGTAACTTGCACCATAGAAGCCGTAAACATTATTATATTGCTCATTGACCAGACCTTTTCCATAGGCTGACGTCCACGTCGGCCAGTGGGTGGTTTGAATTAGTTCATCAACCTGAGGGAGGATATTCAGAGCCCTGCTCTCTCCATCCACGAATATCAATGGGCGCTTAGCAGAGTAAATGCGCTCCAACACGGTTGTCAATACGGACGTCTCGTTCTTGGTGCTCGGGGTAGCAGGTAATTCGATCTTCCTTGTTTCGAGATTTGACGCCGGGATCATGACGTCAACCATGTCATCCGGAACTTGGATGTAAACCGGCCGGCTATGGACTAGGCATTGCTGTAGTACCCAATCTATCTGCTCTGCCGCTGTGCGAGGATCAATGAGGTTCGCCTGAGCAACTGTGACCTGGGCATGCATTGCGGCAAATCGGTTATATTCACCATCGGCGAAAGTATGGTGGACTAAAGTGCGGGCATCCTGCAACGCACGCGATGGTGTACCGACAATGTGGATAACAGGAGCCTTTTCCGCATACGCGCCTGCGATTCCGTTGATGGCGGATAACTCGCCGACACCAAACGTGGTGATCAGAGCTCCCAGACCGTTGATCCTAGCATATCCATCGGCGGCGTATGCGCCGTTCAGCTCGTTGCAGGTTCCGACCCAGTGCAACCCGGATGGCTCCACGAAATCAAGTAGTCTGAGGTTGTAGTCCCCTGGAACCCCAAAAATAGACTGGATGCCGAGCTGGCAGAGTCGGGCGAACAGATAGTCCGCAACCTTTATCGTTCCCTTGGAGGTCGAAGTTTGGGTCATTGTAGCGCTATTCTATTGGGGTGGGGGCTCAAAGTCCGTAACTATGAATCAGGGGAATGGTCGAGGAAGAGTAAGGAAGATTGGAAAGATGATAGTGAGGTTCTGGAAGGTTTATATATGCTTATCTTGGTTTGCGGGGATGAGATCCATTTTACTTAATCGGTATCCACGACCGCCCCCAGCCGGCCGTAAGCGGTTGTTCTCGGCGAAAGGGTCCAGTCATATCCTGTCACATGACACCGTATCTGGACAGTGAGTTGTGGCCAACGCCGCCATTGCATCCAGCCTAGTACTATACTACTACTTAGTACGAAAGTAACTTGTCAGCATGCGATCGATCCATGATTGGTGGCGATCATGTCCGATGAAACGGCGCGCAGCTCTCGGATCTTTTTACTGAGTTATGACTACATCCGTTATTCTGTCGCTCACGAGATCCACCTCTCAATAACATATTCACTCAGATGTGTAGCACTAGAGAAAGAGTTTATGTGAACCGATTTGTACTATGTATATCCCGATCAACTGATCCTTATTTCACTCAACAGCCAGAGTTCAGTATGGCCCTGCCTTGCCGATACTCACAATGTGTATCACGTACAAAAGTGTGTAACATCCATTGGTTGTGATTTCAAGAGCAGTTGGGGAATGGAGGTGAGGACGCATCAAGCCCACCGGCATAGGTAACCTGCTTTCCCGGATGGGCAAACACCGTATGCTTCCCTTCCACCGTAGAACAGCCATTTCCAACATTGGCCACGAACATATCCGGGTAATTGTTTTCAAACGATTGCTTGCTGCCGCTCCCTCCGCTCACCTCAACGTTTGCGCAGTTCATGTACATCTCACGATTGCCCACTAGATTAAACCAGGACCAAGCAAACAGAGCATGGCCGTTGACCACATCGCTCGGCATCGTGAAGTCGTACTTGAAATCAAGCGGGCACCCTCCCACCATGGACTTGATGACTTTGAAGGTTTTCCCATCGTCGTAACTCAGAGACAGCTGGCATGATCCTCCACTGTGTGTTGCAGCACCGGCCACCGTCATGTTATATGACTCGCCCGCGTTGTATTCCGCCGTTGCGCGCCAGGGAGTGTTCTTGTGGTAGCCCTTGCAAGGAAAGTCGGAGCCTAGGTTATGTAAACATTGCATTCTTATGTATGTCGAAATTAGGGGAACGCCATACCAGACGGGCTGAGGGGGTTGGCCATGTCATAGTCCTTGTCGGATCCTCTGTTCTGAGGGTCAAGTGGACTGCGTATGGGATAAGGCCAGCTCATCTGCATGTGTGCTGCTGCGAGGCCACAGGACAAAAGGACGCTAAAGACGGAGTTGAAGTGCATGGCTGTTCTTGCAAGCTTGTTATACACGACGGCTGTAGCTGCGTTTGTGTGATGGTGAATTGAGGATGTTGCTGACAATACTGAGTCGATGGCCGTCCTGTAGGCCATATTTATACCTTTCGTTTCCCGGCGAGCCTTCAATCAGCTTTGGATCTATGGTGAAGTATCAACGGCGCCCTATGGACCTGTCATGTTGCATTCAACTCGAGTTACATTCCTCTTAGTTTCGGCATTTCCTTCAACGAGGGTGCATTAACTGGCATGATTTGAGTTATCGGAACATTCAAGTGGGTGTGCAGTATACTGTGACAGAATCAGCTGGGGTCCAATCACCCTTGAATCATACTCATGCCACATATCCCCCACTTAGCGCCGGTATGCTCCTAAGTGGAACGAAATAGCATTGATATAGAGTAGCAATGACCGGACATATTTTGACGGCGATCTTAACTTTCATGGTTGGAGTGTTCCATTACCCAACTGCTATCCTCCGGCGGTGCACCGCGTTAAACTCTCAGTCATGCACCATACCTAACATTCTTCAAACCTATGAAGGGAACATGGCGTAAGTAACGGTAACAATTTAGCAATTTGAAGCTATCTAGGAAAAGTAGTGATATGCCCTCTCATGGCCATTGTCGCCGGTATATACTTCGGCTTGTGATGAACAATGCAGCGAAGCGCTTTGTACAGAACCAATCCGGCTTCTGAGAAGAGGAAGCTAACAAAGGCCAGGTATCGGCAATTCGCGGGGTCCTACTGAATTTACTGGTCGTAGGACCAATGAGTGGATGCACCGTATTAGCTCCATGTAGCCATTAGGTCATACCATAGTATTGTTGGGGTTTTAGCTGTGCTTGGCAGTGGTGATTAATCTTAATTGAATTGCCGGGAGATTAACCAAGGGCGAAGACCTGTTCCTTGGTGTACCACAGTGCCATTATGATGTTACACCACCGGACTTGTTTAGCTGTTGCATGCTATTTCATGGATGTCTTTTGATCTTCGTCCTATACCTTTGGAAGATTAGTGTGGAGCGAGCGACTTGGTGGACCCGTGAACCCTCCTGCTCATATTATGAAAACCTGTTATAGAATCCATTAGAATTAAAGAAGATTGAAGGGTAATCTGGTGTTAGTGGCTGTCCCTGGCCGATGGTTTTGCCTGTCCCTCCAGGGCTGGAGTAGTGGTAGACTCCGCAGCGTAAATGGGAATATTGCGAAATTTGCGATTTTGCCAAGGTTAATGTGTTTAAAGCACTCCCGAGATGCCATCCAGAGCTTCCAAGCGTTTTGACGTATGCGGGTGAAAGTTTGACATTTGGCATCCTCCAAGCATCTTTGAAGGCAATTAAAGGAGGAGCGGAGCCACGGGGGGAAATCGATCATCGATCATCGTTGACTGGAAAGAAGCGACTAGCCCTGAAAAGGCAAGCATCCACCAAAGTCACGGGACCTCTGTTCATTTTGGCCCTAAAGGCCTCTTTTCTCGGAATCTTCACCGAAGCCAGAGCCACGCAATCGTGTCCCTTGCATAGCTATAATGGAATGACTCCTGGATAAACTCTGCTACTGAGGGTTTCCCAGGTCTATCTTGAACTCAGATCTGCAGAAGTATCTTGATCTGGAACCGTTTTACAGTACGATGTAGATTAAACCCCCATCGGAAGTCGTGTTAGCCATGCGGCAACTTTTTGAGTATTACCTCTTAATACGGAGACATAACATGCTTGGTAGAGTATTCAATTGCTGACCGCAGCATAATTCAGACATAGCGGTGTGCGGCTATGTAGATCCTTATCATTGCTGAACCGACTTCAATGTGATATATCATTTCCCTGTCGTGGCAGCTACGGACAAAAGCAGCTGCTAGGAACATGCTTGAACCATTCCAGATAGTATCTTATTTCCGACTTTGAAACAATCAGGAACCAACAAGGCTTCATAATGTCAACAGATATTTTCAAAGTTACGGAACATACTGCGCCGGCGAGCCATATTCGGGAATATCCTGGAAGCACTGCTAGAAGTCAAGAAGAGGTCCTGTCATTACATGTCAAGCAATACACGCCGCTAGATCAAGATCATATCACCTCTTCCGATGCCATCACTGTGATCGCGGCTCATGCTTGTGGCTACCCCAAGGTATGAATAGCCCTATCGGATTATGGCGATCTGTATGGCCTTGAACCGGCCTATTAAACATTGATGACCACATGGGTGGAGAGCATGTGCCCTAATATCAGTGTCGCAAATAGGAACTCTATGAGCCCCTCTGGGATGAGGTTTATCGCCGATTGAAACATAATGGTGTCCATATTCGAAGCATATGGATAGCGGACGCCCCAAACATGGGCATGAGTGGTATCCTGAACGAAGACAAGATTAGCCTGGACTGTAAGTCATTCATCGCTTGAAAGCTCCGACAGCCATACTAAAATTCCATACATAGATTCGTGGATAGATTCTGCCCGCGATTTACTTTTGATGATCAATCACTTCCGCGACCAAATGCCACGGCCTCTTGTTGGAATCGGTCATAGTTTTGGCGGGAATATCCTGTATGGACTTCTTCCGTTTCCATTCTATAATGATCACAATAGCTGAAAGCCAGTGTCGCTACTCAGGGCCAACCTTGCACTCATGCACCCGCGCCTATTTACGACCCTCGTCTTTCTCGACCCCACCATCTTCCCGAAACCGGTCAGTCGGGGTGTCGGTATTGACCCTCCCGGTGCAGTTAATTATACTCTTTGGCGACCCGACATTTGGCCAAACAGAAAAGCTGCGGCATCGGCTCACGCAAAGGCATGGCGACACTGGGACCGTCGGTGCTTCGACCTAATGGTCAAATTCGGTTTCCGGGACCTCCCCACCGCACTGTATCCCACCATCCCAGCGGGAGCAAATCGTTCCGAGCCGCCGGTGACTCTCACCACGACCAAGTATCAGGAAATCGCAGGCCTATACCGTTCGAATTTCTCGGCTCGCGCGTCTGGCGGGATTGATCGCTCTGTTCATCCGGATATGGATCCTATCCACGCCAACAGAATTGTCTATCGCCCTGAACCGCGCAACACATTCTCAAAGATTCCCCACTTGAGGCCTCCTGTGCTATGGATCCTGGGAGCAAAGACATTTCTTGGCATTGACAACCTTCGCGAAGCCATCAAGGTGTGCGGGGTGGGGGTCGGGGGCAGTGGTGGCATCTCCCATGGTCAGGTCAAGGAAGTTACTCTACCCGAACGTGGCCATCTTTTCCCTTTCGAGGATGTGAATCAGACGGCTGGTTATTGTGCAGCCTGGCTGGTCCAGGAGATGGGAAAATATAGGGAGTCGGAGCTTGTGTGGAACAAGAAACGATCGTCAATGACCCAGCGTGATCATCTGGTGTATGGTGATGATTGGTTCGAAGCTATTCCGATGCCAAAGAGGCCCCAGCGAAAGGCCAAGCTGTAGCCTACTCAATAAGGGTAGTTATATCTATATGATGGTTATAACTCAGGATGGATTGATTAAAGTAATAAGGAACATCACAGCTAGGTTCTTAATACCGCGTTATAGAGAATTACAAGGGGAGACGGATTTCTTAAAATAGATGCAACGATATATCCGCAAACTCTCCAACGGGGATACAAAAATTATCATTTCAATACCGACACCCAACCGGATACGGTATCGTAATTACCATATCGAACAGCTCCAATGTATTTATCACTCACGGCCAACTCTTTCCCCCCCAGATATCATTGTCTCTCATATCGAACACACCACCAGCTGGCCCTGTGATTCCAACCTACGAATTGCTATAGGGCGATCAAGTATCGAAGAAAAGTCCCTTAAACATCCGTCAACACATACTCAGCAAAGAAGTAACTCTCGTCGCAACTCTATTCGCATGCCATTAACAACAGTGAGATACGCTATGATCACAGTTCACAGCCTGCTGTTATTTCTTCCCCTCGGGGTCATCGCAGCACTTCTCAACTGGAACTCGGTGCTTGTTTCCGTCTTCAACTTTTTGGCGATTCTACCGCTTTCCGCTATCGTGTCCGACGCTTCAGACACGTTAGCGGAGTATTTTGGCGATTTGGTCGGCGGATTGATTAATGCGACCTTTGGCAATGCGGTCGAATTGAGCGTGCGTTTCCCGATCAATTGCGGCAACGCGATCAAGCAGCATGTTAACCTTACTTGTAGACTGGAATTCTGGCCGTAACCAGTGGAGATACCTATTTTGCTCAATCGGTTATGATTGGGAGTATCTTGTCAGACATCCTTTTGGTTGGTCCTTTTATTTTACTTTTCTTTTTGGGTCCTTTAGAGAATCTAATGTGACTAACAAGTATGGTATAGATTATGGGTGGTTGTCTGATATCAGCCTCATATAGCAAGCACATACTCTATTTCAATATGGCCCAGACGGGTTCCTTGTCCTCATTGATGGTTGTCACGGCCGTGGGGTTGATTCTACCCTCCGTTCTATATGCAACCTTTACCTCGGTGGACTTGGAAGATCAAGTTCTTAGCTTTTCCCGGGGAACTTCCGCCGTACTTCTGGTGCTGTATGTCGGATATCTCTACTTCCAATTAGGAACACACAAACATCTATTCCAGCAAGAGCCGAACAGT
Source organism: Aspergillus flavus (assembly GCF_009017415.1). Classification (NCBI taxonomy): domain Eukaryota; kingdom Fungi; phylum Ascomycota; class Eurotiomycetes; order Eurotiales; family Aspergillaceae; genus Aspergillus; species Aspergillus flavus. The sequence goes on along the minus strand of NC_092408.1, from coordinate 2,617,833 downwards.
CCACAAGAAGGTGAAAGTGATCAAGATGAAAATGAGCAGAAGCCAGACTTGTCAAAAACTGTCCTCACCCTTATCGCCGCAGGCATCTCAATCATCCTCTGCTCCCACTTCTTCCTTGCCAGTGTCCCCGCTACATCGGCCACGACTGGAATTTCCAAGACTTTCATTGCAACAATCCTCATCCCCATCACCAGCAATTGCCCCGAAGGCGTGGCAGTGATCGCCGCTTCGTTTGGGGGCGGTGATGTGAACTTTGCCATCAGCGTCATTGTCAGTAGTATCTTACAGATCGGACTCTTTGCCATTCCTTTCCTGGTCATGCTCGGGTGGCTTATTGGGGTGCCCATGACGCTCTTTTTCGAGACGTTCCATACTTTGGCCCTGTTCTTCGCTATTTTGGTTGTTAACCAGGTCTTGAAGGATGCTAAGTATACGTATCTTCATGGGAGTATGCTGGTTGGGCTGTACGTTCTTTTCCCTTCTGTGCTTCGTGGCTTACCTGTGACTGACATATTGGCTTAGATACGTGATACTTGCACTTTCATTCTGGGTCCGTTGAGAATATGGAATGGCTAATTGATAAAAATATCGCTAAATGGGATTGATTGATTGGGTGAATGTGATGACATGAGCAATATACATCAGAATGCCTCTTTACATGTTCGTGCTGTATATGATAGACCCTCGATTAAGGCATGGGCTTTGTGGCGCCGGTTATCCCAGGACGCATATAGAAAGCAGCAGCAGATATGATATACCTATATGAGAGGAACCTTAGTCAGCGAATCATAGAATGGATAAGTTGAAGGCTTGACTTACATCCCAACAAGCATTAGTCCCTCGAAGTAATTACTCCTCCCATCCTGAATCACATGAATCAACACCATTGTAGCCAAAAACAACATGGTTGCGTCAAACGTGTCCATTTGCAGTGTTATGGGCAGGTTCAAAACCCATCCTAGGATGATCAGAAACGGAGTCACGAGGAGAGTGATACGCAGTATGCTGTTGATGATGGCCCGCACCGCCGATTCCACATGCCCCTGGCGTGAGACCATGACAATCGAAGCATATCTTGCGGAGTTGCCAATAAGTGGAACCAGTACCAGTGTAGGAAAGGCTGCACCAAGGCCAAGCTCTTGTACAACTCTATCGGCGCTCTCAACGATACATATAATACACATGGTCAAGCAGGCTATTCCGGCCGCAAGAGCAATCATAGCGCTCCGCGGTGTGAAAATTCTTGCTGGTCGGTCCTGGGCGATGCCACGATCGTTCAGACTGTGGCGATCTGGAGAGCCTTCGCTGGACGCTTCGGCAAGATGAAATATTGACGCATGACTCTTCAACTGAAAGAGAAGGAACACCCCAAGCAAAATAAAAAGTACAAGTGCCGCCCCACGTGAAACAAAGACAATCTCCAGCCGAGTGACAGAAGCCTGGGGAGAAGTGGTATCCAAGGAAGGAAATGTGACCATAATCGTTGGAATCAAAAGAGACATGCATGCCACTACCATGAGGGAAGACATAATGCTGATTAGGGTGCGATCAAAATAGAGATGTTCTTTATCATAACCGGTGAAACAGAAGCAGCTCCCCGGAACCTAGAGCATCTTAGTACCGATCTGTAATAAGAGTGATACACGACTTACCAAGAGCATATAGCAGAGCATGCTTCCTACCAGGGTCGAGTGAATCATGTGCATGTATCCCCTGTTCATGGCCACAATTCCAAGGATCAGTTCAATGGCATTACCAACGGTCGCTTTGAGTAATTCATCGACCACACGCCCAGTCGTTATAGACAAATCGGCAATGGAGATCGTAAGCAGAGTGATTAATGGTATCAGTGCTGTAAGATTCAGGAAAAAAACCATTTGAGGTGGCCCGCCTAGGATGGCTGTGATGATTCCAATGGGGACAGTCGCCAGCATTGATTTCACATATTGGCGACTACCAATGCTGACGATCGCTCGGTGGAAAGGACGCCATTGCTGGCGGGAAACTCTCATGGGGGTACTGGGAATAGGAGAAAGAAGGGAATTATTCGGCGATGCAGCAGACATACTGTCCAAGGGAGGTAGCTGCTGGTGTCTGTGCCTGACCGATTGCATGTTGTCGTCTTCGCTGACAGTAAAAGGAACCTTAAATAAACTGCGAGCGTTCCTTTTTTTTTTTAATCTCGTGAACGACTGTGGTGGTGGTCATTAGGACATAACGCACACACGGATGTCAGCAAGAGGGAAACAAGAAATACGGTGAGCCTCAGTAGAAACAATGGTACGGTTCCTGTTTGGAAACCTTACGGGCCGTTCAGCCCTACAGGGCCAGAGTGTCATCTTCCTCACTGGTTGCCTTGTCCGTCCCGTCCCCACCGATCAGGGCCTGAGCGGGAAGCTTCATCGCTAGGCATCCACATTTCTACCAATCAAGATTCCCCGCACGGATAATATACGGTATTGACAAGAACGTACCAGGTAAGGTATGGAACACAGTATTGTTTCTTTGAGGGGGAGGAATGGCGTCCGATATGGATGTCTTTCTATTAACTGAATGTCAATTAATTTCATCCCCATCTTGTGAACCTTCCCCTCCTCAACCACGTCCTCATCATGGCTGGTGCTGTCCAGAAAAGTGCCTGGCATGCCATCCAGGTTACTCTTTTCTCGAGCTATGCAAATGTGTTGCTGGTGTTTGTCTTCCTGGGTATTTGGTCCGGTGCTCGAGGATGGGATCCATCAGCTGTGTTCATGTTGAATTTCTTAGCTATCTTTCCCCTGGCTTCTTTGCTTTCCTTTGCAACTGAAGAGTTGTCCAAAAGTGTGGGACAGACCGTGGGGGGATTGATCAATGCGACCTTCGGAAATGCTGTCGAGATGATCGTGAGCCCAACTTTCGTTCCCGTTACTCGACGTTTAGTCACGGTCGCTAACCACACCGGTTAATTATCCAGGTGGGAATTACTGCCGTAACTCAAGGGGAGATCAACATCGTTCAATCGAGTATGGTTGGCAGTATTCTGTCCGGAACTCTTCTGGTAAGAGACATGGTTTTGGACTGAGGTTTTACTTAAACCGCTTACTCTCATTCTCTTAAGGTTTTAGGATGTTGCTTTCTAGGTGGAGGATATGGAAAGGAGACGCTATCCTTCAACGTCGATGTCACTCAAATCATGTCGTCTCTGATGATCGTCGCCTCGACCTCCCTCATCATCCCTTCCGCTTTATACTCGACTACTCTCTGCGAGCTGCCCGACGGAGACGATTACATCCTCACCCTATCCCATATCACTTCGATTTTCCTTCTCGTTTTTTACTTGGTCTATCTTTATTTCCAACTGAAAAGCCACGCTCATCTTTTCGCTAGCACCGAAGAGGAATCGGACGAAAAGCGCGAATTAGAGCCCCTCCCCGCTAGCATCATTCTGATCTTTGCAACACTTGGAGTTACCGTCTGTTCCGATTACTTGGTGGAGGGCGTGGACGGGTTTGTGGAGGTATACGGAGTCAGTCGGGCTTTCCTGGGGATGATTGTCGTCCCCATTGTCGGTAATGCGGGCGAATTTGCCATCACGGTGAATGCCGCAATGGGCGGCAAGCTGGATCTGGCCATTGGGGTCATTGTTGGAAGCACACTTCAGATCGCGCTCTTTGTAACTCCCTTCTTGGTGCTCTGTGGTTGGGCTCTCGGGCAGCCGATGTCTCTGCGGTTTAATACTTTCCAAACCGCTTGCTTCTCCCTTGCTGTGGTGGTGATGAACAGTTTGACTCGCGAGGGGAAGTCGAATTACTTTGAAGGGTTATTACTGATCGGGACGTAAGTAATTTTCCTCTTTGATCCTTTTAGGGACGATCGTCTGTCTAATCCCCGACCGTCGGTGCCCAGGTATTTGATCATCGCGATCGCATTTTACGTACATCCGGATGTTACCGATCATCTTGCAATAGCCTGAATGGTGTGATGGGATTATACCGAAAATATATAACGGAATCATCATTGATCTTCACATTGCGTTGACTTGATATATAGATGGATGTATACAGCCAGTAAACAATAGACCCTTGGTTCACTCCTCAGCCTTATCAGGCCCGTATTCAAGTGGGGGGTAAAATTAAATACTAGAATAAAATACGTGTAAAAGGTAAATTAGATGAAGTGGAGTCACAGGAAATCCCTTGGCTGCCTTCCCCATTTAGAAGACAACCTTCAATTCCACAGTCACAATGGACGCTTGTCTTTTGCTCCTCAACTTATACTCTCCTTGTTCTAGCTTTTTCTTCTTCTCTGTCCTTGAACAACCCTGAATCTCATCAGAAAATTTACCATAATGTTTTCCTAACCGACCATGGTCTCTCCAGTCTAGGTCTCGACAACCCCTCGCGATAAGTTCAGGGATGATTGCTGCTACCATACCGATAACAGTTTCGGTATCCGCGCTGGCATTCCACGCAGTCAATCATCATGGTACGCGCAATGTTTTTCCCGCCGAGCGCGGATTAGTGGATTAGCATTAACGGAATCAGAAACACTTGAATGACAAACCAGATGCCAATACAGGCGACACTCCCATCTTCGACCGCCCCAGAAACACCTTCGATATCACGGCAGAGACACTCAGTGAACTGATCGAGTCTAGAAGTCTAGAAATCTTCCACGCGTTAGGCGGTCTTGCCGGGTTGGAGAAAGGGCTGCGAACTGACCGAAATAGTGGACTAAGTATCGATGAATCAACCATTGCAGACTCTGCTGAGACAACGGAAATTGCGACAGGGCAACAGAATGACCGGTACACGGACAGGACAAAGGCCTTCGGGAATAATCACCTCCCAGTGAAGAAACAGCCGAGCATTTTCCAGCTCATGTGGATGGCATATAATGACCATGTTCTGTTCTTTTTAACTGGGGCGGCAATTGTCTCTTTGGCGCTCGGTTTATACCAGGCACTCGCGACCGAGCACTCAGCCCGCAACCCGCCTGTTGAATGGGTGGAAGGGGTCTCGATCCTCGTCGCCATCATTGTCATCGTTCTTGTCGGCGCCGCCAATGATTTTCAGAAGCAAATCAAGTTTCAAAAATTGAACAAGAAGAAGATAGATCGCAACGTGACGGTCGTTCGGTCCGGTCACGCTCGTGAAATTCCGATCTCTGACCTAGTTGTGGGAGATATTGTGCATGTGGAGCCTGGGGATGTAATCCCAGCGGATGGGGTTCTAATCCAGGGATACCATATCAGATGTGATGAGGCGTCCACTACCGGCGAATCTGATCTCCTACGTAAACACTCTGGAGATGAAGTTATCGATGCGATTCGAAGGAACAGTGATACTCAAAGCTTAGACCCCTTCATGATATCCGGGTCAAGCGTAGCTGAAGGGGTCGGGTCGTACTTGGTGATAGCGACTGGCACCAATTCCAGTTATGGCAAGATTCTTCTCACACTAAATGACGACCCTGGTTTTACACCCTTGCAAACACGGCTCAATGTATTGGCGAAGTACATCGCCAATTTTGGTGGGCTTGCAGCCCTTGTGCTATTTATCATTCTCTTTATCAAATTCCTCACCAGCCTTCCTCACAGTAGTCTAACACCCACAGAAAAGGGACAGCAGTTTCTGGATCTTTTTATCATTTCACTGACTGTCGTGGTGATCGCAGTCCCAGAGGGCCTTCCACTGACAGTGACCCTTGCACTGGCTTTTGCGACTACCAGGATGCTCAAAGATCATAACTTAGTCCGCATGTTGAGGGCCTGCGAAACCATGGGAAATGCAACAGACATATGCTCGGACAAGACCGGGACTTTGACCCAGAACAAGATGACGGTCGTCGCTGGGATGATTGGTACTACTGGCAAGTTCATTGATCCACAACAGGCGGACAACGATGCTACTGATCCGTGCGCCAGCCCAACTGCCGTCGACTACACTCGGTGTCTTGCGCCTGACACAAGGTCACTTCTAAGGCAATCCATTTCACTCAACTCAACCGCATTTGAAAGTATCGAAGCAGGTATCAAGTCATATGTGGGGTCTAAAACAGAAGCTGCCCTCTTAGCATTCGCTCGAGATCATCTAGGAATGAGCCAACTTGATGTTGAGCGCTCAAATGTGAAGGTTGTCGAAGTTTTCCCTTTCGAAAATGCTCGTCAATGTATGGTCACAGTTGCTCAACTGGAAAACGGCAGGTATCGTGCGTATGTGAAAGGGGCTCCGGAGGTGCTTCTCGACAAGTGCACCGAAGCAGTCGAGGACCCAAGCAAGGGGCTCTCCGCAAGACCGATCAACGCAGACATGGCCCAGGGCCTACGCCAGATAATCGCTGACTATGCCGGCCGGTCTTTGAGAACAATTATCGTGTTGTTTCGTGACTTTGACGTATGGCCTCCCTTTGGTCAACTGGATGATCAGGTGGAAGAAATAAGGATAGAAAATATTCTCCTGAATCTTACTTTCCTCAGCATCATGGGTATCCGAGACCCACTCCGAAACGGTGCTCGAGACGCCGTGCAGTCTTGCCATAAAGCTGGTGTGACCGTTCGTATCGTGACAGGTGATAACCTATTGACAGCTAAAGCCATTGCCGAAGAATGTGGTATTATCACAAACCCAAATGATCTTGCTATGGAAGGCCGAGAGTTTCGTCAGCTTGGCGACTCACAACAGCTAGAGGTCATTCCACGTCTCAGAGTTCTAGCGAGATCTAGCCCAGAAGACAAAAGAACATTGGTTCGTAGATTGAAAGAAATGGGAAGCACTGTTGCTGTCACTGGCGATGGAACAAATGATGCCCCTGCTCTGACTGCAGCTGATGTTGGATTTTCCATGGGCATCTCTGGAACTGAAGTCGCGCGCGAAGCCTCGTCAATTGTCCTCATGGATGACAACTTCAGCTCGATTGTGAGAGCAATCATGTGGGGTCGAGCTGTCTCAGATGCCGTCAAGAAATTTCTGCAGGTAAAATCGGAAACACAATCTCTCCATTATGCGCAACTGGGATGCTAACCATTTTATGCTCGCAGTTCCAAATAACCATCACATTAACCTCTGTCGGGCTCGCGTTCGTCTCATCCGTCGCCAGTTCCAATGAGCAGTCAGTTCTTACTGCTGTACAGCTCATGTGGGTAAATCTGTTCCAAGACACGTTAGCAGCACTGGCACTGGCAACCGACCCTCCGTCGCGCAAAGTATTGGACCGGAAGCCGGAACCGAGATCGTCTCCTTTAATCACAATCCCAATGTGGAAGATGATCATAGGGCAATCAATCTATCAACTAGCGGTGACTCTTGTCCTTCACTTCGCTGGAAGCAGTATCTTTTCCTATACACCTGACGACAAGGATGGACTCCAGACAGCGGTATTTAACACATACGTTTGGATGCAGATCTTTAATATGTATAAGTACGTTTCACCTTGCTCCATGATTAGCGCATACGTTAGCAAATGTTCCATGGCCAACCCCATTCAATACCACCCCGCCCCCAGATGTACTTTAAAGCCCTACTGCAACGAATACTGGTTCCAAACTAATCACCCACAGCAACCGCCAACTCGAAAACAGCATCAACCTTCTCGAGGGCTTATCCCGAAACTGGCTATTCATATGTGTCACTCTCCTAATGATGGGCTGCCAAATCCTAATTATTTTTGTGGGAGGCCGTGTCTTCTCAGTTGTCAGACTTACCGGTACCCAGTGGGCATACTCGCTTGTTTTGGGGGCTCTATCCATCTTGGTCGGATTCGTTATTAGACTCGTACCGGATGAGCCTGTTGAGTGGGTCTTTGATGGGCTGGGGGTTGTTTGGTCGTTCATACTTTTGAAGCTAAAGACTTTCCGGAGAAGAAGGGATGATGATGTTGGCGTTTGAGAGATAGGAAGCTACTGCGAAAAATGGGCATCTACATATACAGAATTTGGGTTATAGATAACAATTATATCGTATAATCATGCTGAGATTTTTAGACCTATACAACCAAGCAATTCCCAGCATGCATTTGAGAGCAGGCCTTTCCTGCCATAGTATATGGGCGAAACACCCCTATGGCTCTGCTGAATCTACCAATTTGAACAGAGTATGGTAGCAGAGGCGGCATTGCCTCAGCCAGTTTATTATTAGGGCCAGTATACCTATTTTGCTTCTTTCAGAATGCAGCACGGTTTGACTAGGACAACAGTTCAACTCCAAGGGATCTATCCGGACTGGGAGAAATCACACCCAAGGAGGTGAAATTGCAATGGAACAGTGCAGCTTCTGATCGACAAGAGCTGCGCTCATCCTTACTGTTGCCTGGCTCTTCTCTCATCGGATCGTTGCACTTTCCAGATACCTCACCCCACATAACCGGCTTTATTGCCGCGTCCATATCATTCTCCGGATGACACGCCGCACTAATAGCCGCACTGTAGATCTTGGCTAGAGGTATAGTGGTTTTGAGTGGCTTCAGCCCTAATACCACCGCCGTGCACAGCATTAAGCCTCCAAGAGGTAGAAGGATGGCCATTGCGACAACTGAGAAACCACATGTGCTAGTTATATCCCGTACACTTCCCCATCGATCGATGAGATTATGGAGAGGAATAGCCGTGGGATGTTCGCAAGGGTGTCCATTGATATCGAGCTCTGTGAGTTGGCGTGTAGTCCTGGATAGAAGATCGGGTTCTTCGAGCTGGGGAAGGAGGGTGGATTATCCGTACTAGGGTACATGAGTAGGTTGTCGCTGTGCACTGGCCCCAGGCCTAGTTCCCAGTAAAATCTCAGCGGGTAGCTCATATTTTAAAGAATTACCCTGATTGGGGCTCCTGCCATTATGAAAGAGATTATAGCACTGTAATATATATAAGATTAATATATGTTGGTCTGGTTGAATAGATAGGAGATTCGATTTACCGAGTTATGGTCAATTTCCCCTCGTGATTAGGTAGGAGAAATTGAAGAGATACTCTCATCTGAAGCGTGAGCTTGTAAGATCTCACACCAGACTTGGTCAAATTCATGAGGCGGTATATAATCATATTTCTAGGGGAGTTATGAGTTTCAGGTGGACATTCGATATCGAAGTACGTAATGCAGGTCTTTTAAGGGAAGATGTGATATATAATTTATAAGGAGTTTGTTAGGTTAGTAGCTATAGGTCACCAGAGAAATAAGCCATGCGACAATGAGACCATCAGGCACTTGCATGAAGGGGATCCAGGAAATGTAGAGCTAGTCTTCTTCATCCAGTCTTTCTACTACTTTTTTTTGTGGCCAGGAAACGCAGATCGATAGAACTCCTGATATGAGTGCAATCCTTTGGGATCTTCTTAATGCAGGGCTTGTTAATATAAACATTCAATTCGACAATATATATCGCTCCATCTAATGGCTACGTTAAGTAACATCGTAAGATATTCCTTGCTAGCCGCTGATATATATCCAACTATCGCCGAGGAGATGTAAATATCCCAACTACTGGGCTGCGTATTATCGGAAGAAATGAACCTTTGGGAAGGGGAAATCCATAGAATGTGCTTGAGAGGAGCCACGGTAATGTTATGCCGTACATGTTTCTGCTTTTTCTTGTTCCAATATTATCAGAATGGATTGAACAGATACATCATGGTAGCCATAGAGATAACAACACGATACAGCCCCACATTGATTTTCCTTTTCCTTTGACTAGTTGTTTTGGTTTTATCTTTCCCCCTTATCCCCTTAGTTCAATATACACAATTATGAATTTCAGTGTCGCTGTGCAAAAATGTGGATGAACATTTATCACCACACAGTCAGGATGTTTCATAAATGCCATCAAAGCAACGGATAGAATGGCCGACCAGCCTAACCAAAGTAGGAAAAGGTACCTCGGCTGTTTTGTTGGTGGACTTTTTCTAGCGCCCAACAACGTCAAGTTCCAGCTTCTCAACCCCTTTCGACAGAGGAGTATAAAATTGTGCACGTAAATTGGGACAAGCCGAGGCAAAAATCATCGCTCGGATACACACCGAAGCTGTCAATAGTACTGTGGATGAAGTTATACTTGGTTGGGATTGTATTTTCCACCCATCATGAAACCAGCGACCGCTAATCCTGATTCAAATTTTCTAGTCTGTTTTCGGCCTTTTGTCGTACCTTCTCCTGTAATTTCCAGGTAATTGGTAGAGGCTAGAAAATAGAAACTCTGCTGTTCTAGTACTTAGGAGTAGGGTGGTTGATTGAAAACGCCCAGGAACTGCGTAAACAAGGTACTAACTGGAGTTACTTGAATTTGAAACGTTTGTACTATATATGCTTGCAAAGGCACATAGTAACTACCTACTTGTATCAGAGTTTCAGTCAGATAATAGACCTCCCAGGGGTCGATATGATTCAGTTTGCTCTCAACGTAGGGCATTGACAGCCAACTAAACTTACTAAACCGTTCATCCCGTGCCGTCACTAACCCTATTCAAGTAAAGGCTCAACGCGTCCACATTTCATTGTCATTTGCTGTCAAGTTTTTCACTACGAGGTCTCCACCACAACATGGGCTGACAGAAACCAGGGGCAATGATACGCCGGTCTTGAGAACTTGAAAAGCCCTTTTGGTGGGTATCGCATATCTAAGCCACAAGACGAGGTTCAAGGTTTCGGGCTACCATTTCCTTTTTCGTTGACGCCCGGATGTCGCGCAGAGAAAGACAGAGTCCTCTCAAGCAATATATTGATGGATATTACTGTCTATATACATCGAAGCCGCCCATAGAAACCCACGTCTAGAGAGAGGGGAAGTAAACAAGAAGTCAAAAGTAGAGATGATAATTAGAAACAGAAAACCTGGTCGCTCATCTTCGACACCGCTCCCGCCTTTTGGAATCCCATGGCCGCCAACGTCTTCTTGGTGACGTTGACCATACCGGGAGGCCCACACAGGAGGACTTTAGTATCCTCAGACGGACCCGGTAATTGTTGGCTAAGGACTTCTTGGTTCACAAAGCCAGTTCCGTAGGCCCAGCCATCTGGGGCACTATCCAGCATATACCAAAGCTTGAAGTTCTTGGGGTATTTGCGCGCAAACGTCTCTAGTTCGTCCCTCAACAGGATGTCTGCTTCCGTCCGGTTGGCGTAGATCAGGCTGATCTCAGTCGTGTCCCGCTCATCCTCACAGATGGCACGAATGAGCTGATACATAGGCGTGATACCTGTTCCTCCAGCGACCATGCCGAGCTTCGTACAGAGCCCCTTACTGTAACGCATCGCTCCCTTGGGACCCCGGAACTCAACTTCATCTCCCACGTTCAAGTTGGCGAGGTACCGACCAGTGAGAAGACCTTCAGGGTAACACTTGATGACTAGCTCCAAGCGACCGAGGTCTAAGTTGTTTGACACCGGGGTGTATGATCGAGATACCGTCGCCCCATCGACAACTGCGCGGATAGCTACGTGTTGTCCAATAGGAAGCCCGATGACGCCCTTAGAATTGGGCAAAGCGAACACGAATCGATAGACATTAGGAGATAGTTGATCCTTTTCAACCAAAGGCAAACTCTTGAACTCTTTGGCATCCAGAAATCCTTTCGCCAAGTGCGGGTCAATTTTCATTACCGTTCGGGCTTTGATATGTGGAGGGTAGCGCAAAAAGCCCGAATCGATCTTGGTAAATTTGGCTGCTTGACGGGCCACGGCTGTGCCAACTATCGTAGAGATGGCTGCAGCCGTAAGAAATCCATTGGTGAACCCACCGCGAGGCATCCTGAGTCCGTTGAAGTACTGGGGGATCAGTTGGCTAAACTGATTTCTTGGAACTAGGGAACCAAAAGTACCCCGTTGATAGACATAAAGTACGGATGCCAATGCTCCCAGCACACCAGCAATTGTTCCCACCGGGCGGCTCCCAGATGATTGAGGCAGGCTCTCCGGTTTCTGGGCAACTAGTTGGACCTTCTTGGGTGGGACGTATTCTCTAGCACCTTTCAGAGTGCCAATTAGAAACTCCTCCATGATCTCTACTGAGTCCTCAGAATGGCCAACGTCTTCAAACGCTTCCGTGGCATCTGTGCCCGCTGTTTCTATGAGGATCTCTGCGCCACCAGGATGATCTTGGAGATAGTTTGTGATATCGAAAACTATTCTGTCTTAGTTATGTCGAGTTTAATCTGATAGTCGGAGTCCTACCTTTGTTATGAACAATGATCCAGATATCATCTTTGCGGTTATGCGAAGCGACCTCTGCGGCTGTGTACTCAGGAAGTTGAACATCCGCAGGACTTTCGGCTTTTGCCTCCACCATTTCGATTGATCGTTGTGTTGTATGGCAACGGTAATTAGCTATAGGGTAGAAGGGAAGTAAAGACTAGGTATTTGGACTGGACAGGCGACTTCGTGGTTTATTATTGCGTTAGAACCGCCAGGGAATTGAGCCAGTAGCGTGAGACATAAAAGTCAACATAAATATAGTATCCACAGTCATATTGTAAATACATTATCCAGTCGGAGCGTCTCACTGAAGTCGGCATTTTCTCCCCCGAGATTGAACATAAATTAAAAACGGCCCGAAGGATATTCGGCACGACATGGCCTAATTCTGTAACATACGTGGAAGTCGGGACCGACATTGCGATTGCAAAGCTTTCCACTTTCCCCTTTATGTTAAAATGCAATACTTTCAATGGGTAGCTGTGGGTCCAGGGCGACGATCTGTGTCTCTCGCTGGTTAGGTTTGGCTCTGAGATTGCGATGCCGACCGCGATATCGAAACATGCCGAGGCAGGCATCGAGGCATTTTTACGTCGCAGGGAGCACAAATCTAACTATGCATTTCATTACTTCGTACTATGACCCGATCCTTATCATTCCAAGGTAATGTGGGATCGGACAATGTGGATTCGCGTTGAGACAGCCTTTCACCCTAATTTCGGCCATTCATGATACTATAAATTAGCAGCTCGACCCTTGGCAATGGAGGTCGAGATTGTTTCCCTATCGACCAATTGACCCTGTGAGAAATTTGCATAGATTTAGACAAAATGCCTATCAGACTCTTCTACCTTTCGGGGGAGCCTAGCTCTACCGCAAGAGAAATCGAACTGGAATCCACACTAGATTACGATGGACTCAGGCATCTCATTGCTGCACACTTTGCTATAGTGGAACCGAATGGTACGTTTATCGAGTATACTTAAGCCTGTGGGCTTGAGAATGTCTTTGGGACTCATTTGGACTTTAGCTAATCGTTACAGGAATCGGATTCCAGTCCCAGGATGCAATCTTATCCGATGTCGCGGAGGTCCTTGCAAACGAGGATTCCATTAGCATTACGATTGATGGTAAATCCGTGCGAGAAATTCCCGGCCCTAAAGGACTTCCAATCGTTGGCAATTTCTTCGAAATCTATCCCGACCACCTAGGAAACCATCAACGATTGTTTGAACAGTACGGACCCATAATCAAGACAACGAACATGGGACGTACAGTCTACCAAACCAACGACCCACAATTGTCATCTATCATTTTCTCAGAAACCGATTTCTTCACCAAGAAGATTAACGAAGCTCACCCGCTCCATGCGATCAAGAACCAACAAGCCGGTGTGTTCCTAGGGGATACTGACACTCCGGAGTGGAGAGCGGCACATAAGTTCCTTCCCCCAGCATTGGGCCCTAAGGCTGTTCGGCATTATGCCCCTACAATGCAACAGACAGTCGAAGATGCTTTCAAAGTATTCGATCATTTTGACGAGAACGGCGAGGCTTGGAACGTCTACCAATATATGCTTAAACTTGGATCCCAAGCTGTTGGAAAGCTTGTACTCGGCATCGATTTCAATCACTTCTCCTCTCCGGATGCACCTCCCCATGAACTTATTCAGATCATTGCGGAGTCGCTGTCTTTGAATAAGAAGGTAACCGCAAGGGGTGATTGGTATGCGAAGCTGCCGTTTGGCGATCCGCAGCGGTTGAGAAATATGCGCTATCGTATCTTCGACATAGTGGACCAGTCGATCCAGAATGCCAGCCGTAACGGGGTTGAAGATCTTCCACTTCAAGACGCTGCCTTGAAGGCCTCTAACATGATCGGTGAGTGTGGCCATGGTTTGTATCTAAGCAGTTGCTGACTGAAGTAGACTATGCCGTCCGAGCCACCGACAACAAGGGTGAAAAGCTGCCTAAAACAAGTCTGATCCAGTCCTTAGTTGTTGCAACCGGAGCTGGCTTTACTACAACGAGCTCTTTATTGTCTTGGTTGATATACAGTCTTGTTACGTACCCAGGTGTTCAGGATCGCTTACTGCAAGAGCTGATCGACAACGATATTACCGAGGACACCCAGATAACAGCAGACTTGACAGACCGGTTAACATTCATGGATAAATTGATCAAAGAAACTCAGCGTCGCCATAACCCATCTTATCAGCCCGCACGGACCGCCAAGGTCGACATGATCTTACCTGGAGGTTATAAGCTACCTGAGGAATCTGTGGTAGTCGGTGCTCTTCATCACCTTCACAATAACCCGGAAGTCTGGAGCAACCCAACCAGATTTGACCCTGACCGATGGGACACAGAGGAGGTAAAGAACAGACACAAGGCCGCCTATATCCCCTTTGCTACTGGTCCACGCATGTGCATTGGCTTCAACTTTGCACTACAAGAAGTCAAAGTATTCTTGCCCAAGCTAGTATATCGTTACAAATTCACGAAGGAGAATGATGGGCCCATCGAGTACGACCCTATGTTCCAGCTAATCCGGCCCAACAATTTGTACGTGCGCGCCGAACGGCGTGTGAAATGGCCTCCTAAATCAGAGTCTGCGACTACGAGAGCTTCACTTTGATTCCTGGAATTGTTGTTGTTCAAGGGAACTTTGGCAAATTAGACTGTCCGGCTCTACTGGACCATGGGCTTATAAAGCGTAACTGTACATAGACCAATTTTAGATATCTGGATATAGAGAAAAAATGTTTCAGCACTTGGCTACAAGAAATTAATGATAGAGTCAAAATACGGAGGTCAAAGTAGGCCTTTGTAAATGGCAAGGACCAGTCCCTGCAAACTAATGACCTTCCCACTGCTTCCTCCAGATATCTCCATGGGCCAAAGCAGCTTGCCCAAAATGGTTCCTGAGTGAATCGGTACCCGGTTTGGATCTGTTTCCCCTATGCAGTCCTCACTTTGTCCACCTTGTTTAGCGGCTTTGGTTGGCTCTCTGCATATTTCCTTTGGCCTCTTGGCCGTTGCTTCCATCCTGTTCTTCCTGACCGTGCTCACCTCCTTTACTATGCTGGCCTTCCTGGCCATGTTTGTTTCCGTGACCGTGCTGGCCTCCCTCACTTTGCTCACCTTCCTGACCGTGCTTACCTCCTTGACCATGCTCGCCTCCTTGACCGTGCCGGCCTTTCTGACCGTGCTCGTCTCCATGACCGTGCTTGCCGCCGTGTGGACCCTTATGGCCCTCTTCACCTTTTCCATCATCACCTTTTCCACCATCACCACCCTCACCCTCCTCGTCATCGCCCTCCTCATCATCACCTTCTTCATCTTCTTCACCCTCTCCGCCTTCTTCACCTTCTTCACCTTCTTCATCCTTTCCGCCTCCGTTGCCTCCTCCGCCCTGCTTGCCACCCTCACCACCACTGCCATGTCCAGTACCGTTTGCGGCCGTTTCACCGCGAAGAATCAAATTGACTTTCTCGCCCCTGATACCAGGGATAGTGGCACGAGCGGAGATATCGCTGTACTCATTCTTACGAGACAGAGAGGCTTCTGCATCAATGACTCGTTAACTTTGATTGGAACATGAGATATATGGGAGAGGCGCATGGAAGGGTATATACCTGATGCAAGCTTGACACGGTTATCCTTCGCAGAAAGAGGAACTGCGGCTGCCAGAGCCACCAAGCTGAAGAGAGCGAACTGTTGAAATCTCATTTTGGGGTGGGAGGTCTTGTGGCAAAGGAAAGAGGTTTGGGTGGTGTACTTGAGGACTTGATGATTGAATCTGTTTCTAGTAGGGAGGATGGTGAGAACTCCTGCTGATACTTATACCCATAACCTTAATTAAGTGCCTAGGAGGGTAAAGTATAAAGAGTTCTGTCTGAAACACGCCTCTTATCGTATTGGGCACTTAGGAGCAGTACCATCGTCGTTTTGGATAAAGTCAATTGACCTCAAGTGACAGAGGACGATTCTAGACTTGCGATATTTGATAGCTCATGTGTGGCGGCGCTTGTTGCGAGATTATGTGGCACGGTTGCACAAGGGGATACGCCAGTGTGGTTGGCTGCCATGCCTCGTCTCAGGGGGTAAGTACGACCATTTCTCTAGTGGCTTGACCCTGAAGTTTATGAGAAGCTTCCTCAAGTCGAGGATTGACAGATTACTCGTGAGCTATGTTGTACGAATCTGCGAGACATTCTCCTTACTATGCATGGATATTTGACCCTTGAGGTAAATTGGCAAAGGTTTCACTGAATATCCTTTCGAAAATACCCAGACAGCTCTTGGTATTATCTATGCATTACGAACATCAAGGGAGCAAATTGAGAGGAACAAAGACATCGGATTGGCATCCCCATCAACTATGAGCTTATTTCCATCTGAGCATCATGACAGGGGCACAGTTTCGAGGACGAGAAGCCGTCAATGAAAGGATTGTCACCATTCTTCCGAATACGGTATAGCTCTTTCATAGTTGCAACAATGCTCGCGCAAGCCACATTACTTCCTGATCGACATTGTGTATCAGTCCCCTCTCAGAGATGCGTTATATCTTGCCGAGAGGACTCCCCGGCGCTGTCCTAGTAACACACACCAAGCCTCCTCACTAGTCCTCGATATCGTCCTCGGTCTCCGTGGCGCCACCGGATGACAAGTCCGTTTCAGCTTCCGAGCGTCTATGAGGGGGGATTTTCCATTCGATGGTGTGAGGTATATAGATTCCATTGAACAACCTGTCTGGCTCTTGGGTGGGCTCATTCTTGGGGGCGTTGGGAAAGTCCATATCACCGGCTGTCTCGTAGCCTGCGTTCGCGGTGATTAGAATCGATGCTAGACGCAAGGCAATGTGAGGGAGAATATCAAATACCATCTAGAATGCCACTGCGCTTATCTTCCGCAACAGGCGCAGAAGCTGCAAGTCCAACGAAGGAAAACAGGACTAGCTGGTGGATCTGCATTTTCTTACTTCTCTGGTGAAACGATGTCGTATTACTTTCTGTGTCTCAAAAGCGGAAGTTAGTTCCTACAGGAATGCTCGGTGGGACAAGAGGGGCAGGATTTATATAGGGCCCAAGTTGGTATATCCCAATCAACCATCATCTTCCTCTACTGGGTATCAATAGCGTGAATAAGAAGCTGAACATTACAGTCCTATACTGTCATTTGTGGTGAATGTCGATTGAGCATTCAATTGCGGGGCATGCTTATTGAGGATCGTGAGATAGGGTTTTGTTGCCCGGTGCCCCAGCGGGAAGGCGAAACATTCATTCAATCAAAGAAACCCTCTAAAAACATGGCGCTGCAGCTATACCGGATCGGAAATTCGAACAAAGAGTAGAACTGTGGATAATTTCTTATGGAGCCGGTGCGTCGCAAGAAGAAAAGGCCAATGGCCAGCAGCGTCATATTCCACATGGCAAACAGGCACTTGCCGACATACTGATCATGGCGTGACAAGTATGATGCAGTGCAGTCCATCTAATCTGGATGACAGAAGACTGAATACAAGTCTACTACACAATGAAGTCATGCTAGTTTCGAATTTTCCATTCCTATGGGATTTACTCAGACATAATAGCGTAGCATTGGCAGGAACGCATTAACAACACCCATAAGGGCAACAAACCATGAGATTCTCGAGCGAATAAAGACAGCTATTTATAAACCTTCCACATCATTGGGGCGTTTACCCATACGATGATATTTAGCAGAAGCTCTGAGCATCATAACTGGAAAGTACGCTTCCAGCGTTGCAAACGGACGTAACATAGAGGGGTGTCGCTATAGTCAGTCAACATATACACCGCGACAAAAAATCTATCGTGACAAAGAAAGAAGCGCCTACCGTCCACGGGTAGATTA